>NW_028126326.1:0-600000 GCF_965194825.1 Balaenoptera physalus | reverse complement strand
GTAAGTGCTGGACATAATAAGGTTAGGGAGTGAGAGGCAGGGGATGTAACTCACACAGAGTTAGGGGTAATGGGTGCCAGAGGTAAATTACATAGTGTCAGGGAGTGAGATTAGCTTTGTAAAGTACACATCTAGTTACTACAAATTAGTGACAAAGTAAAACAAGGAGTGATTAACTCTTTCAGGCCAGATTATGTTTCTTCTCTAGCCTATTCACCGTTCCCTTTGTTTTCCTTGTTCTCAGGGGAGGGAAAACTTCATTTCTATTTTTGTTGCAGCAAGACTCTGGAGGAGCAGATGACAGTCAGTGGGACACAAGGAGAGTGGGAGCCTGGGAGACCCCAGTGTTACCGAACAAAACTTGGGGCCGCTTGCCCGAGTGCAGTAAAGCCAGTCTACTGACACCGGGTGTGGTGAAGGGAAGTGCAGCTTTAATTGTAAGAGTGCCAATACAAGGAGGCCAGGTGGCCTGTGCTCTAAAACCCCAAACTCCCTGAAGGATTTCAGCAAAGGAATTTTAAAGGCCAAGTGAAGGAGGGGCGTCGCAGGGTATGCGATCAGCTGGTGCACAATTCTCCGGTTGATGGTGAGGTAACAGGCGGTTAACATTATAAATTCTTAGGCACCAGAAGTTCCGGGGTTACCTGTTCAAGATCATCAGGTAGTTAATTTCTTCCGTTTGGTGGTGGTTTCAGCATCTGTAAAACAACTCAGGAAGCATGCATCAGATACTGTTATCCAGGTACTTCAGAGAGGAGCTACAGCAGAGGATGTCGGGGAGGGGTCTGTACTGGGAAGGCCCCGTAGGGTCCTGCTCAGTTACACCTGGTGCCTGGGCTCGGCAACCTGGGAAGGTGGGGCTGCTCCTGGGTGTGGGGAGCTGCAGGATCCCAGTCCTCTGAGGGGCCTGTTAGCCCCCAAGGTGAGATGGGGGTGCAGTGACTGGACAGAGGAGTCTGGCCTGCGAGAGGGGTCGAGGCTGGAAATGTCATGGGCATCATCGCAGGGAGGGAGAGGAAAGGCCAAAGGGGGCAGGTAGGTCACAGCAGACTATGTGCAGGTGACTGCCGTCCAGTTGGAAGCAACTCAGAGCCAGAAAGGAGTGGCCGTCAGGGGCTCAGCTCCATTCTCTTGTTCCTTTGTAAAACCACTGTGTCAGAGGTTGAGACACTGCCAGTAGATGTCTGGGCTCAGTGCTGCCATGGCTTCATCAAAGGGGCCCAGGGGGAACACAGAACCACTGCAGGCCCCGCCCATGTCCTCAGTAGGAATGAATCCCATCGGGGCTCCTGGGCTCACAGACTTGAGGGAACCTCTGTCCTCAGGACTGGTCTTCCTCCTTCCTCTCACCTGCTGGTCAGAGGCCCAGGCACCCCCAACCTGGCTCCACCCCCAGGGCCTGGATTCTGGGACAGCTTAGGCGTAAGCAAGACCCTCATGTTCCTTTATCTTCCTGGGGGCGAGACTGTCTTAAACGCTGCAATTGACTGATGATAGAGGGCTGAGCGTTTCCAGCAGGTATGGGTGGAAAGATGGGGCGTGAAGTTCCTGTGTCTGCAGGGTCTTCCCAGCGTGAAGATCTGTGTGTTTCCCCGGCCAGTCAACATCCGCCCAGGAAGCCCAGATCCAGCATTACGAGGGCAGAGGCTCTCCCCTTGCTTATCTGTAACTTCCCACTCCCACAGTGAGGAGCCTGGCTCCCACCATCTGCCGTTTATATATGCATTGCTCCTTTCCAGGTTACACGTGCAGAGGTTTCAGAGTTGTTAGCTACTACACCCTGGAAAGAACTTCATAAAATAAAGCCCACTGTTTATATAGGGTCCATTTTGCCTTTAATCTACAGATTCCATTCATTTCCAAAGGTAACTTAGGTCAGCACCTTTGATCCCATCCCCTACGGTGAGTTGTTTCCATATATTTCTAATACAGTTAGACTCTGTCACATAATGTATTCCATCCTGCAACACTCCTACATCCTAAATAACTAAATTTGAATAGATTATGATTGGCCCCTTGGGCTACACACATCTATGGGTTTAGACAAATGCATAGTGGCAGGTATCCATCCTAGAGTGTCACATGGAATACTTCAAACCCCCCACCGCATGATCTGCTTATCATCTGTGTAGCTTTGCCTTTCCCAGAGTGTCACCAATGGGGTCATACTGTGTGCAGCCTCCTCAGCCTGGATGCTTTCACGTAGCAGTATATACTGAGGATTTATCCATGTCTTTCCATAGGCTGATGGTGCATTCCTTTCTGCTGAGTAGTATTCCACTGCATGTGTATGGGCAGAAAAACAATTTTCCCTCTACTTTTCTAGGTTCTTGGTTGAGGCTCCCCCTGCCCCTGAAATAAAAGACAGATTACCAGGAGAAAAGCAGAAGTTTAATTACATGTATACCTTCTGAATACAGGGGGGATAGCAAGGAAAACTGAGTCACTCCCTGAAATGACCAAAACCATCCCCTTAAATACCTCTTCAGCTAAAAACAGAAGAAATATGCTGGGGAAGGGGGGAAGACCACTTATGGCAGGTTATCATGCAAAGCACAGTAAACAAGGGTATGATTGTTTGCACATTTAAGTCAGGACTTCTCCATTGAAAAGAGTTACTTAAGATTTAATTATCCTTCCATTTTTGGTGCAAAGAGGGACATACCCTTATAAATGGAGACTTCTGTATTGTAAATGTCTTTCATAAAACAGCAATCTCAGTTTTCTGAGATACTTTTATTGGATATATTATTTTATTTTTGGCTGCATTGGGTCTTCGTTGCTGCATGCAGGCTTTTCTCTGGTTGTGGCGAGCAGGGGCTACTTTTCTTTGCAGTGCATGGGCTTCTCATTGTGGCTTTTCTTCTCGTGGAGCACAGGCTCTAGGTGTGCAGGCTTCAGTAGTTGTGGCACACGGGGTCAATAGTTGTGGCTCGTGGGCTCTAGAACGCAGGCTCAGTAGTTGTGGAGCACGGGCTTAGTTGCTCTGCGGCATGTGGGATCTTCCCGAACCAGGGCTCGAACCCGTGTCCCCTGCATTGGCAGGCAGACTCTTAACCACTGAGGCTCCAGGGAAGCCGCCCCCCTTTTTTTTTAAAGCAGACCAATAATCCTTATGCCAGAGAGACATATTTTGGGGTGGCATATTCTACTCACCTTGACATGGATGTACCCCAATTTGTTTATACATTCATCTTTTGAAGGATATCCTGATTTCTTCAAGTTTTTAGCCATTATGAAAGTGCTGCTGTGCATAATTGCATCCTTGTTTGCATTTGGACATAGATTTTCAAAGCAGTTGCCTGAATACTGGAAGCATGATTGTTGGATCCCGACGTGAGACTTGTTTAGTTTTGGAAAAAAACTGCCAAATTGTCTTCCAAAGTGGCTGCACATGCATCCCCCCAGCTATGAAGGAGAGCTCCTTTTGTTCCTCACCCTCTAACAATTGGTATTTTCATATTTTTGGAGTTTAGCAGTGCTAAATAGGTATGCTGTGATATCTCATGATTTTAATTTGTAATTCCCTAATGGTATATGATGTTGAGCTTGTTTCTGTATGATTTTTACCATCTGTATATCTTTTTATGGTGGGATGTCTGTTCAGATCATGCTGTTCACGTTCATGCTTAGAGGAGCCCTGTCTCCTCAGGACCCCCTGGGGCTTTGGCTTCTGGGACACGCGGGTTGCATCCATGCTGACGGCCGGGCTTCAGGACAAGCTGGGGTCGAGTCCACACTAACAGAAGCTGAGTCTCCTCAGGACCCCCTGAGGCTTCAGCTTTGGGACACTGTGGGGTCCAGTTCATGCTGAAAGGAGTCTGGTCTCCTCAGGACCTGCCGGGAGGTGACACCACTGAGGGAAAATGTGAGGAAATGTGGGGAGAAGGTTCCTGTGCGTTGCTGACCGCTGAGGGTGTCTGTCTTCAGAGGACCCAGGAGAGGAAGGGCTTGATGTGGAAAACTGGGTTTTTGGCCGCTTTTGTGTGTGGTGTAGACAGAGTGCAGTGTTGTTCTTTGGCGAGTGGCGTCCAGTTTTCCCAGCACCGTTCACTGAGGGGACGGTCCTTTCCCTGATGTATGTTCTTGGCTCCTTGCTTGTGAATTAACTGATCACATACCTGTAGGTTGGTTCCTGGGCTCTCTGCTCTGATCCTTTGGTCTGTGCGCCTGTTTTTGTGCCAATTCCACACTTTTTGGGGAATGTAGCTTCGTAATGAAGTGTGAAGTCAGGGAGCGAGATGCCTCCAGCCCATTCTCCTTCCTCAGGGTGGCTTTGGCTCTTCTGGGTCCTTTGTGGTTCCACACACATCTTAAAATTGTTTGCTCTGTTTCTATGGAAAGTGTCTTTGGACTTTTGGTAGGGATTGTGTTGAATGTGTACATTAATTTGGCTAGAATGCATATTTTTTAAAATTAAAAAAAAATTTGGGGGGAGCCTCGGGAAGATGGCGGAAGAGTAAGACGCGGAGATCACCTTCCTTCCCACAGATACAGTAGAAATACATCTACACGTGGAACTGCTCCTACAGAACACCCACTGAACGCTGGCAGAAAACGTCAGACCGCCAAAAAGGCAAGAAACTCCCCCCGTACTTGGGTAGGGCAAAAGAAAAAAGAAATAACAGAGACAAAAGAATAGGGACGGCACCTGCACCAGTGGGAGGGAGCTGTGAAGGAGGAAAGATTTCCACGCACTAGGAAGCCCCTTCGCGGGCAGAGACTGCGGGTGGCAGAGGGGGGAAGCTTCAGAGCCACGGAGGAGAGCGCAGCCACAGGGGTGCGGAGGGCAAAGCGGAGAGGTTCCCGCACGGAGGAGCGGTGCCGACCAGCACTCTCCAGCCCGAGAGGCTTGTCTGCTCACCCGCCGGGGCAGGCGGGGCTGGGAGCTGAGGCTCGGGCTTTGGTCGGATCGCAGGGATAGGACTGGGGTTGGCGGCATGAAAACAGCCTGAAGGGGTTAGTGCACCACAGCTAGCCGAGAGGGAGTCCGGGAAAAAGTCTGCAGCTGCCGAAGAGGCAAGAGACTTTTTCTTCCCTCTTTGTTTCCTGGTGCGCGAGGAGAGGGGATTCAGAGCGCCGCCTAAACGAACTTCAGAGACGGGCGCGAGCCGCAGCTACCAGCACGGATCCCACAGCAACAGGGGTACAGAGGGAAAAACGGAGAGATTCCCGCACAGAGGATCGGCGCCGAGCAGCACTTAGCAACTCGAGAGGCTTGTCTGCTCCCCCACCGGGGCGGGCGGGGCTGGGAGCTGAGGCTCGGCTTCGGTTGGATCGCAGGGAGAGGACTGAGGCTGGCGGCGTGAACACAGCCTGAAGGGATTAGCGCACAACAGCTGGCTGGGAAGGAGACCGAGAAAAAGTCTGCAGCTGCCGAAGAGGCAAGAGACTTTTTCTTGCCTCTTTGTTTTGCGGCGCGCAAGGAGAGGGGATTCAGAGCGCCGCCTAAACGAACTCCAGAGAAGGGCGCGAGCCGCGGCGATCAGCGCAGACCCCACAGCAACAGGGGCGCAGAAGAAAAAACGGAGAGACTCCCGCACAGAGGCTCGGCGCCGAGCAGCACTCACCAGGCCAAGAGGCTTGTCTGCTCAGCGGGCGGGGCTGGGAGCTGAGGCTCAGGCTTTGGTGGGATCCCAGGGAGAGGACTGGGGCTGGCGGCGTGAACACAGCCTGAAGGGGTTAACGCACCACAGCTGGCTGGGAGGGAGACTGGGAAAAGTTCTGCAGCTGCCGAAGAGGCAAGAGACTTTTTCTTGCCTCTTTGTTTCGCTGAGCGCAAGGAGAGGGGATTCAGAGTGCCGCCTAAACGAACTCCAGAGAAAGGCGCGAGCCGTTGCGATCAGCACGGACAACAGAGACGGGCGTGAGAAACTGGGGCTGCTGCTGCCGCCTCCAAAAAGCCTGTGTGTGAGCACAGGTCACTCTCCACACCGCCCCTCCCGGGAGCCTGTGTAGCCCGCCACTGCCAGGGTCCCGTGATCCGGGGACAAGTTCCCCGGGAGAACGCACTGCCCGCCTCAGGCTGGTGCAACGTCACGCCGGCCTCGGCCGCCGCAGGCTCACCCCGCCTCCTCTGTACACCTCCCTCCCCGCGGCCTGAGTGAGCCAGAGCCCCCGAAGCATCTGCTCCTTTAACCCCGTCCTGTCTGGGCGGGGAATAGACGCCCTCAGGCAACCTACACGCAGAGGCGTGTCCAAATCCAAAGCTGAACCCCAGGAGCTGTGTGAACAGGGAAGATAAGGGGAAATCTCTCCCAGCAGCCTTAGAAGCAGCGGATTAAAACTCCACAAACAACTTGATGTGCCTGCATCTGTTGAATACCTGAATAGACAACGAATCATTCCAAATTCAGGAGGTGGACTTTGGGAGCAGGATATATTAATTTTTCCCCTTTTCCTTTTATTTGTGAGTGTATATGTATATGCTTCTGGGTGCGATTTTGTCTGTATAGCTTTGCTTTACAATAGCTTTATTTTACTTCACTATATTATAGCCTCTTTCTTTCTTTCTATTTTTTCTCCCTTTTACTCTGAGCCGTGTGGACGAAAGGCTCTTGGTGCTCCAGCCAGGCATCAGGGCCGTGCCTCTGAAGTGGGAGAGCCAACTTCAGGACACTGGTCCACAAGAGACCTCCCAGCTCCACGTAATACCAAACGGCAAAAATCTCTCAGAGATATCCATCTCAACATCAAGACCCAGCTTCACTCAACGACGAGCAAGCTACAGTGCTGGACACCCTATGCCAAACAACTAGCAAGACAGGAACACAGCCCCATCCATTAGCAGAGAGGCTGCCTAAAATCATAATAAGGCCACAGAAACCCCAAAATACACCACCAGACGTGGACGTGCCCACCAGAAAGACAAGATCCAACCTCATCCACCAGAGCTCAGGCACTAGTTCCCTCCACCAGGAAGCCTACACAACCCACTGAACCAACCTTAGCCACTGGGGACAGATACCAAAAACAATGGGAACTACGAACCTGCAGCCTGTGAAAAGGAGACCCCAAACACAGTGAGATAAGCAAAATGAGACGACAGAAAAACACACAGCAGATGAAGGAGCAGGGTCAGAACATACCAGACTTAACAAATGAAGAGGAAATGGGTAGTCTACCTGAAAAAGAATTCAGAATAATGATAGTAAGGATGATCCAAAATCTTGGAAATAGAATGGACAAAATGCAAGAAACATTTAACAAGGACGTAGAAGAACTAAAGTGGAACCAAGCAATGATGAAAACCACAATAAATGAAATTAAAAATACTCTAGATGGGATCAATAGCAGAATAACTGAGGCAGAAGAAAGGATAAGTGACCTGGAAGATAAAATGGTGGAAATAACTACTGCAGAGCAGGATAAAGAAAAAAGAATGAAAAGAACTGAGGACAGTCTCAGAGACCTCTGAGACAACATTAAACGCACCAACATTCGAATTATAGGGGTCCCAGAAGAAGAAGAGAAAAAGAAAGGGACTGAGAAGATATTTGAAGAGATTATAGTTGAAAACTTCCCTAATATGGGAAAGGAAATAGTTAATCAAGTCCTGGAAGCACAGAGAGTCCCATACAGGATAAACCCAAGGAGAAACACACCAAGACACATATTAATCAAACTGTCAAAAATTAAATATAAGGAAAACATATTAAAGGCAGCAAGGGAAAAAAAACAAATAACACACAAGGGAATCCCCATAAGGTTAACATCTGATCTTTCAGCAGAAACTCTGCAAGCCAGAAGGGAGTGGCAGGATGTACTTAAAGTGATGAAGGAGAAAAACCTACAACCAAGATTACACTACCCAGCAAGGATCTCATTCAGATTCGATGGAGAAATTAAAACCTTTACAGACAAGCAAAAGCTGAGAGAGTTCAGCACCACCAAGCCAGCTTTACAACAAATGCTAAAGGAACTTCTCTAGGCAAGAAACACAAGAGAAAGAAAACACCTACAATAACAAACCCAAAACATTTAAGAAAATGGGAATAGGAACATACATATCGATAATTACCTTGAATGTAAATGGATTAAATGCTCCCACCAAAAGACACAGGCTGGCTGAATGGATACAAAAACAAGACCCATATATATGCTGTCTACAAGAGACCCACTTCAGACCTAGAGACACATATAGACTGAAAGTGAGGGGATGGAAAAAGATATTCCATGCAAATGGAAATCAAAAGAAAGCTGGAGTAGCAATTCTCATATCAGACAAAATAGACTTTAAAATAAAGACTATTACAAGAGACAAAGAAGGACACTATATAATGATCAAGGGATCGATCCAAGAGGAAGGTATAACAATTGTAAATATTTATGCACCCAACATAGGAGCACCTCAATACATAAGGCAAATACTAACAGCCATAAAAGGGGAAATCGACAGCAACACAATCATAGTAGGGGACTTTAACACCCCACTCTCACCAATGGACAGATCATCCAAAATGAAAATAAATAAGGAAACACAAGCTTTAAAGGATACATTAAACAAGATGGACTTAATTGATATTTATAGGACATTCCACCCAAAAACAACAGAATACATATTTTTCTCAAGTGCTCATGGAACATTCTCCAGGATAGATCATATCTTGGGTCACAAATCAAGCCTTGGTAAATTTAGGAAAATTGAAATCGTATCAAGTATCTTTTCTGACCACAACGCTATGAGACTAGATATCAATTACAGGAAAAGATCTGTAAAAAATACAAACAGATGGAGGCTACACAATACATTACTTAATAACGAAGTGATCACTGAAGAAATCAAAGGGGAAATCAAAAAATACCTAGAAACAAATGACAATGGAGATACGACGACCCAAAACCTATGGGACGCAGCAAAAGCAGTGCTAAGAGGGAAGTTTATAGCAATACAAGCCTACCTCAAGAAACAGGAAACATCTCGAATAAACAACCTAACCTTGCACCTAAAGCAACTAGAGAAAGAAGAACAAAAAAACCCCAAAGCCAGCAGAAGGAAAGAAATTATAAAGATCAGGTCAGAAATAAATGAAAAAGAAATGAAGGAAACAATAGCAAAAATCAATGAAACTAAAAGCTGGTTCTTTGAGAAGATAAACAAAATTGATAAACCATTAGCCAGACTCATCAAGAGAAAAAGGGAGAAGACTCAGATCAATAGAATTAGAAATGAAAAAGGAGAAGTAACCACTGACACTGCAGAAATACAAAAGATCATGAGAGATTACTACAAGCAACTCTATGCCAATAAAATGGACAACCTGGAAGAAATGGACAGATTCTTAGAAATGCACAAACTGCCGAGACTGAACCAGGAAGAAATAGAAAATATGAACAGACCAATCACAAGCACTGAAATTGAAACTGTGATTAAAAACCTTCCAACTAACAAAAGCCCAGGACCAGATGGCTTCACAGGTGAATTCTATCAAACATTTAGAGAAGAGCTAACACCTATCCTTCTCAAACTCTTCCAAAATATTGCAGAGGGAGGAACACTCCCAAACTCATTCTACGAGGCCACCATCACCCTGATACCAAAACCAGACAAAGATGTCACAAAGAAAGAAAACTACAGGCCAATATCACTGATGAACATAGATGCAAAAATCCTCAACAAAATACTAGCAAACAGAATCCAACAGCACATTAAAAGGATCATACACCATGATCAAGTGGGGTTTATCCCAGGAATGCAAGGATTCTTCAATATATGCAAATCAATCAATGTGATACATCATATTAACAAACTGAAGGAGAAAAACCATATGATCATCTCAATAGATGCAGAGAAAGCTTTCGACAAAATTCAACACCCATTTATGATAAAAGCCCTGCAGAAAGTAGGCATAGAGGGAACTTTCCTCAACATAATAAAGGCCATATATGACAAACCCACAGCCAACATTGTCCTCAATGGTGAAAAACTGAAACCATTTCCACTAAGATCAGGAACAAGACAAGGTTGCCGACTCTCACCACTATTATTCAACATAGTTTTGGAAGTGTTAGCCACAGCAATCAGAGAAGACAAAGAAATAAAAGGAATCCAAATAGGAAAAGAAGAAGTAAAGTTGTCACTATTTGCAGATGACATGATACTATACATAGAGAATCCTAAAGATGCTACCAGAAAACTCCTAGAGCTAATCAATGAATTTGGTAAAGTAGCAGGATACAAAATTAATGCACAGAAATCTCTTGCATTTCTATACACTAATGACGAAAAATCTGAAAGTGAAATTAAGAAAACACTCCCATTTACCACTGCAACAAAAAGAATAAAATATCTAGGAATAAACCTACCTAAGGAGACAAAAGACCTGTATGCAGAAAATTATAAGACACTGATGAAAGAAATTAAAGATGATACAAATAGATGGAGAGATATACCATGTTCCTGGATTGGAAGAATCAACATTGTGAAAATGACTCTACTACCCAAAGCAATCTACAGATTCCATGCAATCCCTATCAAACTACCACTGGCATTTTTCACAGAACTAGAACAAAAAATTTCACAATTTGTATGGAAACACAAAAGACCCCGAATAGCCAAAGCAATCTTGAGAACGAAAAATGGAGCTGGGGGAATCAGGCTCCCTGACTTCAGACTATATTACAAAGCTTCAGTAATCAAGACAGTGTGGTACTGGCACAAAAACAGAAATATAGATCAATGGAACAGGATAGAAAGCCCAGAGATAAACCCACACACATATGGGCACCTTATTTTTGATAAAGGAGGCAAGCATATACAGTGGAGAAAAGACAGCCTCTTCAATAAGTGGTGCTGGGAAAATTGGACAGGTACATGTAAAAGTATGAAAATAGAACTCTCCCTGACACCATGCACAAAAATAAACTCAAAATGGATTAAAGACCTAAGTGTAAGGGCAGACACTATCAAACTCTTAGAGGAAAACATAGGCAGAACACTCTATGACATACATCACAGCAAGATTCTTTTTGACCCAGCTCCCAGAGAAATGGAAATAAGAACACAAATAAACAAATGGGACCTAATGAAACTTAAAAGCTTTTGCACAGCAAAGGAAACCATAAACAAGACCAAAAGACAACCATCAGAATGGGAGAAAATATTTGCAAATGAAGCAACTGACAAAGGATTAATCTCCAAGATTTACAAGCAGCTCATGCAGCTCAATAACAAAAAAACGAACAACCCAATCCAAAAATGGGCCGAAGACCTAAATAGACATTTCTCCAAAGAAGATATACAGATGGCCTACAGACACATGAAAGAATGCTCAACATCATTAATCATTAGAGAAATGCAAATCAAAACTACAATGAGATATCATCTCACACCGGTCAGAATGGCCATCATCAAAAAATCTAGAAACAATAAATGCTGGAGAGGGTGTGGAGGAAAGGGAACACTCTTGCACTGTTGGTGGGAATGTAAATTGATACAGCCACTATGGAGAACAGTATGGAGGTTCCTTAAAAAACTACAAATAGAACTACCATACGACCCAGCAATCCCACTACTGGGCATATACCCTGAGAAAACCATAGGTCAAAAAGAGTCATGTACCAAAATGTTCATTGCAGCTCTATTTACAATAGCCAGGACATGGAAGCAATCTAAATGTCCATCGACAGATGAATGGATAAAGAAGATGTGGCACATATATACAATGGAATATTACTCAGCCATAAAAAGAAATGAAATGGAGGTATTTGTAATGAGGTGGATGGAGTTAGAGTCTGTCATACAGAGTGAAGTAAGTCAGAAAGAGAAAAACAAATACAGTATGCTAACTCATATATATGGAATCTAAGGGAAAAAAAAAAGGCCATGAAGAACCTAGTGGCAAGACGGGAATAAAGACACAGAACTACTAGAGAATGGACTTGAGGATATGGGGAGGGGGTGGGGTGAGATGTGACAGGGTAAGAGAGTGTCATGGACATATATACACTACCAAATGTAAAATAGATAACTAGTGGGAAGCAGCCGCATAGCACAGGGAGATCAGCTCGGTGCTTTGTGACCACCTAGAGGGATGGGATGGGGAGGGTGGGAGAGAGGGAGATGCAAGAGGGAAGAGAAATGGGAACATATTGTATATGTATAACTGATTCACTTTGTTATAAAGCAGAAGCTAACACACCATTGTAAGGCAATTATACTTCAATAAAGATGTTAAAAAAAAAAAATTGGGCCACACCATGTGGTATGCAGGATGCGGGATCTTAGTTCCCCAACCAGGGATCGAACCTGCGCCCCCTGTAGTGGGAGCGCAGAGTCCCAACCCCTGGATGGCCAGGGAAGTCCCACCTTAGAATGCATATTTTCACACTATTCTTTTTACCCATGAGCACGGGGTATCTTTCCATTTATTTTTGTCTGTTCAGTTTCCTTTATCAGTGTCTTCCAGTTTTCATTTTGCAGGTCCTTCACGTCCTTGGTTAAATTTACTCCTAGTTATCTTTTTGGATGCAATTGTAAGTGGGATTTTTTTTAAATTCTTTTTCTGATGGTTCATTATCAGTGTATAGAATCACAAATGATTTTTGTGCATTGATTTTTCTTTCTTTTGTATCCTGCAGCTTTACTGAATTCATTTTTTAGTTGTAACAGTTTTTTGTTGATTGAATGTGGAAAACTAGAATTCAGAAATCCCACTGTTTCAACTACATCTAGGTCATCCACAGCACCCAAGACATAGTGTCTCCCAATATAATCTTCCCACGGTGCCTCTTGTAGTATGTGGCCTCCTACAAGGGTGATTGGCATCACCACTGTGGGTGAGCTGGATCTGGGTAGAGCTTGGCCTCTATAACAAAGTTTGATGTCTGTATTTCTGGCGTGGTACGACATGGTTGTTTGATAAGCACTTTATTTTCTAGTAAATTTCAAGTGTATACAAAACTTCAAATAGCAGTATCAAGTTTTCCACATTCACAAAATACATCAGTTTGTTTTACCCTGTGAGAGTGGGAGGGCCACTCTCCCAGGGAACCAGCACATAACCCCAAAATGGGGAATAATTATGGTTTCCACATTATAATCCTATCCCCAGACCTGCTTCAACTTTCACCAGCTGCCCCAGCTTTGTGGAAACGTATTTTTCCATTCGAATCCAGTTTTCTTTTCTTGGAACCATCACTGGGGCTTTTCCTCACTTTGAAAACCTTGCTGGATTTAAAGTGTACAACATGAGCATGATCTGGGTGGTTTTTCTGTATGGCTTCTTTCACTTAGGAAGTTTTCAATGTTTATCCACATTGTAACATTGATCATTATTTCATTCATTTTTCCATTGTGATTAAAAACACATAACATTTACCACTTAAACCATTTTTTAAAGCTTTTTTAAAAATTTATTTTATTTTATTTTTTGGCTGTGTCGGGTGTTTGTTGCTGTGTGCAGGCTTTCTCTAGTTGCGGCGAGCGGAGGCTACTCTTAGTTGCTGTGTGCAGGCTTCTCATTGCGGTGGCTTCTCTTGCGGAGCACGGGCTCTAGAGCGCAGGCTCAGTATTTGTGGCGCATGGGCTTAGTTGCTCCACGGCATGCGGGATCTTCCAGGACCAGCGCTTGAACCCGTGTCCCCTGCATTGGCAGGCGGATTCTTAACCACTGTGCCACGAGGGAAGACCCATTTAAACCATTTTTAAGTGTACAGTGCTATGGCGTTAACTACATTCACATTGTTGTAAAAATATCTTCACCATCCATTTCCAGAACTTTATTTTCCCCATGTGAAACCATAGCCATTAAACACTAACTCACCTCAACCTCTGGCAACCTTATTCTACTTTGTCTTTGAATTTGACTTATCTGGATACCTCATACTAGTGGAATCATAGAACGTTTGTCCTTTCTGTGTCTGGCTTGTTTCACTTAGCATAATAACTTCAAGGTTCATCACATTGTAGCATGTGTGAGAATTACCTTAGTTTTAAAGGTTGAGTCATATTCCATTGTGTATATACTACACTGTACTTATCCATTCATCTGTTGAAGGATGTGTTGTGTTGCTTCCACCTTTTGGTTATTGTGAATAATGTTGCTATGAATATGGGGTACAGATATCTGTTCCAGTCCTTGCTTTCTAATATTTTGGGTGTACACCCTGGAGTGGAATCAAGGGATCATACATTTTCCATGTTTTTGAGGAGCCACCATACAGTTTTCCACAGTGGCTGTATAATTTTACTTTATTCCTTTATATGACAGAATAATGCAGCTTATGTGTCTACCTTATTTTGCTTATCCATTTACCTGCTGATGGACATTTAAATCTTTTCTACCTTGGGCTACTGTGAACAGTGCTGCTATTAATAATTGGTGAACAAGTTTTTGTTTGAACACCTGTTTTCAATTTTTTGGGAATATGTCTAGGAGTGGAGTTGTTGAACCACATGGTAATTATATTTTATATTTTTGAGTAAATGTTAAAGTTTTGTACATATAGACTGCACCATTGTACATCTCCACAAGTAACTTTTAAGGGTTCTAATTACTCTACATTGTTGCCAACATTTGTTATTTTTATTTATATATTTAAAAATTTATTTTTATTCTAGTGTGTGTGAAGGGGCATCACATCGTGGCTTTAATTTGCATTTTCATCATGACTACTGATGTTTGACATCTTTTCATTTCCTTGTTGACCATTTGTATGTCTTGCCTGAAGAGCAGTCCATGCAAGCCATTTGTCTGTTTCAAAAATTTTATTGTTTGTCTTTTTGTTGATGAGTTGTAAAAGTCCTGGGTATATTCTAGGTAAAGAGTCTTATCAGATATACAACGTGCCAATATTGTCTTCCATTCTGTGGGCCGTCTTTTTACTTTCTGGATAGCCTCTTTTGATGCACAAAGGTTTGTCATTTTGAGGAAATCCAATTTGTCTATTTTTTCCTTTCATTTCTTATGCTTTACTGTCAAATCTAAGAAACCATTGCTAAATTCATGGTCAAGAAGATTTAATTCCTTGGTTTATTTGAGAGTTCATACAGTCATCCTTCGGCACCCACTAGGCCAGGCTTTAGGTCTTGGGTTGAGTCAGTGTGAGGGTTCAGGGGCCATGGTTTAGGGTTATGGGCCATTGTTGGAGAGTCGTGGTAGAGGGTTGTGGTTAAAGGGTCAGGGTCGGGGATTAGAGTTTAGGGGTCAGGGGCGAGGGTCTACGGGTCTGGGGCTAGGGTTGTTAGGGGGTTAAGGTTAGAAGTTAGGGTTCTTAGGGTAAAGGTTAGAGTTATGTTTAAGCACAATTGGCCCTCATTGCCCTCCCCTCTCCCTCTCTCTGAAGCCTCCAGAATGGATAGGACTTGCCCAGGGTCAGACAGGAGTCAGGGAGCTGAGGTCAATAACTGTTTTTCTGGCCTCCCTTCCCTCAGTCATGGGCTCTGAGAGAAGAATGAAATGTCTGTTCTTGTCTCGGACTGTTTCTTACCCAACTCAACCTCTGTCAAGGATTGGGGAGGGTGTCAGAAGTCATGCATGGTTTCCTTCTGCCCTCCTACCTGGGAAGGGTGATGCTGGCCCTACTCTGCCTGGGCAGCCCCAGTTTCCAGCACAGCCCAGACAGCAGGGCACTCAGTGGACATGTGTGGATTTATACAGGACTGGGTGCAGTGACCTGCCAGCCCCCAGATGTTGCCTTCTTAAGGGCTGGTGGGGCCCTCCTGACACTGGAGGCATCCTTTGTCCCATCTGAGCGGGCATGAATAGATGATCAGGTCTCAGGCAGGACAGCCCTTGACCTCTGACTATCCAGGCAGGCATCTCTGGTCCTCTAGCTCAGTCCAGGCTGGGCATTGCCAGGCCCTCATGTATAGTTACAGAGCTGACCGTGATGCCGGGCAATTCAACAGCTACCTAGGCAGTGTACACATTCCTTTGAGAAGTTTCAACTACCAACATCCATGTGGTTGAGAAAAAGGCCTTCCCCTCACAGCCTCATAGGCTGCCAAGAGAAGTAATAATCCTCTAAACATTGGAATGTGTCCCTGACACAACAACCATACAGGAGACCATGGCCCTGAAATCCTTTGTCCTTTCAGTCGTTAGAAACTTTTGACATTCATATTCATTAAGAATCAAAGATATGGGAGCACCTGGACCTCACAATGGGAGGTTCACAGTGACACTGCATTGTCTTGGAGAGCCATGTGCATCCATGTGGCCTCTGGAAAGCCTGCCAATTATGGGTTCCATGGCATGGAATAATTCTTGAGCCTCCCATTACTTCATTGCACAAGAGTTTCCTTACCACCCTAGCATTTGGTTTCTTCACTTAGTAAATGAGAGAGAAGAAACTGGAAAATGAGCAGTATTGTTTTTCAGGGATGGGCAATTAATATGGCCAGGGAGATGGCATAACTCAAGGGCTCCCACCTCTCAGGGGCAGGAATGAGGTCTGTGTGTCTTCTGAGGGCACATGGGCTGTTTTGGGCCCACCTCTGAGATGTGAGGACCTGATGCCCAAGGAAAGAGACTTGAGTTTACCACCACCAACGATTCTGACTTGTCAGCAAGTGAAAGAACTTCTTGCAGTCTTGGGAGGACAGTAAGAGCACTGGATGAGTAGCTGCAGCCCCTGACCCTGAGTTGAACCCCTTTCTTCCTTTTGTGTCAGATTCTGTGCTGTGCAGTGAGCTGTCATTGACTTAGAATCTGTTGCTTTCTGCCAGCCAGCATCTGTTCTCAGGCCCAAGTGCCTCAGTTTTCCTTTGGGAATTACATCTCACCTGCTTCCAGACCAAACAGTTGCAGAAGGATGACCCCATGTTCCACCCAGCTTGAAGATGGGTTTACAACCCACATCTAGTCAGTCCCATTTTCCATCTCCTGGTGATGGGTCAAGGATGAGAATGCAACCCAAACCAGATCAAAGGCATTTAAAAACATGACTTTCTTGGAACCCAAGAAAAGGAGAAACTCTTTCTTGGAAAATGGATGGTGAGTGGTTGTCAGCCTAGAATTGCTGTTGGCCCAAGGACAATGAGAGAGCCTGCGCCTGTGAATGGGGTCCCCCAAAGGCACTGAGCAGGACAAAGTTTTGGAGAGAAGCAAGGTCACACTGAGATAGTGTGAGCCACTGGACCTACCAGGTCCAAACCCATTCTTTAACTTGCCACTTGCAAGTATTAATTTATTTCTACCCTTACAATAAATACTAACTTATTTTACTTCAGTAAGTGTGTCCAGTCGTTGGGAAAAGAAAAATTCGTAGTTGATACATCTGAATCAATAATCCCTGATCCTTCCTCAGGTGTCCTCACTGGGTAGGCATGGCTGGGGGAGATGAAGATTCTGGGTGGGACCAGATATTAGTGGAGCTGCCAAACAGCTCTGCCTCTGTTCCTTCCCTGTCCCGGGAGAGGGAAACCCTGGGACAGTGATAGGATAACCAGTATGGGGAAGAGGTTCCTCAGTGATTAATTGGTCTTTTTGTATTTTCCTTAATTTAGTGTTCATTTTGGTAATGTGTTTTTACAAAGAAATCACCCGTTTCTTCTAGATTTCCAGTTTGTTACAGTAGGTTTCTCTTATTTGACGTTTAATTTTTCCTGTCTAATTTTCTACAGAATCATGACAAATAATGAACAAATATTGATACTCTATTATTAACCGAAGTCCCTATTCATGTTCCCTTTGTTATACCTTTCCTTGTTCCAGGATCTCAAAGGACATGGGGTCATCATATCTATTTAGTCTCTTCTGGGCTTTGACAGTTGCTCAGACTCTCCTTGTTTCCATGACCTTGACAGTGTGGAGGAGGACTGGTCAGGTATTTTATAGACTGCCGGGCACTGGGATTTGCTTGGTGTTTTTGTTGTGGTTAGACTTGGCTTTGAAAAAGCAGATCACAGAGGTGAAGTGCTTCCTCTTCACTGTATGTCAAGAGGACAGTCTCTCAAGGGAACTTCTCACTTATATTCTCAACTTTGGTCACCTAGCTGAGGTAGTGTTTGTCAAGTGTTCCCACAGTGAAGTTAATTTTTTCCCATGTCCATCCTGTGTGTCTTATTTAGGAGGAAGTCATAATGCAGAACCCACACTTGAGGAGAGAGGGGTTAGCTTCACATCCTTGATGGACAGCTGAGTGGCTATATAAATTGCTTAGAAGCTTTCTGCATAGGAGATTTCTTTTTAACACCGTTCATCAAAAACTATGTAATTTATTTTTACCAGTTTGGGCACGTGAATAATTATTGTAAACTTTTGGTTATAATCCAGTGCTACATTTTAAGACTGCTTAGTTAATTCTTGCTTTGGCTGTTGAGAGCTTTTTCCATTTGCTCCTGTTTTCATTTTACATAATTTCTCTTTTGTGGGTTTTTAAAATTTTTGGTACTTCTTTACTTTCTGATATTTTAAGATTATCCTGCTTCATATATTTACTGTCTCAGTCCTAGTATCAGCCCTTTCTTCAAAGAGCCCTTGTTCCTTTTATTAGAGAATGGTATTAAAAACGTACATGTGGGAGCTAAATATGCTCAGCTGACAGTGCATGGAAATATATGCAAGTATCCCAGCCTATGCATACACACATAATTATAAAGATTTCCATGTGGAACTATGTGCAGGCTAAAGAGAGTTTATACTGATATCTCCAACCGGATCTGTTATGACATGGATATTGTAACCTTCTCCCTTTGTTTGACTGTAACTTCACACTCCAGTGGTAAGAAACCTGGCTTCCACCATTTGTCATTTATTAAATTCAGTGCTTGTTCCATTCAATTACTGATATAGTAGTTTCAGTAGTATTAGCTACTACCCCTCATGGAAAGAACATAGAGTCCACTGTGTATGTATGACACATTTTGTCTTTGGCCTACAGATTCTGTACATTTCCAAAGTTAACTTAGGTCAACCCATTTGTCCCACTACCAACAGTGAGTTTTTTCATACATTTCTGAATCAGATTCTTTGTTACATTCTGTATTCCAGTCTTTGACACTCCCATATCCTAAGCAGCTAAGTTTGAATAGATTGTAATTTACTTGTTGGGTTGTAAAAATCTGTGGGTATAGACAAATGCATAGTGACAGGTATTCACCACTAAAGTATCATATGGACTATTTCAACCACATATTCTATACATTGTTTACCATGTCAGTTTTGCCTTTTCTAGAATGTCATATAAATGAGGCCATACAGTGTGTAGCACTTCAGACTGGATTCTTTCACTTAGCAATGTAAGTTAGATGTATCTATTTTTTTTTTGCACGGGTTGATGGTCCATTCCTTTATATCTCTGAATACTATTGCATTGCATGTATATTAGAGGAAAAATAATTTTCCCTCTACCCTTCTATGTTCTTTATTGAGATCTCCCTTGTAATGAAAAAGAGAGGAACTAGAGAAAACAATCAGAAGTTTAATATATACCATGCATACCTCCTGTATACTTGAAAGATACCTAGGAAAACTGAGTCACTCCCTGAATTGGCCCAAGCCGTTAGCTTAAATGCTATCTTCTGCTGAGAACAAAAGAAAGATGTTAGGGAATGGAAGAAGCCATTTAAAGGAGGTTATTAGGCAAAGCACAGTAAACAAGGGTATGGTTGTTACACAGATTTACATCCAGGCCTATTTCATTGACAAGGATTTTTTATAAAAAACATTTATTTATTTGGCTGTGCCAGGTCTTAGTTGCGGCCTGTGGAATCTTTAGTTGCGGCATGTGGGCTCTTAGTTGCAGCATGCGGTATCTAGTTCCATGACCAGGAGTTGAACCCTGGCCCCCTGCATTGGGAGCATGGAGCCTTAGCCACTGGACCAGCAGGGAAGTCCCAACAAGCTTTTCTTGATATTTAGTCATCATTCAATTCCTGGTCCAGAGAGGGACAAACCCTTACAAATGGAGATATCCTTAATAAATGTAAATTTACCTCATAAAAGGGCATTTTCTACTGGGCTTTGAAAGATTCTCCTGGGTCTGCTCTTTCTTATTAATCAGTCCAAAATAATCCTTTTGTCAAATGGGCATATTTTGGGGTGGTGTATTCTGCTCTCCTTGACATGTATGTGCCCTAATTTGTTTATGAATTCACCTACAGAAGGACATCCTGATATCTTTAAGTTTTTAGCCATTATGGATAGAGCTGCTGTACATTACTTGATGCTAGTTTGGGTTTGAACACAGTTTTTTAAAGCAGTTGTCTAAATACAAGAGGTACACTTCTTGGATCCTAAGGTGAGACTTTTTAGATTTGGAAAAAAATTGCCAAACTGTCTTCCAAAGTTGGTTGTACATGCATTCCACCAGCATCTTGAGTATATTCTTGTATGCTTATTTACTGCCTGTTTATCTTCTTGGGCCAGGTGTGTGTTTCAATCTTTACCAAATTTTAATGGCGTTGGCATAATTTGAGTACAAATCCTTTATCAGATATGTGCTTTGGAAATAGTTTCTTGCAGTTTGTGGTTTGTCTTCCGGTTTTCTGAATAAGGTCACCAGACCCAAAGTCATGTAGATTATTTTTTTTTCTAGGATTTTTTATAGTTTGGTAATTTAAATTCGTCTATGGGCAATTTTGAGTGAATTTTGGTTTAAGTTGTAAAGTTTGTGTCTACATTGATTTCATTACATATGGTTTGTAATTAATTGCTCCTTAACCATCTTTTGAGAAGATACAGTGAGATACTTGGCTCCATTTCAGTTTGGATTTCCAAACTTAGTATATACAGCAGAACTGCCTTCCGGATGAGGCCTCTGGGTTTGTGAGTGCGGCGCTCCCGGCTCTTCTCTGACGTCCCACAGGGGGCGCTGAACCCACCTGTCTGACCCTGGGGGCACAGGTGCACCCTGCCCACAGACTTTGCTCTGTGACAAGCAGACAGGAGCTTTGTCTCCTGTCAGGGCTTAGGCTTCTGGACCATGAGGCATTGTCCACACTGACAGCAGCTGGGTTTTCTCAGGAACCACTGGTGAGGAGACTCCACAAGAGGAAAAAACGAGCAAGTGTGGAGAATCTTCCTGTGCAGCTGACTGCTGGGTGGGTGGGGTGCTTCTTCAGGGGACTCAGGAGAGAAAGGGTTTAATGTGGAATACTGTGCACTTTTAGATAGTTTTATGTGCAGTGTAGATGGTGACCAGTGTCGTTCTTTGGGGTCTGGTATCTAGTTTTCCTGGCACTGTTTGTTGATGGCTTTGGATAGAATAAACATTTTAATAATTGTAATTTTTCTGATGCATGAGCATGGAATATTGTTTTCTATTGTGTCTTCAATTTCTTTATCAGTGCTTTATAGTTTTCTGAGTATAGGTCTTTCATGCCCTTGGCTAAATTTATTCCTAAATAGTTTGTTCTTTTTGATGGAATTGAAAATGGGATTGTTTTCTTAATTTTTCTTGTTGGTGTTCATTATTAGTGTATAGAAACAAAACTGATTTGTGTATATTGATTCCATATTTTGCAACTTTACTGAATTTATTTTTTAACATATTTTTTGAAGTAATGTGAAAAATTGCAATACTAAAATCTCACAGTTTCTACTGCACCCCAGGTAATCCACAGGACCCAAGACATGGTAGCTACTAATATACTCTTCCCACGGTGCCTCTTAATACCATGTGGACTCCTACAAGGGAAATAAGTATCACAACTTTGGTTGAACTTGGTCTGGGTAAGTCTTGGCCTCTATAACAAAATTTGATGTCTGTCTTGTCTGATTTTCTGGCATGATACTGACACGGTTGTCTAGAAAAGTAATTTACTTACCAGTAATTTAAAATGTACAGAAAAGTTTCAGTAATGGCCAAAAGTACTCACATTTGCCACCTCACACAAAATGCTCAGTGTGTTTTGCCCAAGGAACCAGCACATAACCCCTAAATGAGGAAATCCTGATGTCTACATTATAATTTAATACTCAGCCCCACTTAAACTTTCACCTGCTGTCCCAACTGTATGAAAATGTCTTTTTCCATCCTGATCCAGTTTTCTTTTTCTGGAACCATTACTGAGTTTCCCCCTCATTTGGACAGCCTTGATGGATTTGAAGCAGACAAGATGAGCATGGGATCTAGGTTGCCTTTTCTGTATGGCTTTTTTTCACTAAGAATGTTTTTAATGTTCATTTTTGTAACAAATATCAGCACTACACTTTTTTTCATTGTCATTAAAAATACAAAACATGACTTTAACATTTAATTCTTTTTATGTATACAGTTTTGTGGTATTAACTACCTTCATATAGGTGCACAAACAAGTTAACTAACATGTGTACCTCCTGTGTGCATGGGAGATACCCAGGAAATTGAGTAACATCCTGGAACAGCCCAAGATATCACCTTAAATACCGTCTTCATCTAAAAGGAAAAAAAAGAAGGCTATAGTTGTTTCTGTCTACATTCATTTGATTGTATATGGTTTCCAATTGATGTTGTATAACTAGTTGTGGAGAAGTCATGGGATAGTTGGCTTCATTGCAGTTTGAATTTCCAAATTTAGTGCATTCTGCAGGTTTGATACAAGGTTTACAAACTTCATATTGGATCAGGACATCCCATGGTGTAACTGGTATTAATGGTTTGTTCAACAATTAAAGTTCTGTGTGATATGAATTCATCCTGGAGTAATCCAGGTTAGTTTCTGTTATACATTTGTCCCAGGATGAAAGGACAAGAGAAATAAGGCCTAATTTATAAAAGTGCCTTCAAAAAATAAAAAAATAAAAAAAATAAAAGTGCCTTCAAACTAATTGATACTGAAGTATAGTTGACTTACAATGTTGTGTTAATTTCTGCTGTACAGCAAAGTGATTCATATATATATATATACATACATATATACATATTTTTCATATTTTTTTCCATTATGGTTTATTACAGTGTATTGAATATAGTTCCCTGTGCTGTACAGTAAGACCTTGTTTATCCATCCTATATATAATAGTTTGCATCTACTAATCCCAAACACCCAATCCATCCCTCTCCCCTGTCTTCCCCTTGACAACCACAAGTCTGTTTTCTATATTTGTGAGTCGGTTTTTGTTCTGTAGATAGGTTCATTTGGGTCTCATTTTATAATCCACATATAAGTGATATCATATGGTATTTGTCGTTCTCTGTCTGCCTTACTTCACTTTGTATGATAATCTCTAGGCCCTTCCATGTAGCTGCAGATGGCATTATTTCATTCTGTTTTATGGCTAAGTAATATTCCATTGTATATATGTATCACATCTTCTATATCCATTCATCTGTTGAGGGACATTCAGGTTGCTTCCATGTCTTGGCTATTGTGAATAGTGCTGCTGTGAATACTGGGGTGCATGTATCTTTTCGAATTATAGTTTTGTCTGGATATGTGTCCAGGAGTGGGATTGCTGGTTCATATGGTAATTCTATTTTTAGTTTTTGAGGAACCTCCATACTGTTTTCCATAGTGGCTGCATCAATTTACATTCCCACCAGTAGTGTAGGAGGGTTCCCTTTTCTCCACACCCCCTCCAGCATTTATTTATAGACATTTTAATGATGGCCATTCTGACCACTATGAGGTGATAACTCACTGTAGTTTTGATTTGCATTCTCTAATAACTAGCGATGTGGAGCATCTTCTCATGTGCCTATTGGCCAACTGTATGTCTTTGGAGAAATGTCTATTTAGACCTTCTGCTTATTTTTTGATTTTTTTTTTCTTTTTTGAGTTGTATGAGCTGTTTGTATATTTTAGAATTAGGCCCTTGTTGGTCGCATCATTTGCATGTATTTTCTCCCAAACAGTTAGCACAGGTTCTGGAACGACTGGATACCCACATGCAGAAGAATAAACTTGGATCCTTACCTCCCCTCACCCCGTATACAAAAATCAATGCAAAATGGACCAAAGGCCTAGATGCAAGAACCAAAATTATAAAACTCGTAGAAGAAAACATGAGAGTAAATCTTCATGACCTTGGATTTAGTCATGATTTCTTAGATCTACCAAAAGCACAAACAACAAAAGACAAAATAGATGAATTGGACTTCCTCAAAATGAAAAACAGTTGTGTATAAAAGGAGCAAGGAATAAGATAATCCACCATGCAAAATGGCACAAGATGTTTGTAAACCATGTATCTGATAAAGGACTGTAGCCCACCAGCCAAGCCCCCGGTGGTCCAGTGGAGTGTCTGTGCGGCCCCACCCGTCCTCGGTGATCAGGGGATCTCAGGCCCCACAGCACCCGAGGGGTGGACACTGGTCATCCTCTGCACCCTCAAGGAGTGAGCGCTGGATGGTCTTGAGCCCAGATGCACTCCCATTACTGCCCTCAAAGGCTGAAGCCTTCAGCATGCCTCTAGAAGGACACAGAGTATTTGCAAGTCTTTGAGAACCAAGAGAACCATCTTCACTTTTCTGAAAAGGGCATCTTATTATTTCACAGCATGACCATTTTCAGTCTGGCTCTCGGGGTGCCCTCCCACCTTCTTTATTTCTTTGAAAGTGGCCATGGTTGTTTGGCTGTCCCCAATCCCCATACCAGGTGACAAGGCCAGTGGGGCCAGATCCTGGTGGTCCTTAGCTTCGTTGGAGACTAACCCAGACTCTCAGCCTGAGATTGAACGTGGATGCCCCTGCTTCTCCCCACCACCGATCCTCATCTCCTCCCCTCTCTCTTTTCCTCTTGCTTTTCAGTCTCAGATTTACCTGATGGTCACCACTCACAGTTCCCACACAGCCCAGAGATTTCTCCTTGAAGGAAAGGTTCTGGAAAACCAGAGGGATAAATAAAGAATGCAGCTGATTCCCGCCTTGTGCTGACACCCAAGAAGATGAGGAGAGTGAGTGTTTTCTCATTAGAATTTTAAATCCTCCAAGTAATAGATCATTGGGGGGGCATCCTGTGTCTTCCTGCTCATTCTAATAATGTCATTCCTGAATTTTAATGTGGTAAATAATTTAAATCATAAATATGCTGAGGGGGAGATCCATTTAAAAAATGTTAGAGGTAACTCCAAGGGATTTACAACAAACAAGGACACAGAACCCTGTGTCCAGACGCTGGCTGAGAGATTCCTACCCTGAGCCGCAGTCCCCTGGAGGGCGGAGTGGCCATGACTCTCCTCCCACAGGTGAGCCTACACAGGCACATCCCACGTGGGACCACTGCATCGCAGAACCTTAGAGTGGCCAATGGCAGGCAGCTGGCTAGAGATGCGGACAAGAGAAAACTGCCCAGCAGCCTGGGACAACCCCGGGGTGAGGCCTTAGTAAGGGCCAGTGTCAGAGCCTCAGAGATAACTTGAAGAGACAGTTCAGGCTGTTAGGGACATCATCAGAGATGTACTTAGGGACATACTCAGGGCCTTAGTTATGGACAGGATTGGGGCATTATTTAATGACAGCTTAGACTATAAGGGACAGCGTCAGGGCCTAAGTTAGAGATAACGTGAGAGCCTTAGTTAGACACAATTCAGGCTGTTACTTAGGGATATCTTCAGGGCCTTAGAGCCAGCATCATGGCCATAATTAGAACAAGTGTCAGGGTGTTAGGGCCAAATCTAGGGTGTTAGTTAGGGAAAGAGTCCGGTCATTAGTTACAGACAGTGTCAGGGTTTTAGGTAGGGACAGTGGCAAGTCCTTAGTTAAGAAGAGTGTCAGGGCCTCACTTAGGGGCAGCGTCAGGATGTTAGTTAGGGAGAGTCAGGACATTAGAATGTCAGGTTCTGAGGTAGAGACAGCATCAGGGCCTTAGTTAGGGACGGCGTCAGAGACTTACCTAGGGACATATTCAGGGCCTTAGTTATGGACAGGATCAGGGTGATACTGAGGAACACCTAAAGGTACTAGGGACATCTTCAGGGCCTCAATTAGGGATAGCATCAGGGTGTTAGTTAGGGAAAGAGTCAGGTCATTAGTCACAGACAGTTTTAGCGCCTCAGGTAGAATCGGCATCAAGGCCTTAGTTAGGAAGAGCATCAGGGCCTCAGTTAGGTTCAGCATCAGGACGTTAGTTAGGGCCAGCAACAGGGCCTTAGTTAGGGACAGTGTTGTCAGGCCCTCAGAGATAACTTGAGGGCCTTAGTAAGAGACAGGTTAGGCCGTTAGTTAGGGACACTTCAGAGACATTTGTAGGGATATATTCAGGGCCTTAGTAATAGAATCAGGGTGTTATTTTGTCACCGCTTAGGCACTAAGGGGCAGCATCAAAGCCTAAGTTAGGGAGGGTGTCAGCGTCTTGGGGATAGTGTTAGGGACTTTGTAAGTTATAACTTAGGCCATTAGCTAGGGACAGTGTCAGGGACTTATTAAGGGCAGTGTCAGAGACTTAATGAAGGACATCTTCAGGGGCTTAGTTATGGACAGGATCAGGTCCATACTTGGGACCAGTGTCAGGCCGTTATTTAGGGGCAGTGTCAGGGCCTTGTGTAGAGACAGCGTCAAGGCCCTTAGTTAGGAAGAGGGTCAGGGCCTTAGGACAGGGTCAGAGACGTACTTAGGCACATATTCAGGACCTCAGTAATGGACAGGATCAGGACCACAGTGAGGGACATCTAAGTCTATTAGGGACATCATCAGGGCCTTAGATAGGGTCAGCATCAGGGCCGTAGTTAGGACCAGTGTCAGGGTGTTATTTAGGGACAAAATTAGGATGTTAGTTAAGGAAAAAGTCAGGAAATTAGTTACAGACAGTGTCAGCTTCTCAGGTAGAGACTTTGGGGTCTTAGTGAGAGCATCAGCATCTCAGGTAGGAACTGCATCAGGCCATTACTTAAAGACAGTGTCAAGGCCTTAATTAGGGAGAGTGTCAGGGCCTCAGAGAAAACTTGAGGACCTTAGTAAGAGACACTTCAGGCTGTTCGTTAGGGACATCATCAGGGCATAAGTTATGGACAGGGTCAGGGTATTAGTGAAAGAGAGCTCAGGCAATTAGGCCTACTGTCAGGGCCTTAGTTAGGGGCAGCGTCAGGGAGTAGTTGGGGAAAGAGTGAGGCCATTAGGTAAAGACAGACTCAGGGCCTTAGTTAGAGACAGTGTCAAGTTCTTTGTTAGGAACACTGTCATGGCCTCAGTTAAAGATAACTTGAGGGTCTTAGAGATAGTGTCAGGGACTTAGTTATGGACATCTTTAGGGCTTCAGTTAGAGGTAACTTGAGGGCCTTAGTAAGAGACATTTTAGGTCATTAGTGACATCATCAGGACCTTAGTGCCATCTTCGGTACATCATTTATGGGCCTCATCAGGGCACTAATGAGGGACAGCTCATGTTATTAGGGACCGTGTCAGGGCTTTAGTTAGGGACTGTGTCAGGGCCTTTGTTAGGGAAAGAGTGAGGCCATTAGTTAAAGACAGAATCAGGGCCTTAGTTAGAGACAGCCTCAGTCCTTAGTTAGGGAGAGTGTCAGGGCCTCAGTTAAAGATAAGCTGAGGGCCTTTGCTAAGGACATCCTCAGGGCCTCAGGAACAGCATAAGGACCTTAATTAAGGTCAGTGTCAAGGCTTTAGTTAGAGACAGTTCAGGCCAATAGTTAGGGACATAATCAGGGCCTTTGTTAGGGACAGCCTCAGTCCTTAGAGACAGCATCAGGACCTTAGTTAGGGGGAGAAAGAAATTCATATTTAGGGAAAGCTCATGCCATTCTAGACAGCTCAGGGCCATAGTTAGTGTCAGGGTCAGGGCCTCGTAGTGAAATCGAGCAGGGCCCTGTGGGGCTCCTGGGCACGAAAGCCTTTCCTGTGTCTCCTGTTTCCTGTTTGTTGGGAATAGACTCCAGGTTCCATAACCTTCCCTGAGTTCCAAAGGGCAGATTCGAACAGTTGCTAATCAGGGAAGGGAGGGGATGCAGATACAAGGGAGGAACCATCAAGAAACAGTAGTGCAGCCTTGGGGCAGGATCCTGGTTCTGCCTCAAGGGATGTACGTAAGAGTATCTTTGGGCTCTTTACCAAACTACAACCCCCACAAAATAGAAGATTTTAGTGTTCTTCATTCCAGAGAAGCTCATCAAGAGACCATCTGAGGCCAGATTAAAGGGAGTTAAGGCCCTGTACACACACTAATCCTTAGGAGAAACTGTGTCCTTAAACCATTGCTGTAAAACTCCTCACCAGATCCTCGTGCATTGGGACGCATGGTTTTTGAGGGCACGAGTTTTCTGTGTCCCCCTTTGGCTGCCAAAGCAGTAAAGCTATTCTTTTCTACTTCCTCCAACCCTCTCTCTCTGAGATTCGATTCGGCACTGGTGCACAGAGGTCGAGTTTTCGACATCAAATTTAGTACCCAGTGTGGGGCTGACTTGGGGATGGCCACTGTGGGTCCCCTGACTTGATTGGACACTGAGATTTTCTCCATGCCAGCCTCTTTCGAGAGAGTGTAGGGTTGGAGAATTCCTTTAGAGGCCAGACCACGTGGGACCCTTGCCTGGAAAGGCCGAGCCCCAGTCATCCCAGCAGTTGGAACTCTGGGGCAGGAGTAGATGGTGGAAGAGGGACCACCCTAGCAGCTGCTGAGGCCATCCTTGCCTTGAGGACATTCCTCTCTTCCTCCATTCTGGACTGCCCCGAATGTCCTACTCCAAGAGATTATTTTGGGGAACCAGAAAAATAGCATTTGGGATGTTGCCACACCTCAGTCAGCGTGTGGTAACTCCCCTGGTATGCACTCTGAAGTCCTTTTAGCCCTGTACATTTCGGGGAACCTTGGTTCCCATTTAGGTGACTTTTCATTCCAGAAAATCTCATTTGGAAGGTGCATCACTTGAACAGAGGTCACAAGCTAAGTTGAGACTTGGAAGCTGATTTGAGTCTTGTGCTGTTTGGTTTTTGGTTTCTGTTTAGTTTTTTGTTCCTTTGGTTTGAGGCTTCCATTGGTGGGGTGGATTTTGTTTTATTCTTAGTCTGTGTGTGAGTGTTCTATGGTTCAAACATAAGAAGTGCTGCTTCTTCAGTTCCATCTGATAGCCAGTGGGCAAAATCCTGGCAGACTGGTCAACCTATAGTTGTAAACCTAAGACTAAGAAAAGAATGAAACTCTATTGTAATTTTGTCTGGCCAATGTATGTATACATTCTTGAAAAATGAGGAAAGGTGGTCTTTGAAAGGTAGCCTAAATGACTATACTATCCTTCAGCTAGAGTTATTTTGTCACAGGAAGAGAAAGACAAAAGAAGTTCCATATGTTCAAGCATTTTTGAAGCTACATAATAAACAAAGTGAGCAGCTAGGTAACAGGCTGATGGTACAAAGAGAAAAGAAAGTCACTTTGTACTAGACCTGGCTGTGTCTGAATGCGGAAAAAAATAAGGGGCAAAGTAAGATGGGTACAGAAGGTGACGAACATTTGTGAAAAGAGAACACTGAGGAAAGAGTTGTGCATGACCAGGATTTTCTAAGCTGGATTTTGTTGGAAGTGGGTTAGGGCAAGCCTGGATTTGGTTTCTCCCTCAAAGTTTTCTTGGAATGCTGCTTTTGATTGTGGACAGCTTGTGAGTTCCTTTGCCTGTGTCTGTGATCTGTATTTTTGTTTGAAATCTCTTTACTTTGGTTCAGTGAGCAAGTGTTGTTTGGCCAATTTTAACAGTACTTTTGATCTCCAGCTAACTTTGAGATGCTTTAGAAGGCCCTTGAGCCATCTCAGAGAGAACTGTTTGATTAGTATGTTAAATTACATGGAATTCCTAAAAATCTAGTATGTCCTGGTAAAATGTTATCAGTCATAATTCTAGTTATTTTTAAATGTTGCATGTAAGAGCAATAATTGTTTCTTTTGTCATTTACATTGTGATCAAATGTTTAACAGTGACTTTTAAGTCTTTATGTGATTTATAGATAGTTATTGTTGTGCTCTAACACATTGCAAAAGTGCTCCATCTTCAAGAAGATCTATGTGAAGGACATTTTGGCAAACACAGGTCTCTGATAAATTTCATATCATAATGCCAAACTGGGTAAGAAATGAAATATCTTTTTTTTTTTTTAAGATTTTTAGAAATTTCATGTAATGTCTGAAACATTTATATTAACATATTTCCATACAAATACAAATATAAGATTTTTAGAAATTTCATGTAATGTCTGAAACATTTATATTAACATATTTCCATACAAATAACCCAATGAAAGTTTAGTATTAGTTGTTTTGTTTGTTTGTTTTTTTATACTGCAGGTTCTTATTAGGCATCAATTTGATACACATCAGTGTATACATGTCAATCCCAATCTCCCAATTCAGCACACCACCATCCCCACCCCACTGCAGTTTTCCCCCCTTGGTGTCCATATGTCCATTCTCTACATCTGTGTCTCAACTTCTGCCCTGCAAACCGGCTCATCTGTACCATTTTTCTAGGTTCCACATACATGCATTAATATACGATATTTGTTTTTCTCTTTCTGACTTACTTCACTCTGTATGACAGTCTCTAGATCCATCCACTTCTCCACAAATGACTCAATTTTGTTCCTTTTTATGGCTGAGTAATATTCCATTGTATATATGTACCACATCTTCTTTATGCATTCGTCTGTTGATGGGCATTTAGGTTGCTTCCATGACCTGGCTATTGTAAATACTGTTGCAATGAACATTCGGGTGCATGTGTCTTTTTGAATTACGGTTTTCTCTCGGTATACGCCCAGTAGTGGGATTGCTGGGTCATATGGTAATTCTATTTTTAGTTTTTTAAGGAACCTCCATATTGTTCTCCATAGTGGCTGTATCAATTTACATTCCCACCAACAGTGCAAGAGGGTTCCCTTTTCTCCACACCCTCTCCAGCATTTGTTGTTTGTAGATTTTCTGATGATGCCCATTCTAACAGGAGTGAGGTGATACCTCATTGTAGTTTTGATTTGCATTTCTCTAATAATTAGTGATGTTGAACATCTTTTCATGTGCTTCGTGGCCGTCTGTATGTCTTCTTTGGAGAAATGTCTATTTAGGTCTTCTGCCCATTTTTGGATTGGGGTGTTTGTTTCTTTAATATTGAGCTGAATGAGCTGTTTCTATATTTTGGAGATTAATCCTTTGTCCGTTGATTCGTTTGCAAATATTTTCTCCCATTCTGAGGGTTGTCTTTTCGTCTTGTTTATGGTTTCCTTTGCTGTGCAAAAGCTTTGAAGTTTCATTAGGTCCCATTTGTTTATTTTTGTTTTTATTTCCATTACTCTAGGAGGTGGATCAAAAAAGATCTTGCTGTGATTTATGTCAAAGAGTGTTCTTCCTATGTTTTCCTCTAAGAGTTTTATAGTGTCCAGTCTTATATTTAGGTCTCTAATCCATTTTGAGTTTATTTTTGTGTATGGTGTTAGGGAGTATTCTAATTCCATTCTTTTACATGTAGCTGTCCAGTTTTCCCAGCACCACTTATTGAAGAGACTGTCTTTTCTCCATTGTATATCTTTGCCTCCTTTGTCATAGATTAGTTGACCATAGGTGCGTGGGTTAATCTCTGGGCTTTCTATCTTGTTCCATTGATCTATGTTTCTGTTTTAGTGCTAGTACCATATTGTCTTGATTACTGTAGCTTTGTAGTATAGTCTGAAGTCAGGGAGTCTGATTCCTCCAGCTCCATTTTTTTTGCCTCAAGACTGCTTTGGCTATTTGGGGTCTTTTGTGTCTCCATACAAATTTTAAGATGATTTGTTCTAGCTCCATAAAAAATGCCATTGGTAATTTGATAGGGATTGCATTGAATCTGTAGATTGCTTTGGGTAGTATATTCATTTTCACAATGTTGATTCTTCCAATCCAAGAACATGGTATATCTCTCCATCTGTTGGTATCATCTTTAATTTCTTTCATCAGTGTCTTATAGTTTTCTGCATACAGGTCTTCTGTCTCCCTAGGTAGGTTTATTCCTAGGTATTTTATTCTTTTTGTTGCAATGGTAAATGGGAGTGTTTCCATAATTTCTCTTTCAGATTTTTCATCATTAGTGTATAGGAATGCAAGAGATTTCTGTGCATTAATTTTGTATCCTGCAACTTTACCATATTCATTAATTAGCTCTAGCAGTTTTCTGGTGGCAGTTTTAGGATTCTCTATGTATAGTATCATGTCATCCACAAACACTGACAGTTTTACTTCTTCTTTTCCAATTTGTATTCCTTTTATTTATTTTTCTTCTCTGATTGCCGTGGCTAGGACTTCCAGAACTATGTTGAATAATAGTGGTGAGAGTGGACATCCTTGTCTCGTTCCTGATCTTAGAGGAAATGCTTTCAGTTTTTCACCATTGAGAATGATGTTTGCTGTGGGTTTGTCATACATGGCCTTTATTATGTTGAGGTAGGTTCCCTCTACGCCCACTTTCTGGAGAGTTTTTATCATAAATGGGTGTTGAATTTTGTCAAAAGCTTTTTCTGCATCTATTGAGATGATCATATGGTTTTTATTCTTCAATTTGTTAATATGGTGTATCACATTGATTGATTTGCGTATATTGAAGAATCCTTGCATCCCTGGGATAAATCCCACTTGATCGTGGTGTATGATCCTTTTAATGTGTTGTTGGATTCTGTTTGCTAGAATTTTGTTGAGGATTTTTGCATCTATATTCATCAGTGATATTGGTCTGTAATTTTCTTTTTTTGTAGTGTCTTTGTCTGGTTTTGGCATCAGGGTGATGGTGGCCTCATAGAATGAGTTTGGGAGTGTTCCTGCCGCTGCAATTTTTTGGAAGAGTTTGAGAAGGATGGGTGTTAGCTCTTCTCTAAATGTTTGATAGAATTCACCTGTGAAGCCATCTGATCCTGGACTTTTGTTGGTTGGAAGATTTTTAATCACAGTTTCAATTTCATTACTTGTGATTGGTCTGTTCATATTTTCTGTTTCTTCCTGGTTCAGTCTTGGAAGGTTATACCTTTCTAAAAATGTGTCCATTTCTTCCAGGTTGTCCATTTTATTGGCATAAAGTTGCTTGTAGTAGTCTCTTAGGATGCGTTGTATTTCTGCGGTGTCTTTTGTAACTTCTTTTTCATTTCTGAAATTATTGATTTGAGTCCTCTACCTCTTTTTCTTGATGAGTCTGGCTAATGGCTTATCAATTTTGTTTATCTTTTCAAAGAACCAACTTTTAGTTTTATTGATCTTTGCTATTGTTTTCTTTGTTTCTATTTCATTTATTTCTGCTCTGATCTTTATGATTCCTTTCCTTCTGCTAACTTTGGGTTTTGTTTGTTCTTCTTTCTCTAGTTTCTTTAGGTGTAAGGTTAGATTGTTTACTTGAGATTTTTCTTGTTTCTTTAGGTAGGCTTGTATAGCTATAAACTTCCCTCTTAGAACTGCTTTCGCTGCATCCCATAGGTTTTGGGTCGTCGTGTTTTCATTGTCATTTGTCTCTAGGTATTTTTTTATTTCCTCTTTGATTTCTTCAGTGATCTCTTGGTTATTTAGTAACGTATTGTTTAGCCTCCATGTGTTTGTCTTTTTTACGTTTTTTGCCCTGTAATTCATTTCTAATCTCATAGCGTTGTGGTAAGAAAAGATGCTTGATATGATTTCAATTTTCTTAAATTTACTGAGGCTTGATTTGTGACCCAAGATGTGATCTATCCTGGAGAATGTTCCATGCGCACTTGAGAAGAACGTGTAATCTGCTGTTTTGGGATGAAATGTCCTATATATATCAATTAAATCTATCTGGTCTATTGTGTCATTTAAAGCTTCTGTTTCCTTATTTATTTTCATTTTGGATGATCTGTCCATTGGTGTAAGTGAGGTGTTAAAGTCCCCCACTATGATTGTGTTACTGTCAATTTCCTCTTTTATAGCTGTTAGCAGTTGCCTTATGTATTGAGGTGCTCCTATGTTGGGTGCATATATATTTATAATTGTTATATCTTCTTCTTGGATTGATCCCTTGATCATTATGTAGTGTCCTTCCTTGTCTCTTGAAACATTCTTTATTTTAAAGTCTATTTTATGTGATATGAGTATAGCTACTCCAACTTTCTTTTGATTTCCATTTGCATGGAATATCTTTTTCCATCCCCTCACTTTCAGTCTGTATGTGTCCCTAGGTCTAAAGTGGGTCTCTTGTAGACAGCATATATATGGGTCTTGTTTTTGTATCCATTCAGCCAGTCTATGTCTTTTGGTTGGGGCATTTAATCCATTCACGTTTAAGGTAATTATCAATATGTATGTTCCTATGACCATTTTCTTAATTGTTTTGGGTTTGTTTTTGTAGGTCCTTTTCTTCTCTTGTGTTTCCCACTTAGAGAAGTTCCTTTAGCATTTGTTGTAGAGCTGGTTTGGTGGTGCTGAATTCTCTTAGCTTTTGCTTGTCTGTAAAGCTTTTGATTTCTCCATCAAATCTAAATGAGATCCTTGCCGGGTAGAGTAATCTTGGTTGTAGGTTCTTCCCTTTCATCACTTTAAGTATATCATGCCACTCCCTTCTGGCTTGCAGAGTTTCTGCTGAGAAATCAGCTGTTAACCTTATGGGAGTTCCCTTGTATGTTATTTGTCGTTTTTCCCTTGCTGCTTTCAATAATTTTTCTTTGTCTTTAATTTTTGCCACTTTGATTACTATGTGCCTCGGCATGTTTCTCCTTGGGTTTATCCTGTATGGGACTCTCTGCGCTTCCTGGACGTGGGTGGCTATTTCCTTTCCCATGTTAGGGAAGTTTTCAACTATAATCTCTTCAAATATTTTCTCTGGTCCTTTCTCTCTCTCTTCACCTTCTGTGACCCGTATAATGCGAATGTTGTTGCGTTTAATGTTGTCCCAGAGGTCTCTTAGGCTGTCTTCATTTCTTTTCATTCTTTTTTCTTTAGTCTGTTCCGCAGCAGTGAATTCCACCATTCTGTCTTCCAGGTCTCTTATCCGTTCTTCTGCCTCAGTTATTCTGCTATTGATTCCTTCTAGTGTAGTTTTCATTTCAGTTATTGTATTGGTCATCTCTGTTTGTTTGTTCTTTAATTCTTCTAGGTCTTTGTTAATCATTTCTTGCATCTTCTCAATCTTTGCCTCTATTCTTATTCCGAGGTCCTGCATCATCTTCACTATCATTATTCTGAATTATTTTTCTGGAAGGTTCCCTATCTCCACTTCATTTAGTTGTTTTTCTGGGGTTTGTCCTTGTTCCTTCATCTGTCACATAGCCCTCTGACTTTTCATCTTGTCTATCTTCCTGTAACTGTGGTTTTTGGTCCACAGGCTGCAGAATTGTAGTTTTTCTGGCTCCTGCTGTCGGCCCTATGGTGGTTGAGGCTATCTAAGAGGCTTGATGAAGCAGTCAAGGGTAGCTTAGGTTATGGATTCGGGTAGGGGTTTGGGTACGGCGTAGGGTATGCTTAGGGTTAGGGTTAGTGTTAGGGTTAGGGCTCGGTTTAGGGTACGGATAAGGATTAGGGTACGTGTTAGGGTTAGGGTAGGGGTTAGGGTTAGGGTACACGTTAGGGTTAGGGTAGTTGTTAAATCTATCCCACTCTCTAGATACCCCTTAGCACGTAAAGGAATATTATTTGGGGGTGCAGCCAAGGAGAAGAGTTTGACACTAGGATAAGATAAGGAACACACCCATTATAAAGAAATCACAATAGGATTCTCTTTTTAACCTGTGCCTTAAAACACTAGTGCTTAGGAAATCTACTGGAGGCAGAAGAAGTCAAGGGTATTTTAACGTTAGGGTTAGGGTTAGGGTACAGCTTAGAGTACGGGTTCGGGTACGGCGTAGGGTTTGGTTAGGGTTAGGGTTAGGGTTAGTGTTAGGGTTAGGGCTCGGTTTAGGGTACGGGTTACGATTAGGGTATGTGTTAGGATTAGGGTACGCATTAGGGTTAGGGTAGTTATTAAACCTATCCCAATCTCTAGATACCCCTTAGCATGTAAAGGAATATTATTTGGGGGTCAAGCCATGGAGAAGAGTTTAGACACTAGAATAAGATAAGGAACACACCCATTATAAAGAAATCACATTAGTATTCTCTTTTTAAGATGTTCATTAAAACACTAGTGCTTAGGAAATCTATTGGAGGCAGAAGCAGTCAAGGGTAGCTTAGGGTTAGGGTTAGGGTGAGGGTTAGCGTTAGGGTATGGCTTAGTGTACGGGTTTGGGGAATGGTTCGTGTACGGTGAAGGGTATGAGTTAGGGTTAGGGTTAGTGTTAGGTTTAGGGCTCGGATTAGGGTACGGGTTAGGATTAGGGCTCGGTTTAGGGTACTGGTTAGGATTAGGGTACGTTTTAAGGATAGGGTAGAGGATATGGTTAGGGTACCCGTTAGGGTTAGGGTAGGTATTAAACCTAACCCACTCTCTAGATACCCCTTAGCACGTAAAGGAATATTATTTAGGGGTCCAGCCATGGAGAAGAGTTTAGACACTAGAATAAGATAAGGAACACACCCATTATAAAGAAATCACATTAGGATTCTCCTTTTAACATGTTCCTTAAAACACTAGTGCTTAGGAAATCTATTCGAGGCAGAAGCAGTCAAGGCTAGCTAGCGTTAGGGTTAGGGTTAGGGTTAGGGTTAGGGTACGGCATAGGGTACAGTTTCGGGGATGGTTTCGGATACGGCGTAGGGTATGGGTTAGGGTTAGGGTTAATGTTAGGGTTAGGGCTAGGTTTAGGGTACCGGATAGATTTAGGGTACGTGTTAGGGTTAGGTTAGGGGTTAGGGTTAGGGTTCTGGCTCGGTTTAGGGTACGGGTTATGATTAGGGTACGTGTTAGTGTTAGGGTAGGAGTTAGGGTTAGGGTACGCGTTAGGGTTAGGGTAGTTATTAAACCTATCAAACTCTCTAGATACCCCTTAGCACGTAAAGAATATAATTTTGGGGTCCAGCCATGGAGAAGAGTTTAGACACTAGGATAAGATAAGGAACACACCCATTATAAAGAAATCACCTTAGGATTCTCTTTTTAAGCTGTTCCTTAAAACACTAGTGCTTAGGAAATCTATTGGAGGCAGAAGCCGTCAAGGGTAGCCTAGGGTTAGGGTTAGGATTAGGGTTAGGGTTAGCGTACAGCTTAGGTTATGGGTTCGAGGAGGGGTTCGGGTACGGCGTAGGGTATAGGTTAGTGTTAGGTTTAGGTTTAGTGTTAGTGTTAGGGCTCGGTTTAGGGTACGGGTTAGGATTAGGGTACGTGTTAGGGTTAGGGTATGGGTTAGGGTTAGGGTTAATGATAGGATTAGGGCTCCGTTTAGGGTACTGGATAGGTTTAGGGTACGTGTTAGTGTTAGGGTAGGGGTTAGGGTTAGGGAGAGGGCTCGGTTTAGGGTAAGGGTTAGGAATTAGGGAACGTGTTAGGGTTAGGGTAGGAGTTAGGGTTAGGGTACGTGTTAGGGATAGTGTAGTTATTAAACCTATCCCACTCTCTAGATACCCCTTAGCACGTAAAGGAATATTATTTAGGGGTCCAGCCATGGAGAAAAGTTTAGACACTAGGATAAGATAAGGGACACACCCATTATAAAGAAATCACATTACGATTCTCTTTTTAAGCTGTTCCTTAAAACACTAGTGCTTTGGAAATCTATTGGAGCCAGAAGCAGTCAAGGGTAGCCTAGGGTTAGTGTTAGGCTTAGGGTTAGGGTTAGGGTACGGCTTACGGTACAGTTTCGGATAGGGGTTCGGGTATGGCGTAGGGTATGGGTTAGGGATAGGTTTAGGGTAAGTGTTAGGATTAAGGCTCGGATTAGGGTATGGGTTAGGATTAGGGTTTGGGTTAGGATTAGAGTATGTGTTAGGGTTAGGGTATGGGTTAGGGTTAGGGTTAATGTGAGGGTTAGGGCTCGGTTTAGGGTACAGGATAGGTTTAGGGTACGTGTGAGGCTTAGGGTAGGGGTAAAGGTTAGGGTACGTGTTAGGGATAGGGTAGTTTATAAACCTATCCCACTCTCTAGATACCCCTTAGCACGTAAAGGAATATTATTTGGGGGTCCAGCCATGGAGAAGTGTTTAGACAGTAGGATAAGATAAGGAACACACCCATTATAAAGAAATCACATTAGGATTCTCTTTTTAAGCTGTTCCTTTAAACACTAGTGCTTAGGAAATCTATTGGAGGCAAAAGCAGTCAAGGGTAGCCTAGGGTTAGAGTTAGGCTTATGGTTAGGTTTAGGGTACGGCTTAGGGTACGGGTTCGGTGTGGGGTTCGGGTATGGTGTAGGGTATGGGTTAGGGTTAGGGTTAGGGTTAGTGTTAGGGTTAGGGCTCTGTTTAGGGTATGGGTTAGGATTAGGGTACGTGTTAGGGTTAGGGTAGGGGTTAGGGTTAGGGTATGCGTTAGGGTTAGGGTAGTTATTAAACCTATCCCACTCTCTAGATACCCTTAGCACGTAAAGGAATATTATTTGGGGGTCCAGCCATGGAGAAGAGTTTAGACACTAGGATAAGATAAGGACCACATCCATTATAAAGAAATCACATTAGCATTCTCTTTTTAAGCTGTTCCTTAAAACAATAGTGCTTAGGAAATCTATTGGAGGCAGCAGCAGTCAAGGGTAGCCTAGGGTTAGTGTTAGGCTTAGGGTTAGGTTTAGGGTATGGCTTAGGGTACGGGTTTGGGGAAGGGTTCGTGTACGGGGTAGGGTATTGGTTAGGGTTAGGGTTAGGGTTAGTCGTAGGGTTAGGGCGCGTTTTAGGGTACGAGTTAGGATTAGGGTACGTGTAAGGGTTAGGGTAGGTGTTAGTGTTAGTGTACGCGTTAGGGTTAGGGTAGTTATTAAACCTATCCCACTCTATAGATACCCCTTAGCACGTAAAGGAATATTATTTGGGGGTCCAGCCTTAGAGAAGAGTTTAGACACTAGGATAAGATAAGGAACACACCCATTATAAAGAAATCACATTAGGATTCTTTTTTAAGGTGTTCCTTAAAACACTTGTGCTTAGGAAATCTATTGGAGGCAGAAGCAGTCAAGGGTAGCCTAGGGTTAGGGTTAGTGTGAGGTTTAGGGTTAGGCTACGGCTTAGGGTACGGGTTCGGGTAGGGATTCGGGTACGGCGTACGGTATGGGTTAGGGTTAGGGTTAGGGGTAGTGTTAGGGTTAGGGCTCGGTTTAGGTTACGTATTAGGATTAGGGTACGTGTTAGGGTAGGGGTTAGGGTTAGGGTACGCGTTAGGGTTAGGGTAGTTATTAAACCTATCCCACTCTCTAGATACCCCTTAGCACGTAAAGGAATATTATTTGAGGGTCCAGCCATGGAGAAGAGTTTAGACACTAGGATAAGATAAGGAACACACCCATTATAAAAAATCACATTACGATTCTCTTTTTAGGCTGTTCCTTAAAACACTAGTGCTTAGGAAATCTATTGGAGGCTGAAGCAGTCAAGGGTAGCCTAGGGTTAGGGATAGGTTTAGGGTTAGGGTTAGGGTACGGCTTAGGGTACGGGTTCGGGGAGGGGTTCGGGTACGGCGTAGGGTATGGGTTAGGTTTTGGTTTAGGGTTAGGGTTAGGGTACGTGTTAGGGTTACGATTTGGTTTAGGGTTAGGGTTAATGATAGGGTTAGGGCTCGGTTTAGGGTACCGGATAGTTTTAGGGTACGTGTTAGGGTTAGGGTAGGGGTTAGGTTTAGGGTAGGGGTTAGGGTTAGGGTAAGCGTTAGGGTTAGGGTAGTTATTAAACCTATCCCACTCTCTAGCTACCCCTTAGCACGTAAAGGAATATTATGTGGGGGTCCAGCCATGGAGAAGAGTTTAGACACTAGGATAAGATAAGGAACACACCCATTATAAAGAAATCACATTAGGATTCTATTTTTAAGATGTTCCTTAAAACACTAGTGCTTAGGAAATCTATTGGAGGCAGAAGCCGTCAAGGGTAATCTAGGGTTAGGGTTAGGGTGAGGGTTAGGGTTAGGGTACGGCTTAGTGTACGGGTTCGGTTAGGGTTTCGTGTACGGCGTACGGTATGGGTTAGGGTTAGGGTTAGGGGTAGTGTTAGGGTTAGGGCTCGGTTTAGGGTACGGATTAGGATTAGGGTACGTGTTAGGGTTAGGGTAGGGGTTAGGGTTAGGGTACGCGTTAGGGTTAGGGTAGTTATTAAACCTATCCCACTCTCTAGATACACCTTAGCACGTAAAGGAATATTATTTGGGGGTCCAGCCATGGAGAAGAGTTTAGACACTAGGATAAGATAAGGAACAAACCCATTATAAAAAATCACATTACAATTCTCTTTTTAGGCTGTTCTTTAAAACAGTAGTGCTTAGGAAATCTATTGGAGGCAGAAGCAGTCAAGTGTAGCCTAGGGTTAGGGTGAGAGTTAGGGTTAGGCTACGGCTTAGGGTATGGTTTCGGGGAGGGGTTCGTGTACGGCGTGGGGTATGGGTTAGGGTTAGGGTTAGGGGTAGTGTTACGGTTAGGGCTCTGTTTAGGGTACGGGTTAGGATTAGGGTACGTGTTAGGGTTAGGGTAGGTGTTAGGGTTAGGGTACGCATTAGGGTTAGGGTAGTTATTAAACCTATCCCACTCTCTAGATACCCCTTAGCACGTAAAGGAATATTATTTGGGGGTCCAGCCATGGAGAAGAATTTAGACACTAGGATAAGATAAGGAACACACCCATTATAAAGAAATCACATTAGGATTCTCTTTTTAAGCTGTTCCTTAAAACACTAGTGCTTAGTAAATCTATTGGAGGCAGAAGCAGTCAAAGGTAGCCTAGGGTTAGGGTGAGGGTTAGGGTTAGGCTACGGCTTAGGGTACGGGTTCGGGTAGGGGTTTGTGTACGGCGTAGGGTATGGTTTAGGGTTAGGGTTAGGGTTAGGGTTAGGGTTAGGTCTCGGTTGAGGGTACGGGTTAGGATTAGTATACGTGTTAGGGTTAGGGTAGGGGTTAGGGTTAGGCTACGCGTTAGGTTTAGGGTAGTTATTAAACCTATCCCACTCTCTAGATACCCCTTAGCATGTAAAGGAATATTATTTGGGGGTCCAGCCATGGAGAAGAGTTTAGACACTAGGATAAGTTAAGGAACACACCCATTAAAAAAATCACATTACGATTCTCTTTTTAGGCTGTTCCTTAAAACACTAGTGCTTAGGAAATCCATTGGAGTCAGAAGTAGTCAAGGGTAGCCTAGGGTTAGGATGAGTGTTAGGGTTAGGGTACGGCTTAGGGTATGGGTTCGGGTAGGGGTTCGTGTATGGCGTAGGGTATGGGTTAGGGTTAGTGTTAGGGATAAGGCTCAGTTTAGGTTCCGGGTTAGGATTATGGTACGTGTTAGGGTTAGGGTAGGGGTTAGGGTTAGGGTACGCGTTAGGGATAGGGTAGTTATTAAACCTATCCCACTCCCTAGATAAACCTTAGCACGTAAAGGAATATTTTTGGGGGTCCAGCCATGGAGAAGATTTTAGACACTAGGATAAGATTAGGAACACACCGATTATAAAGAAATCACATTAGGATTCTCTTTTTAAGCTGTTCCTTAAAACACTAGTGCTAAGGAAATCTATTGAAGGCAGAAGCAGTCAAGGGTAGCCTGGGGTTAGGGTTAGGCTTAGGGTTAGGGTTAGGGTGCGGCTTAGGGTACGGATTCGGGGAGGGGTTTGGGTACAGCGTAGGGTATGGATTACGGTTAGGGTTAGGGTTAGTGTTAGGGTTAGGGCTCGGTTTAGGATATGGGTTAGGATTAGTGTACGTGTTAGGGTTAGGGTGGGGGTTAGGGTTAGGGTAGGGGTTAGGGTTAGGGTACGCTTTAGGGTTAGGGTAGTTAATAATCCTATCCCACTCTCTAGATACCCCTTAGCACGTAAAGGAATATTATTTGGGGGTCCAGCCATGGAGAAGAGTTTAGACACTAGGATAAGATAAGTAACACACCCATTATAAAGAAATCACATTAGGATTCTCTTTTTAAGCTGTTCCTTAAAACACTAGTGCTTAGGAAATCTATTGGAGGCAGAAGCAGTCAAGGGTAGCCTAGGGTTAGGGTTAGGCTTATGGTTACGGTTAGGGTACGGCTTAGGGTACGGGTTCGGTGTGGGGTTCCAATACGGCGTAGGGTATGGGTTAGGGTTAGGGTTAGGGTTAGTGTTTGGGTTAGGGCTCGGTTTAGGGTACGGGTTAGGATTAGGGTACGTGTTAGGGTTAGGGTAGGGGTTAGGGTTAGGGTACGCGTTAGGGTTAGGGTAGTTATTAAACATATCCCACTCTCTAGATACCCCTTAGCATGTAAAGGAATATTATTTGGGGGTCCAGCCATGGAGAAGAGTTTAGACACTAGGATAAGATAAGGAACACACCCATTATAAAGAAATCACATTAGGATTTTATTTTTAAGCTGTTCCTTAAAACAGTAGTGCTTAGGAAATCTATTGGAGGCAGAAGCAGTCAAGGGTAGCCTAGGGTTAGTGTTAGGCTTAGGGTTAGGCTTAGGGTACGGCTTAGGTTACGGGTTCGGCGAGGGCTTCAGGTATGGCGTAGGGTATGGGTTAGGGTTAGGGTTAGGGTTAGTGTTAGGGTTAGGGCTCGGTTTAGGGTACGGGTTAGGATTAGGTTACGTCTTAGGGTTAGGGTAGGGGTTAGGGTTAGGGTAGGGGTTAGGGTTAGGTTACGCGTTAGGGTTAGGGTAGTTATTAAACCTATCCCACTCTCTAGATACCCCTTATCACGTAAAGGAATATTATTTGGGGGTCCAGCCATGGAGAAGAGTTTAGACACTAGGATAAGATAAGGACCAAACCCATTATAAAAAATCACATTACAATTCTCTTTTTAGGCTGTTCTTTAAAACAGTAGTGCTTAGGAAATCTATTGGAGGCAGAAGCAGTCAAGTGTAGCCTAGGGTTAGGGTGAGAGTTAGGGTTAGGCTACGGCTTAGGGTATGGTTTCGGGGAGGGGTTCGTGTACGGCGTGGGGTATGGGTTAGGGTTAGGGTTAGGGTTAGGGTTAGGGTTAGGTCTCGGTTGAGGGTACGGGTTAGGATTAGTATAAGTGTTAGGGTTAGGGTAGGGGTTAGGGTTAGGGTACGCGTTAGGGTTAGGGTAGTTATTAAACCTATCCCACTCTCAAGATACCATTTAGCATGTAAAGGAATATTATTTGGGGGTCCAGCCATTGAGAAGAGTTTAGACACTAGGATAAGATAAGGAACACACCCATTAAAAAAATCACATTACGATTCTCTTTTTAGGCTGTTCCTTAAAACAGTAGTGCTTAGGAAATCCATTGGAGTCAGAAGTAGTCAAGGGTAGCCTAGGGTTAGGATGAGTGTTAGGGTTAGGGTACGGCTTAGGGTATGGGTTCGGGTAGGGGTTCGTGTACGGCGTAGGGTATGGGTTAGGGTTAGTGTTAGGGATAGGGCTCAGTTTAGGTTTCGGGTTAGGATTATGGTACGTGTTAGGGTTAGGGTAGGGGTTAGGGTTAGCGTACGCGTTAGGGTTAGGGTAGTTATTAAACCTATCCCACTCCCTAGATAACCCTTAGCACGTAAAGGAATATTATTTGGGGGTCCAGCCATGGAGAAGATTTTAGACACTAGGATAAGATTAGGAACACACCGATTATAAAGTAATCACATTAGGATTCTCTTTTTAAGCTGTTCCTTAAAACACTAGTGCTTAGGAAATCTATTGAAGGCAGAAGCAGTCAAGGGTAGCCTGGGGTTAGGGTTATGCTTAGGGTTAGGGTTAGGGTACAGCTTAGGGTACGGATTCGGGGAGGGGTTTGTGTACAGCGTAGGGTATGGATTACCGTTAGGGTTAGGGTTAGTGTTAGGGTTAGGGCTCGGTTTAGGGTACGGGTTAGGATTAGGGTACGTGTTAGGGTTAGGGTAGGGGTTAGGGTTAGGTTACGCATTAGGGTTAGGGTAGCTATTATACCTATCCCACTCTCTAGATACCCCTTAGCACGTAAGGAAATATTATTTGGGGGTCCAGCCATGGAGAAGAGTTTAGACACTAGGATAAGATAAGGAACAGAGCCATTATAAAGAAATGACATTAGGATTCTCTTTTTAAGCTGTTCCTTAAAACACTAGTGCTTAGGAAATCTATTGGAGGCAGAAGCAGTCAAGGGTAGCCTAGGGTTAGGGTTAGGCTTAGGGTTAGGCTTAGGGTACGGCTTAGGGTACGGGTTCGGGGAGGACTTCGGGTACAGCGTAGGGTATGGGTTAGGGTTAGGGTTAGGGTTAGTGTTAGGGTTAGGGCTCGGTTTACGATACTGTTTAGGATTAGGGAACGTGTTAGTGTTAGGGTAGGTTTTAGTGTTAGGTTACGTGTTAGCGTTAGGGTAGTTATTAAATCTATCCCCTCTCTAGATACCCCTTAGCACGTAAAGGATTTTATTTGCGGGTCCAGCCATGGAGAAGAGTTTAGACACTAGGATAAGATAAGGAACACACCCATTATAAAGAAATCACATTAGGATTCTCTTTTTAAGCTGTTAATTAAAACACTAGTGCCTAGGAAATCTATTGGAGGCAGAAGCAGTCAAGGGTAGCCTAGGGTTAGGGTTAGGCTTAGGGTTAGGCTTAGGGTACGGCTGAGGGTACGGGTTCGGGGAGGGCTTCGGGTACGGCGTAGGGTATGGGTTAGGGATAGGGTTAGGGTTAGTGTTAGAGTTAGGGCTCGGTTTAAGGTACGGGTTAGGATTAGGGTACGTGTTAGGGTTAGTGTAGGGGTTAGGGTTAAGGTAAGCGTTAGGGTTAGGGTAGTTATTAAACCTATCCCACTTTCTAGATACCCCTTAGCACGTAAAGCAATATTATTTGGGTGTCCATCCATGGAGAAGAGTTTAGACACTAAGATTATATAAGGAACACACACATTATAAAGAAATCACATTAGGATTCTCTTTTTAAGCTTTTCCTTAAAACACTAGTGCTTAGGAAATCTATTGGAGGCAGAAGCAGTCAAGGGTAGCCTAGGGTTAGGGTGAGGCTTGGGGTTAGGCTTAGGGTACGGCTTAGGATATGGGTTCGGGGAGGGGTTTGGGTACGTCATAGGGTATGGGTTAGGGTTAGGGTTTGGGTTCGTGTTAGGGTTAGGGCTCCCTTTAGGGTACGGTTTAGGATTAGGGTATGGTTTAGGATTAGGGTACGTGTTAGGGTTAGGGTAGGGGTTAGGGTTAGGTTACGCATTAGGGTTAGGGTAGCTATTAAACCTATCCCACTCTCTAGTTACCCCTTAGCACGTAAGGGAATATTATTTGGGGGTCCAGCCATGGAGAAGAGTTTAGACACTAGGATAAGATAAGGAACAGAGCCATTATAAAGAAATCACATTAGGATTCTCTTTTTAAGCTGTTCCTTAAAACACTAGTGCTTAGGAAATCTATTGGAGGCAGAAGAAGTCAAGGGTAGCCTAGGGTTAGGGTTAGGCTTAGGGTTAGGGTTAGGGTACGGCTTAGGGTACGGGTACGGGGAGGGGTTCGGGTACAGCATAGGGTATGGGTTAGGGTTAGGGTTAGGGTTAGGGCTCGGTTTAGGGTACGGGTTAGGATTAGGGTACGTGTTAGGGTTAGGGTAGGGGTTAGGGTTAGGGGACGCGTTAGGGTAAGGGTAGTGATTAAACCTATCCCACTCTCTAGATACCCCTTAGCACGTAAAAGAATATTATTTGGGGGTCCAGCCATGGAGAAGAGTTTAGACACTAGGATAAGATAAGGAACACAACCATTATAAAGAAATCACATTAGGATTCTCTTTTTAAGCTGTTCCTTAAAACACTAGTGCTTAGGAAATCTATTGGAGGCAGAAGCAGTCAAGGGTAGCCTAGGGTTAGGGTTAGGCTTAGGGTACGGCTTAGGGTACGGGTTCGGGAAGGGTTCGGTTACGGCGTAGTGTATGGGTTAGGGTTAGGGTTAGGTTTAGTGTTAGGGTTAGGGCTCGGTTTAGGATACGGGTTAGGATTATGGTACGTGCTAGGGTTAGGGTAGGGGTTAGGGTTAGGGTACGCATTAGGGTTAGGGTAGTTATTAAAACTATCCCACTCTCTAGATACCCCTTAGCACGTCAAGGAATATTATTTGGGGGTCCAGCCATGGAGAAGAGTTTAGACACTAGGATAAGATAAGGAACACACCCATTATAAAGAAATCACATTAGGATTCTCTTTTTAAGCTGTTCCTTAAAAAACTAGTGCTTAGGAAAACTATTGGAGGCAGAAGCAGTCAAGGGTAGCCTAAGGTTAGGGTTAGGCTAAGGGATATTGTTAGGGTACGGCTTAGGGTACGGGTTCGGGGAGGGGTTAGGGTACGGCGTAGGGTATGGGTTAGGGTTAGGGTTAGCGTTAGGGTTAGGGCTCGGTTTATGGTATGGGTTAGGATTAGGGTACGTTTTAGGGTTAGGGTAGGTGTTAGGGTTAGGGTACGCGTTTGGGTTAGGGTAGTGATTAAACCTATCCCACTCTCTAGATACCGCTTAGCACGTAAAAGAATATTATTTGGGGGTCCAGCCATGGAGAAGAGTTTAGACACTAGGATAAGATAAGGAACACACCCATTATAAAGGAATCACATTAGGATTCTCTTTTTAAGCTGTTCCTTAAAACACTAGTGCTTAGGAAATCTATTGGAGGCAGAAGCAGTCAAGGGTAGCTTAGGGTTAGGGTTAGGCTTAGGGTTAGGCTTAGGGTACGGCTTAGGGTACGGGTTCGGGGAGGGCTTCGGGTACGGCGTAGGGTATGGGTTACGGTTAGGGTTAGGGTTAGTGTTAGGGTTAGGGCTCGGTTTAGGGTACGGGTTAGGATTATGGTACGTGTTAGGGTAGGGGTTAGGGTTAGGGTATGCATTAGGGTTAGGGTAGTTATTAAACCTATCCCACTCTCTAGATACCCCTTAGCATGACAAGGAATATTATTTGGGGGTCCAGCCATGGAGAAGAGTTTAGACACTAGGATAAGATAAGGAACACACCCATTATAAAGCAATCACATTAGGATTCTCTTTTTAAGCTGTTCCTTAAAACACTTGTGCTTAGGATATCTATTGGAGGCAGAAGCAGTCAAGGGTAGCCTAGGGTTAGGATTACGCTTAGGGTTAAGGTTAGGGTATGGCTTAGGGTACGGGTTCGGGGAGGGGTTCGGGTACGGCGTAGGGTATGGTTTAGGATTAGGGTTATGGTTAGTGTTAGGGTTAGGGCTCGGTTTAGGGTACGTGTTAGGGTTAGGGTAGGGGATAGGGTTAGGATACGCGTTAGATTTAGGGTAGTTATTAAACCTATCCCACTCTCTAGATATAACTTAGCACGTAAAGGAATATTATTTGCGGATCCAGCCATGGAGAAGAGTTTAGACACTAGGATAAGATAAGGAACACACCCATTATAAAGAAATCACAATAGGAGTCTCTTTTTAAGCTGTTCCTTAAAACACTAGTGCTTAGGAAATCTATTGGAGGCAGAAGCAGTCAAGGGGAGCCTAGGGTTAGGGTTAGGCTTAGGGTTAGGCTTAGGGTACGGTTTAGGGTACGGGTTCGGGGAGGGCTTCGAATACGGCGTAGGGTATGGGTTAGGGTTAGGGTTAGTGTTAGTGTTAGGGTTAGGGCTCGGTTTAGGGTAAGGGTTAGGATTAGGGTACGTGTTAGGGTTAGGGTAGGGGTTAGGGTTAGGGTACGTGTTAGGGTTAGGGTAGTTATTAAACCTATCCCCTCTCTAGATACCCCTTAGCACATAAAGGAATATTATTTGGGGGTCCAGCCATGGAGAAGAGTTTAGACACTAGGATAAGATAAGGAACACACCCATTATAAAGAAATCACATTAGGATTCTCTTTTTAAGCTGTTCCTTAAAACACTAGTGCTTAGGAAATCTATTGGAGGCAGAAGCAGTCAAGGGTAGCCTAGGGTTAGGGTTAGGCTTAGGGTTAGGCTTAGGGTACGGCTTAGGGTACGGGTTCGGGGAGGGCTTCGGGTACGGCGTAGGGTATGGGTTAGGGATAGGGTTAGGGTTAGTGTTAGGGTTAGGGCTCGGTTTAGGGTACGGGTTAGTATTAGTGTAAGTGTTAGGGTTAGGGTAGGGGTTATGGTTAGGGTACGCGTTAGGGTTAGGGTAGTTATTAAACCTATCCCACTCTCTAGATACCCCTTAGCACGTAAAGCAATATTATTTGGGGATCCATCCATGGAGAAGAGTTTAGACACTAAGATAATATAAGGAACACACACATTATAAAGAAATCACATTAGGATTCTCTTTTTAAGCTGTTCCTTAAAACACTAGTGCTTAGGAAATCTATTGGAGGCAGAAGCAGTCAAGGGTAGCCTAGGTTTAGGTTGAGGCTTGGGGTTAGGCTTAGGGTACGGCTTAGGGTACGGGTTCGGGGAGGGGTTTGGGTACGGCTTAGCGTATGGATTAGGGTTTGGGTTTGGGTTAGTGTTAGGGTTATGGCTCCGTTTAGGGTACGGGTTAGGAGTAGGGTACGTGTTAGGGTTAGGGTAGGGGTTAGGGTTAGGGTACGCGTTAGGGTTAGGGTAGTTATTAAACCTATTCCACTCTCTAGATACCCCTTAGCACTTAAGGAATATTATTTGGGGGTCCAGCCATGGAGAAGAGTTTAGACACTAGGATAAGATAAGGAACACACCCATTATGAAGAAATCACATTAGGATACTCTTTTTAAGCTGTTCCTTAAAACACTAGTGCTTAGGAAATCTATTGGAGGCAGAAGCAGTCAAGGGTAGCCTAGGGTTAGGTTTAGGCTTAGGGTTAGGCTTAGGGTACGGCTTAGGGTACGGGTTCGGGGAGGGCTTCGGGTACGGCGAAGGGTATGGGTTAGGGTTAGGGTTTGGGTTCGTGTTAGGGTTAGGGCTCCTTTTAGAGTACGGCTTAGGATTAGGGTACGTGTTAGGGTTAGGGTAGGGGTTAGGGTTAGGGTACGCATTAGGGTTAGGGTAGTTATTAAACCTATCCCACTCTCTAGATACCCCTTAGCACGTAAAGGAATATTATTTGGGGGTCCAGCCATGGAGAAGAGTTTAGACACTAGGATAAGATAAGGAACACACCCATTATAAAGAAATCACATTAAGATTCTCTTTTTCAGCTGTTCCTTAAAACACTAGTACTTACGAAATCTATTGGAGGCAGAAGCAGTCAAGGGTAGCCTAGGGTTAGGGTTAGGCTTAGGGTTAGGCTTAGGGAGCGGGTTAGGGTATGGGTTCGGGAAGGTTTCGTGTACGGTGTAGGGTATGGGTTAGGGATAGGGTTAGGGTTAGTGTTAGGGTTAGGGCTCGGTTTAGGGTACGGGTTAGGATTAGGGTACGTGTTAGGGTTAGGGTAGCGGTTAGGGTTAGGGTACGCGTTAGGGTTAGGGTAGTTATTAAACCTATCCCACTCTCTAGATACCCCTTAGCACGTAAAGCAATATTATTTGGGGGTCCATCCATGGAGAAGTGTTTAGACACTAAGATAATATAAGGAACACACACATTATAAAGAAATCACATTAGGATTCTCTTTTTAAGCTGTTCCTTAAAACACTAGTGCTTAGGACATCTATTGGAGGCAGAAGCAGTCAAGGGTAGCCTAGGGTTAGGGTGAGGCTTGGGGTTAGGCTTAGGGTACGGGTTAAGGTATGGGTTCGGGGAGGGGTTTGGGTACGGCGTAGGGTATGGGTTAGGTTTAGGGTTTGGGTTAGTGTTAGGGTTAGGGCTAGTTTTAGGGTACGGTCTACGATTAGGGGACGTGTTAGGGTTAGGGTACGGGTTAGGGTTAGGGTACGCATTAGGGTTAGGGTAGTTATTAAACCTATCCCACTCTCTAGATACCCCTTAGCACGTAAAGGAATATTATTTGGGGGTCCAGCCATGTAGAAGAGTTTAGACACTAGGATAAGATAAGGAACACACCCATTATAAAGAAATCACATTAGGATTCTCTTTTTAAGCTGTTCCTTAAAACACTAGTGCTTAGGAAATCTATTGGAGGCAGAAGTAGTCAAGGGGAGCCTAGGGTTAGGGTTAGGCTTAGGGTTAGGCTTAGGGTACGGCTTACGGTACGGGTTCGGGGAGGGCTTCGGGTACGGCGTAGGGTATTGGTTAGGGATAGGGTTAGGGTTAGTGTTAGGGTTAGGGCTCGGATTAGTGTATGGGTTAGGATTAGGGTACGTGTTAGGGTTAGGGTAGGGGTTAGGGTTAGGGTACGCGTTAGGGTTAGGGTAGTTATTAAACCTATCCCACTCTCTAGATACCCCTTAGCACGTAAAGCAATATTATTTGGGGTTCCATCCATGGAGAAGAGTTTAGACACTAAGATAATATAAGGAACACACACATTATAAAGAAATCACATTAGGATTCTCTTTTTAAGCTGTTCCTTAAAACACTAGTGCTTAGGAAATCTATTGGAGGCAGAAGCAGTCAAGGGTAGCCTAGGGTTAGGGTTAGGCTTAGGGTTAGGCTTAGGGTACGGCTTAGGGTACGTGTTCGGGGAGGGCTTCGGGTACGGCGTAGGGTATGGGTTAGGGTTAGGGTTAGGGTTAGTGTTAGGGTTAGGGCTCGGTTTAGGGTACGGGTTAGGATTAGGGTACGTGTTAGGGTTAGGGTAGGGGTTAGGGTTAGGGTACGCGTTAGGGTTAGGGTAGTGATTAATCCTATCCCACTCTCTAGATACCGCTTAGCACGTAAAAGAATATTATTTGGGGGTCCAGCCATGGAGAAGAGTTTAGACACTAGGATAAGATAAGGAACACACCCATTATAAAGAAATCACATTAGGATTCTCTTTTTAAGCTGTTCCTTAAAACACTAGTGCTTAGGAAATCTATTGGAGGCAGAAGCAGTCAAGGGTAGCTTAGGGTTAGGGTTAGGCTTAGGGTTAGGCTTAGGGTACGGCTTAGGGTACGGGTTCGGGGAGGGCTTTGGGTACGGCGTAGGGTATGGGTTACGGTTAGGGTTAGGGTTAGTGTTAGGGTTACGGCTCGGTTTAGGGTACGGGTTAGGATTATGGTACGTGTTAGGGTAGGGGTTAGGGTTAGGGTATGCATTAGGGTTAGGGTAGTTATTAAACCTATCCCACTCTCTAGATACCCCTTAGCATGACAAGGAATATTATTTGGGGGTCCAGCCATGGAGAAGAGTTTAGACACTAGGATAAGATAAGGAACACACCCATTATAAAGCAATCACATTAGGATTCTCTTTTTAAGCTGTTCCTTAAAACACTTGTGCTTAGGATATCTATTGGAGGCAGAAGCAGTCAAGGGTAGCCTAGGGTTAGGGTTACGCTTAGGGTTAAGGTTAGGGTATGGCTTAGGGTACGGGTTCGGGGAGGGCTTCGGGTACGGCGTAGGGTATGGTTTAGGATTAGGGTTATGGTTAGTGTTAGGGTTAGGGCTCGGTTTAGGGTACGTGTTAGGGTTAGGGTAGGGGATAGGGTTAGGATACGCGTTAGATTTAGGGTAGTTATTAAACCTATCCCACTCTCTAGATATAACTTAGCACGTAAAGGAATATTATTTGCGGGTCCAGCCATGGAGAAGAGTTTAGACACTAGGATAAGATAAGGAACACACCCATTATAAAGAAATCACAATAGGAGTCTCTTTTTAAGCTGTTCCTTAAAACACTAGTGCTTAGGAAATCTATTGGAGGCAGAAGCAGTGAAGGGTAGCCTAGGGTTAGGGTTAGGCTTAGGGTTAAGGTCATAGTACGGCTTAGGGTACGGGTTCGGGGAGGGCTTCGGGTACGGCGTAGGGTATGGGTTAGGGTTAGGGTTAGGGTTAGGGTTTGTGTTAGGGTTAGGGCTCGGTTTAGGGTACGGGTTAGGATTAGGGTACGTGTTAGGGTTAGGGTAGGGGTTAGGGTTAGGGTACGCGTTAGGGTTAGGGTAGTGATTAAACCTATCCCACTCTCTAGATACCCCTTAGCACATAAAAGAATATTATTTGGGGGTCCAGCCATGGAGAAGAGTTTAGACACTAGGATAAGATAAGGAACACAACCATTATAAAGAAATCAAATTAGGATTCTCTTTTTAAGCTGTTCCTTAAAACACTAGTGCTTAGGAAATCTATTGGAGGCAGAAGCAGTCAAGGGTAGCCTAGGGTTAGGGTTAGGCTTAGGGTTAGGCTTAGGGTACGGTTTAGGGTACGGGTTCGGGGAGGGCTTCGAATACGGCGTAGGGTATGGGTTAGGGTTAGGGTTAGTGTTAGTGTTAGGGTTAGGGGTCGGTTTAGGGTAAGGGTTAGGATTAGGGTACGTGTTAGGGTTAGGGTAGGGGTTAGGGTTAGGGTACGTGTTAGGGTTAGGGTAGTTATTAAACCTATCCCCTCTCTAGATACCCCTTAGCACATAAAGGAATATTATTTGGGGGTCCAGCCATGGAGAAGAGTTTAGACACTAGGATAAGATAAGGAACACACCCATTATAAAGAAATCACATTAGGATTCTCTTTTTAAGCTGTTCCTTAAAACACTAGTGCTTAGGAAATCTATTGGAGGCAGAAGCAGTCAAGGGTAGCCTAGGGTTAGGGTTAGGCTTAGGGTTAGGCTTAGGGTACGGCTTAGGGTACGGGTTCGGGGAGGGCTTCGGGTACGGCGTAGGGTATGGGTTAGGGATAGGGTTAGGGTTAGTGTTAGGGTTAGGGCTCGGTTTAGGGTACGGGTTAGTATTAGTGTAAGTGTTAGGGTTAGGGTAGGGGTTAGGGTTAGGGTACGCGTTAGGGTTAGGGTAGTTATTAAACCTATCCCACTCTCTAGATACCCCTTAGCACGTAAAGCAATATTATTTGGGGATCCATCCATGGAGAAGAGTTTAGACACTAAGATAATATAAGGAACACACACATTATAAAGAAATCACATTAGGATTCTCTTTTTAAGCTGTTCCTTAAAACACTAGTGCTTAGGAAATCTATTGGAGGCAGAAGCAGTCAAGGGTAGCCTAGGTTTAGGTTGAGGCTTGGGGTTAGGCTTAGGGTACGGCTTAGGGTACGGGTTCGGGGAGGGGTTTGGGTACGGCGTAGCGTATGGATTAGGGTTTGGGTTTGGGTTAGTGTTAGGGTTAGGGCTCCGTTTAGGGTACGGGTTAGGAGTAGGGTACGTGTTAGGGTTAGGGTAGGGGTTAGGGTTAGGGTACGCGTTAGGGTTAGGGTAGTTATTAAACCTATTCCACTCTCTAGATACCCCTTAGCACTTAAGGTATATTATTTGGGGGTCCAGCCATGGAGAAGAGTTTAGACACTAGGATAAGATAAGGAACACACCCATTATGAAGAAATCACATTAGGATAATCTTTTTAAGCTGTTCCTTAAAACACTAGTGCTTAGGAAATCTATTGGAGGCAGAAGCAGTCAAGGGTAGCCTAGGGTTAGGTTTAGGCTTAGGGTTAGGCTTAGGGTACGGCTTAGGGTACGGGTTCGGGGAGGGCTTCGGGTACGGCGAAGGGTATGGGTTAGGGTTAGGGTTTCGGTTCGTGTTAGGGTTAGGGCTCCTTTTAGAGTACGGTTTAGGATTAGGGTACGTGTTAGGGTTAGGGTAGGGGTTAGGGTTAGGGTACGCATTAGGGTTAGGGTAGTTATTAAACCTATCCCACTCTCTAGATACCCCTTAGCACGTAAAGGAATATTATTTGGGGGTCCAGCCATGGAGAAGAGTTTAGACACTAGGATAAGATAAGGAACACACCCATTATAAAGAAATCACATTAAGATTCTCTTTTTCAGCTGTTCCTTAAAACACTAGTACTTACGAAATCTATTGGAGGCAGAAGCAGTCAAGGGTAGCCTAGGGTTAGGGTTAGGCTTAGGGTTAGGCTTAGGGAGCGGGTTAGGGTATGGGTTCGGGGAGGGGTTTGGGTACGGCGTAGGGTATGGGTTAGGTTTAGGGTTTGGGTTAGTGTTAGGGTTAGGGCTAGTTTTAGGGTATGGTCTAGGATTAGGGTACGTGTTAGGGTTAGGGTAGCGGTTAGGGTTAGGGTACGCGTTAGGGTTAGGGTAGTTATTAAACCTATCCCACTCTCTAGATACCCCTTAGCACGTAAAGCAATATTATTTGGGGGTCCATCCATGGAGAAGTGTTTAGACACTAAGATAATATAAGGAACACACACATTATAAAGAAATCACATTAGGATTCTCTTTTTAAGCTGTTCCTTAAAACACTAGTGCTTAGGACATCTATTGGAGGCAGAAGCAGTCAAGGGTAGCCTAGGGTTAGGGTGAGGCTTGGGGTTAGGCTTAGGGTACGGGTTAAGGTATGGGTTCGGTGAGGGGTTTGGGTACGGCGTAGGGTATGGGTTAGGTTTAGGGTTTGGGTTAGTGTTAGGGTTAGGGCTAGTTTTAGGGTATGGTCTAGGATTAGGGTACGTGTTAGGGTTAGGGTAGGGGTTAGGGTTAGGGTACGCATTAGGGTTAGGGTAGTTATTAAACCTATCCCACTCTCTAGATACCCCTTAGCACGTAAAGGAATATTATTTGGGGGTCCAGCCATGTAGAAGAGTTTAGACACTAGGATAAGATAAGGAACACACCCATTATAAAGAAATCACATTAGGATTCTCTTTTTAAGCTGTTCCTTAAAACACTAGTGCTTAGGAAATCTATTGGAGGCAGAAGTAGTCAAGGGGAGCCTAGGGTTAGGGTTAGGCTTAGGGTTAGGCTTAGGGTACGGCTTAGGGTACGGGTTCGGGGAGGGCTTCGGGTATGGCGTAGGGTATGGGTTAGGGTTAGGGTTAGGGTTAGTGTTAGGGTTAGGGCTCGGTTTAGGGTACGGGTTAGGATTAGGGTACGTGTTAGGGTTAGGGTAGGGGTTAGTGTTAGGGTATGCGTTATGGTTAGGGTAGTTATTAAACCTATCCCACTCTCTAGATACCCCTTAGCACGTAAAGGAATATTATTTGAGGGTCCAGCCATGGAGAAGAGTTTAGACACTAGGATAAGATAAGGAACACACCCATTATAAAGAAATCACATTAGGATTCTCTTTTTAAGCTGTTCCTTAAAACACTAGTGCTTAGGAAATCTATTGGAGGCAGAAGCAGTCAAGGGTAGCCTAGGATTAGGGTTAGGCTTAGGGTTAGGCTTAGGGTACGGCTTACGGTACGGGTTCGGGGAGGGCTTCGGGTACGGCGTAGGGTATTGGTTAGGGATAGGGTTAGGGTTAGTGTTAGGGTTAGGGCTCGGATTAGTGTACGGGTTAGGATTAGGGTACGTGTTAGGGTTAGGGTAGGGGTTAGGGTTAGGGTACGCGTTAGGGTTAGGGTAGTTATTAAACCTATCCCACTCTCTAGATACCCCTTAGCACGTAAAGCAATATTATTTGGGGGTCCATCCATGGAGAAGTGTTTAGACACTAAGATAATATAAGGAACACACACATTATAAAGAAATCACATTAGGATTCTCTTTTTAAGCTGTTCCTTAAAACACTAGTGCTTAGGAAATCTATTGGAGGCAGAAGCAGTCAAGGGTAGCCTAGGGTTAGGGTGAGGCTTGGGGTTAGGCTTAGGGTACGGCTTAGGGTATGGGTTCGGGGAGGGGTTTGGGTACGGCGTAGGGTATGGTTTAGGGTTAGTGTTTGGGTTAGTGTTAGGGTTAGGGCTCCTTTTAGGGTACGGTTTAGGATTAGGGTACGTGTTAGGGTTAGGGTAGGGGTTAGGGTTAGGGTACTCATTAGGGTTAGGGTAGTTATTAAACCTATCCCACTCTCTAGATACCCCTTAGCACGTAAAGGAATATTATTTGGGGGTCCAGCCATGTAGAAGAGTTTAGACACTAGGATAAGATAAGGAACACACCCATTATAAAGAAATCACATTAGGATTCTCTTTTTAAGCTGTTCCTTAAAACACTAGTGCTTAGGAAATCTATTGGAGGCAGAAGTAGTCAAGGGTAGCCTAGGGTTAGGGTTAGGCTTAGGGTTAGGCTTAGGGTACGGCTTAGGGTACGGGTTCGGGGAGGGCTTCGGATATGGCGTAGAGTATGGGTTAGGGTTAGGGTTAGGGTTAGTGTTAGGGTTAGGGCTCAGTTTAGGGTAAGGGTTAGGATTAGGGTACGTGTTAGGTTTAGGGTAGGGGTTAGGGTTAGGGTACGCGTTAGGGTTAGGGTAGTTATTAAACCTATCCCACTCTCTAGATACCCCTTAGAACGTAAAGGAATATTATTTGGGGGTCCAGCCATGGAGAAGAGTTTAGACACTAGGAAAAGATAAGGAACACACCCATTATAAAGAAATCACATCAGAATTCTCTTTTTAAGCTGTTCCTTAAAACACTAGTGCTTAGGAAATCTATTGGAGGCAGAAGCAGTCAAGGGTAGCCTAGGGTTAGGGTTAGGCTTAGGGTTAGGGTTAGGGTACGGCTTAGGGCATGGGTTCGGGGAGAGGTTCGGGCACGGCGTAGGGAATGGTATAGGGTTAGGGTTAGGGTTAGTGTTAGGGTTAGGTCTCGGTTTAGGGTACAGGTTAGGATTAGGGTACGTGTTAGGGTTAGGGTAGGGGTTAGGTTTAGGGTACGCGTTAGGGTTAGGGTAGTTATTAAACCTATCCCACTCTCTAGATACCCCTTAGCACGTAAAGGAATATTATTTCGGGGTCCAGCCATGGAGAAGCGTTTAGACAGTAGGATAAGATAAGGAACACACCCATTATTAAGAAATCACATTAGGATTCTCTTTTTAAGCTGTTCCTTCAAACACTAGTGCTTAGGAAATCTATTGGAGGCAGAAGCAGTCAAGGGTAGCCTAGTGTTAGGGTTAGGCTTAGGGTTAGGCTTAGGGTACAGCTTAGGGTACGGGTTCGGGGAGGGCTTCGGGTATGGTGTAGGGTATGGGTTAGGGTTAGGGTTAGGGTTAGTGTTAGGGTTAGGGCTCGGTTTAGGCTACGGTTTAGGATTAGGTTATGTGTTAGTGTTAGGGTAGGGGTTAGGGTTAGGGTACGTCTTAGTGTTAGGTTAGTTATTAAACCTATCCCCTCTCTAGATACCCCTTAGCACGTAAAGGAATATTATTTGGAGGTCCAGCCATGGAGAAGAGTTTAGACACTAGGATAAGATAAGGAACACACCCATTATAAAGAAATCACATTAGGATTCTCTTTTTAAGCTGTTCCTTAAAACACTAGTGCTTAGGAAATCTATTGGAGGCAGAAGCAGTCAAGGGTAGCCTAGGGTTAGGGTTAGGCTTAGGGTTAGGCTTAGGGTGCGGCTTAGGGTACGGGTTCTGGGAGGGCTTCGGGTTCGGCGTAGGGTATGGGTTAGGGATAGGGTTAGGGTTAGTGTTAGGGTTAGGGCTCGGTTTAGGGTACGGGTTAGGATTAGGGTACGTGTTAGGGTTAGGGTAGGGGTTAGGTTTAGGGTACGCGTTAGGGTTAGGGTAGTTATTAAACCTATCCCACACTCTAGATACCCCTTAGCACGTAAAGGAATATTATTTGGGGTTCCAGCCATGGAGAAGAGTTTAGACACTAGGATAAGATAAGGAACACACCCATTATAAAGAAATCACATTAGTATTCTCTTTTTAAGCTGTTCCTTAAAACACTAGTGCTTAGGAAATCTATTGGAGGCAGAAGCAGTCAAGGGTAGCCTAGGGTTAGGGTTAGGCTTAGGGTTAGGCTTAGGGTACGGCTTAGGGTATGGGTTCGGGGAAGGGTTTGGGTACGGCGTAGGGTATGGGTTAGGGTTAGGGTTTGGGTTCGTGTTAGGGTTAGGGCTCCTTTTAGGGTACGGTTTAGGATTAGGGTACGTGTTAGGGTTAGGGTAGGGGTTAGGGTTAGGGTACTCATTAGGGTTAGGGTAGTTATTAAACCTATCCCACTCTCTAGATACCCCTTAGCACGTAAAGGAATATTATTTGGGGGTCCAGCCATGGAGAAGAGTTTAGACACTACGATAAGATAAGGAACACACCCATTATAAAGAAATCACATTAAGATTCTCTTTTTCAGCTGTTCCTTAAAACACTAGTACTTAGGAAATCTATTGGAGGCAGAAGCAGTCAAGGGTAGCCTAGGGTTAGGGTTAGGCTTAGGGTTAGGCTTAGGGAGCGGGTTAGGGTACGGGTTCGGGAAGGTTTCGTGTACGGTGTAGGGTATGGGTTAGGGATAGGGTTAGGGTTAGTGTTAGGGTTAGGGCTCGGTTTAGGGTACGGGTTAGGATTAGGGAACGTGTTAGGGTTAGGGTAGCGGTTAGGGTTAGGGTACGCGTTAGGGTTAGGGTAGTTATTAAACCTATCCCACTCTCTAGATACCCCTTAGCACGTAAAGCAATATTATTTGGGGGTCCATCCATGGAGAAGTGTTTAGACACTAAGATAATATAAGGAACACACACATTATAAAGAAATCACATTAGGATTCTCTTTTTAAGCTGTTCCTTAAAACACTAGTGCTTAGGACATCTATTGGAGGCAGAAGCAGTCAAGGGTAGCCTAGGGTTAGGGTGAGGCTTGGGGTTAGGCTTAGGGTACGGGTTAAGGTATGGGTTCGGGGAGGGGTTTGGGTACGGCATAGGGTATGGGTTAGGTTTAGGGTTTGGGTTAGTGTTAGGGTTAGGGCTAGTTTTAGGGTACGGTCTAGGATTAGGGTACGTGTTAGGGTTAGGGTAGGGGTTAGGGGTAGGGTACGCATTAGGGTTAGGGTAGTTATTAAACCTATCCCACTCTCTAGATACCCCTTAGCACGTAAAGGAATATTATTTGGGGGTCCAGCCATGTAGAAGAGTTTAGACACTAGGATAAGATAAGGAACACACCCATTATAAAGAAATCACATTAGGATTCTCTTTTTAAGCTGTTCCTTAAAACACTAGTGCTTAGGAAATCTATTGGAGGCAGAAGCAGTCAAGGGTAGCCTAGGGTTAGGGTTAGGCTTAGGGTTAGGCTTAGGGTACGGCTTAGGGTACGTGTTCGGGGAGGGCTTCGGGTACGGCGTAGGGTATGGGTTAGGGTTAGGGTTAGGGTTAGTGTTAGGGTTAGGTCTCGGTTTAGGGTACAGGTTAGGATTAGGGTACGTGTTAGGGTTAGGGTAGGGGTTAGGTTTAGGGTACGCGTTAGGGTTAGGGTAGTTATTAAACCTATCCCACTCTCTAGATACCCCTTAGCACGTAAAGGAATATTATTTCGGGGTCCAGCCATGGAGAAGCGTTTAGACAGTAGGATAAGATAAGGAACACACCCATTATTAAGAAATCACATTAGGATTCTCTTTTTAAGCTATTCCTTCAAACACTAGTGCTTAGGAAATCTATTGGAGGCAGAAGCAGTCAAGAGTAGCCTAGTGTTAGGGTTAGGCTTAGGGTTAGGCTTAGGGTACGGCTTAGGGTACGGGTTCGGGGAGGGCTTCGGGTATGGCGTAGGGTATGGGTTAGGGTTAGGGTTAGGGTTAGTGTTAGGGTTAGGGCTCGGTTTAGGGTACGGTTTAGGATTAGGTTACGTGTTAGTGTTAGGGTAGGGGTTAGGGTTAGGGTACGTCTTAGTGTTAGGTTAGTTATTGAACCTATCCCCTCTCTAGATACCCCTTAGCACGTAAAGGAATATTATTTGGAGGTCCAGCCATGGAGAAGAGTTTAGACACTAGGATAAGATGAGGAACACACCCATTATAAAGAAATCACATTAGGATTCTCTTTTTAAGCTGTTCCTTAAAACACTAGTGCTTAGGAAATCTATTGGAGGCAGAAGCAGTCAAGGGTAGCCTAGGGTTAGGGTTAGGCTTAGGGTTAGGCTTAGGGTGCGGCTTAGGGTACGGGTTCGGGGAGGGCTTCGGGTTCGGCGCAGGGTATGGGTTAGGGATAGGGTTAGGGTTAGTGTTAGGGTTAGGGCTCGGTTTAGGGTATGGGTTAGGATTAGGGTACGTGTTAGGGTTAGGGTAGGGGTTAGGGATAGGGTACGCGTTAGGGTTAGGGTAGTTATTAAACCTATCCCACTCTCTAGATACCCCTTAGCACGTAAAGCAATATTATTTCGGGGTCCATCCATGGAGAAGAGTTTAGACACTAAGATAATATAAGGAACACACACATTATAAAGAAATCACATTAGGATTCTCTTTTTAAGCTGTTCCTTAAAACACAAGTGCTTAGGAAATCTATTGGCGGCAGAAGCAGTCAAGGGTAGCCTAGGGTTAGGTTGAGGCTTGGGGTTAGGCTTAGGGTACGTCTTAGGTTATGGGTTCGGGGAGGGGTTTGGGTATGGCGTAGGCTATGGGTTAGGGTTAGGGTTTGGGTTAGTGTTAGGGTTAGGGCTCGGTTTAGGGTATGGGTTAGGATTAGGGTATGTTTTAGGGTTAGGGTAGGGGTTAGGGTTAGGGTACGCATTAGGGTTAGGGTCGTTATTAAACCTATCCCACTCTCTTGATACCCCTTAGCACGTAAAGGAATATTATTTGGGGGTCCAGCCATGGAGAAGAGTTTAGACACTAGGATAATATAAGGAACACACCCATTATAAAGAAATCACATTAGGATTCTCTTTTTAAGCTGTTCCTTAAAACACTAGTGCTTAGGAAATCTATTGGAGGCAGAAGCAGTCAAGGGTAGCAGAGGGTTAGGGTTAGGCTTAGGGTTAGGCTTAGGGTACGGTTTAGGGTACGGGTTCGGGGAGGGCTTCGAATACGGCGTAGGGTATGGGTTAGGGTTAGTGTTAGGGTTAGTGTTAGGGTTAGGGCTAGGTTTAGGGTAAGGGTTAGGATTAGGGTACGTGTTAGGGTTAGGGTAGGGGTTAGGGTTAGGGTACGTGTTAGGGTTAGGGTAGTTATTAAACCTATCCCCTCTCTAGATACCCCTTAGCACATAAAGGAATATTATTTGGGGGTCCAGGCATGGAGAAGAGTTTAGACACTAGGATAAGATAAGGAACACACCCATTATAAAGAAATCACATTAGGATTCTCTTTTTAAGCTGTTCCTTAAAACACTAGTGCTTAGGAAATCTATTGGAGGCAGAAGCAGTCAAGGGTAGCCTAGGGTTAGGGTTAGGCTTAGGGTTAGGCTTAGGGTACGGCTTAGGGTACGGGTTCGGGGAGGGCTTCGGGTACGGCGTAGGGTATGGGTTAGGGATAGGGTTAGGGTTAGTGTTAGGGTTAGGGCTCGGTTTAGGGTACAGGTTAGTATTAGTGTAAGTGTTAGGGTAAGGGTAGGGGTTAGGGTTAGGGTACGCGTTAGGGTTAGGGTAGTTATTAAACCTATCCCACTCTCTAGAAACCCCTTAGCACGTAAAGCAATATTATTTGGGGATCCATCCATGGAGAAGAGTTTAGACACTAAGATAATATAAGGAACACTCACATTATAAAGAAATCACATTAGGATTCTCTTTTTAAGCTGTTCCTTAAAACACTAGTGCTTAGGAAATCTATTGGAGGCAGAAGCAGTCAAGGGTAGCCTAGGTTTAGGTTGAGGCTTGGGGTTAGTCTTAGGGTACGGCTTAGGGTACGGGTTCGGGGAGGGGTTTGGGTACGGCGTAGCGTATGGGTTAGGGTTAGGGTTTGGGTTAGGGTTAGGGTTAGGGCTCGGTTTAGGGTACGGTTTAGGATTAGGGTACGTGTTAGGGTTAGGGTAGGGGTTAGGGTTAGGGTACGCGTTAGGGTTAGGGTAGTTATTAAACCTATCACACTCTCTAGATACCCCTTAGCATGTAAAGGAATATTATTTGGGGTTCCAGCCATGGAGAAGAGTTTAGACACTAGGATAAAATAAGGAACACACTCATTATAAAGAAATCACATTAGGATTCTCTTTTTATGCTGTTCCTTAAAACACTAGTGCTTAGGAAATCTATTGGAGGCAGAAGCAGTCAAGGGTAGCCTAGGGATAGGGTTAGGCTTAGGGTTAGGGTTACGGTTCGGCTTAGGGTATGGGTTCGGGGAGAGGTTCGGGCACGGCGTAGGGTATGGGTTAGGGTTAGGGTTAGGGTTAGTGTTAGGGTTAGGGCTCGGTTTAGGGTACGGGTTAGGATTAGTGTACGTGTTAGGGTTAGGGTAGGGGTTAGGGTTAGGGTACGAGTTAGGGTTAGGGTAGTTATTAAACCTATCCCACTCTCTAGATACCCCTTAGCACGTAAAGCAATATTATTTGGAGGTCCATCCATGGAGAAGAGTTTAGACACTAAGATAATATAAGGAACACACACATTATAAAGATATCACATTAGGATTCTCTTTTTAACCTGTTCCTTAAAACACTAGTGCTTAGGAAATCTATTGGAGGCAGAAGCAGTCAAGGGTAGCCTAGGTTTAGGTTGAGGCTTGGGGTTAGGCTTAGGGTACGGCTTAGGGTACGGGTTCGGTGAGGGGTTTGGTATGGCGTAGCGTATGGGTTAGGGTTAGGGTTTGGCTTAGTGTTAGGGTTAGGGCTCCGTTTAGGGTACGGGTTAGGATTAGGGTACGTGTTAGGGTTAGGGTAGGGGTTAGGGTTAGGGTACGCGTTAGGGTTAGGGTAGTTATTAAACCTATCACACTCTCTAGATACCCCTTAGCACGTAAAGGAATATTATTTGGGGGTCCAGCCATGGAGAAGCGTTTAGACAGTAGGATAAGATAAGGAACACACCCATTAGTAAGAAATCACATTAGGATTCTCTTTTTAAGCTGTTCCTTAAAACACTAGTGCTTAGGAAATCTATTGGAGGCAGAAGCAGTCAAGGGTAGCCTAGGGTTAGGGTTAGGCTTAGGGTACGGCTTAAGGTACGGGTTCGGGGAGGGCTTCGGGTACGGCGTATGTTATGGGTTAGGGTTAGGGTTATGGTTAGTGTTAGGGTTAGGGCTCGCTTTAGTGTACGGGTTAGGATTAGGGTACATGTTAGGGTTAGGGTAGGGGTTAGGGTTAGGGTACGCGTTAGGGTTAGGGTAGTGATTAAACCTATCCCACTCTCTAGATACCCCTTAGCACGTAAAGCAATATTATTTGGGGATCCATCCATGGAGAAGAGTTTAGACACTAAGATAATATAAGGAACACTCACATTATAAAGAAATCACATTAGGATTCTCTTTTTAAGCTGTTCCTTAAAACACTAGTGTTTAGGAAATCTATTGGAGGCAGAAGCAGTCAAGGGTAGCCTAGGTTTAGGTTGAGGCTTGGGGTTAGGCTTAGGGTACGGCTTAGGGTACGGGTTCGGGGAGGGGTTTGGGTACGGCGTAGCGTATGGGTTAGGGTTAGGGTTTGGGTTAGTGTTAGGGTTAGGGCTCCGTTTAGGGTACGCGTTAGGAGTAGGGTACGTGTTAGGGTTAGGGTAGGGGTTAGGGTTAGGGTACGCGTTAGGGTTAGGGTAGTTATTAAACCTATTCCACTCTCTAGATACCCCTTAGCACTTAAGGAATATTATTTGGGGGTCCAGCCATGGAGAAGAGTTCAGACACTAGGATAAGATAAGGAACACACCCATTATGAAGAAATCACATTAGGATACTCTTTTTAAGCTGTTCCTTAAAACACTAGTGCTTAGGAAGTCTATTGGAGGCAGAAGCAGTCAAGGGTAGCCTAGGGTTAGGTTTAGGCTTAGGGTTAGGCTTAGGGTACGGCTTAGGGTACGGGTTCGGGGAGGGCTTCGGGTACGGCGAAGGGTATGGGTTAGGGTTAGTTTTGGGGTTAGTGTTAGGGTTAGGGCTCGGTTTAGGGTACGGTTTAGGATTAGGGTACGTGTTAGGGTTAGGGTAGGGGTTAGGGTTAGGGTACGCGTTAGGATTAGGGTAGTTATTAAACCTATCCCACTCTCTAGATACCCCTTAGCATGTAAAGGAATATTATTTGGGGTTCCAGCCATGGAGAAGAGTTTAGACACTAGGATAAGATAAGGAACACACTCATTATAAAGAAATCACATTAGGATTCTCTTTTTATGCTGTTCCTTAAAACACTAGTGCTTAGGAAATCTATTGGAGGCAGAAGCAGTCAAGGGTAGCCTAGGGATAGGGTTAGGCTTGGGGTTAGGGTTAGGGTACGGCTTAGGGTATGGGTTCGGGGAGAGGTTCGGGCACGGCGTAGGGTATGGGTTAGGGTTAGGGTTAGGATTAGTGTTAGGGTTAGGGCTCGGTTTAGGGTACGGGTTAGGATTAGGGTACGTGTTAGGGTTAGGTTAGGGGTTAGTGTTAGGGTACCCGTTAGGATTAGGGTAGTAATTAAACCTATCCCACTCTCTAGATACCCCTTAGCACGTAAAGGAATATTATTTGGGGTTCCAGCCATGGAAAAGAGTTTAGACACTAGGATTAGATAAGGAACACACCCATTATAAAGAAATCACATTAGGATTCTCTTTTTAAGCTGTTCCTTAAAACACTAGTGCTTTGGAAATCTATTGGAGGCAGAAGCAGTCAAGGGTAGCCTAGGTTTAGGTTGAGGCATGGGGTTAGGCTTAGGGTACGGCTTAGGGTACGGGTTCGGTGAGGGGTTTGGTATGGCGTAGCGTATGGGTTAGGGTTAGGGTTTGGCTTAGTGTTAGGGTTAGGGCTCCGTTTAGGGTACGGGTTAGGATTAGGGTACGTGTTAGGGTTAGGGTAGGGGTTAGGGTTAGGGTACGCGTTAGGGTTAGGGTAGTTATTAAACCTATCACACTCTCTAGATACCCCTTAGCACGTAAAGGAATATTATTTGGGGGTCCAGCCATGGAGAAGCGTTTAGACAGTAGGATAAGATAAGGAACACACCCATTAGTAAGAAATCACATTAGGATTCTCTTTTTAAGCTGTTCCTTAAAACACTAGTGCTTAGGAAATCTATTGGAGGCAGAAGCAGTCAAGGGTAGCCTAGGGTTAGGGTTAGGCTTAGGGTACGGCTTAAGGTACGGGTTCGGGGAGGGCTTCGGGTACGGCGTATGTTATGGGTTAGGGTTAGGGTTATGGTTAGTGTTAGGGTTAGGGCTCGCTTTAGTGTACGGGTTAGGATTAGGGTACATGTTAGCGTTAGGGTAGGGGTTAGGGTTAGGGTACGGCTTAGGGTACGGGTTCGGGGAGGGCTTCGGGTACGGCGAAGGGTATGGGTTAAGGTTAGGGTTAGGGTTAGTGTTAGGGTTAGGGCTCTGATTAGGTTATGGGTTAGGAATAGGGTACGTGTTAGGGTTAGGGTAGGGGTTAGGGTTAGGGTACGCGTTAGGGTTAGGGTAGTTATTAAACCTATCCCACTCTCTAGATACCCCTTAGCATGTAAAGGAATATTATTTGGGGTTCCAGCCATGGAGAAGAGTTTAGACACTAGGATAAGATAAGGAACACACTCATTATAAAGAAATCACATTAGGATTCTCTTTTTAAGCTGTTCCTTAAAACACTAGTGCTTAGGAAATCTATTGGAGGCAGAAGCAGTCAAGGGTAGCCTAGGGTTAGGGTTAGGCTTAGGGTTAGGGTTAGGGTACGGCTTAGGGTATGGGTTCGGGGAGAGGTTCGGGCACGGCGTAGGGTATGGGTTAGCGTTAGGCTTAGGGTTAGTGTTAGGGTTAGGGCTCGGTTTAGGGTACGGGTTAGGATTAGGGTACATGTTAGGGTTAGGGTAGGGGTTAGGTTTAGGGTACGCGTTAGGGTTAGGGTAGTTATTAAAACTATCCCACTCTCTAGATACCCCTTAGCACCTAAAGGAATATTATTTGGGGGTCCAGCCATGGAGAAGCATTTAGACAGTAAGAGAAGATAAGGAACACACCCATTATTAAGAAATCACATTAGGATTCTCTTTTTAAGCTGTTCCTTAAAACACTACTGCTTAAAAATCTATTGGAGGCAGAAGCAGTCAAGGGTAGCCTAGGGTTAGGGTTAGGCTTAGGGTTAGGCTTAGGGTACGGCTTAGGGTACGGGTTCGGTGAGGGCTTCGGGTACGGCGTAGGGTATGGGTTAGGGTTAGGGTTAGGGTTAGTGTTAGGGTTAGGGCTCGGTTTAGGGTACGTTTTAGTATTAGGGTACGTGTTAGGGTTAGGGGAGGGGTTAGGGTTAGGGAACGTGTTAGGGTTAGGGTAGTTATTAAACCTATCGCCTCTCTAGTTACCCCTTAGCACGTAAAGGAATATTACTTGGGGGTCCAGCCATGGAGAAGAGTTTAGACACTAAGATAATATAAGGAACACACACATTATAAAGAAATCACATTAGGATACTCTTTTTAAGCTGTTCCTTAAAACACTAGTGCTTAGGAAATCTATTGGAGGCAGAAGCAGTCAAGGGTAGCCTAGGGTTAGGGTTAGGCTTAGGGTTAGGCTTAGGGTACGGCTTAGGTTACGGGTTCGGGGAGGGCTTCGGGTACGGCGTATGGTATGGGTTAGGGATAGGGTTAGGGTTAGTGTTAGGGTTAGGGCTCGGTTTAGGGTACGGGTTAGGATTAGGGTAAGTGTTAGGGTTAGGGTAGGGGTTAGGGTTAGGGTACGCGTTAGGGTTAGGGTAGTTATTAAACCTATCCCACTCTCTAGATACCCCTTAGAACGTAAAGCATTATTATTTGGGGGTCCATCCATGGAGAAGAGTTTAGACACTAAGATAATATAAGGAACACACACATTATAAAGAAATCACATTAGGATTCTCTTTTTAAGCTGTTCCTTAAAACACTAGTGCTTAGGAAATCTATTGGAGGCAGAAGCAGTCAAGGGTAGCCTAGGTTTAGGTTGAGGCTTGGGGTTAGGCTTAGGGTACGGCTTAGGGTATGGGTTCGGGGAGGGGTTTGGGTACGGCGTAGCGTATGGGTTAGGGTTAGGGTTTGGGTTAGTGTTAGGGTTAGGGCTCCGTTTAGGGTACGGGTTAGGATTAGGGTACGTGTTAGGGTTAGGGTAGGGGTTAGGGTTAGGGTACGCGTTAGGGTTAGGGTAGTTATTAAACCTATCCCACTTTCTAGATACCCCTTAGCACGGAAAGGAATATTATTTGGGGGTCCAGCCATGGAGAAGAGTTTAGACACTAGGATAAGATAAGGAATACACCCATTATAAAGAAATCACATTAGGATACACTTTTTAAGCTGTTCCTTAAAACACTAGTGCTTAGGAAATCTATTGGAGGCAGAAGCAGTCAAGGGTAGCCTAGGGTTAGGGTTAGGCTTAGGGTTAGGCTTAGGGTACGGCTTAGGGTACGGGTTCGGGGAGGGCTTCGGGTACGGCGTAGGGTATGGGTTAGGGATAGGGTTAGGGTTAGTGTTAGGGTTAGGGCTCGGTTTAGGGTACGTTTTAGAATTAGGGTACGTGTTAGGGTTAGGGTAGGGGTTAGGGTTAGGGAACGTGTTAGGGTTAGGTTAGTTATTAAACCTATCGCCTCTCTAGTTACCCCTTAGCACGTAAAGGAATATTACTTGGGGGTCCAGCCATGGAGAAGAGTTTAGACACTAAGATAATATAAGGAACACACACATTATAAAGAAATCACATTAGGATACTCTTTGTAAGCTGTTCCTTAAAACACTAGTGCTTAGGAAATCTATTGGAGGCAGAAGCAGTCAAGGGTAGCCTAGGGTTAGGGTTAGGCTTAGGGTTAGGCTTAGGGTACGGCTTAGGGTACGGGGTAGGGGAGGGCTTCTTATACGGCGAAGGGTATGGGTTAAGGTTAGGGTTAGGGTTAGTGTTAGGGTTAGGGCTCGGATTAGGTTATGGGTTAGGATTAGGGTACGTGTTAGGGTTAGGGTAGGGGTTTGGGTTAGGGTACGCGTTAGGGTTAGGGTAGTTATTAAACCTATCCCACTCTCTAGATACCCCTTTGCACGTAAAGGAATATTATTTGGGTGTCCAGCCATGGAGAAGAGTTTAGACACTAGGATAAGATAAGGAACACACTCATTATAAAGAAATCACATTAGGATTCTCTTTTTAAGCTGTTCCTTAAAACACTAGTGCTTAGGAAATCTATTGGAGGCAGAAGCAGTCAAGGGTAGCCTAGGGTTAGGGTTAGGCTTAGGGTTAGGGTTAGGGTACGGCTTAGGGTATGGGTTCGGGGAGAGGTTCGGGCACGGCGTAGGGTATGGGTTAGCGTTAGGGTTAGGGTTAGTGTTAGGGTTAGGGCTCGGTTTAGGTTACGGGTTAGGATTAGGGTACATGTTAGGGTTAGGGTAGGGGTTAGGTTTAGGATACGCGTTAGGGTTAGGGTAGTTATTAAAACTATCCCACTCTCTAGATACCCCTTAGCACCTAAAGGAATATTATTTGGGGGTCCAGCCATGGAGAAGCATTTAGACAGTAGGAGAAGGTAAGGAACACACCCATTATTAAGAAATCACATTAGGATTCTCTTTTTAAGCTGTTCCTTAAAACACTAGTGCTTAAAAATCTATTGGAGGCAGAAGCAGTCAAGGGTAGCCTAGGGTTAGGGTTAGGCTTAGGGTTAGGGTTAGGGTACGGCTTAGGGTATGGGTTCGGGGAGAGGTTCGGGCACGGCGTAGGGTATGGGTTAGGGTTAGGGTTAGGGTTAGTGTTAGGGTTAGGGCTCGGTTTAGGGTACGGGTTAGGATTAGGGTACGTGTTAGGGTTAGGGTAGGGGTTAGTGTTAGGGTACCCGTTAGGGTTAGGGTAGTAATTAAACCTATCCCACTCTCTAGATACCCCTTAGCACGTAAAGGAATATTATTTGGGGTTCCAGCCATGGAAAAGAGTTTAGACACTAGGATTAGATAAGGAACACACACATTATAAAGAAATCACATTAGGATTCTCTTTTTAAGCTGTTCCTTAAAACACTAGTGCTTTGGAAATCTATTGGAGGCAGAAGCAGTCAAGGGTAGCCTAGGGTTAGGGTTAGGCTTAGGGTTAGGCTTAGGGTACGGCTTAGGGTACGTGTTCGGGGAGGGCATCGGGTAAGGCGTAGGGTATGGGTTAGGGTTAGGGTTAGGGTTAGTGTTAGGGTTAGGGCTCGGTTTAGGGTACGGGTTAGGATTAGTGTACGTGTTAGGGTTAGGGTAGGGGTTAGGGTTAGGGTACGAGTTAGGGTTAGGGTAGTTATTAAACCTATCCCACTCTCTAGATACCCCTTAGCACGTAAAGCAATATTATTTGGAGGTCCATCCATGGAGAAGAGTTTAGACACTAAGATAATATAAGGAACACACCCATTAGTAAGAAATCACATTAGGATTCTCTTGTTAAGCTGTTCCTTAAAACACTAGTGCTTAGGAAATCTATTGGAGGCAGAAGCAGTCAAGGGTAGCCTAGGGTTAGGGTTAGGCTTAGGGTACGGCTTAAGGTACGGGTTCGGGGAGGGCTTCGGGTACGGCGTATGTTATGGGTTAGGGTTAGGGTTATGGTTAGTGTTAGGGTTAGGGCTCGCTTTAGTGTACGGGTTAGGATTAGGGTACATGTTAGGGTTAGGGTAGGGGTTAGGGTTAGGGTACGCGTTAGGGTTAGGGTAGTGATTAAACCTATCCCACTCTCTAGATACCCCTTAGCACGTAAAGGAATATTATTTGGTGGTCCAGCCATGGAGAAGAGTTTAGACACTAGGATAATATAAGGAACACACCCATTATAAAGAAATCACATTAGGATTGTCTTTTTAAGCTGTTCCTTAAAACACTAGTGCTTAGGAAATCTATTGGAGGCAGAAGCAGTCAAGGGTAGCGTAGGGTTAGGGTTAGGCTTAGGATTAGGCTTAGGGTACGGCTTAGGGTACGGGTTCGGGGAGGGCTTCGGGTACGGCGTAGGGTATGGGTTAGGGTTAGGGTTAGTGTTAGGGTTAGGGCTCTGTTTAGGGTACGGGTTAGGATTAGGGTACGTGTTAGGGTTAGGGTATGGGTTAGTGTTAGGGTACCCGTTAGGGATAGGGTAGTAATTAAACCTATCCCACTCTCTAGATACCCCTTAGCACGTAAAGGAATATTATTTGGGGTTCCAGCCATGGAAAACAGTTTAGACACTAGGATTAGATAAGGAACACACCCATTATAAAGAAATCACATTAGGATTCTCTTTTTAAGCTGTTCCTTAAAACACTAGTGCTTAGGAAATCTATTGGAGGCAAAAGCAGTCAAGGGTAGCCTAGGGTTAGGGTTAGGCTTAGGGTTAGGTTTAGGGTACGGCTTAGGGTACGGGTTCGGGGAGGGCTTCGGGTACGGCGTAGGGTATGGGTTAGGGATAGGGTTAGGGTTAGTGTTAGGGTTAGGGCTCGGTTTAGGGTACGGGTTAGGATTAGGGTACGTGTTAGGGTTAGGGTAGGGGTTAGGGTTAGGGTACGCATTAGGGTTAGGGTAGTTATTAAACCTATCCCACTCTCTAGATACCCCTTAGCACGTAAAGCAATATTATTTTGGGGTCCATCCAATGGAGAAGAGTTTAGACACTAAGATAATATAAGGAACACACACATTATAAAGAAATCACATTAGGATTCTCTTTTTAAGCTGTTCCTTAAAACACTAGTGCTTAAAAATCTATTGGAGGCAGAAGCAGTCAAGGGTAGCCTTGGGTTAGGGTTAGGCTTAGGGTTAGGTTTAGGGTACGGCTTAGGGTACGGGTTCGGGGAGGGCTTCGGGTACGGCGTAGGGTATGGGTTAGGTATAGGGTTAGGGTTAGTGTTAGGGTTAGGGCTCGGTTTAGGGTACGGGTTAGGATTAGGGTACGTGTTAGGGTTAGGGTAGGGGTTAGGGTTAGGGTACGCATTAGGGTTAGGGTAGTTATTAAACCTATCCCACTCTCTAGATACCCCTTAGCACGTAAAGCAATATTATTTGGGGGTCCATCCAATGGAGAAGAGTTTAGACACTAAGATAATATAAGGAACACACACATTATAAAGAAATCACATTAGGATTCTCTTTTTAAGCTGTTCCTTAAAACACTAGTGCTTAAAAATCTATTGGAGGCAGAAGCAGTCAAGGGTAGCCTAGGGTTAGGGTTAGGCTTAGGGTTAGGCTTAGGGTACGGCTTAGGGTACGGGTTCGGTGAGGGCTTCGGGTACGGCGTAGGGTAAGGGTTAGGGTTAGGGTTAGGGTTAGTGTTAGGGTTAGGGCTCGGTTTAGGGTACATTTTAGAATTAGGGTACGTGTTAGTGTTAGGGTAGGGGTTAGGGTTAGGGTACGTGTTAGGGTTAGGGTAGTTATTAAACCTATCGCCTCTCTAGTTACCCCTTAGCACGTAAAGGAATATTACTTGGGGGTCCAGCCATGGAGAAGAGTTTAGACACTAAGATAATATAAGGAACACACACATTATAAAGAAATCACATTAGGATACTCTTTTTAATCTGTTCCTTAAAACACTAGTGCTTAGGAAATCTATTGGAGGCAGAAGCAGTCAAGGGTAGTCTAGGGTTAGGGTTAGGCTTAGGGTTAGGGTTAGGGTACGGCTTAGGGTATGGGTTCGGGGAGAGGTTCGGGCACGGCGTAGGGTATGGGTTAGGGTTAGGGTTATGGTTAGTGTTAGGGTTAGGGCTCGGTTTAGGGTACGGGTTAGGATTAGGGTACGTGTTAGGGTTAGGGTAGGGGTTAGTGTTAGGGTACCCGTTAGGGTTAGGGTAGTAATTAAACCTATCCCACTCTCTAGATACCCCTTAGCACGTAAAGGAATATTATTTGGGGTTCCAGCCATGGAAAAGAGTTTAGACACTAGGATTAGATAAGGAGCACACCCATTATAAAGAAATCACATTAGGATTCTCTTTTTAAGCTGTTCCTTAAAACACTAGTGCTTTGGAAATCTATTGGAGGCAGAAGCAGTCAAGGGTAGCCTAGGGTTAGGGTTAGGCTTAGGGTTAGGCTTAGGGTACGGCTTAGGGTACGTGTTCGGGGAGGGCTTCGGGTACGGCGTAGGGTATGGGTTAGGGTTAGGGTTAGGGTTAGTGTTAGGGTTAGGGCTCGGTTTAGGGTACGGGTTAGGATTAGTGTACGTGTTAGGGTTAGGGTAGGGGTTAGGGTTAGGGTATGAGTTAGGGTTAGGTTAGTTTTTAAACCTATCCCACTCTCTAGATACCCCTTAGCACGTAAAGCAATATTATTTGGAGGTCCATCCATGGAGAAGAGTTTAGACACTAAGATAATATAAGGAACACACCCATTAGTAAGAAATCACATTAGGATTCTCTTGTTAAGCTGTTCCTTAAAACACTAGTGCTTAGGAAATCTATTGGAGGCAGAAGCAGTCAAGGGTAGCCTAGGGTTAGGGTTAGGCTTAGGGTACGGCTTAAGGTACGGGTTCGGGGAGGGCTTCGGGTACGGCGTATGTTATGGGTTAGGGTTAGGTTTATGGTTAGTGTTAGGGTTAGGGCTCGCTTTAGTGTACGGGTTAGGATTATGGTACATGTTAGGGTTAGGGTAGGGGTTAGGGTTAGGGTACGCGTTAGGGTTAGGGTAGTGATTAAAACTATCCCACTCTCTAGATACCCCTTTGCACGTAAAGGAATATTATTTGGTGGTCCAGCCATGGAGAAGAGTTTAGACACTAGGATAATATAAGGAACACACCCATTATAAAGAAATCACATTAGGAATGTCTTTTTAAGCTGTTCCTTAAAACACTAGTGCTTAGGAAATCTATTGGAGGCAGAAGCAGTCAAGGGTAGCGTAGGGTTAGGGTTAGGCTTAGGGTTAGGCTTAGGGTACGGCTTAGGGTACGGGTTCGGGGAGGGCTTCGGGTACGGCGTAGGGTATGGGTTAGGGTTAGGGTTAGGGTTAGTGTTAGGGTTAGGGCTCGGTTTAGGGTACGGGTTAGGATTAGGGTACGTGTTAGGGTTAGGGTATGGGTTAGTGTTAGGGTACCCGTTAGGGTTAGGGTAGTAATTAAACCTATCCCACTCTCTAGATACCCCTTAGCACGTAAAGGAATATTATTTGGGGTTCCAGCCATGGAAAAGTGTTTAGACACTAGGATTAGATAAGGAACACACCCATTATAAAGAAATCACATTAGGATTCTCTTTTTAAGCTGTTCCTTAAAACACTAGTGCTTAGGAAATCTATTGGAGGCAGAAGCAGTCAAGGGTAGCCTAGGGTTAGTGTTAGGCTTAGGGTTAGGTTTAGGGTACGGCTTAGGGTACGGGTTCGGGGAGGGCTTCGGGTACGGCGTAGGGTATGGGTTAGGGATAGGGTTAGGGTTAGTGTTAGGGTTAGGGCTCGGTTTAGGGTACGGGTTAGGATTAGGGTACGTGTTAGGGTTAGGGTAGGGGTTAGGGTTAGGGTACGCATTAGGGTTAGGGTAGTTATTAAACCTATCCCACTCTCTAGATACCCCTTAGCACGTAAAGCAATATTATATGGGGGTCCATCCAATGGAGAAGAGTTTAGACACTAAGATAATATAAGGAACACACACATTATAAAGAAATCACATTAGGATTCTCTTTTTAAGCTGTTCCTTAAAACACTAGTGCTTAAAAATCTATTGGAGGCAGAAGCAGTCAAGGGTAGCCTAGGGTTAGGGTTAGGCTTAGGTTTAGGCTTAGGGTACGGCTTAGGGTACGGGTTCGGTGAGGGCTTCGGGTACGGCTTGGGGTATGGGTTAGGGTTAGGGTTAGGGTTAGTGTTAGGGTTAGGGTTCGGTTTAGGGTACGTTTTAGAATTAGGGTACGTGTTAGTGTTAGGGTAGGGGTTAGGGTTAGGGTACGTGTTAGGGTTAGGGTAGTTATTAAACCTATCGCCCCTCTAGTTACCCCTTAGCACGTAAAGGAATATTACTTGGGGGTCCAGCCATGGAGAAGAGTTTAGACACTAAGATAATATAAGGAACACACACATTATAAAGAAATCACATTAGGATATTCTTTTTAATCTGTTCCTTAAAACACTAGTGCTTAGGAAATCTATTGGAGGCAGAAGCAGTCAAGGGTAGTCTAGGGTTAGGGTTAGGCTTAGGGTACGGCTTAGGGTACGGGTTCGGGGAGGGCTTCGGGTACGGCGAAGGGTATGGGTTAAGGTTAGGGTTAGGGTTAGTGTTAGGGTTAGGGCTCGGATTAGGTTATGGGTTAGGATTAGGGTACGTGTTAGGGTTAGGGTAGGGGTTAGGGTTAGGGTACGCATTAGGGTTAGGGTAGTTATTAAACCTATCCCACTCTCTAGATACCCCTTTGCACGTAAAGGAATATTATTTGGGTGTCCAGCCATGGAGAAGAGTTTAGACACTAGGATAAGATAAGGAACACACTCATTATAAAGAAATCACATTAGGATTCTCTTTTTAAGCTGTTCCTTAAAACACTAGTGCTTAGGAAATCTATTGGAGGCAGAAGCAGTCAAGGGTAGCCTGGGGTTAGGGTTAGGCTTAGGGTTAGGGTTAGGGTACGGCTTAGGGTATGGGTTCGGGGAGAGGTTCGGGCACGGCGTAGGGTATGGGTTAGCGTTAGGGTTAGGGTTAGTGTTAGGGTTAGGGCTCGGTTTAGGTTACGGGTTAGGATTAGGGTACATGTTAGGGTTAGGGTAGGGGTTAGGTTTAGGATACGCGTTAGGGTTAGGGTAGTTATTAAAACTATCCCATCTCTAGATACCCCTTAGCACCTAAAGGAATATTATTTGGGGGTCCAGCCATGGAGAAGCATTTAGACAGTAGGAGAAGGTAAGGAACACACCCATTATTAAGAAATCACTTTAGGATTCTCTTTTTAAGCTGTTCCTTAAAACACTAGTGCTTAAAAATCTATTGGAGGCAGAAGCAGTCAAGGGTAGCCTAGGGTTAGGGTTAGGCTTAGGGTTAGGGTTAGGGTACGGCTTAGGGTATGGGTTCGGGGAGAGGTTCGGGCACGGCGTAGGGTATGGGTTAGGGTTAGGGTTAGGGTTAGTGTTAGGGTTAGGGCTCGGTTTAGGGTACGGGTTAGGATTAGGGTACTTGTTAGGGTTAGGGTAGGGGTTAGTGTTAGGGTACCCGTTAGGGTTAGGGTAGTAATTAAACCTATCCCACTCTCTAGATACCCCTTAGCACGTAAAGGAATATTATTTGGGGTTCCAGCCATGGAAAAGAGTTTAGACACTAGGATTAGATAAGGAACACACACATTATAAAGAAATCACATTAGGATTCTCTTTTTAAGCTGTTCCTTAAAACACTAGTGCTTTGGAAATCTATTGGAGGCAGAAGCAGTCAAGGGTAGCCTAGGGTTAGGGTTAGGCTTAGGGTTAGGCTTAGGGTACGGCTTAGGGTACGTGTTCGGGGAGGGCATCGGGTAAGGCGTAGGGTATGGGTTAGGGTTAGGGTTAGGGTTAGTGTTAGGGTTAGGGCTCGGTTTAGGGTACGGGTTAGGATTAGTGTACGTGTTAGGGTTAGGGTAGGGGTTAGGGTTAGGGTACGAGTTAGGGTTAGGGTAGTTATTAAACCTATCCCACTCTCTAGATACCCCTTAGCACGTAAAGCAATATTATTTGGAGGTCCATCCATGGAGAAGAGTTTAGACACTAAGATAATATAAGGAACACACCCATTAGTAAGAAATCACATTAGGATTCTCTTGTTAAGCTGTTCCTTAAAACACTAGTGCTTAGGAAATCTATTGGAGGCAGAAGCAGTCAAGGGTAGCCTAGGGTTAGGGTTAGGCTTAGGGTACGGCTTAAGGTACGGGTTCGGGGAGGGCTTCGGGTACGGCGTATGTTATGGGTTAGGGTTAGGGTTATGGTTAGTGTTAGGGTTAGGGCTCGCTTTAGTGTACGGGTTAGGATTAGGGTACATGTTAGGGTTAGGGTAGGGGTTAGGGTTAGGGTACGCGTTAGGGTTAGGGTAGTGATTAAACCTATCCCACTCTCTAGATACCCCTTAGCACGTAAAGGAATATTATTTGGTGGTCCAGCCATGGAGAAGAGTTTAGACACTAGGATAATATAAGGAACACACCCATTATAAAGAAATCACATTAGGATTCTCTTTTTAAGCTGTTCCTTAAAACACTAGTGCTTAAAAATCTATTGGAGGCAGAAGCAGTCAAGGGTAGCCTAGGGTTAGGGTTAGGCTTAGGGTTAGGGTTAGGGTACGGCTTAGGGTATGGGTTCGGGGAGAGGTTCGGGCACGGCGTAGGGTATGGGTTAGGGTTAGGGTTAGGGTTAGTGTTAGGGTTAGGGCTCGGTTTAGGGTACGGGTTAGGATTAGGGTACGTGTTAGGGTTAGGGTAGGGGTTAGTGTTAGGGTACCCGTTAGGGTTAGGGTAGTAATTAAACCTATCCCACTCTCTAGATACCCCTTAGCACGTAAAGGAATATTATTTGGGGTTCCAGCCATGGAAAAGAGTTTAGACACTAGGATTAGATAAGGAACACACACATTATAAAGAAATCACATTAGGATTCTCTTTTTAAGCTGTTCCTTAAAACACTAGTGCTTTGGAAATCTATTGGAGGCAGAAGCAGTCAAGGGTAGCCTAGGGTTAGGGATAGGCTTAGGGTTAGGCTTAGGGTACGGCTTAGGGTACGTGTTCGGGGAGGGCATCGGGTAAGGCGTAGGGTATGGGTTAGGGTTAGGGTTAGGGTTAGTGTTAGGGTTAGGGCTCGGTTTAGGGTACGGGTTAGGATTAGTGTACGTGTTAGGGTTAGGGTAGGGGTTAGGGTTAGGGTACGAGTTAGGGTTAGGGTAGTTATTAAACCTATCCCACTCTCTAGATACCCCTTAGCACGTAAAGCAATATTATTTGGAGGTCCATCCATGGAGAAGAGTTTAGACACTAAGATAATATAAGGAACACACCCATTAGTAAGAAATCACATTAGGATTCTCTTGTTAAGCTGTTCCTTAAAACACTAGTGCTTAGGAAATCTATTGGAGGCAGAAGCAGTCAAGGGTAGCCTAGGGTTAGGGTTAGGCTTAGGGTACGGCTTAAGGTACGGGTTCGGGGAGGGCTTCGGGTACGGCGTATGTTATGGGTTAGGGTTAGGGTTATGGTTAGTGTTAGGGTTAGGGCTCGCTTTAGTGTACGGGTTAGGATTAGGGTACATGTTAGGGTTAGGGTAGGGGTTAGGGTTAGGGTACGCGTTAGGGTTAGGGTAGTGATTAAACCTATCCCACTCTCTAGATACCCCTTAGCACGTAAAGGAATATTATTTGGTGGTCCAGCCATGGAGAAGAGTTTAGACACTAGGATAATATAAGGAACACACCCATTATAAAGAAATCACATTAGGATTCTCTTTTTAAGCTGTTCCTTAAAACACTAGTGCTTAGGAAATCTATTGGAGGCAGAAGCAGTCAAGGGTAGCGTAGGGTTAGGGTTAGGCTTAGGATTAGGCTTAGGGTACGGCTTAGGGTACGGGTTCGGGGAGGGCTTCGGGTACGGCGTAGGGTATGGGTTAGGGTTAGGGTTAGGGTTAGTGTTAGGGTTAGGGCTCGGTTTAGGATACGGGTTAGGATTATGGTACGTGCTAGGGTTAGGGTAGGGGTTAGGGTTAGGGTACGCATTAGGGTTAGGGTAGTTATTAAAACTATCCCACTCTCTAGATACCCCTTAGAACGTCAAGGAATATTATTTGGGGGTCCAGCCATGGAGAAGAGTTTAGACACTAGGATAAGATAAGGAACACACCCATTATAAAGAAATCACATTAGGATTCTCTTTTTAAGCTGTTCCTTAAAAAACTAGTGCTTAGGAAAACTATTGGAGGCAGAAGCAGTCAAGGGTAGCCTAAGGTTAGGGTTAGGCGTAGGGATATTGTTAGGGCACGGCTTAGGGTACGGGTTCGGGGAGGGGTTAGGGTACGGCGTAGGGTATGGGTTAGGGTTAGGGTTAGCGTTAGGGTTAGGGCTCGGTTTATGGTATGGGTTAGGATTAGGGTAGGTTTTAGGGTTAGGGTAGGGGTTAGGGTTAGGGTACGCGTTTGGGTTAGGGTAGTGATTAAACCTATCCCACTCTCTAGATACCGCTTAGCACGTAAAAGAATATTATTTGGGGGTCCAGCCATGGAGAAGAGTTTAGACACTAGGATAAGATAAGGAACACACCCATTATAAAGAAATCACATTAGGATTCTCTTTTTAAGCTGTTCCTTAAAACACTAGTGGTTAGGAAATCTATTGGAGGCAGAAGCAGTCAAGGGTAGCTTAGGGTTAGGGTTAGGCTTAGGGTTAGGCTTAGGGTACGGCTTAGGGTACGGGTTCGGGGAGGGCTTCGGGTACGGCGTAGGGTATGGGTTACGGTTAGGGTTAGGGTTAGTGTTAGGGTTAGGGCTCGGTTTAGGGTACGGGTTAGGATTATGGTACGTGTTAGGGTAGGGGTTAGGGTTAGGGTATGCATTAGGGTTAGGGTAGTTATTAAACCTATCCCACTCTCTAGATACCCCTTAGCATGACAAGGAATATTATTTGGGGGTCCAGCCATGGAGAAGAGTTTAGACACTAGGATAAGATAAGGAACACACCCATTATAAAGCAATCACATTAGGATTCTCTTTTTAAGCTGTTCCTTAATACACTTGTGCTTAGGATATCTATTGGAGGCAGAAGCAGTCAAGGGTAGCCTAGGGTTAGGGTTACGCTTAGGGTTAAGGTTAGGGTATGGCTTAGGGTACGGGTTCGGGGAGGGGTTCGGGTACGGCGTAGGGTATGGTTTAAGATTAGGGTTATGGTTAGTGTTAGGGTTAGGGCTCGGTTTAGGGTACGTGTTAGGGTTAGGGTAGGGGATAGGGTTAGGATACGCGTTAGATTTAGGGTAGTTATTAAACCTATCCCACTCTCTAGATATAACTTAGCACGTAAAGGAATATTATTTGCGGATCCAGCCATGGAGAAGAGTTTAGACACTAGGATAAGATAAGGAACACACCCATTATAAAGAAATCACAATAGGAGTCTCTTTTTAAGCTGTTCCTTAAAACACTAGTGCTTAGGAAATCTATTGGAGGCAGAAGCAGTCAAGGGTAGCCTAGGGTTAGGGTTAGGCTTAGGGTTAGGCTTAGGGTACGGTTTAGGGTACGGGTTCGGGGAGGGCTTCGAATACGGCGTAGGGTATGGGTTAGGGTTAGGGTTAGTGTTAGTGTTAGGGTTAGGGCTCGGTTTAGGGTAAGGGTTAGGATTAGGGTACGTGTTAGGGTTAGGGTAGGGGTTAGGGTTAGGGTACGTGTTAGGGTTAGGGTAGTTATTAAACCTATCCCCTCTCTAGATACCCCTTAGCACATAAAGGAATATTATTTGGGGGTCCAGCCATGGAGAAGAGTTTAGACACTAGGATAAGATAAGGAACACACCCATTATAAAGAAATCACATTAGGATTCTCTTTTTAAGCTGTTCCTTAAAACACTAGTGCTTAGGAAATCTATTGGAGGCAGAAGCAGTCAAGGGTAGCCTAGGGTTAGGGTTAGGCTTAGGGTTAGGCTTAGGGTACGGCTTAGGGTACAGGTTCGGGGAGGGCTTCGGGTACGGCGTAGGGTATGGGTTAGGGATAGGGTTAGGGTTAGTGTTAGGGTTAGGGCTCGGTTTAGGGTACGGGTTAGTATTAGTGTAAGTGTTAGGGTTAGGGTAGGGGTTAGGGTTAGGGTACGCGTTAGGGTTAGGGTAGTTATTAAACCTATCCCACTCTCTAGATACCCCTTAGCACGTAAAGCAATATTATTTGGGGATCCATCCATGGAGAAGTGTTTAGACACTAAGATAATATAAGGAACACACACATTATAAAGAAATCACATTAGGATTCTCTTTTTAAGCTGTTCCTTAAAACACTAGTGCTTAGGAAATCTATTGGAGGCAGAAGCAGTCAAGGGTAGCCTAGGTTTAGGTTGAGGCTTGGGGTTAGGCTTAGGGTACGGCTTAGGGTACGGGTTCGGGGAGGGGTTTGGGTACGGCTTAGCGTATGGATTAGGGTTTGGGTTTGGGTTAGTGTTAGGGTGATGGCTCCGTTTAGGGTACGGGTTAGGAGTAGGGTACGTGTTAGGGTTAGGGTAGGGGTTAGGGTTAGGGTACGCGTTAGGGTTAGGGTAGTTATTAAACCTATTCCACTCTCTAGATACCCCTTAGCACTTAAGGAATATTATTTGGGGGTCCAGCCATGGAGAAGAGTTTAGACACTAGGATAAGATAAGGAACACACCCATTATGAAGAAATCACATTAGGATACTCTTTTTAAGCTGTTCCTTAAAACACTAGTGCTTAGGAAATCTATTGGAGGCAGAAGCAGTCAAGGGTAGCCTAGGGTTAGGTTTAGGCTTAGGGTTAGGCTTAGGGTACGGCTTAGGGTACGGGTTCGGGGAGGGCTTCGGGTACGGCGAAGGGTATGGTTTAGGGTTAGGGTTTGGGTTCGTGTTAGGGTTAGGGCTCCTTTTAGAGTACGGCTTAGGATTAGGGTACGTGTTAGGGTTAGGGTAGGGGTTAGGGTTAGGGTACGCATTAGGGTTAGGGTAGTTATTAAACCTATCCCACTCTCTAGATACCCCTTAGCACGTAAAGGAATATTATTTGGGGGTCCAGCCATGGAGAAGAGTTTAGACACTAGGATAAGATAAGGAACACACCCATTATAAAGAAATAACATTAAGATTCTCTTTTTCAGCTGTTCCTTAAAACACTAGTACTTACGAAATCTATTGGAGGCAGAAGCAGTCAAGGGTAGCCTAGGGTTAGGGTTAGGCTTAGGGTTAGGCTTAGGGAGCGGGTTAGGGTATGGGTTCGGGAAGGTTTCGTGTACGGTGTAGGGTATGGGTTAGGGATAGGGTTAGGGTTAGTGTTAGGGTTAGGGCTCGGTTTAGGGTACGGGTTAGGATTAGGGTACGTGTTAGGGTTAGGGTAGCGGTTAGGGTTAGGTTACGCGTTAGGGTTAGGGTAGTTATTAAACCTATCCCACTCTCTAGATACCCCTTAGCACGTAAAGCAATATTATTTGGGGGTCCATCCATGGAGAAGTGTTTAGACACTAAGATAATATAAGGAACACACACATTATAAAGAAATCACATTAGGATTCTCTTTTTAAGCTGTTCCTTAAAACACTAGTGCTTAGGACATCTATTGGAGGCAGAAGCAGTCAAGGGTAGCCTAGGGTTAGGGTGAGGCTTGGGGTTAGGCTTAGGGTACGGGTTAAGGTATGGGTTCGGGGAGGGGTTTGGGTACGGCGTAGGGTATGGGTTAGGTTTAGGGTTTGGGTTAGTGTTAGGGTTAGGGCTAGTTTTAGGGTACGGTCTACGATTAGGGTACGTGTTAGGGTTAGGGTAGGGGTTAGGGTTAGGGTACGCATTAGGGTTAGGGTAGTTATTAAACCTATCCCACTCTCTAGATACCCCTTAGCACGTAAAGGAATATTATTTGGGGGTCCAGCCATGTAGAAGAGTTTAGACACTAGGATAAGATAAGGAACACACCCATTATAAAGAAATCACATTAGGATTCTCTTTTTAAGCTGTTCCTTAAAACACTAGTGCTTAGGAAATCTATTGGAGGCAGAAGTAGTCAAGGGGAGCCTAGGGTTAGGGTTAGGCTTAGGGTTAGGCGTAGGGTACGGCTTAGGGTACGGGTTCGGGGAGGGCTTCGGGTATGGCGTAGGGTATGGGTTAGGGTTAGGGTTAGGGTTAGTGTTAGGGTTAGGGCTCGGTTTAGGGTACGGGTTAGGATTAGGGTACGTGTTAGGGTTAGGGTAGGGGTTAGTGTTAGGGTATGCGTTATGGTTAGGGTAGTTATTAAACCTATCCCACTCTCTAGATACCCCTTAGCACGTAAAGGAATATTATTTGGGGGTCCAGCCATGGAGAAGAGTTTAGACACTAGGATAAGATAAGTAACACACCCATTATAAAGAAATCACATTAGGATTCTCTTTTTAAGCTGTTCCTTAAAACACTAGTGCTTAGGAAATCTATTGGAGGCAGAAGCAGTCAAGGGTAGCCTAGGGTTAGGGTTAGGCTTAGGGTTAGGCTTAGGGTACGGCTTACGGTACGGGTTCGGGGAGGGCTTCGGGTACGGCGTAGGGTATTGGTTAGGGATAGGGTTAGGGTTAGTGTTAGGGTTAGGGCTCCGATTAGTGTATGGGTTAGGATTAGGGTACGTGTTAGGGTTAGGGTAGGGGTTAGGGTTAGGGTACGCGTTAGGGTTAGGGTAGTTATTAAACCTATCCCACTCTCTAGATACCCCTTAACACGTAAAGCAATATTATTTGGGGTTCCATCCATGGAGAAGAGTTTAGACACTAAGATAATATAAGGAACACACACATTATAAAGAAATCACATTAGGATTCTCTTTTTAAGCTGTTCCTTAAAACACTAGTGCTTAGGAAATCTATTGGAGGCAGAAGCAGTCAAGGGTAGCCTAGGGTTAGGGTTAGGCTTAGGGTTAGGCTTAGGGTACGGCTTAGGGTACGTGTTCGGGGAGGGCTTCGGGTACGGCGTAGGGTATGGGTTAGGGTTAGGGTTAGGGTTAGTGTTAGGGTTAGGGCTCGGTTTAGGGTACGGGTTAGGATTAGGGTACGTGTTAGGGTTAGGGTAGGGGTTAGGGTTAGGGTACGCGTTAGGGTTAGGGTAGTGATTACTCCTATCCCACTCTCTAGATACCGCTTAGCACGTAAAAGAATATTATTTGGGGGTCCAGCCATGGAGAAGAGTTTAGACACTAGGATAAGATAAGGAACACACCCATTATAAAGAAATCACATTAGGATTCTCTTTTTAAGCTGTTCCTTAAAACACTAGTGCTTAGGAAATCTATTGGAGGCAGAAGCAGTCAAGGGTAGCTTAGGGTTAGGGTTAGGCTTAGGGTTAGGCTTAGGGTACGGCTTAGGGTACGGGTTCGGGGAGGGCTTCGGGTACGGCGTAGGGTATGGGTTACGGTTAGGGTTAGGGTTAGTGTTAGGGTTAGGGCTCGGTTTAGGGTACGGGTTAGGATTATGGTACGTGTTAGGGTAGGGGTTAGGGTTAGGGTATGCATTAGGGTTAGGGTAGTTATTAAACCTATCCCACTCTCTAGATACCCCTTAGCATGACAAGGAATATTATTTGGGGGTCCAGCCATGGAGAAGAGTTTAGACACTAGGATAAGATAAGGAACACACCCATTATAAAGCAATCACATTAGGATTCTCTTTTTAAGCTGTTCCTTAAAACACTTGTGCTTAGGATATCTATTGGAGGCAGAAGCAGTCAAGGGTAGCCTAGGGTTAGGGTTACGCTTAGGGTTAAGGTTAGGGTATGGCTTAGGGTACGGGTTTGGGGAGGGCTTCGGGTACGGCGTAGGGTATGGTTTAGGATTAGGGTTATGGTTAGTGTTAGGGTTAGGGCTCGGTTTAGGGTACGTGTTAGGGTTAGGGTAGGGGATAGGGTTAGGATACGCGTTAGATTTAGGGTAGTTATTAAACCTATCCCACTCTCTAGATATAACTTAGCACGTAAAGGAATATTATTTGCGGGTCCAGCCATGGAGAAGAGTTTAGACACTAGGATAAGATAAGGAACACACCCATTATAAAGAAATCACAATAGGAGTCTCTTTTTAAGCTGTTCCTTAAAACACTAGTGCTTAGGAAATCTATTGGAGGCAGAAGCAGTGAAGGGTAGCCTAGGGTTAGGGTTAGGCGTAGGGTTAAGGTCATAGTACGGCTTAGGGTACGGGTTCGGGGAGGGCTTCGGGTACGGCGTAGGGTATGGGTTAGGGTTAGGGTTAGGGTTAGGGTTAGTGTTAGGGTTAGGGCTCGGTTTAGGGTACGGGTTAGGATTAGGGTACTTGTTAGGGTTAGGGTAGGGGTTAGGGTTAGGTTACGCATTAGGGTTAGGGTAGCTATTAAACCTATCCCACTCTCTAGATACCCCTTAGCACGTAAGGGAATATTATTTGGGGGTCCAGCCATGGAGAAGAGTTTAGACACTAGGATAAGATAAGGAACAGAGCCATTATAAAGAAATCACATTAGGATTGTCTTTTTAAGCTGTTCCTTAAAACACTAGTGCTTAGGAAATCTATTGGAGGCAGAAGAAGTCAAGGGTAGCCTCGGGTTAGGGTTATTCTTAGGGTTAGGGTTAGGGTACGGCTTAGGGTACGGGTACGGGGAGGGGTTCGGGTACGGCATAGGGTATGGGTTAGGGTTAGGGTTAGGGTTAGGGCTCGGTTTAGGGTACGGGTTAGGATTAGGGTACGTGTTAGGGTTAGGGTAGGGGTTAGGGTTAGGGTACGCGTTAGGGTTAGGGTAGTGATTAAACCTATCCCACTCTCTAGATACCCCTTAGCACGTAAAAGAATATTATTTGGGGGTCCAGCCATGGAGAAGAGTTTAGACACTAGGATAAGATAAGGAACACAACCATTATAAAGAAATCAAATTAGGATTCTCTTTTTAAGCTGTTCCTTAAAACACTAGTGCTTAGGAAATCTATTGGAGGCAGAAGCAGTCAAGGGTAGCCTAGGGTTAGGGTTAGGCTTAGGGTTAGGCTTAGGGTACGGTTTAGGGTACGGGTTCGGGGAGGGCTTCGAATACGGCGTAGGGTATGGGTTAGGGTTAGGGTTAGTGTTAGTGTTAGGGTTAGGGGTCGGTTTAGGGTAAGGGTTAGGATTAGGGTACGTGTTAGGGTTAGGGTAGGGGTTAGGGTTAGGGTACGTGTTAGGGTTAGGGTAGTTATTAAACCTATCCCCTCTCTAGATACCCCTTAGCACATAAAGGAATATTATTTGGGGGTCCAGCCATGGAGAAGAGTTTAGACACTAGGATAAGATAAGGAACACACCCATTATAAAGAAATCACATTAGGATTCTCTTTTTAAGCTGTTCCTTAAAACACTAGTGCTTAGGAAATCTATTGGAGGCAGAAGCAGTCAAGGGTAGCCTAGGGTTAGGGTTAGGCTTAGGGTTAGGCTTAGGGTACGGCTTAGGGTACGGGTTCGGGGAGGGCTTCGGGTACGGCGTAGGGTATGGGTTAGGGATAGGGTTAGGGTTAGTGTTAGGGTTAGGGCTCGGTTTAGGGTACGGGTTAGTATTAGTGTAAGTGTTAGGGTTAGGGTAGGGGTTAGGGTTAGGGTACGCGTTAGGGTTAGGGTAGTTATTAAACCTATCCCACTCTCTAGATACCCCTTAGCACGTAAAGCAATATTATTTGGGGATCCATCCATGGAGAAGAGTTTAGACACTAAGATAATATAAGGAACACACACATTATAAAGAAATCACATTAGGATTCTCTTTTTAAGCTGTTCCTTAAAACACTAGTGCTTAGGAAATCTATTGGAGGCAGAAGCAGTCAAGGGTAGCCTAGGTTTAGGTTGAGGCTTGGGGTTAGGCTTAGGGTACGGCTTAGGGTACGGGTTCGGGGAGGGGTTTGGGTACGGCGTAGCGTATGGATTAGGGTTTGGGTTTGGGTTAGTGTTAGGGTTAGGGCTCCGTTTAGGGTACGGGTTAGGAGTAGGGTACGTGTTAGGGTTAGGGTAGGGGTTAGGGTTAGGGTACGCGTTAGGGTTAGGGTAGTTATTAAACCTATTCCACTCTCTAGATACCCCTTAGCACTTAAGGTATATTATTTGGGGGTCCAGCCATGGAGAAGAGTTTAGACACTAGGATAAGATAAGGAACACACCCATTATGAAGAAATCACATTAGGATAATCTTTTTAAGCTGTTCCTTAAAACACTAGTGCTTAGGAAATCTATTGGAGGCAGAAGCAGTCAAGGGTAGCCTAGGGTTAGGTTTAGGCTTAGGGTTAGGCTTAGGGTACGGCTTAGGGTACGGGTTCGGGGAGGGCTTCGGGTACGGCGAAGGGTATGGGTTAGGGTTAGGGTTTCGGTTCGTGTTAGGGTTAGGGCTCCTTTTAGAGTACGGTTTAGGATTAGGGTACGTGTTAGGGTTAGGGTAGGGGTTAGGGTTAGGTTACGCATTAGGGTTAGGGTAGTTATTAAACCTATCCCACTCTCTAGATACCCCTTAGCACGTAAAGGAATATTATTTGGGGGTCCAGCCATGGAGAAGAGTTTAGACACTAGGATAAGATAAGGAACACACCCATTATAAAGAAATCACATTAAGATTCTCTTTTTCAGCTGTTCCTTAAAACACTAGTACTTACGAAATCTATTGGAGGCAGAAGCAGTCAAGGGTAGCCTAGGGTTAGGGTTAGGCTTAGGGTTAGGCTTAGGGAGCGGGTTAGGGTATGGGTTCGGGAAGGTTTCGTGTACGGTGTAGTGTATGGGTTAGGGATAGGGTTAGGGTTAGTGTTAGGGTTAGGGCTCGGTTTAGGGTACGGGTTAGGATTAGGGTACGTGTTAGGGTTAGGGTAGCGGTTAGGGTTAGGTTACGCGTTAGGGTTAGGGTAGTTATTAAAACTATCCCACTCTCTAGATACCCCTTAGCACGTAAAGCAATATTATTTGGGGGTCCATCCATGGAGAAGTGTTTAGACACTAAGATAATATAAGGAACACACACATTATAAAGAAATCACATTAGGATTCTCTTTTTAAGCTGTTCCTTAAAACACTAGTGCTTAGGACATCTATTGGAGGCAGAAGCAGTCAAGGGTAGCCTAGGGTTAGGGTGAGGCTTGGGGTTAGGCTTAGGGTACGGGTTAAGGTATGGGTTCGGGGAGGGGTTTGGGTACGGCGTAGGGTATGGGTTAGGTTTAGGGTTTGGGTTAGTGTTAGGGTTAGGGCTAGTTTTAGGGTATGGTCTAGGATTAGGGTACGTGTTAGGGTTAGGGTAGGGGTTAGGGTTAGGGTACGCATTAGGGTTAGGGTAGTTATTAAACCTATCCCACTCTCTAGATACCCCTTAGCACGTAAAGGAATATTATTTGGGGGTCCAGCCATGTAGAAGAGTTTAGACACTAGGATAAGATAAGGAACACACCCATTATAAAGAAATCACATTAGGATTCTCTTTTTAAGCTGTTCCTTAAAACACTAGTGCTTAGGAAATCTATTGGAGGCAGAAGTAGTCAAGGGGAGCCTAGGGTTAGGGTTAGGCTTAGGGTTAGGCTTAGGGTACGGCTTAGGGTACGGGTTCGGGGAGGGCTTCGGGTATGGCGTAGGGTATGGGTTAGGGTTAGGGTTAGGGTTAGTGTTAGGGTTAGGGCTCGGTTTAGGGTACGGGTTAGGATTAGGGTACGTGTTAGGGTTAGGGTAGGGGTTAGTGTTAGGGTATGCGTTATGGTTAGGGTAGTTATTAAACCTATCCCACTCTCTAGATACCCCTTAGCACGTAAAGGAATATTATTTGGGGGTCCAGCCATGGAGAAGAGTTTAGACACTAGGATAAGATAAGGAACACACCCATTATAAAGAAATCACATTAGGATTCTCTTTTTAAGCTGTTCCTTAAAACACTAGTGCTTAGGAAATCTATTGGAGGCAGAAGCAGTCAAGGGTAGCCTAGGGTTAGGGTTAGGCTTAGGGTTAGGCTTAGGGTACGGCTTACGGTACGGGTTCGGGGAGGGCTTCGGGTACGGCGTAGGGTATGGGTTAGGGATAGGGTTAGGGTTAGTGTTAGGGTTAGGGCTCGGATTAGTGTATGGGTTAGGATTAGGGTACGTGTTAGGGTTAGGGTAGGGGTTAGGGTTAGGGTACGCGTTAGGGTTAGGGTAGTTATTAAACCTATCCCACTCTCTAGATACCCCTTAGCACGTAAAGCAATATTATTTGGGGTTCCATCCATGGAGAAGAGTTTAGACACTAAGATAATATAAGGAACACACACATTATAAAGAAATCACATTAGGATTCTCTTTTTAAGCTGTTCCTTAAAACACTAGTGCTTAGGAAATCTATTGGAGGCAGAAGCAGTCAAGGGTAGCCTAGGGTTAGGGTTAGGCTTAGGGTTAGGCTTAGGGTACGGCTTAGGGTACGTGTTCGGGGAGGGCTTCGGGTACGGCGTAGGGTATGGGTTAGGGTTAGGGTTAGGGTTAGTGTTAGGGTTAGGGCTCGGTTTAGGGTACGGGTTAGGGTTAGGGTACGTGTTAGGGTTAGGGTAGGGGTTAGTGTTAGGGTATGCGTTATGGTTAGGGTAGTTATTAAACCTATCCCACTCTCTAGATACCCCTTAGCACGTAAAGGAATATTATTTGGGGGTCCAGCCATGGAGAAGAGTTTAGACACTAGGATAAGTTAAGGAACACACCCATTATAAAGAAATCACATTAGGATTCTCTTTTTAAGCTGTTCCTTAAAACACTAGTGCTTAGGAAATCTATTGGAGGCAGAAGCAGTCAAGGGTAGCCTAGGGTTAGGGGTAGGCTTAGGGTTAGGCTTAGGGTGCGGCTTAGGGTACGGGTTCGGGGAGGGCTTCGGGTACGGCGTAGGGTATGTGTTAGGGTTAGGGTTAGGGTTAGTGTTAGGGTTAGGGCTCGGTTTAGGTTACGGGTTAGGATTATGGTACGTGTTAGGGTAGGGGTTAGGGTTAGGGTATGCATTAGGGTTAGGGTAGTTATTAAACCTATCCCACTCTCTAGATACCCCTTAGCATGACAAGGAATATTATTTGGGGGTCCAGCCATGGAGAAGAGTTTAGACACTAGGATAAGATAAGGAACACACCCATTATAAAGAAATCACAATAGGAGTCTCTTTTTAAGCTGTTCCTTAAAACACTAGTGCTTAGGAAATCTATTGGAAGCAGAAGCAGTGAAGGGTAGCCTAGGGTTAGGGTTAGGCTTAGGGTTAAGGTCATAGTACGGCTTAGGGTACGGGTTCGGGGAGGGCTTCGGGTACTGCGTAGGGTATGGGTTAGGGTTAGGGTTAGGGTTAGGGTTAGTGTTAGGGTTAGGGCTCGGTTTAGGGTACGGGTTAGGATTAGGGTACTTGTTAGGGTTAGGGTAGGGGTTAGGGTTAGGTTACGCATTAGGGTTATGGTAGCTATTAAACCTATCCCACTCTCTAGATACCCCTTAGCACGTAAGGGAATATTATTTGGGGGTCCAGCGATGGAGAAGAGTTTAGACACTAGGATAAGATAAGGAACAGAGCCATTATAAAGAAATCACATTAGGATTGTCTTTTTAAGCTGTTCCTTAAAACACTAGTGCTTAGGAAATCTATTGGAGGCAGAAGAAGTCAAGGGTAGCCTAGGGTTAGGGTTAGGCTTAGGGTTAGGGTTAGGGTACGGCTTAGGGTACGGGTACGGGGAGGGGTTCGGGTACGGCATATGGTATGGGTTAGGGTTAGGGTTAGGGTTAGGGCTCGGTTTAGGGTACGGGTTAGGATTAGGGTACGTGTTAGGGTTAGGGTAGGGGTTAGGGTTAGGGTACGCGTTAGGGTTAGGGTAGTGATTAAACCTATCCCACTCTCTAGATACCCCTTAGCACGTAAAAGAATATTATTTGGGGGTCCAGCCATGGAGAAGAGTTTAGACACTAGGATAAGATAAGGAACACAACCATTATAAAGAAATCAAATTAGGATTCTCTCTTTAAGCTGTTCCTTAAAACACTAGTGCTTAGGAAATCTATTGGAGGCAGAAGCAGTCAAGGGTAGCCTAGGGTTAGGGTTAGGCTTAGGGTTAGGCTTAGGGTACGGTTTAGGGTACGGGTTCGGGGAGGGCTTCGAATACGGCGTAGGGTATAAGTTAGGGTTAGGGTTAGTGTTAGTGTTAGGGTTAGGGCTCGGTTTAGGGTAAGGGTTAGGATTAGGGTACGTGTTAGGGTTAGGGTAGGGGTTAGGGTTAGGGTACGTGTTAGGGTTAGGGTAGTTATTAAACCTATCCCCTCTCTAGATACCCCTTAGCACATAAAGGAATATTATTTGGGGGTCCAGCCATGGAGAAGAGTTTAGACACTAGGATAAGATAAGGAACACACCCATTATAAAGAAATCACATTAGGATTCTCTTTTTAAGCTGTTCCTTAAAACACTAGTGCTTAGGAAATCTATTGGAGGCAGAAGCAGTCAAGGGGAGCCTAGGTTTAGGTTGAGGCTTGGGGTTAGGCTTAGGGTACGGCTTAGGGTACGTGTTCGGGGAGGGCTTCGGGTACGGCGTAGGGTATGGGTTAGGGTTAGGGTTAGGGTTAGTGTTAGGGTTAGGGCTCAGTTTAGGGTAAGGGTTAGGATTAGGGTACGTGTTAGGTTTAGGGTAGGGGTTAGGGTTAGGGTACGCGTTAGGGTTAGGGTAGTTATTAAACCTATCCCACTCTCTAGATACCCCTTAGAACGTAAAGGAATATTATTTGGGGGTCCAGCCATGGAGAAGAGTTTAGACACTAGGAAAAGATAAGGAACACACCCATTATAAAGAAATCACATCAGAATTCTCTTTTTAAGCTGTTCCTTAAAACACTAGTGCTTAGGAAATCTATTGGAGGCAGAAGCAGTCAAGGGTAGCCTAGGGTTAGTGTTAGGCTTAGGGTTAGGGTTAGGGTACGGCTTAGGGTATGGGCTCGGGGAGAGGTTCGGGCACGGCGTAGGGAATGGGATAGGGTTAGGGTTAGGGTTAGTGTTAGGGTTAGGTCTCGGTTTAGGGTACAGTTTAGGATTAGGGTACGTGTTAGGGTTAGGGTAGGGGTTAGGTTTAGGGTACGCGTTAGGGTTAGGGTAGTTATTAAAACTATCCCACTCTCTAGATACCCCTTAGCACGTAAAGGAATATTGTTTCGGGGTCCAGCCATGGAGAAGCGTTTAGACAGTAGGATAAGATAAGGAACACACCCATTATTAAGAAATCACATTAGGATTCTCTTTTTAAGCTATTCCTTCAAACACTAGTGCTTAGGAAATCTATTGGAGGCAGAAGCAGTCAAGAGTAGCCTAGTGTTAGGGTTAGGCTTAGGGTTAGGCTTAGGGTACGGCTTAGGGTACGGGTTCGGGGAGGGCTTCGGGTATGGCGTAGGGTATGGGTTAGGGTTAGGGTTAGGGTTAGTGTTAGGGTTAGGGCTCGGTTTAGGGTACGGTTTAGGATTAGGTTACGTGTTAGTGTTAGGGTAGGGTTTAGGGTTAGGGTACGTCTTAGTGTTAGGTTAGTTATTGAACCTATCCCCTCTCTAGATACCCCTTAGCACGTAAAGGAATATTATTTGGAGGTCCAGCCATGGAGAAGAGTTTAGACACTAGGATAAGATAAGGAACACACCCATTATAAAGAAATCACATTAGGATTCTCTTTTTAAGCTGTTCCTTAAAACACTAGTGCTTAGGAAATCTATTGGAGGCAGAAGCAGTCAAGGGTAGCCTAGGGTTAGGGTTAGGCTTAGGGTTAGGCTTAGGGTGCGGCTTAGGGTACGGGTTCGGGGAGGGCTTCGGGTTCGGCGCAGGGTATGGGTTAGGGATAGGGTTAGGGTTAGTGTTAGGGTTAGGGCTCGGTTTAGGGTATGGGTTAGGATTAGGGTACGTGTTAGGGTTAGGGTAGGGGTTAGGGATAGGGTACGCGTTAGGGTTAGGGTAGTTATTAAACCTATCCCACTCTCTAGATACCCCTTAGCACGTAAAGCAATATTATTTGGGGGTCCATCCATGGATAAGTGTTTAGACACTAAGATAATATAAGGAACACACACATTATAAAGAAATCACATTAGGATTCTCTTTTTAAGCTGTTCCTTAAAACACAAGTGCTTAGGAAATCTATTGGCGGCAGAAGCAGTCAAGGGTAGCCTAGGGTTAGGTTGAGGCTTGGGGTTAGGCTTAGGGTACGTCTTAGGTTATGGGTTCGGGGAGGGGTTTGGGTATGGCGTAGGCTATGGGTTAGGGTTAGGGTTTGGGTTAGTGTTAGGGTTAGGGCTCGGTTTAGGGTATGGGTTAGGATTAGGGTATGTTTTAGGGTTAGGGTAGGGGTTAGGGTTAGGGTACGCATTAGGGTTAGGGTCGTTATTAAACCTATCCCACTCTCTTGATACCCCTTAGCACGTAAAGGAATATTATTTGGGGGTCCAGCCATGGAGAAGAGTTTAGACACTAGGATAATATAAGGAACACACCCATTATAAAGAAATCACATTAGGATTCTCTTTTTAAGCTGTTCCTTAAAACACTAGTGCTTAGGAAATCTATTGGAGGCAGAAGCAGTCAAGGGTAGCAGAGGGTTAGGGTTAGGCTTAGGGTTAGGCTTAGGGTACGGTTTAGGGTACGGGTTCGGGGAGGGCTTCGAATACGGCGTAGGGTATGGGTTAGGGTTAGGGTTAGGGTTAGTGTTAGGGTTAGGGCTAGGTTTAGGGTAAGGGTTAGGATTACGGTACGTGTTAGGGTTAGGGTAGGGGTTAGGGTTAGGGTACGTGTTAGGGTTAGGGTAGTTATTAAACCTATCCCCTCTCTAGATACCCCTTAGCACATAAAGGAATATTATTTGGGGGTCCAGGCATGGAGAAGAGTTTAGACACTAGGATAAGATAAGGAACACACCCATTATAAAGAAATCACATTAGGATTCTCTTTTTAAGCTGTTCCTTAAAACACTAGTGCTTAGGAAATCTATTGGAGGCAGAAGCAGTCAAGGGTAGCCTAGGGTTAGGGTTAGGCTTAGGGTTAGGCTTAGGGTACGGCTTAGGGTACGGGTTCGGGGAGGGCTTCGGGTACGGCGTAGGGTATGGGTTAGGGATAGGGTTAGGGTTAGTGTTAGGGTTAGGGCTCGGTTTAGGGTACAGGTTAGTATTAGTGTAAGTGTTAGGGTAAGGGTAGGGGTTAGGGTTAGGGTACGCGTTAGGGTTAGGGTAGTTATTAAACCTATCCCACTCTCTAGAAACCCCTTAGCACGTAAAGCAATATTATTTGGGGATCCATCCATGGAGAAGAGTTTAGACACTAAGATAATATAAGGAACACTCACATTATAAAGAAATCACATTAGGATTCTCTTTTTAAGCTGTTCCTTAAAACACTAGTGCTTAGGAAATCTATTGGAGGCAGAAGCAGTCAAGGGTAGCCTAGGTTTAGGTTGAGGCTTGGGGTTAGTCTTAGGGTACGGCTTAGGGTACGGGTTCTGGGAGGGGTTTGGGTACGGCGTAGCGTATGGGTTAGGGTTAGGGTTTGGGTTAGGGTTAGGGTTAGGGCTCGGTTTAGGGTACGGTTTAGGATTAGGGTACGTGTTAGGGTTAGGGTAGGGGTTAGGGTTAGGGTACGCGTTAGGGTTAGGGTAGTTATTAAACCTATCACACTCTCTAGATACCCCTTAGCATGTAAAGGAATATTATTTGGGGTTCCAGCCATGGAGAAGAGTTTAGACACTAGGATAAAATAAGGAACACACTCATTATAAAGAAATCACATTAGGATTCTCTTTTTATGCTGTTCCTTAAAACACTAGTGCTTAGGAAATCTATTGGAGGCAGAAGCAGTCAAGGGTAGCCTAGGGATAGGGTTAGGCTTAGGGTTAGGGTTACGGTTCGGCTTAGGGTATGGGTTCGGGGAGAGGTTCGGGCACGGCGTAGGGTATGGGTTAGGGTTAGGGTTAGGGTTAGTGTTAGGGTTAGGGCTCGGTTTAGGGTACGGGTTAGGATTAGTGTACGTGTTAGGGTTAGGGTAGGGGTTAGGGTTAGGGTACGAGTTAGGGTTAGGGTAGTTATTAAACCTATCCCACTCTCTAGATACCCCTTAGCACGTAAAGCAATATTATTTGGAGGTCCATCCATGGAGAAGAGTTTAGACACTAAGATAATATAAGGAACACACACATTATAAAGAAATCACATTAGGATTCTCTTTTTAAGCTGTTCCTTAAAACACTAGTGCGTAGGAAATCTATTGGAGGCAGAAGCAGTCAAGGGTAGCCTAGGTTTAGGTTGAGGCTTGGGGTTAGGCTTAGGGTACGGCTTAGGGTACGGGTTCGGTGAGGGGTTTGGTATGGCGTAGCGTATGGGTTAGGGTTAGGGTTTGGCTTAGTGTTAGGGTTAGGGCTCCGTTTAGGGTACGGGTTAGGATTAGGGTACGTGTTATGGTTAGGGTAGGGGTTAGGGTTAGGGTACACGTTAGGGTTAGGGTAGTTATTAAACCTATCACACTCTCTAGATATCCCTTAGCACGTAAAGGAATATTATTTGGGGGTCCAGCCATGGAGAAGCGTTTAGACAGTAGGATAAGATAAGGAACACACCCATTAGTAAGAAATCACATTAGGATTCTCTTTTTAAGCTGTTCCTTAAAACACTAGTGCTTAGGAAATCTATTGGAGGCAGAAGCAGTCAAGGGTAGCCTAGGGTTAGGGTTAGGCTTAGGGTACGGCTTAAGGTACGGGTTCGGGGAGGGCTTCGGGTACGGCGTATGTTATGGGTTAGGGTTAGGGTTATGGTTAGTGTTAGGGTTAGGGCTCGCTTTAGTGTACGGGTTAGGATTAGGGTACATGTTAGGGTTAGGGTAGGGGTTAGGGTTAGGGTACGCGTTAGGGTTAGGGTAGTGATTAAACCTATCCCACTCTCTAGATACCCCTTAGCACGTAAAGCAATATTATTTGGGGATCCATCCATGGAGAAGAGTTTAGACACTAAGATAATATAAGGAACACTCACATTATAAAGAAATCACATTAGGATTCTCTTTTTAAGCTGTTCCTTAAAACACTAGTGTTTAGGAAATCTATTGGAGGCAGAAGCAGTCAAGGGTAGCCTAGGTTTAGGTTGAGGCTTGGGGTTAGGCTTAGGGTACGGCTTAGGGTACGGGTTCGGGGAGGGGTTTGGGTACGGCGTAGCGTATGGGTTAGGGTTAGGGTTTGGGTTAGTGTTAGGGTTAGGGCTCCGTTTAGGGTACGGGTTAGGAGTAGGGTACGTGTTAGGGTTAGGGTAGGGGTTAGGGTTAGGGTACGCGTTAGGGTTAGGGTAGTTATTAAACCTATTCCACTCTCTAGATACCCCTTAGCACTTAAGGAATATTATTTGGGGGTCCAGCCATGGAGAAGAGTTCAGACACTAGGATAAGATAAGGAACACACCCATTATGAAGAAATCACATTAGGATACTCTTTTTAAGCTGTTCCTTAAAACACTAGTGCTTAGGAAATCTATTGGAGGCAGAAGCAGTCAAGGGTAGCCTAGGGTTAGGTTTAGGCTTAGGGTTAGGCTTAGGGTACGGCTTAGGGTACGGGTTCGGGGAGGGCTTCGGGTACGGCGAAGGGTATGGGTTAGGGTTAGTTTTGGGGTTAGTGTTAGGGTTAGGGCTCGGTTTAGGGTACGGTTTAGGATTAGGGTACGTGTTAGGGTTAGGGTAGTGGTTAGGGTTAGGGTACGCGTTAGGATTAGGGTAGTTATTAAACCTATCCCACTCTCTAGATACCCCTTAGCATGTAAAGGAATATTATTTGGGGTTCCAGCCATGGAGAAGAGTTTAGACACTAGGATAAGATAAGGAACACACTCATTATAAAGAAATCACATTAGGATTCTCTTTTTATGCTGTTCCTTAAAACACTAGTGCTTAGGAAATCTATTGGAGGCAGAAGCAGTCAAGGGTAGCCTAGGGATAGGGTTAGGCTTGGGGTTAGGGTTAGGGTACGGCTTAGGGTATGGGTTCGGGGAGAGGTTCGGGCACGGCGTAGGGTATGGGTTAGGGTTAGGGTTAGGATTAGTGTTAGGGTTAGGGCTCGGTTTAGGGTACGGGTTAGGATTAGGGTACGTGTTAGGGTTAGGTTAGGGGTTAGTGTTAGGGTACCCGTTAGGATTAGGGTAGTAATTAAACCTATCCCACTCTCTAGATACCCCTTAGCACGTAAAGGAATATTATTTGGGGTTCCAGCCATGGAAAAGAGTTTAGACACTAGGATTAGATAAGGAACACACCCATTATAAAGAAATCACATTAGGATTCTCTTTTTAAGCTGTTCCTTAAAACACTAGTGCTTTGGAAATCTATTGGAGGCAGAAGCAGTCAAGGGTAGCCTAGGTTTAGGTTGAGGCATGGGGTTAGGCTTAGGGTACGGCTTAGGGTACGGGTTCGGTGAGGGGTTTGGTATGGCGTAGCGTATGGGTTAGGGTTAGGGTTTGGCTTAGTGTTAGGGTTAGGGCTCCGTTTAGGGTACGGGTTAGGATTAGGGTACGTGTTAGGGTTAGGGTAGGGGTTAGGGTTAGGGTACGCGTTAGGGTTAGGGTAGTTATTAAACCTATCACACTCTCTAGATACCCCTTAGCACGTAAAGGAATATTATTTGGGGGTCCGGCCATGGAGAAGCGTTTAGACAGTAGGATAAGATAAGGAACACACCCATTAGTAAGAAATCACATTAGGATTCTCTTTTTAAGCTGTTCCTTAAAACACTAGTGCTTAGGAAATCTATTGGAGGCAGAAGCAGTCAAGGGTAGCCTAGGGTTAGGGTTAGGCTTAGGGTACGGCTTAAGGTACGGGTTCGGGGAGGGCTTCGGGTACGGCGTATGTTATGGGTTAGGGTTAGGGTTATTGTTAGTGTTAGGGTTAGGGCTCGCTTTAGTGTACGGGTTAGGATTAGGGTACATGTTAGCGTTAGGGTAGGGGTTAGGGTTAGGGTACGGCTTAGGGTACGGGTTCGGGGAGGGCTTCGGGTACGGCGAAGGGTATGGGTTAAGGTTAGGGTTAGGGTTAGTGTTAGGGTTAGGGCTCTGATTAGGTTATGGGTTAGGATTAGGGTACGTGTTAGGGTTAGGGTAGGGGTTAGGGTTAGGGTACGCGTTAGGGTTAGGGTAGTTATTAAACCTATCCCACTCTCTAGATACCCCTTAGCATGTAAAGGAATATTATTTGGGGTTCCAGCCATGGAGAAGAGTTTAGACACTAGGATAAGATAAGGAACACACTCATTATAAAGAAATCACATTAGGATTCTCTTTTTAAGCTGTTCCTTAAAACACTAGTGCTTAGGAAATCTATTGGAGGCAGAAGCAGTCAAGGGTAGCCTAGGTTTAGGGTTAGGCTTAGGGTTAGGGTTAGGGTACGGCTTAGGGTATGGGTTCGGGGAGAGGTTCGGGCACGGCGTAGGGTATGGGTTAGCGTTAGGCTTAGGGTTAGTGTTAGGGTTAGGGCTCGGTTTAGGGTACGTTTTAGAATTAGGGTACGTGTTAGGGTTAGGGTAGGGGTTAGGGTTAGGGAACGTGTTAGGGTTAGGGTAGTTATTAAACCTATCGCCTCTCTAGTTACCCCTTAGCACGTAAAGGAATATTACTTGGGGGTCCAGCCATGGAGAAGAGTTTAGACACTAAGATAATATAAGGAACACACACATTATAAAGAAATCACATTAGGATACTCTTTTTAAGCTGTTCCTTAAAACACTAGTGCTTAGGAAATCTATTGGAGGCAGAAGCAGTCAAGGGTAGCCTAGGGTTAGGGTTAGGCTTAGGGTACGGCTTAGGGTACGGGTTCGGGGAGGGCTTCGGGTACGGCGTAGGGTATGGGTTAGGGATAGGGTTAGGGTTAGTGTTAGGGTTAGGGCTCGGTTTAGGGTACGGGTTAGGATTAGGGTAAGTGTTAGGGTTAGGGTAGGGGTTAGGGTTAGGGTACGCGTTAGGGTTAGGGTAGTTATTAAACCTATCCCACTCTCTAGATACCCCTTAGAACGTAAAGCAGTATTATTTGGGGGTCCATCCATGGAGAAGAGTTTAGACACTAAGATAATATAAGGAACACACACATTATAAAGAAATCACATTAGGATTCTCTTTTTAAGCTGTTCCTTAAAACACTAGTGCTTAGGAAATCTATTGGAGGCAGAAGCAGTCAAGGGTAGCCTAGGTTTAGGTTGAGGCTTGGGGTTAGGCTTAGGGTACGGCTTAGGGTATGGGTTCGGGGAGGGGTTTGGGTACGGCGTAGCGTATGGGTTAGGGTTAGGGTTTGGGTTAGTGTTAGGGTTAGGGCTCCGTTTAGGGTACGGGTTAGGATTAGGGTACGTGTTAGGGTTAGGGTAGGGGTTAGGGTTAGGGTACGCGTTAGGGTTAGGGTAGTTATTAAACCTATCCCACTATCTAGATACCCCTTAGCACGGAAAGGAATATTATTTGGGGGTCCAGCCATGGAGAAGAGTTTAGACACTAGGATAAGATAAGGAATACACCCATTATAAAGAAATCACATTAGGATACACTTTTTAAGCTGTTCCTTAAAACACTAGTGCTTAGGAAATCTATTGGAGGCAGAAGCAGTCAAGGGTAGCCTAGGGTTAGGGTTAGGCTTAGGGTTAGGTTTAGGGTACGGCTTAGGGTACGGGTTCGGGGAGGGCTTCGGGTACGGCGAAGGGTATGGGTTAAGGTTAGGGTTAGGGTTAGTGTTAGGGTTAGGGCTCTGATTAGGTTATGGGTTAGGATTAGGGTTCGTGTTATGGTTAGGGTAGGGGTTAGGGTTAGGGTACGCGTTAGGGTTAGGATAGTTATTAAACCTATCCCACTCTCTAGATACCCCTTAGCATGTAAAGGAATATTATTTGGGGTTCCAGCCATGGAGAAGAGTTTAGACACTAGAATAAGATAAGGAACACACTCATTATAAAGAAATCACATTAGGATTCTCTTTTTAAGCTGTTCCTTAAAACACTAGTGCTTAGGAAATCTATTGGAGGCAGAAGCAGTCAAGGGTAGCCTAGGGTTAGGGTTAGGCTTAGGGTTAGGGTTAGGGTACGGCTTAGGGTATGGGTTCGGGGAGAGGTTCGGGCACGGCGTAGGGTATGGGTTAGCGTTAGGGTTAGGGTTAGTGTTAGGGTTAGGGCTCGGTTTAGGGTACGGGTTAGGATTAGTGTACATGTTAGGGTTAGGGTAGGGGTTAGGTTTAGGGTACGCGTTAGGGTTAGGGTAGTTATTAAAACTATCCCACTCTCTAGATACCCCTTAGCACCTAAAGGAATATTATTTGGGGGTCCAGCCATGGAGAAGCATTTAGACAGTAGGAGAAGACAAGGAACACACCCATTATTAAGAAATCACATTAGGATTCTCTTTTTAAGCTGTTCCTTAAAACACTAGTGCTTAAAAATCTATTGGAGGCAGAAGCAGTCAAGGGTAGCCTAGGGTTAGGGTTAGGCTTAGGGTTAGGCTTAGGGTACGGCTTAGGGTACGGGTTCGGTGAGGGCTTCGGGTACGGCGTAGGGTATGGGTTAGGGTTAGGGTTAGGGTTAGTGTTAGGGTTAGGGCTCGGTTTAGGGTACGTTTTAGAATTAGGGTACGTGTTAGGGTTAGGGTAGGAGTTAGGGTTAGGGAACGTGTTAGGGTTAGGGTAGTTATTAAACCTATCGCCTCTCTAGTTACCCCTTAGCACGTAAAGGAATATTACTTGGGGGTCCAGCCATGGAGAAGAGTTTAGACACTAAGATAATATAAGGAACACACACATTATAAAGAAATCACATTAGGATACTCTTTTTAAGCTGTTCCTTAAAACACTAGTGCTTAGGAAATCTATTGGAGGCAGAAGCAGTCAAGGGTAGCCTAGGGTTAGGGTTAGGCTTAGGGTTAGGCTTAGGGTACGGCTTAGGGTACGGGTTCGGGGAGGGCTTCGGGTACGGCGTAGGGTATGGGTTAGGGATAGGGTTAGGGTTAGTGTTAGGGTTAGGGCTCGGTTTAGGGTACGGGTTAGGATTAGGGTAAGTGTCAGGGTTAGGGTAGGGGTTAGGATTAGGGTACGCGTTAGGGTTAGGGTAGTTATTAAACCTATCCCACTCTCTAGATACCCCTTAGAACGTAAAGCAGTATTATTTGGGGGTCCATCCATGGAGAAGAGTTTAGACACTAAGATAATATAAGGAACACACACATTATAAAGAAATCACATTAGGATTCTCTTTTTAAGCTGTTCCTTAAAACACTAGTGCTTAGGAAATCTATTGGAGGCAGAAGCAGTCAAGGGTAGCCTAGGTTTAGGTTGAGGCTTGGGGTTAGGCTTAGGGTACGGCTTAGGGTATGGTTTCGGGGAGGGGTTTGGGTTCGGCGTAGCGTATGGGTTAGGGTTAGGGTTTGGGTTAGTGTTAGGGTTAGGGCTGCGTTTAGGGTACGGGTTAGGATTAGGGTACGTGTTAGGGTTAGGGTAGGGGTTAGGGTTAGGGTACGCGTTAGGGTTAGGGTAGTTATTAAACCTATCCCACTATCTAGATACCCCTTAGCACGGAAAGGAATATTATTTGGGGGTCCAGCCATGGAGAAGAGTTTAGACACTAGGATAAGATAAGGAATACACCCATTATAAAGAAATCACATTAGGATACACTTTTTAAGCTGTTCCTTAAAACACTAGTGCTTAGGAAATCTATTGGAGGCAGAAGCAGTCAAGGGTAGCCTAGGGTTAGGGTTAGGCTTAGGGTTAGGCTTAGGGTACGGCTTAGGGTACAGGTTCGGTGAGGGCTTCGGGTACGGCGTAGGGTATGGGTTAGGGTTAGGTTTAGGGTTAGTGTTAGGGTTAGGGCTCGGTTTAGGGTACGTTTTAGAATTAGGGTACGTGTTAGGGTTAGGGTAGGGGTTAGGGTTAGGGAACGTGTTAGGGTTAGGGTAGTTATTAAAACTATCGCCTCTCTAGTTACCCCTTAGCACGTAAAGGAATATTACTTGGGGGTCCAGCCATGGAGAAGAGTTTAGACACTAAGATAATATAAGGAACACACACATTATAAAGAAATCACATTAGGATACTCTTTTTAAGCTGTTCCTTAAAACACTAGTGCTTAGGAAATCTATTGGAGGCAGAAGCAGTCAAGGGTAGCCTAGGGTTAGGGTTAGGCTTAGGGTTAGGCTTAGGGTACGGCTTAGGGTACGGGGTAGGGGAGGGCTTCGGATACGGCGAAGGGTATGGGTTAAGGTTAGGGTTAGGGTTAGTGTTAGGGTTAGGGCTCGGATTAGGTTATGGGTTAGGATTAGGGTACGTGTTAGGGTTAGGGTAGGGGTTTGGGTTAGGGTACGCGTTAGGGTTAGGGTAGTTATTAAACCTATCCCACTCTCTAGATACCCCTTTGCACGTAAAGGAATATTATTTGGGTGTCCAGCCATGGAGAAGAGTTTAGACACTAGGATAAGATAAGGAACACACTCATTATAAAGAAATCACATTAGGATTCTCTTTTTAAGCTGTTCCTTAAAACACTAGTGCTTAGGAAATCTATTGGAGGCAGAAGCAGTCAAGGGTAGCCTAGGGTTAGGGTTAGGCTTAGGGTTAGGCTTAGGGTACGGCTTAGGTTACGGGTTCGGGGAGGGCTTCGGGTACGGCGAAGGGTATGGGTTAGGGTTAGTGTTAGGGTTAGTGTTAGGGTTAGGGCTCGGTTTAGGGTACGGTTTAGGATTAGGGTACGTGTTAGGGTTAGGGTAGTGGTTAGGGTTAGGGTACGTGTTAGGGTTAGGGTAGTTATTAAACCTATCCCCTCTCTAGATACCCCTTAGCACGTCAAGGAATATTATTTGGGGGTCCAGCCATGGAGAAGAGTTTAGACACTAGGATAAGATAAGGAACACACCCAGTATAAAGAAATCACATTAGGATTCTCTTTTTAAGCTGTTCCTTAAAACACTAGTGCTTAGGAAATCTATTGGAGGCAGAAGCAGTCAAGGGTAGCCTAGGGTTAGGTTTAGGCTTAGGGTTAGGCTTAGGGTACGGCTTAGGGTACGGGTTCGGGGAGGGCTTCGGGTACGGCGTAGGGTATGGGTTAGGGTTAGTGTTAGTGTTAGGGTTAGGGCTCGGTTTAGGGTACGGGTTAGGATTAGGGTAAGTGTTAGTGTTAGGGTAGGGGTTAGGGTTAGGGTACGCGTTAGGGTTAGGGTAGTTATTAAACCTATCCCACTATCTAGATACCCCTTAGCACGGAAAGGAATATTATTTGGGGGTCCAGCCATGGAGAAGAGTTTAGACACTAGGATAAGATAAGGAATACACCCATTATAAAGAAATCACATTAGGATACACTTTTTAAGCTGTTCCTTAAAACACTAGTGCTTAGGAAATCTATTGGAGGCAGAAGCAGTCAAGGGTAGCCTAGGGTTAGGGTTAGGCTTAGGGTTAGGCTTAGGGTACGGCTTAGGGTACGGGTTCGGGGAGGGCTTCGGGTACGGCGAAGGGTATGGGTTAAGGTTAGGGTTACGGTTAGTGTTAGGGTTAGGGCTCTGATTAGGTTATGGGTTAGGATTAGGGTACGTGTTAGGGTTAGGGTAGGGGTTAGGGTTAGGGTACGCGTTAGGGTTAGGGTAGTTATTAAACCTATCCCACTCTCTAGATACCCCTTATCATGTAAAGGAATATTATTTGGGGTTCCAGCCATGGAGAAGAGTTTAGACACTAGGATAAGATAAGGAACACACTCATTATAAAGAAATCACATTAGGATTCTCTTTTTAAGCTGTTCCTTAAAACACTAGTGCTTAGGAAATCTATTGGAGGCAGAAGCAGTCAAGGGTAGCCTAGGGTTAGGGTTAGGCTTAGGGTTAGGGTTAGGGTACGGCTTAGGGTATGGGTTCGGGGAGAGGTTCGGGCACGGCGTAGGGTATGGGTTAGCGTTAGGGTTAGGGTTAGTGTTAGGGTTAGGGCTCGGTTTAGGGTACGGGTTAGGATTAGGGTACATGTTAGGGTTAGGGTAGGGGTTAGGTTTAGGGTACGCATTAGGGTTAGGGTAGTTATTAAAACTATCCCACTCTCTAGATACCCCTTAGCACCTAAAGGAATATTATTTGGGGGGTCCAGCCATGGAGAAGCATTTAGACAGTAGGAGAAGATAAGGAACACACCCATTATTAAGAAATCACATTAGGATTCTCTTTTTAAGCTGTTCCTTAAAACACTAGTGCTTAAAAATCTATTGGAGGCAGAAGCAGTCAAGGGTAGCCTAGGGTTAGGGTTAGGCTTAGGGTTAGGCTTAGGGTACGGCTTAGGGTACGGGTTCGGTGAGGGCTTCGGGTACGGCGTAGGGTATGGGTTAGGGTTAGGGTTAGGGTTAGTGTTAGGGTTAGGGCTCGGTTTAGGGTACGTTTTAGAATTAGGGTACGTGTTAGGGTTAGGGTAGGGGTTAGGGTTAGGGAACGTGTTAGGGTTAGGGTAGTTATTAAACATATCGCCTCTCTAGTTACCCCTTAGCACGTAAAGGAATATTACTTGGGGGTCCAGCCATGGAGAAGAGTTTAGACACTAAGATAATATAAGGAACACACACATTATAAATAAATCACATTAGGATACTCTTTTTAAGCTGTTCCTTAAAACACTAGTGCTTAGGAAATCTATTGGAGGCAAAAGCAGTCAAGGGTAGCCTAGGGTTAGGGTTAGGCTTAGGGTTAGGCTTAGGGTACGGTTTAGGGTACGGGTTCGGGGAGGGCTTCGGATACGGCGAAGGGTATGGGTTAAGGTTAGGGTTAGGGTTAGTGTTAGGGTTAGGGCTCGGATTAGGTTATGGGTTAGGATTAGGGTACGTGTTAGGGTTAGGGTAGGGGTTTGGGTTAGGGTACGCGTTAGGGTTAGGGTAGTTATTAAACCTATCCCACTCTCTAGATACCCCTTTGCACGTAAAGGAATATTATTTGGGTGTCCAGCCATGGAGAAGAGTTTAGACACTAGGATAAGATAAGGAACACACTCATTATAAAGAAATCACATTAGGATTCTCTTTTTAAGCTGTTCCTTAAAACACTAGTGCTTAGGAAATCTATTGGAGGCAGAAGCAGTCAAGGGTAGCCTAGGGTTAGGGTTAGGCTTAGGGTTAGGCTTAGGGTACGGCTTAGGTTACGGGTTCGGGGAAGGCTTCGGGTACGGCGAAGGGTATGGGTTAGGGTTAGTGTTAGGGTTAGTGTTAGGGTTAGGGCTCGGTTTAGGGTACGGTTTAGTATTAGGGTACGTGTTAGGGTTAGGGTAGTGGTTAGGGTTAGGGTACGTGTTAGGGTTAGGGTAGTTATTAAACCTATCCCCTCTCTAGATACCCCTTAGCACGTCAAGGAATATTATTTGGGGGTCCAGCCATGGAGAAGAGTTTAGACACTAGGATAAGATAAGGAACACACCCAGTATAAAGAAATCACATTAGGATTCTCTTTTTAAGCTGTTCCTTAAAACACTAGTGCTTAGGAAATCTATTGGAGGCAGAAGCAGTCAAGGGTAGCCTAGGGTTAGGTTTAGGCTTAGGGTTAGGCTTAGGGTACGGGTTCGGGGAGGGCTTCGGGTACGGCGTAGGGTATGGGTTAGGGATAGGGTTAGGGTTAGTGTTAGGGTTAGGGCTCGGTTTAGGGTACGGGTTAGGATTAGGGTAAGTGTTAGGGTTAGGGTAGGGGTTAGGGTTAGGGTACGCGTTAGGGTTAGGGTAGTTATTAAACCTATCCCACTCTCTAGATACCCCTTAGAACGTAAAGCAGTATTATTTGGGGGTCCATCCATGGAGAAGAGTTTAGACACTAAGATAATATAAGGAACACACACATTATAAAGAAATCACATTAGGATTCTCTTTTTAAGCTGTTCCTTAAAACACTAGTGCTTAGGAAATCTATTGGAGGCAGAAGCAGTCAAGGGTAGCCTAGGTTTAGGTTGAGGCTTGGGGTTAGGCTTAGGGTACGGCTTAGGGTATGGGTTCGGGGAGGGGTTTGGGTACGGCATAGCGTATGGGTTAGGGTTAGGGTATGGGTTAGTGTTAGGGTTAGGGCTCCGTTTAGGGTACGGGTTAGGATTAGGGTACGTGTTAGGGTTAGGGTAGGGGTTAGGGTTAGGGTACGCGTTAGGGTTAGGGTAGTTATTAAACCTATCCCACTATCTAGATACCCCTTAGCACGGAAAGGAATATTATTTGGGGGTCCAGCCATGGAGAAGTGTTTAGACACTAGGATAAGATAAGGAATACACCCATTATAAAGAAATCACATTAGGATACACTTTTTAAGCTGTTCCTTAAAACACTAGTGCTTAGGAAATCTATTGGAGGCAGAAGCAGTCAAGGGTAGCCTAGGGTTAGGGTTAGGCTTAGGGTTAGGCTTAGGGTACGGCTTAGGGTACGGGTTCGGGGAGGGCTTCGGGTACGGCGAAGGGTATGGGTTAAGGTTAGGGTTAGGGTTAGTGTTAGGGTTAGGGCTCTGATTAGGTTATGGGTTAGGATTAGGATACGTGTTAGGGTTAGGGTAGGGGTTAGGTTTAGGGTACGCGTTAGGGTTAGGGTAGTAATTAAACCTATCCCACTCTCTAGATACCCCTTTGCACGTAAAGGAATATTATTTGGGTGTCCAGCCATGGAGAAGAGTTTAGACACTAGGATAAGATAAGGAACACACTCATTATAAAGAAATCACATTAGGATTCTCTTTTTAAGCTGTTCCTTAAAACACTAGTGCTTAGGAAATCTATTGGAGGCAGAAGCAGTCAAGGGTAGCCTAGGGTTAGGGTTAGGCTTAGGGTTAGGGTTAGGGTACGGCTTAGGGTATGGGTTCGGGGAGAGGTTCGGGCACGGCGTAGGGTATGGGTTAGCGTTAGGCTTAGGGTTAGTGTTAGGGTTAGGGCTCGGTTTAGGGTACGGGTTAGGATTAGGGTACATGTTAGGGTTAGGGTAGGGGTTAGGTTTAGGGTACGCGTTAGGGTTAGGGTAGTTATTAAAACTATCCCACTCTCTAGATACCCCTTAGCACCTAAAGGAATATTATTTGGGGGTCCAGCCATGGAGAAGCATTTAGACAGTAGGAGAAGATAAGGAACACACCCATTATTAAGAAATCACATTAGGATTCTCTTTTTAAGCTGTTCCTTAAAACACTACTGCTTAAAAATCTATTGGAGGCAGAAGCAGTCAAGGGTAGCCTAGGGTTAGGGTTAGGCTTAGGGTTAGGCTTAGGGTACGGGTTCGGTGAGGGCTTCGGGTACGGCGTAGGGTATGGGTTAGGGTTAGGGTTAGGGTTAGTGTTAGGGTTAGGGCTCGGTTTAGGGTACGTTTTAGAATTAGGGTACGTGTTAGGGTTAGGGTAGGGGTTAGGGTTAGGGAACGTGTTAGGGTTAGGGTAGTTATTAAACCTATCGCCTCTCTAGTTACCCCTTAGCACGTAAAGGAATATTACTTGGGGGTCCAGCCATGGAGAAGAGTTTAGACACTAAGATAATATAAGGAACACACACATTATAAAGAAATCACATTAGGATACTCTTTTTAAGCTGTTCCTTAAAACACTAGTGCTTAGGAAATCTATTGGAGGCAGAAGCAGTCAAGGGTAGCCTAGGGTTAGGGTTAGGCTTAGGGTTAGGCTTAGGGTACGGCTTAGGGTACGGGTTCGGGGAGGGCTTCGGGTACGGCGTAGGGTATGGGTTAGGGATAGGGTTAGGGTTAGTGTTAGGGTTAGGGCTCGTTTTAGGGTACGGGTTAGGATTAGGGTAAGTGTTAGGGTTAGGGTAGGGGTTAGGGTTAGGGTACGCATTAGGGTTAGGGTAGTTATTAAACCTATCCCACTCTCTAGATACCCCTTAGAACGTAAAGCAGTATTATTTGGGGGTCCATCCATGGAGAAGAGTTTAGACACTAAGATAATATAAGGAACACACACATTATAAAGAAATCACATTAGGATTCTCTTTTTAAGCTGTTCCTTAAAACACTAGTGCTTAGGAAATCTATTGGAGGCAGAAGCAGTCAAGGGTAGCCTAGGTTTAGGTTGAGGCTTGGGGTTAGGCTTAGGGTACGGCTTAGGGTATGGGTTCGGGGAGGGGTTTGGGTACGGCGTAGCGTATGGGTTAGGGTTAGGGTTTGGGTTAGTGTTAGGGTTAGGGCTCCGTTTAGGGTACGGGTTAGGATTAGGGTACGTGTTAGGGTTAGGGTAGGGGTTAGGGTTAGGGTACGCGTTAGGGTTAGGGTAGTTATTAAACCTATCCCACTATCTAGATACCCCTTAGCACGGAAAGGAATATTATTTGGGGGTCCAGCCATGGAGAAGAGTTTAGACACTAGGATAAGATAAGGAATACACCCATTATAAAGAAATCACATTAGGATACACTTTTTAAGCTGTTCCTTAAAACACTAGTGCTTAGGAAATCTATTGGAGGCAGAAGCAGTCAAGGGTAGCCTAGGGTTAGGGTTAGGCTTAGGGTTAGGTTTAGGGTACGGCTTAGGGTACGGGTTCGGGGAGGGCTTCGGGTACGGCGAAGGGTATGGGTTAAGGTTAGGGTTAGGGTTAGTGTTAGGGTTAGGGCTCTGATTAGGTTATGGGTTAGGATTAGGGTTCGTGTTATGGTTAGGGTAGGGGTTAGGGTTAGGGTACGCGTTAGGGTTAGGATAGTTATTAAACCTATCCCACTCTCTAGATACCCCTTAGCATGTAAAGGAATATTATTTGGGGTTCCAGCCATGGAGAAGAGTTTAGACACTAGAATAAGATAAGGAACACACTCATTATAAAGAAATCACATTAGGATTCTCTTTTTAAGCTGTTCCTTAAAACACTAGTGCTTAGGAAATCTATTGGAGGCAGAAGCAGTCAAGGGTAGCCTAGGGTTAGGGTTAGGCTTAGGGTTAGGGTTAGGGTACGGCTTAGGGTATGGGTTCGGGGAGAGGTTCGGGCACGGCGTAGGGTATGGGTTAGCGTTAGGGTTAGGGTTAGTGTTAGGGTTAGGGCTCGGTTTAGGGTACGGGTTAGGATTAGTGTACATGTTAGGGTTAGGGTAGGGGTTAGGTTTAGGGTACGCGTTAGGGTTAGGGTAGTTATTAAAACTATCCCACTCTCTAGATACCCCTTAGCACCTAAAGGAATATTATTTGGGGGTCCAGCCATGGAGAAGCATTTAGACAGTAGGAGAAGACAAGGAACACACCCATTATTAAGAAATCACATTAGGATTCTCTTTTTAAGCTGTTCCTTAAAACACTAGTGCTTAAAAATCTATTGGAGGCAGAAGCAGTCAAGGGTAGCCTAGGGTTAGGGTTAGGCTTAGGGTTAGGCTTAGGGTACGGCTTAGGGTACGGGTTCGGTGAGGGCTTCGGGTACGGCGTAGGGTATGGGTTAGGGTTAGGGTTAGGGTTAGTGTTAGGGTTAGGGCTCGGTTTAGGGTACGTTTTAGAATTAGGGTACGTGTTAGGGTTAGGGTAGGAGTTAGGGTTAGGGAACGTGTTAGGGTTAGGGTAGTTATTAAACCTATCGCCTCTCTAGTTACCCCTTAGCACGTAAAGGAATATTACTTGGGGGTCCAGCCATGGAGAAGAGTTTAGACACTAAGATAATATAAGGAACACACACATTATAAAGAAATCACATTAGGATACTCTTTTTAAGCTGTTCCTTAAAACACTAGTGCTTAGGAAATCTATTGGAGGCAGAAGCAGTCAAGGGTAGCCTAGGGTTAGGGTTAGGCTTAGGGTTAGGCTTAGGGTACGGCTTAGGGTACGGGTTCGGGGAGGGCTTCGGGTACGGCGTAGGGTATGGGTTAGGGATAGGGTTAGGGTTAGTGTTAGGGTTAGGGCTCGGTTTAGGGTACGGGTTAGGATTAGGGTAAGTGTCAGGGTTAGGGTAGGGGTTAGGATTAGGGTACGCGTTAGGGTTAGGGTAGTTATTAAACCTATCCCACTCTCTAGATACCCCTTAGAACGTAAAGCAGTATTATTTGGGGGTCCATCCATGGAGAAGAGTTTAGACACTAAGATAATATAAGGAACACACACATTATAAAGAAATCACATTAGGATTCTCTTTTTAAGCTGTTCCTTAAAACACTAGTGCTTAGGAAATCTATTGGAGGCAGAAGCAGTCAAGGGTAGCCTAGGTTTAGGTTGAGGCTTGGGGTTAGGCTTAGGGTACGGCTTAGGGTATGGTTTCGGGGAGGGGTTTGGGTTCGGCGTAGCGTATGGGTTAGGGTTAGGGTTTGGGTTAGTGTTAGGGTTAGGGCTGCGTTTAGGGTACGGGTTAGGATTAGGGTACGTGTTAGGGTTAGGGTAGGGGTTAGGGTTAGGGTACGCGTTAGGGTTAGGGTAGTTATTAAACCTATCCCACTATCTAGATACCCCTTAGCACGGAAAGGAATATTATTTGGGGGTCCAGCCATGGAGAAGAGTTTAGACACTAGGATAAGATAAGGAATACACCCATTATAAAGAAATCACATTAGGATACACTTTTTAAGCTGTTCCTTAAAACACTAGTGCTTAGGAAATCTATTGGAGGCAGAAGCAGTCAAGGGTAGCCTAGGGTTAGGGTTAGGCTTAGGGTTAGGCTTAGGGTACGGCTTAGGGTACAGGTTCGGTGAGGGCTTCGGGTACGGCGTAGGGTATGGGTTAGGGTTAGGTTTAGGGTTAGTGTTAGGGTTAGGGCTCGGTTTAGGGTACGTTTTAGAATTAGGGTACGTGTTAGGGTTAGGGTAGGGGTTAGGGTTAGGGAACGTGTTAGGGTTAGGGTAGTTATTAAAACTATCGCCTCTCTAGTTACCCCTTAGCACGTAAAGGAATATTACTTGGGGGTCCAGCCATGGAGAAGAGTTTAGACACTAAGATAATATAAGGAACACACACATTATAAAGAAATCACATTAGGATACTCTTTTTAAGCTGTTCCTTAAAACACTAGTGCTTAGGAAATCTATTGGAGGCAGAAGCAGTCAAGGGTAGCCTAGGGTTAGGGTTAGGCTTAGGGTTAGGCTTAGGGTACGGCTTAGGGTACGGGGTAGGGGAGGGCTTCGGATACGGCGAAGGGTATGGGTTAAGGTTAGGGTTAGGGTTAGTGTTAGGGTTAGGGCTCGGATTAGGTTATGGGTTAGGATTAGGGTACGTGTTAGGGTTAGGGTAGGGGTTTGGGTTAGGGTACGCGTTAGGGTTAGGGTAGTTATTAAACCTATCCCACTCTCTAGATACCCCTTTGCACGTAAAGGAATATTATTTGGGTGTCCAGCCATGGAGAAGAGTTTAGACACTAGGATAAGATAAGGAACACACTCATTATAAAGAAATCACATTAGGATTCTCTTTTTAAGCTGTTCCTTAAAACACTAGTGCTTAGGAAATCTATTGGAGGCAGAAGCAGTCAAGGGTAGCCTAGGGTTAGGGTTAGGCTTAGGGTTAGGCTTAGGGTACGGCTTAGGTTACGGGTTCGGGGAGGGCTTCGGGTACGGCGAAGGGTATGGGTTAGGGTTAGTGTTAGGGTTAGTGTTAGGGTTAGGGCTCGGTTTAGGGTACGGTTTAGGATTAGGGTACGTGTTAGGGTTAGGGTAGTGGTTAGGGTTAGGGTACGTGTTAGGGTTAGGGTAGTTATTAAACCTATCCCCTCTCTAGATACCCCTTAGCACGTCAAGGAATATTATTTGGGGGTCCAGCCATGGAGAAGAGTTTAGACACTAGGATAAGATAAGGAACACACCCAGTATAAAGAAATCACATTAGGATTCTCTTTTTAAGCTGTTCCTTAAAACACTAGTGCTTAGGAAATCTATTGGAGGCAGAAGCAGTCAAGGGTAGCCTAGGGTTAGGTTTAGGCTTAGGGTTAGGCTTAGGGTACGGCTTAGGGTACGGGTTCGGGGAGGGCTTCGGGTACGGCGTAGGGTATGGGTTAGGGTTAGTGTTAGTGTTAGGGTTAGGGCTCGGTTTAGGGTACGGGTTAGGATTAGGGTAAGTGTTAGTGTTAGGGTAGGGGTTAGGGTTAGGGTACGCGTTAGGGTTAGGGTAGTTATTAAACCTATCCCACTATCTAGATACCCCTTAGCACGGAAAGGAATATTATTTGGGGGTCCAGCCATGGAGAAGAGTTTAGACACTAGGATAAGATAAGGAATACACCCATTATAAAGAAATCACATTAGGATACACTTTTTAAGCTGTTCCTTAAAACACTAGTGCTTAGGAAATCTATTGGAGGCAGAAGCAGTCAAGGGTAGCCTAGGGTTAGGGTTAGGCTTAGGGTTAGGCTTAGGGTACGGCTTAGGGTACGGGTTCGGGGAGGGCTTCGGGTACGGCGAAGGGTATGGGTTAAGGTTAGGGTTACGGTTAGTGTTAGGGTTAGGGCTCTGATTAGGTTATGGGTTAGGATTAGGGTACGTGTTAGGGTTAGGGTAGGGGTTAGGGTTAGGGTACGCGTTAGGGTTAGGGTAGTTATTAAACCTATCCCACTCTCTAGATACCCCTTATCATGTAAAGGAATATTATTTGGGGTTCCAGCCATGGAGAAGAGTTTAGACACTAGGATAAGATAAGGAACACACTCATTATAAAGAAATCACATTAGGATTCTCTTTTTAAGCTGTTCCTTAAAACACTAGTGCTTAGGAAATCTATTGGAGGCAGAAGCAGTCAAGGGTAGCCTAGGGTTAGGGTTAGGCTTAGGGTTAGGGTTAGGGTACGGCTTAGGGTATGGGTTCGGGGAGAGGTTCGGGCACGGCGTAGGGTATGGGTTAGCGTTAGGGTTAGGGTTAGTGTTAGGGTTAGGGCTCGGTTTAGGGTACGGGTTAGGATTAGGGTACATGTTAGGGTTAGGGTAGGGGTTAGGTTTAGGGTACGCATTAGGGTTAGGGTAGTTATTAAAACTATCCCACTCTCTAGATACCCCTTAGCACCTAAAGGAATATTATTTGGGGGGTCCAGCCATGGAGAAGCATTTAGACAGTAGGAGAAGATAAGGAACACACCCATTATTAAGAAATCACATTAGGATTCTCTTTTTAAGCTGTTCCTTAAAACACTAGTGCTTAAAAATCTATTGGAGGCAGAAGCAGTCAAGGGTAGCCTAGGGTTAGGGTTAGGCTTAGGGTTAGGCTTAGGGTACGGCTTAGGGTACGGGTTCGGTGAGGGCTTCGGGTACGGCGTAGGGTATGGGTTAGGGTTAGGGTTAGGGTTAGTGTTAGGGTTAGGGCTCGGTTTAGGGTACGTTTTAGAATTAGGGTACGTGTTAGGGTTAGGGTAGGGGTTAGGGTTAGGGAACGTCTTAGGGTTAGGGTAGTTATTAAACATATCGCCTCTCTAGTTACCCCTTAGCACGTAAAGGAATATTACTTGGGGGTCCAGCCATGGAGAAGAGTTTAGACACTAAGATAATATAAGGAACACACACATTATAAATAAATCACATTAGGATACTCTTTTTAAGCTGTTCCTTAAAACACTAGTGCTTAGGAAATCTATTGGAGGCAAAAGCAGTCAAGGGTAGCCTAGGGTTAGGGTTAGGCTTAGGGTTAGGCTTAGGGTACGGTTTAGGGTACGGGTTCGGGGAGGGCTTCGGATACGGCGAAGGGTATGGGTTAAGGTTAGGGTTAGGGTTAGTGTTAGGGTTAGGGCTCGGATTAGGTTATGGGTTAGGATTAGGGTACGTGTTAGGGTTAGGGTAGGGGTTTGGGTTAGGGTACGCGTTAGGGTTAGGGTAGTTATTAAACCTATCCCACTCTCTAGATACCCCTTTGCACGTAAAGGAATATTATTTGGGTGTCCAGCCATGGAGAAGAGTTTAGACACTAGGATAAGATAAGGAACACACTCATTATAAAGAAATCACATTAGGATTCTCTTTTTAAGCTGTTCCTTAAAACACTAGTGCTTAGGAAATCTATTGGAGGCAGAAGCAGTCAAGGGTAGCCTAGGGTTAGGGTTAGGCTTAGGGTTAGGCTTAGGGTACGGCTTAGGTTACGGGATCGGGGAAGGCTTCGGGTACGGCGAAGGGTATGGGTTAGGGTTAGTGTTAGGGTTAGTGTTAGGGTTAGGGCTCGGTTTAGGGTACGGTTTAGTATTAGGGTACGTGTTAGGGTTAGGGTAGTGGTTAGGGTTAGGGTACGTGTTAGGGATAGGGTAGTTATTAAACCTATCCCCTCTCTAGATACCCCTTAGCACGTCAAGGAATATTATTTGGGGGTCCAGCCATGGAGAAGAGTTTAGACACTAGGATAAGATAAGGAACACACCCAGTATAAAGAAATCACATTAGGATTCTCTTTTTAAGCTGTTCCTTAAAACACTAGTGCTTAGGAAATCTATTGGAGGCAGAAGCAGTCAAGGGTAGCCTAGGGTTAGGTTTAGGCTTAGGGTTAGGCTTAGGGTACGGGTTCGGGGAGGGCTTCGGGTACGGCGTAGGGTATGGGTTAGGGATAGGGTTAGGGTTAGTGTTAGGGTTAGGGCTCGGTTTAGGGTACGGGTTAGGATTAGGGTAAGTGTTAGGGTTAGGGTAGGGGTTAGGGTTAGGGTACGCGTTAGGGTTAGGGTAGTTATTAAACCTATCCCACTCTCTAGATACCCCTTAGAACGTAAAGCAGTATTATTTGGGGGTCCATCCATGGAGAAGAGTTTAGACACTAAGATAATATAAGGAACACACACATTATAAAGAAATCACATTAGGATTCTCTTTTTAAGCTGTTCCTTAAAACACTAGTGCTTAGGAAATCTATTGGAGGCAGAAGCAGTCAAGGGTAGCCTAGGTTTAGGTTGAGGCTTGGGGTTAGGCTTAGGGTACGGCTTAGGGTATGGGTTCGGGGAGGGGTTTGGGTACGGCATAGCGTATGGGTTAGGGTTAGGGTATGGGTTAGTGTTAGGGTTAGGGCTCCGTTTAGGGTACGGGTTAGGATTAGGGTACGTGTTAGGGTTAGGGTAGGGGTTAGGGTTAGGGTACGCGTTAGGGTTAGGGTAGTTATTAAACCTATCCCACTATCTAGATACCCCTTAGCACGGAAAGGAATATTATTTGGGGGTCCAGCCATGGAGAAGTGTTTAGACACTAGGATAAGATAAGGAATACACCCATTATAAAGAAATCACATTAGGATACACTTTTTAAGCTGTTCCTTAAAACACTAGTGCTTAGGAAATCTATTGGAGGCAGAAGCAGTCAAGGGTAGCCTAGGGTTAGGGTTAGGCTTAGGGTTAGGCTTAGGGTACGGCTTAGGGTACGGGTTCGGGGAGGGCTTCGGGTACGGCGAAGGGTATGGGTTAAGGTTAGGGTTAGGGTTAGTGTTAGGGTTAGGGCTCTGATTAGGTTATGGGTTAGGATTAGGATACGTGTTAGGGTTAGGGTAGGGGTTAGGTTTAGGGTACGCGTTAGGGTTAGGGTAGTAATTAAACCTATCCCACTCTCTAGATACCCCTTTGCACGTAAAGGAATATTATTTGGGTGTCCAGCCATGGAGAAGAGTTTAGACACTAGGATAAGATAAGGAACACACTCATTATAAAGAAATCACATTAGGATTCTCTTTTTAAGCTGTTCCTTAAAACACTAGTGCTTAGGAAATCTATTGGAGGCAGAAGCAGTCAAGGGTAGCCCAGGGTTAGGGTTAGGCTTAGGGTTAGGCTTAGGGTACGGCTTAGGTTACGGGTTCGGGGAGGGCTTCGGGTACGGCGAAGGGTATGGGTTAGGGTTAGTGTTAGGGTTAGTGTTAGGGTTAGGGCTCGGTTTAGGGTACGGTTTAGGATTAGGGTACGTGTTAGGGTTAAGGTAGTGGTTAGGGTTAGGGTACGTGTTAGGGTTAGGGTAGTTATTAAACCTATCCCCTCTCTAGATACCCCTTAGCACGTCAAGGAATATTATTCGGGGGTCCAGCCATGGAGAAGAGTTTAGACACTAGGATAAGATAAGGAACACACCCAGTATAAAGAAATCACATTAGGATTCTCTTTTTAAGCTGTTCCTTAAAACACTAGTGCTTAGGAAATCTATTGGAGGCAGAAGCAGTCAAGGGTAGCCTAGGGTTAGGTTTAGGCTTAGGGTTAGGCTTAGGGTACGGCTTAGGGTACGGGTTCGGGGAGGGCTTCGGGTACGGCGTAGGGTATGGGTTAGGGATAGGGTTAGGGTTAGTGTTAGGGTTAGGGCTCGGTTTAGGGTACGGGTTAGGATTAGGGTAAGTGTTAGTGTTAGGGTAAGGGTTAGGGTTAGGGTACGCGTTAGGGTTAGGGTAGTTATTAAACCTATCCCACTATCTAGATACCCCTTAGCACGGAAAGGAATATTATTTGGGGGTCCAGCCATGGAGAAGAGTTTAGACACTAGGATAAGATAAGGAATACACCCATTATAAAGAAATCACATTAGGATACACTTTTTAAGCTGTTCCTTAAAACACTAGTGCTTAGGAAATCTATTGGAGGCAGAAGCAGTCAAGGGTAGCCTAGGGTTAGGGTTAGGCTTAGGGTTAGGCTTAGGGTACGGCTTAGGGTACGGGTTCGGGGAGGGCTTCGGGTACGGCGAAGGGTATTGGTTAAGGTTAGGGTTACGGTTAGTGTTAGGGTTAGGGCTCTGATTAGGTTATGGGTTACGATTAGGGTACGTGTTAGGGTTAGGGTAGGGGTTAGGGTTAGGGTACGCGTTAGGGTTAGGGTAGTTATTAAACCTATCCCACTCTCTAGATACCCCTTATCATGTAAAGGAATATTATTTGGGGTTCCAGCCATGGAGAAGAGTTTAGACACTAGGATAAGATAAGGAACACACTCATTATAAAGAAATCACATTAGGATTCTCTTTTTAAGCTGTTCCTTAAAACACTAGTGCTTAGGAAATCTATTGGAGGCAGAAGCAATCAAGGGTAGCCTAGGGTTAGGGTTAGGCTTAGGGTTAGGGTTAGGGTACGGCTTAGGGTATGGGTTCGGGGAGAGGTTCGGGCACGGCGTAGGGTATGGGTTAGCGTTAGGGTTAGGGTTAATGTTAGGGTTAGGGCTCGGTTTAGGGTACGGGTTAGGATTAGGGTACATGTTAGGGTTAGGGTAGGGGTTAGGTTTAGGGTACGCATTAGGGTTAGGGTAGTTATTAAAACTATCCCACTCTCTAGATACCCCTTAGCACCTAAAGGAATATTATTTGGGGGGTCCAGCCATGGAGAAGCATTTAGACAGTAGGAGAAGATAAGGAACACACCCATTATTAAGAAATCACATTAGGATTCCCTTTTAAGCTGTTCCTTAAAACACTAGTGCTTAAAAATCTATTGGAGGCAGAAGCAGTCAAGGGTAGCCTAGGGTTAGGGTTAGGATTAGGGTTAGGCTTAGGGTACGGCTTAGGGTACGGGTTCGGTGAGGGCTTCGGGTACGGCGTAGGGTATGGGTTAGGGTTAGGGTTAGGGTTAGTGTTAGGGTTAGGGCTCGGTTTAGGGTACGTTTTAGAATTAGGGTACGTGTTAGGGTTAGGGTAGGGGTTAGGGTTAGGGAACGTGTTAGGGTTAGGGTAGTTATTAAACCTATCGCCTCTCTAGTTACCCCTTAGCACGTAAAGGAATATTACTTGGGGGTCCAGCCATGGAGAAGAGTTTAGACACTAAGATAATATAAGGAACACACACATTATAAAGAAATCACATTAGGATACTCTTTTTAAGCTGTTCCTTAAAACACTAGTGCTTAGGAAATCTATTGGAGGCAAAAGCAGTCAAGGGTAGCCTAGGGTTAGGGTTAGGCTTAGGGTTAGGCTTAGGGTACGGCTTAGGGTACGGGTTCGGGGAGGGCTTCGGATACGGCGAAGGGTATGGGTTAAGGTTAGGGTTAGGGTTAGTGTTAGGGTTAGGGCTCGGATTAGGTTATGGGTTAGGATTAGGGTACGTGTTAGGGTTAGGGTAGGGGTTTGGGTTAGGGTACGCGTTAGGGTTAGGGTAGTTATTAAACCTATCCCACTCTCTAGATACCCCTTTGCACGTAAAGGAATATTATTTGGGTGTCCAGCCATGGAGAAGAGTTTAGACACTAGGATAAGATAAGGAACACACTCATTATAAAGAAATCACATTAGGATTCTCTTTTTAAGCTGTTCCTTAAAACACTAGTGCTTAGGAAATCTATTGGAGGCAGAAGCAGTCAAGGGTAGCCTAGGGTTAGGGTTAGGCTTAGGGTTAGGCTTAGGGTACGGCTTAGGTTACGGGTTCGGGGAAGGCTTCGGGTACGGCGAAGGGTATGGGTTAGGGTTAGTGTTAGGGTTAGTGTTAGGGTTAGGGCTCGGTTTAGGGTACGGTTTAGTATTAGGGTACGTGTTAGGGTTAGGGTAGTGGTTAGGGTTAGGGTACGTGTTAGGGTTAGGGTAGTTATTAAACCTATCCCCTCTCTAGATACCCCTTAGCACGTCAAGGAATATTATTTGGGGGTCCAGCCATGGAGAAGAGTTTAGACACTAGGATAAGATAAGGAACACACCCAGTATAAAGAAATCACATTAGGATTCTCTTTTTAAGCTGTTCCTTAAAACACTAGTGCTTAGGAAATCTATTGGAGGCAGAAGCAGTCAAGGGTAGCCTAGGGTTAGGTTTAGGCTTAGGGTTAGGCTTAGGGTACGGCTTAGGGTACGGGTTCGGGGAGGGCTTCGGGTACGGCGTAGGGTATGGGTTAGGGATAGGGTTAGGGTTAGTGTTAGGGTTAGGGCTCGGTTTAGGGTACGGGTTAGAATTAGGGTAAGTGTTAGGGTTAGGGTAGGGGTTAGGGTTAGGGTACGCGTTAGGGTTAGGGTAGTTATTAAACCTATCCCACTCTCTAGATACCCCTTAGAACGTAAAGCAGTATTATTTGGGGGTCCATCCATGGAGAAGAGTTTAGACACTAAGATAATATAAGGAACACACACATTATAAAGAAATCACATTAGGATTCTCTTTTTAAGCTGTTCCTTAAAACACTAGTGCTTAGGAAATCTATTGGAGGCAGAAGCAGTCAAGGGTAGCCTAGGTTTAGGTTGAGGCTTGGGGTTAGGCTTAGGGTACGGCTTAGGGAATGGGTTCGGGGAGGGGTTTGGGTACGGCATAGCGTATGGGTTAGGGTTAGGGTATGGGTTAGTGTTAGGGTTATGGCTCCGTTTAGGGTACGGGTTAGGATTAGGGTACGTGTTAGGGTTAGGGTAGGGGTTAGGGTTAGGGTACGCGTTAGGGTTAGGGTAGTTATTAAACCTATCCCACTATCTAGATACCCCTTAGCACGGAAAGGAATATTATTTGGGGGTCCAGCCATGGAGAAGAGTTTAGACACTAGGATAAGATAAGGAATACACCCATTATAAAGAAATCACATTAGGATACACTTTTTAAGCTGTTCCTTAAAACACTAGTGCTTAGGAAATCTATTGGAGGCAGAAGCAGTCAAGGGTAGCCTAGGGTTAGGGTTAGGCTTAGGGTTAGGCTTAGGGTACGGCTTAGGGTACGGGTTCGGGGAGGGCTTCGGGTACGGCGAAGGGTATGGGTTAAGGTTAGGGTTAGGGTTAGTGTTAGGGTTAGGGCTCTGATTAGGTTATGGGTTAGGATTAGGATACGTGTTAGGTTTAGGGTAGGGGTTAGGGTTAGGGTACGCGTTAGGGTTAGGGTAGTAATTAAACCTATCCCACTCTCTAGATACCCCTTAGCACGTAAAGGAATATTATTTGGTGGTCCAGCCATGGAGAAGATTTTAGACACTAGGATAATATAAGGAACACACCCATTATAAAGAAATCACATTAGGATTGTCTTTTTAAGCTGTTCCTTAAAACACTAGTGCTTAGGAAATCTATTGGAGGCAGAAGCAGTCAAGGGTAGCGTAGGGTTAGGGTTAGGCTTAGGGTTAGGCTTAGGGTACGGCTTAGGGTACGGGTTCGGGGAGGGCTTCGGGTACGGCGTAGGGTATGGGTTAGGGTTAGGGTTAGGGTTAGTGTTAGGGTTAGGGCTCTGTTTAGGGTACGGGTTAGGATTAGGGTACGTGTTAGGGTTAGGGTATGGGTTAGTGTTAGGGTACCCGTTAGGGTTAGGGTAGTAATTAAACCTATCCCACTCTCTAGATACCCCTTAGCACGTAAAGCAATATTATTTGGGGGTCCATCCAATGGAGAAGAGTTTAGACACTAAGATAATATAAGGAACACACACATTATAAAGAAATCACATTAGGATTCTCTTTTTAAGCTGTTCCTTAAAACACTAGTGCTTAAAAATCTATTGGAGGCAGAAGCAGTCAAGGGTAGCCTAGGGTTAGGGTTAGGCTTAGGGTTAGGCTTAGGGTACGGCTTAGGTTACGGGTTCGGTGAGGGCTTCGGGTACGGCGTAGGGTAAGGGTTAGGGTTAGGGTTAGGGTTAGTGTTAGGGTTAGGGCTCGGTTTAGGGTACGTTTTAGAATTAGGGTACGTGTTAGTGTTAGGGTAGGGGTTAGGGATAGGGTACGTGTTAGGGTTAGGGTAGTTATTAAACCTATCGCCTCTCTAGTTACCCCTTAGCACGTAAAGGAATATTACTTGGGGGTCCAGCCATGGAGAAGAGTTTAGACACTAAGATAATATAAGGAACACACACATTATAAAGAAATCACATTAGGATACTCTTTTTAATCTGTTCCTTAAAACACTAGTGCTTAGGAAATCTATTGGAGGCAGAAGCAGTCAAGGGTAGTCTAGGGTTAGGGTTAGGCTTAGGGTTAGGCTTAGGGTACGGCTTAGGGTACGGGTTCAGGGAGGGCTTCGGGTACGGCGAAGGGTATGGGTTAAGGTTAGGGTTAGGGTTAGTGTTAGGGTTAGGGCTCGGATTAGGTTATGGGTTAGGATTAGGGTACGTGTTAGGGTTAGGGTAGGGGTTAGGGTTAGGGTACGCATTAGGGTTAGGGTAGTTATTAAACCTATCCCACTCTCTAGATACCCCTTTGCACGTAAAGGAATATTATTTGGGTGTCCAGCCATGGAGAAGAGTTTAGACACTAGGATAAGATAAGGAACACACTCATTATAAAGAAATCACATTAGGATTCTCTTTTTAAGCTGTTCCTTAAAACACTAGTGCTTAGGAAATCTATTGGAGGCAGAAGCAGTCAAGGGTAGCCTGGGGTTAGGGTTAGGCTTAGGGTTAGGGTTAGGGTACGGCTTAGGGTATGGGTTCGGGGAGAGGTTCGGGCACGGCGTAGGGTATGGGTTAGCGTTAGGGTTAGGGTTAGTGTTAGGGTTAGGGCTCGGTTTAGGTTACGGGTTAGGATTTGGGTACATGTTAGGGTTAGGTTAGGGGTTAGGTTTAGGATACGCGTTAGGGTTAGGGTAGTTATTAAAACTATCCCACTCTCTAGATACCCCTTAGCACCTAAAGGAATATTATTTGGGGGTCCAGCCATGGAGAAGCATTTAGACAGTAGGAGAAGGTAAGGAACACACCCATTATTAAGAAATCACATTAGGATTCTCTTTTTAAGCTGTTCCTTAAAACACTAGTGCTTAAAAATCTATTGGAGGCAGAAGCAGTCAAGGGTAGCCTAGGGTTAGGGTTAGGCTTAGGGTTAGGGTTAGGGTACGGCTTAGGGTATGGGTTAGGGTTAGGGTTAGGGTTAGTGTTAGGGTTAGGGCTCGGTTTAGGGTACGGGTTAGGATTAGGGTACGTGTTAGGGTTAGGGTAGGGGTTAGTGTTAGGGTACCCGTTAGGGTTAGGGTAGTAATTAAACCTATCCCACTCTCTAGATACCCCTTAGCACGTAAAGGAATATTATTTGGGGTTCCAGCCATGGAAAAGAGTTTAGACACTAGGATTAGATAAGGAACACACACATTATAAAGAAATCACATTAGGATTCTCTTTTTAAGCTGTTCCTTAAAACACTAGTGCTTTGGAAATCTATTGGAGGCAGAAGCAGTCAAGGGTAGCCTAGGGTTAGGGTTAGGCTTAGGGTTAGGCTTAGGGTACGGCTTAGGGTACGTGTTCGGGGAGGGCATCGGGTAAGGCGTAGGGTATGGGTTAGGGTTAGGGTTAGGGTTAGTGTTAGGGTTAGGGCTCGGTTTAGGGTACGGGTTAGGATTAGGGTACGTGTTAGGGTTAGGGTAGGGGTTAGTGTTAGGGTACCCGTTAGGGTTAGGGTAGTAATTAAACCTATCCCACTCTCTAGATACCCCTTAGCACGTAAAGGAATATTATTTGGGGTTCCAGCCATGGAAAAGAGTTTAGACACTAGGATTAGATAAGGAACACACACATTATAAAGAAATCACATTAGGATTCTCTTTTTAAGCTGTTCCTTAAAACACTAGTGCTTTGGAAATCTATTGGAGGCAGAAGCAGTCAAGGGTAGCCTAGGGTTAGGGTTAGGCTTAGGGTTAGGCTTAGGGTACGGCTTAGGGTACGTGTTCGGGGAGGGCATCGGGTAAGGCGTAGGGTATGGGTTAGGGTTAGGGTTAGGGTTAGTGTTAGGGTTAGGGCTCGGTTTAGGGTACGGGTTAGGATTAGTGTACGTGTTAGGGTTAGGGTAGGGGTTAGGGTTAGGGTACGAGTTAGGGTTAGGGTAGTTATTAAACCTATCCCACTCTCTAGATACCCCTTAGCACGTAAAGCAATATTATTTGGAGGTCCATCCATGGAGAAGAGTTTAGACACTAAGATAATATAAGGAACACACCCATTAGTAAGAAATCACATTAGGATTCTCTTGTTAAGCTGTTCCTTAAAACACTAGTGCTTAGGAAATCTATTGGAGGCAGAAGCAGTCAAGGGTAGCCTAGGGTTAGGGTTAGGCTTAGGGTACGGCTTAAGGTACGGGTTCGGGGAGGGCTTCGGGTACGGCGTATGTTATGGGTTAGGGTTAGGGTTATGGTTAGTGTTAGGGTTAGGGCTCGCTTTAGTGTACGGGTTAGGATTAGGGTACATGTTAGGGTTAGGGTAGGGGTTAGGGTTAGGGTACGCGTTAGGGTTAGGGTAGTGATTAAACCTATCCCACTCTCTAGATACCCCTTAGCACGTAAAGGAATATTATTTGGTGGTCCAGCCATGGAGAAGAGTTTAGACACTAGGATAATATAAGGAACACACCCATTATAAAGAAATCACATTAGGATTGTCTTTTTAAGCTGTTCCTTAAAACACTAGTGCTTAGGAAATCTATTGGAGGCAGAAGCAGTCAAGGGTAGCGTAGGGTTAGGGTTAGGCTTAGGATTAGGCTTAGGGTACGGCTTAGCGTACGGGTTCGGGGAGGGCTTCGGGTACGGCGTAGGGTATGGGTTAGGGTTAGGGTTAGGGTTAGTGTTAGGGTTAGGGCTCTGTTTAGGGTACGGGTTAGGATTAGGGTACGTGTTAGGGTTAGGGTATGGGTTAGTGTTAGGGTACCCGTTAGGGATAGGGTAGTAATTAAACCTATCCCACTCTCTAGATACCCCTTAGCACGTAAAGGAATATTATTTGGGGTTCCAGCCATGGAAAACAGTTTAGACACTAGGATTAGATAAGGAACACACCCATTATAAAGAAATCACATTAGGATTCTCTTTTTAAGCTGTTCCTTAAAACACTAGTGCTTAGGAAATCTATTGGAGGCAAAAGCAGTCAAGGGTAGCCTAGGGTTAGGGTTAGGCTTAGGGTTAGGTTTAGGGTACGGCTTAGGGTACGGGTTCGGGGAGGGCTTCGGGTACGGCGTAGGGTATGGGTTAGGGATAGGGTTAGGGTTAGTGTTAGGGTTAGGGCTCGGTTTAGGGTACGGGTTAGGATTAGGGTACGTGTTAGGGTTAGGGTAGGGGTTAGGGTTAGGGTACGCATTAGGGTTAGGGTAGTTATTAAACCTATCCCACTCTCTAGATACCCCTTAGCACGTAAAGCAATATTATTTTGGGGTCCATCCAATGGAGAAGAGTTTAGACACTAAGATAATATAAGGAACACACACATTATAAAGAAATCACATTAGGATTCTCTTTTTAAGCTGTTCCTTAAAACACTAGTGCTTAAAAATCTATTGGAGGCAGAAGCAGTCAAGGGTAGCCTAGGGTTAGGGTTAGGCTTAGGGTTAGGTTTAGGGTACGGCTTAGGGTACGGGTTCGGGGAGGGCTTCGGGTACGGCGTAGGGTATGGGTTAGGGATAGGGTTAGGGTTAGTGTTAGGGTTAGGGCTCGGTTTAGGGTACGGGTTAGGATTAGGGTACGTGTTAGGGTTAGGGTAGGGGTTAGGGTTAGGGTACGCATTAGGGTTAGGGTAGTTATTAAACCTATCCCACTCTCTAGATACCCCTTAGCACGTAAAGGAATATTACTTGGGGGTCCAGCCATGGAGAAGAGTTTAGACACTAAGATAATATAAGGAACACACACATTATAAAGAAATCACATTAGGATACTCTTTTTAATCTGTTCCTTAAAACACTAGTGCTTAGGAAATCTATTGGAGGCAGAAGCAGTCAAGGGTAGTCTAGGGTTAGGGTTAGGCTTAGGGTTAGGGTTAGGGTACGGCTTAGGGTATGGGTTCGGGGAGAGGTTCGGGCACGGCGTAGGGTATGGGTTAGGGTTAGGGTTATGGTTAGTGTTAGGGTTAGGGCTCGGTTTAGGGTACGGGTTAGGATTAGGGTACGTGTTAGGGTTAGGGTAGGGGTTAGTGTTAGGGTACCCGTTAGGGTTAGGGTAGTAATTAAACCTATCCCACTCTCTAGATACCCCTTAGCACGTAAAGGAATATTATTTGGGGTTCCAGCCATGGAAAAGAGTTTAGACACTAGGATTAGATAAGGAACACACCCATTATAAAGAAATCACATTAGGATTCTCTTTTTAAGCTGTTCCTTAAAACACTAGTGCTTTGGAAATCTATTGGAGGCAGAAGCAGTCAAGGGTAGCCTAGGGTTAGGGTTAGGCTTAGGGTTAGGCTTAGGGTACGGCTTAGGGTACGTGTTCGGGGAGGGCTTCGGGTACGGCGTAGGGTATGGGTTAGGGTTAGGGTTAGGGTTAGTGTTAGGGTTAGGGCTCGGTTTAGGGTACGGGTTAGGATTAGTGTACGTGTTAGGGTTAGGGTAGGGGTTAGGGTTAGGGTATGAGTTAGGGTTAGGGTAGTTATTAAACCTATCCCACTCTCTAGATACCCCTTAGCACGTAAAGCAATATTATTTGGAGGTCCATCCATGGAGAAGAGTTTAGACACTAAGATAATATAAGGAACACACCCATTAGTAAGAAATCACATTAGGATTCTCTTTTTAAGCTGTTCCTTAAAACACTAGTGCTTAGGAAATCTATTGGAGGCAGAAGCAGTCAAGGGTAGCCTAGGGTTAGGGTTAGGCTTAGGGTACGGCTTAAGGTACGGGTTCGGGGAGGGCTTCGGGTACGGCGTATGTTATGGGTTAGGGTTAGGGTTATGGTTAGTGTTAGGGTTAGGGCTCGCTTTAGTGTACGGGTTAGGATTATGGTACATGTTAGGGTTAGGGTAGGGGTTAGGGTTAGGGTACGCGTTAGGGTTAGGGTAGTGATTAAACCTATCCCACTCTCTAGATACCCCTTAGCACGTAAAGGAATATTATTTGGTGGTCCAGCCATGGAGAAGAGTTTAGACACTAGGATAATATAAGGAACACACCCATTATAAAGAAATCACATTAGGATTGTCTTTTTAAGCTGTTCCTTAAAACACTAGTGCTTAGGAAATCTATTGGAGGCAGAAGCAGTCAAGGGTAGCGTAGGGTTAGGGTTAGGCTTAGGGTTAGGCTTAGGGTACGGCTTAGGGTACGGGTTCGGGGAGGGCTTCGGGTACGGCGTAGGGTATGGGTTAGGGTTAGGGTTAGGGTTAGTGTTAGGGTTAGGGCTCGGTTTAGGGTACGGGTTAGGATTAGGGTACGTGTTAGGGTTAGGGTATGGGTTAGTGTTAGGGTACCCGTTAGGGTTAGGGTAGTAATTAAACCTATCCCACTCTCTAGATACCCCTTAGCACGTAAAGGAATATTATTTGGGGTTCCAGCCATGGAAAAGAGTTTAGACACTAGGATTAGATAAGGAACACACCCATTATAAAGAAATCACATTAGGATTCTCTTTTTAAGCTGTTCCTTAAAACACTAGTGCTTAGGAAATCTATTGGAGGCAGAAGCAGTCAAGGGTAGCCTTGGGTTAGTGTTAGGCTTAGGGTTAGGTTTAGGGTACGGCTTAGGGTACGGGTTCGGGGAGGGCTTCGGGTACGGCGTAGGGTATGGGTTAGGGATAGGGTTAGGGTTAGTGTTAGGGTTAGGGCTCGGTTTAGAGTACGGGTTAGGATTAGGGTACGTGTTAGGGTTAGGGTAGGGGTTAGGGTTAGGGTACGCATTAGGGTTAGGTTAGTTATTAAACCTATCCCACTCTCTAGATACCCCTTAGCACGTAAAGCAATATTATATGGGGGTCCATCCAATGGAGAAGAGTTTAGACACTAAGATAATATAAGGAACACACACATTATAAAGAAATCACATTAGGATTCTCTTTTTAAGCTGTTCCTTAAAACACTAGTGCTTAAAAATCTATTGGAGGCAGAAGCAGTCAAGGGTAGCCTAGGGTTAGGGTTAGGCTTAGGGTTAGGCTTAGGGTACGGCTTAGGGTACGGGTTCGGTGAGGGCTTCGGGTACGGCTTGGGGTATGGGTTAGGGTTAGGGTTAGGGTTAGTGTTAGGGTTAGGGTTCGGTTTAGGGTACGTTTTAGAATTAGGGTACGTGTTAGTGTTAGGGTAGGGGTTAGGGTTAGGGTACGTGTTAGGGTTAGGGTAGTTATTAAACCTATCGCCCCTCTAGTTACCCCTTAGCACGTAAAGGAATATTACTTGGGGGTCCAGCCATGGAGAAGAGTTTAGACACTAAGATAATATAAGGAACACACACATTATAAAGAAATCACATTAGGATACTCTTTTTAATCTGTTCCTTAAAACACTAGTGCTTAGGAAATCTATTGGAGGCAGAAGCAGTCAAGGGTAGTCTAGGGTTAGGGTTAGGCTTAGGGTTAGGCTTAGGGTACGGCTTAGGGTATGGGTTCGGGGAGGGCTTCGGGTACGGCGAAGGGTATGGGTTAAGGTTAGGGTTAGGGTTAGTGTTAGGGTTAGGGCTCGGATTAGGTTATGGGTTAGGATTAGGGTACGTGTTAGGGTTAGGGTAGGGGTTAGGGTTAGGGTACGCATTAGGGTTAGGGTAGTTATTAAACCTATCCCACTCTCTAGATACCCCTTTGCACGTAAAGGAATATTATTTCGGTGTCCAGCCATGGAGAAGAGTTTAGACACTAGGATAAGATAAGGAACACACTCATTATAAAGAAATCACATTAGGATTCTCTTTTTAAGCTGTTCCTTAAAACACTAGTGCTTAGGAAATCTATTGGAGGCAGAAGCAGTCAAGGGTAGCCTGGGGTTAGGGTTAGGCTTAGGGTTAGGGTTAGGGTACGGCTTAGGGTATGGGTTCGGGGAGAGGTTCGGGCACGGCGTAGGGTATGGGTTAGCGTTAGGGTTAGGGTTAGTGTTAGGGTTAGGGCTCGGTTTAGGTTACGGGTTAGGATTAGGGTACATGTTAGGGTTAGGGTAGGGGTTAGGTTTAGGATACGCGTTAGGGTTAGGGTAGTTATTAAAACTATCCCACTCTCTAGATACCCCTTAGCACCTAAAGGAATATTATTTGGGGGTCCAGCCATGGAGAAGCATTTAGACAGTAGGAGAAGGTAAGGAACACACCCATTATTAAGAAATCACATTAGGATTCTCTTTTTAAGCTGTTCCTTAAAACACTAGTGCTTAAAAATCTATTGGAGGCAGAAGCAGTCAAGGGTAGCCTAGGGTTAGGGTTAGGCTTAGGGTTAGGGTTAGGGTACGGCTTAGGGTATGGGTTCGGGGAGAGGTTCGGGCACGGCGTAGGGTATGGGTTAGGGTTAGGGTTAGGGTTAGTGTTAGGGTTAGGGCTCGGTTTAGGGTACGGGTTAGGATTAGGGTACGTGTTAGGGTTAGGGTAGGGGTTAGTGTTAGGGTACCCGTTAGGGTTAGGGTAGTAATTAAACCTATCCCACTCTCTAGATACCCCTTAGCACGTAAAGGAATATTATTTGGGGTTCCAGCCATGGAAAAGAGTTTAGACACTAGGATTAGATAAGGAACACACACATTATAAAGAAATCACATTAGGATTCTCTTTTTAAGCTGTTCCTTAAAACACTAGTGCTTTGGAAATCTATTGGAGGCAGAAGCAGTCAAGGGTAGCCTAGGGTTAGGGTTAGGCTTAGGGTTAGGCTTAGGGTACGGCTTAGGGTACGTGTTCGGGGAGGGCATCGGGTAAGGCGTAGGGTATGGGTTAGGGTTAGGGTTAGGGTTTGTGTTAGGGTTAGGGCTCGGTTTAGGGTACGGGTTAGGATTAGTGTACGTGTTAGGGTTAGGGTAGGGGTTAGGGTTAGGGTACGAGTTAGGGTTAGGGTAGTTATTAAACCTATCCCACTCTCTAGATACCCCTTAGCACGTAAAGCAATATTATTTGGAGGTCCATCCATGGAGAAGAGTTTAGACACTAAGATAATATAAGGAACACACCCATTAGTAAGAAATCACATTAGGATTCTCTTGTTAAGCTGTTCCTTAAAACACTAGTGCTTAGGAAATCTATTGGAGGCAGAAGCAGTCAAGGGTAGCCTAGGGTTAGGGTTAGGCTTAGGGTACGGCTTAAGGTACGGGTTCGGGGAGGGCTTCGGGTACGGCGTATGTTATGGGTTAGGGTTAGGGTTATGGTTAGTGTTAGGGTTAGGGCTCGCTTTAGTGTACGGGTTAGGATTAGGGTACATGTTAGGGTTAGGGTAGGGGTTAGGGTTAGGGTACGCGTTAGGGTTAGGGTAGTGATTAAACCTATCCCACTCTCTAGATACCCCTTAGCACGTAAAGGAATATTATTTGGTGGTCCAGCCATGGAGAAGAGTTTAGACACTAGGATAATATAAGGAACACACCCATTATAAAGAAATCACATTAGGATTGTCTTTTTAAGCTGTTCTTTAAAACACTAGTGCTTAGGAAATCTATTGGAGGCAGAAGCAGTCAAGGGTAGCGTAGGGTTAGGGTTAGGCTTAGGATTAGGCTTAGGGTACGGCTTAGGGTACGGGTTCGGGGAGGGCTTCGGGTACGGCGTAGGGTATGGGTTAGGGTTAGGGTTAGGGTTAGTGTTAGGGTTAGGGCTCTGTTTAGGGTACGGGTTAGGATTAGGGTACGTGTTAGGGTTAGGGTATGGGTTAGTGTTAGGGTACCCGTTAGGGATAGGGTAGTAATTAAACCTATCCCACTCTCTAGATACCCCTTAGCACGTAAAGGAATATTATTTGGGGTTCCAGCCATGGAAAACAGTTTAGACACTAGGATTAGATAAGGAACACACCCATTATAAAGAAATCACATTAGGATTCTCTTTTTAAGCTGTTCCTTAAAACACTAGTGCTTAGGAAATCTATTGGAGGCAAAAGCCGTCAAGGGTAGCCTAGGGTTAGGGTTAGGCTTAGGGTTAGGTTTAGGGTACGGCTTAGGGTACGGGTTCGGGGAGGGCTTCGGGTACGGCGTAGGGTATGGGTTAGGGATAGGGTTAGGGTTAGTGTTAGGGTTAGGGCTCGGTTTAGGGTACGGGTTAGGATTAGGGTACGTGTTAGGGTTAGGGTAGGGGTTAGGGTTAGGGTACGCATTAGGGTTAGGGTAGTTATTAAACCTATCCCACTCTCTAGATACCCCTTAGCACGTAAAGCAATATTATTTTGGGGTCCATCCAATGGAGAAGAGTTTAGACACTAAGATAATATAAGGAACACACACATTATAAAGAAATCACATTAGGATTCTCTTTTTAAGCTGTTCCTTAAAACACTAGTGCTTAAAAATCTATTGGAGGCAGAAGCAGTCAAGGGTAGCCTAGGGTTAGGGTTAGGCTTAGGGTTAGGTTTAGGGTACGGCTTAGGGTACGGGTTCGGGGAGGGCTTCGGGTACGGCGTAGGGTATGGGTTAGGGATAGGGTTAGGGTTAGTGTTAGGGTTAGGGCTCGGTTTATGGTACGGGTTAGGATTAGGGTACGTGTTAGGGTTAGGGTAGGGGTTAGGGTTAGGGTACGCATTAGGGTTAGGGTAGTTATTAAACCTATCCCACTCTCTAGATACCCCTTAGCACGTAAAGCAATATTATTTGGGGGTCCATCCAATGGAGAAGAGTTTAGACACTAAGATAATATAAGGAACACACACATTATAAAGAAATCACATTAGGATTCTCTTTTTAAGCTGTTCCTTAAAACACTAGTGCTTAAAAATCTATTGGAGGCAGAAGCAGTCAAGGGTAGCCTAGGGTTAGGGTTAGGCTTAGGGTTAGGCTTAGGGTACGGCTTAGGGTACGGGTTCGGTGAGGGCTTCGGGTACGGCGTAGGGTAAGGGTTAGGGTTAGGGTTAGGGTTAGTGTTAGGGTTAGGGCTCGGTTTAGGGTACATTTTAGAATTAGGGTACGTGTTAGTGTTAGGGTAGGGGTTAGGGTTAGGGTACGTGTTAGGGTTAGGGTAGTTATTAAACCTATCGCCTCTCTAGTTACCCCTTAGCACGTAAAGGAATATTACTTGGGGGTCCAGCCATGGAGAAGAGTTTAGACACTAAGATAATATAAGGAACACACACATTATAAAGAAATCACATTAGGATACTCTTTTTAATCTGTTCCTTAAAACACTAGTGCTTAGGAAATCTATTGGAGGCAGAAGCAGTCAAGGGTAGTCTAGGGTTAGGGTTAGGCTTAGGGTTAGGGTTAGGGTACGGCTTAGGGTATGGGTTCGGGGAGAGGTTCGGGCACGGCGTAGGGTATGGGTTAGGGTTAGGGTTATGGTTAGTGTTAGGGTTAGGGCTCGGTTTAGGTTACGGGTTAGGATTAGGGTACGTGTTAGGGTTAGGGTAGGGGTTAGTGTTAGGGTACCCGTTAGGGTTAGGGTAGTAATTAAACCTATCCCACTCTCTAGATACCCCTTAGCACGTAAAGGAATATTATTTGGGGTTCCAGCCATGGAAAAGAGTTTAGACACTAGGATTAGATACGGAACACACCCATTATAAAGAAATCACATTAGGATTCTCTTTTTAAGCTGTTCCTTAAAACACTAGTGCTTTGGAAATCTATTGGAGGCAGAAGCAGTCAAGGGTAGCCTAGGGTTAGGGTTAGGCTTAGGGTTAGGCTTAGGGTACGGCTTAGGGTACGTGTTCGGGGAGGGCTTCGGGTACGGCGTAGGGTATGGGTTAGGGTTAGGGTTAGGGTTAGTGTTAGGGTTAGGGCTCGGTTTAGGGTACGGGTTAGGATTAGTGTACGTGTTAGGGTTAGGGTAGGGGTTAGGGTTAGGGTATGAGTTAGGGTTAGGGTAGTTATTAAACCTATCCCACTCTCTAGATACCCCTTAGCACGTAAAGCAATATTATTTGGAGGTCCATCCATGGAGAAGAGTTTAGACACTAAGATAATATAAGGAACACACCCATTAGTAAGAAATCACATTAGGATTCTCTTTTTAAGCTGTTCCTTAAAACACTAGTGCTTAGGAAATCTATTGGAGGCAGAAGCAGTCAAGGGTAGCCTAGGGTTAGGGTTAGGCTTAGGGTACGGCTTAAGGTACGGGTTCGGGGAGGGCTTCGGGTACGGCGTATGTTATGGGTTAGGGTTAGGGTTATGGTTAGTGTTAGGGTTAGGGCTCGCTTTAGTGTACGGGTTAGGATTATGGTACATGTTAGGGTTAGGGTAGGGGTTAGGGTTAGGGTACGCGTTAGGGTTAGGGTAGTGATTAAACCTATCCCACTCTCTAGATACCCCTTAGCACGTAAAGGAATATTATTTGGTGGTCCAGCCATGGAGAAGAGTTTAGACACTAGGATAATATAAGGAACACACCCATTATAAAGAAATCACATTAGGATTGTCTTTTTAAGCTGTTCCTTAAAACACTAGTGCTTAGGAAATCTATTGGAGGCAGAAGCAGTCAAGGGTAGCGTAGGGTTAGGGTTAGGCTTAGGGTTAGGCTTAGGGTACGGCTTAGGGTACGGGTTCGGGGAGGGCTTCGGGTACGGCGTAGGGTATGGGTTAGGGTTAGGGTTAGGGTTAGTGTTAGGGTTAGGGCTCGGTTTAGGGTACGGGTTAGGATTAGGGTACGTGTTAGGGTTAGGGTATGGGTTAGTGTTAGGGTACCCGTTAGGGTTAGGGTAGTAATTAAACCTATCCCACTCTCTAGATACCCCTTAGCACGTAAAGGAATATTATTTGGGCTTCCAGCCATGGAAAAGAGTTTAGACACTAGGATAAGATAAGGAACACACCCATTATAAAGAAATCACATTAGGATTCTCTTTTTAAGCTGTTCCTTAAAACACTAGTGCTTAGGAAATCTATTGGAGGCAGAAGCAGTCAAGGGTAGCCTAGGGTTAGTGTTAGGCTTAGGGTTAGGTTTAGGGTACGGCTTAGGGTACGGGTTCGGGGAGGGCTTCGGGTACGGCGTAGGGTATGGGTTAGGGATAGGGTTAGGGTTAGTGTTAGGGTTAGGGCTCGGTTTAGGGTACGGGTTAGGATTAGGGTACGTGTTAGGGTTAGGGTAGGGGTTAGGGTTAGGGTACGCATTAGGGTTAGGGTAGTTATTAAACCTATCCCACTCTCTAGATACCCCTTAGCACGTAAAGCAATATTATATGGGGGTCCATCCAATGGAGAAGAGTTTAGACACTAAGATAATATAAGGAACACACACATTATAAAGAAATCACATTAGGATTCTCTTTTTAAGCTGTTCCTTAAAACACTAGTGCTTAAAAATCTATTGGAGGCAGAAGCAGTCAAGGGTAGCCTAGGGTTAGGGTTAGGCTTAGGGTTAGGCTTAGGGTACGGCTTAGGGTACGGGTTCGGTGAGGGCTTCGGGTATGGGTTAGGGTTAGGGTTAGGGTTAGTGTTAGGGTTAGGGTTCGGTTTAGGGTACGTTTTAGAATTAGGGTACGTGTTAGTGTTAGGGTAGGGGTTAGGGTTAGGGTACGTGTTAGGGTTAGGGTAGTTATTAAACCTATCGCCCCTCTAGTTACCCCTTAGCACGTAAAGGAATATTACTTGGGGGTCCAGCCATGGAGAAGAGTTTAGACACTAAGATAATATAAGGAACACACACATTATAAAGAAATCACATTAGGATACTCTTTTTAATCTGTTCCTTAAAACACTAGTGCTTAGGAAATCTATTGGAGGCAGAAGCAGTCAAGGGTAGTCTAGGGTTAGGGTTAGGCTTAGGGTTAGGCTTAGGGTACGGCTTAGGGTACGGGTTCGGGGAGGGCTTCGGGTACGGCGAAGGGTATGGGTTAAGGTTAGGGTTAGGGTTAGTGTTAGGGTTAGGGCTCGGATTAGGTTATGGGTTAGGATTAGGGTACGTGTTAGGGTTAGGGTAGGGGTTAGGGTTAGGGTACGCATTAGGGTTAGGGTAGTTATTAAACCTATCCCACTCTCTAGATACCCCTTTGCACGTAAAGGAATATTATTTGGGTGTCCAGCCATGGAGAAGAGTTTAGACACTAGGATAAGATAAGGAACACACTCATTATAAAGAAATCACATTAGGATTCTCTTTTTAAGCTGTTCCTTAAAACACTAGTGCTTAGGAAATCTATTGGAGGCAGAAGCAGTCAAGGGTAGCCTGGGGTTAGGGTTAGGCTTAGGGTTAGGGTTAGGGTACGGCTTAGGGTATGGGTTCGGGGAGAGGTTCGGGCACGGCGTAGGGTATGGGTTAGCGTTAGGGTTAGGGTTAGTGTTAGGGTTAGGGCTCGGTTTAGGTTACGGGTTAGGATTAGGGTACATGTTAGGGTTAGGGTAGGGGTTAGGTTTAGGATACGCGTTAGGGTTAGGGTAGATATTAAAACTATCCCACTCTCTAGATACCCCTTAGCACCTAAAGGAATATTATTTGGGGGTCCAGCCATGGAGAAGCATTTAGACAGTAGGAGAAGGTAAGGAACACACCCATTATTAAGAAATCACATTAGGATTCTCTTTTTAAGCTGTTCCTTAAAACACTAGTGCTTAAAAATCTATTGGAGGCAGAAGCAGTCAAGGGTAGCCTAGGGTTAGGGTTAGGCTTAGGGTTAGGGTTAGGGTACGGCTTAGGGTATGGGTTCGGGGAGAGGTTCGGGCACGGCGTAGGGTATGGGTTAGGGTTAGGGTTAGGGTTAGTGTTAGGGTTAGGGCTCGGTTTAGGGTACGGGTTAGGATTAGGGTACGTGTTAGGGTTAGGGTAGGGGTTAGTGTTAGGGTACCCGTTAGGGTTAGGGTAGTAATTAAACCTATCCCACTCTCTAGATACCCCTTAGCACGTAAAGGAATATTATTTGGGGTTCCAGCCATGGAAAAGCGTTTAGACACTAGGATTAGATAAGGAACACACACATTATAAAGAAATCACATTAGGATTCTCTTTTTAAGCTGTTCCTTAAAACACTAGTGCTTTGGAAATCTATTGGAGGCAGAAGCAGTCAAGGGTAGCCTAGGGTTAGGGTTAGGCTTAGGGTTAGGCTTAGGGTACGGCTTAGGGTACGTGTTCGGGGAGGGCATCGGGTAAGGCGTAGGGTATGGGTTAGGGTTAGGGTTAGGGTTAGTGTTAGGGTTAGGGCTCGGTTTAGGGTACGGGTTAGGATTAGTGTACGTGTTAGGGTTAGGGTAGGGGTTAGGGTTAGGGTACGAGTTAGGGTTAGGGTAGTTACTAAACCTATCCCACTCTCTAGATACCCCTTAGCACGTAAAGCAATATTATTTGGAGGTCCATCCATGGAGAAGAGTTTAGACACTAAGATAATATAAGGAACACACCCATTAGTAAGAAATCACATTAGGATTCTCTTGTTAAGCTGTTCCTTAAAACACTAGTGCTTAGGAAATCTATTGGAGGCAGAAGCAGTCAAGGGTAGCCTAGGGTTAGGGTTAGGCTTAGGGTACGGCTTAAGGTACGGGTTCGGGGAGGGCTTCGGGTACGGCGTATGTTATGGGTTAGGGTTAGGGTTATGGTTAGTGTTAGGGTTAGGGCTCGCTTTAGTGTACGGGTTAGGATTAGGGTACATGTTAGGGTTAGGGTAGGGGTTAGGGTTAGGGTACGCGTTAGGGTTAGGGTAGTGATTAAACCTATCCCACTCTCTAGATACCCCTTAGCACGTAAAGGAATATTATTTGGTGGTCCAGCCATGGAGAAGAGTTTAGACACTAGGATAATATAAGGAACACACCCATTATAAAGAAATCACATTAGGATTGTCTTTTTAAGCTGTTCCTTAAAACACTAGTGCTTAGGAAATCTATTGGAGGCAGAAGCAGTCAAGGGTAGCGTAGGGTTAGGGTTAGGCTTAGGATTAGGCTTAGGGTACGGCTTAGGGTACGGGTTCGGGGAGGGCTTCGGGTACGGCGTATGGTATGGGTTAGGGTTAGGGTTAGGGTTAGTGTTAGGGTTAGGGCTCGGTTTAGGGTATAGGTTAGGATTAGGGTACGTGTTAGGGTTAGGTTAGGGGTTAGGGTTAGGGTACGCATTAGGGTTAGGGTAGTTATTAAACCTATCCCACTCTCTAGATACCCCTTAGCACGTAAAGCAATATTATTTGGGGGTCCATCCAATGGAGAAGAGTTTAGACACTAAGATAATATAAGGAACACACACATTATAAAGAAATCACATTAGGATTCTCTTTTTAAGCTGTTCCTTAAAACACTAGTGCTTAAAAATCTATTGGAGGCAGAAGCAGTCAAGGGTAGCCTAGGGTTAGGGTTAGGCTTAGGGTTAGGCTTAGGGTACGGCTTAGGGTACGGGTTCGGTGAGGGCTTCGGGTACGGCGTAGGGTAAGGGTTAGGGTTAGGGTTAGGGTTAGTGTTAGGGTTAGGGCTCGGTTTAGGGTACGTTTTAGAATTAGGGTACGTGTTAGTGTTAGGGTAGGGGTTAGGGTTAGGGTAAGTGTTAGGGTTAGGGTAGTTATTAAACCTATCGCCTCTCTAGTTACCCCTTAGCACGTAAAGGAATATTACTTGGGGGTCCAGCCATGGAGAAGAGTTTAGACACTAAGATAATATAAGGAACACACACATTATAAAGAAATCACATTAGGATACTCTTTTTAATCTGTTCCTTAAAACACTAGTGCTTAGGAAATCTATTGGAGGCAGAAGCAGTCAAGGGTAGTCTAGGGTTAGGGTTAGGCTTAGGGTTAGGGTTAGGGTACGGCTTAGGGTATGGGTTCGGGGAGAGGTTCGGGCACGGCGTAGGGTATGGGTTAGGGTTAGGGTTATGGTTAGTGTTAGGGTTAGGGCTCGGTTTAGGGTACGGGTTAGGATTAGGGTACGTGTTAGGGTTAGGGTAGGGGTTAGTGTTAGGGTACCCGTTAGGGTTAGGGTAGTAATTAAACCTATCCCACTCTCTAGATACCCCTTAGCACGTAAAGGAATATTATTTGGGGTTCCAGCCATGGAAAAGCGTTTAGACACTAGGATTAGATAAGGAACACACCCATTATAAAGAAATCACATTAGGATTGTCTTTTTAAGCTGTTCCTTAAAACACTAGTGCTTAGGAAATCTATTGGAGGCAGAAGCAGTCAAGGGTAGCCTAGGGTTAGGGTTAGGCTTAGGGTTAGGGTTAGGGTACGGCTTAGGGTATGGGTTCGGGGAGAGGTTCGGGCACGGCGTAGGGTATGGGTTAGGGTTAGGGTTAGGGTTAGTGTTAGGGTTAGGGCTCGGTTTAGGGTACGGGTTAGGATTAGGGTACGTGTTAGGGTTAGGGTAGGGGTTAGTGTTAGGGTACCCGTTAGGGTTAGGGTAGTAATTAAACCTATCCCACTCTCTAGATACCCCTTAGCACGTAAAGGAATATTATTTGGGGTTCCAGCCATGGAAAAGCGTTTAGACACTAGGATTAGATAAGGAACACACACATTATAAAGAAATCACATTAGGATTCTCTTTTTAAGCTGTTCCTTAAAACACTAGTGCTTTGGAAATCTATTGGAGGCAGAAGCAGTCAAGGGTAGCCTAGGGTTAGGGTTAGGCTTAGGGTTAGGCTTAGGGTACGGCTTAGGGTACGTGTTCGGGGAGGGCATCGGGTAAGGCGTAGGGTATGGGTTAGGGTTAGGGTTAGGGTTAGTGTTAGGGTTAGGGCTCGGTTTAGGGTACGGGTTAGGATTAGTGTACGTGTTAGGGTTAGGGTAGGGGTTAGGGTTAGGGTACGAGTTAGGGTTAGGGTAGTTACTAAACCTATCCCACTCTCTAGATACCCCTTAGCACGTAAAGCAATATTATTTGGAGGTCCATCCATGGAGAAGAGTTTAGACACTAAGATAATATAAGGAACACACCCATTAGTAAGAAATCACATTAGGATTCTCTTGTTAAGCTGTTCCTTAAAACACTAGTGCTTAGGAAATCTATTGGAGGCAGAAGCAGTCAAGGGTAGCCTAGGGTTAGGGTTAGGCTTAGGGTACGGCTTAAGGTACGGGTTCGGGGAGGGCTTCGGGTACGGCGTATGTTATGGGTTAGGGTTAGGGTTATGGTTAGTGTTAGGGTTAGGGCTCGCTTTAGTGTACGGGTTAGGATTAGGGTACATGTTAGGGTTAGGGTAGGGGTTAGGGTTAGGGTACGCGTTAGGGTTAGGGTAGTGATTAAACCTATCCCACTCTCTAGATACCCCTTAGCACGTAAAGGAATATTATTTGGTGGTCCAGCCATGGAGAAGAGTTTAGACACTAGGATAATATAAGGAACACACCCATTATAAAGAAATCACATTAGGATTGTCTTTTTAAGCTGTTCCTTAAAACACTAGTGCTTAGGAAATCTATTGGAGGCAGAAGCAGTCAAGGGTAGCGTAGGGTTAGGGTTAGGCTTAGGATTAGGCTTAGGGTACGGCTTAGGGTACGGGTTCGGGGAGGGCTTCGGGTACGGCGTATGGTATGGGTTAGGGTTAGGGTTAGGGTTAGTGTTAGGGTTAGGGCTCGGTTTAGGGTATAGGTTAGGATTAGGGTACGTGTTAGGGTTAGGTTAGGGGTTAGGGTTAGGGTACGCATTAGGGTTAGGGTAGTTATTAAACCTATCCCACTCTCTAGATACCCCTTAGCACGTAAAGCAATATTATTTGGGGGTCCATCCAATGGAGAAGAGTTTAGACACTAAGATAATATAAGGAACACACACATTATAAAGAAATCACATTAGGATTCTCTTTTTAAGCTGTTCCTTAAAACACTAGTGCTTAAAAATCTATTGGAGGCAGAAGCAGTCAAGGGTAGCCTAGGGTTAGGGTTAGGCTTAGGGTTAGGCTTAGGGTACGGCTTAGGGTACGGGTTCGGTGAGGGCTTCGGGTACGGCGTAGGGTAAGGGTTAGGGTTAGGGTTAGGGTTAGTGTTAGGGTTAGGGCTCGGTTTAGGGTACGTTTTAGAATTAGGGTACGTGTTAGTGTTAGGGTAGGGGTTAGGGTTAGGGTAAGTGTTAGGGTTAGGGTAGTTATTAAACCTATCGCCTCTCTAGTTACCCCTTAGCACGTAAAGGAATATTACTTGGGGGTCCAGCCATGGAGAAGAGTTTAGACACTAAGATAATATAAGGAACACACACATTATAAAGAAATCACATTAGGATACTCTTTTTAATCTGTTCCTTAAAACACTAGTGCTTAGGAAATCTATTGGAGGCAGAAGCAGTCAAGGGTAGTCTAGGGTTAGGGTTAGGCTTAGGGTTAGGGTTAGGGTACGGCTTAGGGTATGGGTTCGGGGAGAGGTTCGGGCACGGCGTAGGGTATGGGTTAGGGTTAGGGTTATGGTTAGTGTTAGGGTTAGGGCTCGGTTTAGGGTACGGGTTAGGATTAGGGTACGTGTTAGGGTTAGGGTAGGGGTTAGTGTTAGGGTACCCGTTAGGGTTAGGGTAGTAATTAAACCTATCCCACTCTCTAGATACCCCTTAGCACGTAAAGGAATATTATTTGGGGTTCCAGCCATGGAAAAGCGTTTAGACACTAGGATTAGATAAGGAACACACCCATTATAAAGAAATCACATTAGGATTGTCTTTTTAAGCTGTTCCTTAAAACACTAGTGCTTAGGAAATCTATTGGAGGCAGAAGCAGTCAAGGGTAGCCTAGGGTTAGGGTTAGGCTTAGGGTTAGGGTTAGGGTACGGCTTAGGGTATGGGTTCGGGGAGAGGTTCGGGCACGGCGTAGGGTATGGGTTAGGGTTAGGGTTAGGGTTAGTGTTAGGGTTAGGGCTCGGTTTAGGGTACGGGTTAGGATTAGGGTACGTGTTAGGGTTAGGGTAGGGGTTAGTGTTAGGGTACCCGTTAGGGTTAGGGTAGTAATTAAACCTATCCCACTCTCTAGATACCCCTTAGCACGTAAAGGAATATTATTTGGGGTTCCAGCCATGGAAAAGCGTTTAGACACTAGGATTAGATAAGGAACACACACATTATAAAGAAATCACATTAGGATTCTCTTTTTAAGCTGTTCCTTAAAACACTAGTGCTTTGGAAATCTATTGGAGGCAGAAGCAGTCAAGGGTAGCCTAGGGTTAGGGTTAGGCTTAGGGTTAGGCTTAGGGTACGGCTTAGGGTACGTGTTCGGGGAGGGCATCGGGTAAGGCGTAGGGTATGGGTTAGGGTTAGGGTTAGGGTTAGTGTTAGGGTTAGGGCTCGGTTTAGGGTACGGGTTAGGATTAGTGTACGTGTTAGGGTTAGGGTAGGGGTTAGGGTTAGGGTACGAGTTAGGGTTAGGGTAGTTATTAAACCTATCCCACTCTCTAGATACCCCTTAGCACGTAAAGCAATATTATTTGGAGGTCCATCCATGGAGAAGAGTTTAGACACTAAGATAATATAAGGAACACACCCATTAGTAAGAAATCACATTAGGATTCTCTTGTTAAGCTGTTCCTTAAAACACTAGTGCTTAGGAAATCTATTGGAGGCAGAAGCAGTCAAGGGTAGCCTAGGGTTAGGGTTAGGCTTAGGTTACGGCTTAAGGTACGGGTTCGGGGAGGGCTTCGGGTACGGCGTATGTTATGGGTTAGGGTTAGGGTTATGGTTAGTGTTAGGGTTAGGGCTCGCTTTAGTGTACGGGTTAGGATTAGGGTACATGTTAGGGTTAGGGTAGGGGTTAGGGTTAGGGTACGCGTTAGGGTTAGGGTAGTGATTAAACCTATCCCACTCTCTAGATACCCCTTAGCACGTAAAGGAATATTATTTGGTGGTCCAGCCATGGAGAAGAGTTTAGACACTAGGATAATATAAGGAACACACCCATTATAAAGAAATCACATTAGGATTGTCTTTTTAAGCTGTTCCTTAAAACACTAGTGCTTAGGAAATCTATTGGAGGCAGAAGCAGTCAAGGGTAGCGTAGGGTTAGGGTTAGGCTTAGGATTAGGCTTAGGGTACGGCTTAGGGTACGGGTTCGGGGAGGGCTTCGGGTACGGCGTAGGGTATGGGTTAGGGTTAGGGTTAGGGTTAGTGTTAGGGTTAGGGCTCTGTTTAGGGTACGGGTTAGGATTAGGGTACGTGTTAGGGTTAGGGTATGGGTTAGTGTTAGGGTACCCGTTAGGGTTAGGGTAGTAATTAAACCTATCCCACTCTCTAGATACCCCTTAGCACGTAAAGGAATATTATTTGGGGTTCCAGCCATGGAAAACAGTTTAGACACTAGGATTAGATAAGGAACACACCCATTATAAAGAAATCACATTAGGATTCTCTTTTTAAGCTGTTCCTTAAAACACTAGTGCTTAGGAAATCTATTGGAGGCAGAAGCAGTCAAGGGTAGCCTAGGGTTAGGGTTAGGCTTAGGGTTAGGTTTAGGGTACGGCTTAGGGTACGGGTTCGGGGAGGGCTTCGGGTACGGCGTAGGGTATGGGTTAGGGATAGGGTTAGGGTTAGTGTTAGGGTTAGGGCTCGGTTTAGGGTACGGGTTAGGATTAGGGTACGTGTTAGGGTTAGGTTAGGGGTTAGGGTTAGGGTACGCATTAGGGTTAGGGTAGTTATTAAACCTATCCCACTCTCTAGATACCCCTTAGCACGTAAAGCAATATTATTTGGGGGTCCATCCAATGGAGAAGAGTTTAGACACTAAGATAATATAAGGAACACACACATGATAAAGAAATCACATTAGGATTCTCTTTTTAAGCTGTTCCTTAAAACACTAGTGCTTAAAAATCTATTGGAGGCAGAAGCAGTCAAGGGTAGCCTAGGGTTAGGGTTAGGCTTAGGGTTAGGCTTAGGGTACGGCTTAGGGTACGGGTTCGGTGAGGGCTTCGGGTACGGCGTAGGGTAAGGGTTAGGGTTAGGGTTAGGGTTAGTGTTAGGGTTAGGGCTCGGTTTAGGGTACGTTTTAGAATTAGGGTACGTGTTAGTGTTAGGGTAGGGGTTAGGGATAGGGTAAGTGTTAGGGTTAGGGTAGTTATTAAACCTATCGCCTCTCTAGTTACCCCTTAGCACGTAAAGGAATATTACTTGGGGGTCCAGCCATGGAGAAGAGTTTAGACACTAAGATAATATAAGGAACACACACATTATAAAGAAATCACATTAGGATACTCTTTTTAAGCTGTTCCTTAAAACACTAGTGCTTAGGAAATCTATTGGAGGCAGAAGCACTCAAGGGTAGTCTAGGGTTAGGGTTAGGCTTAGGGTTAGGCTTAGGGTACGGCTTAGGGTACGGGTTCGGGGAGGGCTTCGGGTACGGCGAAGGGTATGGGTTAAGGTTAGGGTTAGGGTTAGTGTTAGGGTTAGGGCTCGGATTAGGTTATGGGTTAGGATTAGGGTACGTGTTAGGGTTAGGGTAGGGGTTAGGGTTAGGGTACGCGTTAGGGTTAGGGTAGTTATTAAACCTATCCCACTCTCTAGATACCCCTTTGCACGTAAAGGAATATTATTTGGGTGTCCAGCCATGGAGAAGACTTTAGACACTAGGATAAGATAAGGAACACACTCATTATAAAGAAATCACATTAGGATTCTCTTTTTAAGCTGTTCCTTAAAACACTAGTGCTTAGGAAATCTATTGGAGGCAGAAGCATTCAAGGGTAGCCTAGGGTTAGGGTTAGGCTTAGGGTTAGGGTTAGGGTACGGCTTAGGGTATGGGTTCGGGGAGAGGTTCGGGCATGGCGTAGGGTATGGGTTAGGGTTAGGGTTAGGGTTAGTGTTAGGATTAGGGCTCGGTTTAGGGTATGGGTTAGGATTAGGGTACGTGTTAGGGTTAGGGTAGGGATTAGTGTTAGGATACCCGTTAGGGTTAGGGTAGTAATTAAACCTATCCCACTCTCTAGATACCCCTTAGCACGTAAAGGAATATTATTTGGGGTTCCAGCCATGGAAAAGAGTTTAGACACTAGGATTAGATAAGGAACACACCCATTATAAAGAAATCACATTAGGATTCTCTTTTTAAGCTGTTCCTTAAAACACTAGTGTTTTGGAAATCTATTGGAGGCAGAAGCAGTCAAGGGTAGCCTAGGGTTAGGGTTAGGCTTAGGGTTAGGCTTAGGGTACGGCTTAGGTTACGTGTTCGGGGAGGGCTTAGGGTACGGCGTAGGGTATGGGTTAGGGTTAGGGTTAGGGTTAGTGTTAGGGTTAGGGCTCGGTTTAGGGTACGGGTTAGGATTAGTGTACGTGTTAGGGTTAGGGTAGGGGTTAGGGTTAGGGTACGAGTTAGGGTTAGGGTAGTTATTAAACCTATCCCACTCTCTAGATACCCCTTAGCACGTAAAGCAATATTATTTGGAGGTCCATCCATGGAGAAGAGTTTAGACACTAAGATAATATAAGGAACACACCCATTAGTAAGAAATCACATTAGGATTCTCTTTTTAAGCTGTTCCTTAAAACACTAGTGCTTAGGAAATCTATTGGAGGCAGAAGCAGTCAAGGGTAGCCTAGGGTTAGGGTTAGGCTTAGGGTACGGCTTAAGGTACGGGTTCGGGGAGGGCTTCGGGTACGGCGTATATTATGGGTTAGGTTTAGGGTTATGGTTAGTGTTAGGGTTAGGGCTCGCTTTAGTGTACGGGTTAGGATTAGGGTACATGTTAGGGTTAGGTTAGGGGTTAGGGTTAGGGTACGCGTTAGGGTTAGGGTAGTGATTAAACCTATCCCACTCTCTAGATACCCCTTAGCACGTAAAGGAATATTATTTGGTGGTCCAGCCATGGAGAAGAGTTTAGACACTAGGATAATATAAGGAACACACCCATTATAAAGAAATCACATTAGGATTGTCTTTTTAAGCTGTTCCTTAAAACACTAGTGTTTAGGAAATCTATTGGAGGCAGAAGCAGTCAAGGGTAGCGTAGGGTTAGGGTTAGGCTTAGGGTTAGGCTTAGGGTACGGCTTAGGGTACGGGTTCGGGGAGGGCTTCGGGTACGGTGTAGGGTATGGGTTAGGGTTAGGGTTAGGGTTAGTGTTAGGGTTAGGGCTCGGTTTAGGGTACGGGTTAGGATTAGGGTACATGTTAGGGATAGGTTATGGGTTAGTGTTAGGGTACCCGTTAGGGTTAGGGTAGTAATTAAACCTATCCCACTCTCTAGATAACCCTTAGCACGTAAAGGAATATTATTTGGGGTTCCAGCCATGGAAAAGAGTTTAGGCACTAGGATTAGATAAGGAACACACCCATTATAAAGAAATCACATTAGGATTCTCTTTTTAAGCTGTTCCTTAAAACACTAGTGCTTAGGAAATCTATTGGAGGCAGAAGCAGTCAAGGGTAGCCTAGGGTTAGGGTTAGGCTTAGGGTTAGGCTTAGGGTACGGCTTAGGGTACGGGTTCGGGTAGGGCTTCGGGTACGGCGTAGGGTATGTGTTAGGGTTAGGTTTTGGGTTAGTGTTAGGGTTAGGGCTCGGTTTAGGGTACGGGTTAGGATTAGGGTACGTGTTAGGGTTAGGGTAGGGGTTAGTGTTAGGGTATGCGTTATGGTTAGGGTAGTTATTAAACCTATCCCACTCTCTAGATACCCCTTAGCACGTAAAGCAATATTATTTGGGGGTCCATCCAATGGAGAAGAGTTTAGACACTAAGATAATATAAGGAACACACACATTATAAAGAAATCACATTAGGATTCTCTTTTTAAGCTGTTCCTTAAAACACTAGTGCTTAAAAATCTATTGGAGGCAGAAGCAGTCAAGGGTAGCCTAGGGTTAGGGTTAGGCTTAGGGTTAGGCTTAGGGTACGGCTTAGGGTACGGGTTCGGTGAGGGCTTCGGGTACGGCGTAGGGTATGGGTTAGGGTTAGGGTTAGGGTTAGTGTTAGGGTTAGGGCTCGGTTTAGGGTACGTTTTAGAATTAGGGTACGTGTTAGTGTTAGGGTAGGGGTTAGGCTTAGGGTACGTGTTAGGGTTAGGGTAGTTATTAAACCTATCGCCTCTCTAGTTACCCCTTAGCACGTAAAGGAATATTACTTGGGGGTCCAGGCATGGAGAAGAGTTTAGACACTAAGATAATATAAGGAACACACACATTATAAAGAAATCACATTAGGATACTCTTTTTAAGCTGTTCCTTAAAACACTAGTGCTTAGGAAATCTATTGGAAGCAGAAGCAGTCAAGGGTAGCCTAGGGTTAGGGTTAGGGTTAGGGTTAGGCTTAGGGTACGGCTTAGGGTACGGGTTCGGGGAGGGCTTCGGGTACGGCGAAGGGTATGGGTTAAGGTTAGGGTTAGGGTTAGTGTTAGGGTTAGGGCTCGAATTAGGTTATGGGTTAGGATTAGGGTACGTGTTAGGGTTAGGGTAGGGGTTAGGGTTAGGGTACGCGTTAGGGTTAGGGTAGTTATTAAACCTATCCCACTCTCTAGATACCCCTTTGCACGTAAAGGAATATTATTTGGGTGTCCAGCCATGGAGAAGAGTTTAGACACTAGGATTAGATAAGGAACACACCCATTATAAAGAAATCACATTAGGATTCTCTTTTTAAGCTGTTCCTTAAAACACTAGTGCTTAGGAAATCTATTGGAGGCAGAAGCAGTCAAGGGTAGCCTAGGGTTAGGGTTAGGCTTAGGGTTAGGTTTAGGGTACGGCTTAGGGTACGGGTTCGGGGAGGGCTTCTGGTACGGCGTAGGGTATGGGTTAGGGTTAGGGTTAGGGTTAGTGTTAGGATTAGGGCTCGGTTTAGGGTATGGGTTAGGATTAGGGTACGTGTTAGGGTTAGGGTAGGGATTAGTGTTAGGATACCCGTTAGGGTTAGGGTAGTAATTAAACCTATCCCACTCTCTAGATACCCCTTAGCACGTAAAGGAATATTATTTGGGGTTCCAGCCATGGAAAAGAGTTTAGACACTAGGATTAGATAAGGAACACACCCATTATAAAGAAATCACATTAGGATTCTCTTTTTAAGCTGTTCCTTAAAACACTAGTGTTTTGGAAATCTATTGGAGGCAGAAGCAGTCAAGGGTAGCCTAGGGTTAGGGTTAGGCTTAGGGTTAGGTTTAGGGTACGGCTTAGGTTACGTGTTCTGGGAGGGCTTCGGGTACAGCGTAGGGTATGGGTTAGGGTTAGGGTTAGGGTTAGTGTTAGGGTTAGGGCTCGGTTTAGGGTACGGGTTAGGATTAGTGTACGTGTTAGGGTTAGGGTAGGGGTTAGGGTTAGGGTACGAGTTAGGGTTAGGGTAGTTATTAAACCTATCCCACTCTCTAGATACCCCTTAGCACGTAAAGCAATATTATTTGGAGGTCCATCCATGGAGAAGAGTTTAGACACTAAGATAATATAAGGAACACACCCATTAGTAAGAAATCACATTAGGATTCTCTTTTTAAGCTGTTCCTTAAAACACTAGTGCTTAGGAAATCTATTGGAGGCAGAAGCAGTCAAGGGTAGCCTAGGGTTAGGGTTAGGCTTAGGGTACGGCTTAAGGTACGGGTTCGGGGAGGGCTTCGGGTACGGCGTATATTATGGGTTAGGTTTAGGGTTATGGTTAGTGTTAGGGTTAGGGCTCGCTTTAGTGTACGGGTTAGGATTAGGGTACATGTTAGGGTTAGGTTAGGGGTTAGGGTTAGGGTACGCGTTAGGGTTAGGGTAGTGATTAAACCTATCCCACTCTCTAGATACCCCTTAGCACGTAAAGGAATATTATTTGGTGGTCCAGCCATGGAGAAGAGTTTAGACACTAGGATAATATAAGGAACACACCCATTATAAAGAAATCACATTAGGATTGTCTTTTTAAGCTGTTCCTTAAAACACTAGTGCTTAGGAAATCTATTGGAGGCAGAAGCAGTCAAGGGTAGCGTAGGGTTAGGGTTAGGCTTAGGGTTAGGCTTAGGGTACGGCTTAGGGTACGGGTTCGGGGAGGGCTTCGGGTACGGTGTAGGGTATGGGTTAGGGTTAGGGTTAGGGTTAGTGTTAGGGTTAGGGCTCGGTTTAGGGTACGGGTTAGGATTAGGGTACATGTTAGGGATAGGTTATGGGTTAGTGTTAGGGTACCCGTTAGGGTTAGGGTAGTAATTAAACCTATCCCACTCTCTAGATAACCCTTAGCACGTAAAGGAATATTATTTGGGGTTCCAGCCATGGAAAAGAGTTTAGGCACTAGGATTAGATAAGGAACACACCCATTATAAAGAAATCACTTTAGGATTCTCTTTTTAAGCTGTTCCTTAAAACACTAGTGCTTAGGAAATCTATTGGAGGCAGAAGCAGTCAAGGGTAGCCTAGGGTTAGGGTTAGGCTTAGGGTTAGGCTTAGGGTACGGCTTAGGGTACGGGTTCGGGGAGGGCTTCGGGTACGGCGTAGGGTATGTGTTAGGGTTAGGTTTTGGGTTAGTGTTAGGGTTAGGGCTCGGTTTAGGGTACGGGTTAGGATTAGGGTACGTGTTAGGGTTAGGGTAGGGGTTAGTGTTAGGGTATGCGTTATGGTTAGGGTAGTTATTAAACCTATCCCACTCTCTAGATACCCCTTAGCACGTAAAGGAATATTATTTGGGGGTCCAGCCATGGAGAAGAGTTTAGACACTAGGATAAGGTAAGGAACACACCCATTATAAAGAAATCACATTAGGATTCTCTTTTTAAGCTGTTCCTTAAAACACTAGTGCTTAAAAATCTATTGGAGGCAGAAGCAGTCAAGGGTAGCCTAGGGTTAGGGTTAGGCTTAGGGTTAGGCTTAGGGTACGGCTTAGGGTACGGGTTCGGTGAGGGCTTCGGGTACGGCGTAGGGTATGGGTTAGGGTTAGGGTTAGGGTTAGTGTTAGGGTTAGGGCTCGGTTTAGGGTACGTTTTAGAATTAGGGTACGTGTTAGTGTTAGGGTAGGGGTTAGGCTTAGGGTACGTGTTAGGGTTAGGGTAGTTATTAAACCTATCGCCTCTCTAGTTACCCCTTAGCACGTAAAGGAATATTACTTGGGGGTCCAGGCATGGAGAACAGTTTAGACACTAAGATAATATAAGGAACACACACATTATAAAGAAATCACATTAGGATACTCTTTTTAAGCTGTTCCTTAAAACACTAGTGCTTAGGAAATCTATTGGAAGCAGAAGCAGTCAAGGGTAGCCTAGGGTTAGGGTTAGGGTTAGGGTTAGGCTTAGGGTACGGCTTAGGGTACGGGTTCGGGGAGGGCTTCGGGTACGGCGAAGGGTATGGGTTAAGGTTAGGGTTAGGGTTAGTGTTAGGGTTAGGGCTCGAATTAGGTTATGGGTTAGGATTAGGGTACGTGTTAGGGTTAGGGTAGGGGTTAGGGTTAGGGTACGCGTTAGGGTTAGGGTAGTTATTAAACCTATCCCACTCTCTAGATACCCCTTTGCACGTAAAGGAATATTATTTGGGTGTCCAGCCATGGAGAAGAGTTTAGACACTAGGATTAGATAAGGAACACACCCATTATAAAGAAATCACATTAGGATTCTCTTTTTAAGCTGTTCCTTAAAACACTAGTGCTTAGGAAATCTATTGGAGGCAGAAGCAGTCAAGGGTAGCCTAGGGTTAGGGTTAGGCTTAGGGTTAGGTTTAGGGTACGGCTTAGGGTACGGGTTCGGGGAGGGCTTCGGGTACGGCGTAGGGTATGGGTTAGGGTTAGGGTTAGGGTTAGTGTTAGGATTAGGGCTCGGTTTAGGGTATGGGTTAGGATTAGGGTACGTGTTAGGGTTAGGGTAGGGATTAGTGTTAGGATACCCGTTAGGGTTAGGGTAGTAATTAAACCTATCCCACTCTCTAGATACCCCTTAGCACGTAAAGGAATATTATTTGGGGTTCCAGCCATGGAAAAGAGTTTAGACACTAGGATTAGATAAGGAACACACCCATTATAAAGAAATCACATTAGGATTCTCTTTTTAAGCTGTTCCTTAAAACACTAGTGTTTTGGAAATCTATTGGAGGCAGAAGCAGTCAAGGGTAGCCTAGGGTTAGGGTTAGGCTTAGGGTTAGGCTTAGGGTACGGCTTAGGTTACGTGTTCTGGGAGGGCTTCGGGTACGGCGTAGGGTATGGGTTAGGGTTAGGGTTAGGGTTAGTGTTAGGGTTAGGGCTCGGTTTAGGGTACGGGTTAGGATTAGTGTACGTGTTAGGGTTAGGGTAGGGGTTAGGGTTAGGGTACGAGTTAGGGTTAGGGTAGTTATTAAACCTATCCCACTCTCTAGATACCCCTTAGCACGTAAAGCAATATTATTTGGAAGTCCATCCATGGAGAAGAGTTTAGACACTAAGATAATATAAGGAACACACCCATTAGTAAGAAATCACATTAGGATTCTCTTTTTAAGCTGTTCCTTAAAACACTAGTGCTTAGGAAATCTATTGGAGGCAGAAGCAGTCAAGGGTAGCCTAGGGTTAGGGTTAGGCTTAGGGTACGGCTTAAGGTACGGGTTCGGGGAGGGCTTCGGGTACGGCGTATATTATGGGTTAGGTTTAGGGTTATGGTTAGTGTTAGGGTTAGGGCTCGCTTTAGTGTACGGGTTAGGATTAGGGTACATGTTAGGGTTAGGTTAGGGGTTAGGGTTAGGGTACGCGTTAGGGTTAGGGTAGTGATTAAACCTATCCCACTCTCTAGATACCCCTTAGCACGTAAAGGAATATTATTTGGTGGTCCAGCCATGGAGAAGAGTTTAGACACTAGGATAATATAAGGAACACACCCATTATAAAGAAATCACATTAGGATTGTCTTTTTAAGCTGTTCCTTAAAACACTAGTGCTTAGGAAATCTATTGGAGGCAGAAGCAGTCAAGGGTAGCGTAGGGTTAGGGTTAGGCTTAGGGTTAGGCTTAGGGTACGGCTTAGGGTACGGGTTCGGGGAGGGCTTCGGGTACGGTGTAGGGTATGGGTTAGGGTTAGGGTTAGGGTTAGTGTTAGGGTTAGGGCTCGGTTTAGGGTACGGGTTAGGATTAGGGTACATGTTAGGGATAGGTTATGGGTTAGTGTTAGGGTACCCGTTAGGGTTAGGGTAGTAATTAAACCTATCCCACTCTCTAGATAACCCTTAGCACGTAAAGGAATATTATTTGGGGTTCCAGCCATGGAAAAGAGTTTAGGCACTAGGATTAGATAAGGAACACACCCATTATAAAGAAATCACATTAGGATTCTCTTTTTAAGCTGTTCCTTAAAACACTAGTGCTTAGGAAATCTATTGGAGGCAGAAGCAGTCAAGGGTAGCCTAGGGTTAGGGTTAGGCTTAGGGTTAGGCTTAGGGTACGGCTTAGGGTACGGGTTCGGGGAGGGCTTCGGGTACGGCGTAGGGTATGTGTTAGGGTTAGGTTTTGGGTTAGTGTTAGGGTTAGGGCTCGGTTTAGGGTACGGGTTAGGATTAGGGTACGTGTTAGGGTTAGGGTAGGGGTTAGTGTTAGGGTATGCGTTATGGTTAGGGTAGTTATTAAACCTATCCCACTCTCTAGATACCCCTTAGCACGTAAAGGAATATTATTTGGGGGTCCAGCCATGGAGAAGAGTTTAGACACTAGGATAAGATAAGGAACACACCCATTATAAAGAAATCACATTAGGATTCTCTTTTTAAGCTGTTCCTTAAAACACTAGTGCTTAGGAAATCTATTGGAGGCAGAAGCAGTCAAGGGTACCTAGGGTTAGGGTTAGGCTTAGGGTTAGGTTTATGGTACGGCTTAGGGTACGGGTTCGGGGAGGGCTTCGGGTACGGCGTAGGGTATGGGTTAGGGATAGGGTTAGGGTTAGTGTTAGGGTTAGGGCTCGGTTTAGGGTACGGGTTAGGATTAGGGTATGTGTTAGGGTTAGGGTAGGGGTTAGGGTTAGGGTACGCGTTAGGGTTAGGGTAGTTATTAAACCTATCCCACTCTCTAGATACCCCTTAGCACGTAAAGCAATATTATTTGGGGGTCCATCCAATGGAGAAGAGTTTAGACACTAAGATAATATAAGGAACACACACATTATAAAGAAATCACATTAGGATTCTCTTTTTAAGCTGTTCCTTAAAACACTAGTGCTTAAAAATCTATTGGAGGCAGAAGCAGTCAAGGGTAGCCTAGGGTTAGGGTTAGGCTTAGGGTTAGGCTTAGGGTACGGCTTAGGGTAAGGGTTCGGTGAGGGCTTCGGGTACGGCGTAGGGTATGGGTTAGGGTTAGGGTTAGGGTTAGTGTTAGGGTTAGGGCTCGGTTTAGGGTACGTTTTAGAATTAGGGTACGTGTTAGTGTTAGGGTAGGGGTTAGGCTTAGGGTACGTGTTAGGGTTAGGGTAGTTATTAAACCTATCGCCTCTCTAGTTACCCCTTAGCACGTAAAGGAATATTACTTGGGGGTCCAGCCATGGAGAAGAGTTTAGACACTAAGATAATATAAGGAACACACACATTATAAAGAAATCACATTAGGATACTCTTTTTAAGCTGTTCCTTAAAACACTAGTGCTTAGGAAATCTATTGGAAGCAGAAGCAGTCAAGGGTAGCCTAGGGTTAGGGTTAGGCTTAGGGTTAGGCTTAGGGTACGGCTTAGGGTACGGGTTCGGGGAGGGCTTCGGGTACGGCGAAGGGTATGGGTTAAGGTTAGGGTTAGGGTTAGTGTTAGGGTTAGGGCTCGAATTAGGTTATGGGTTAGGATTAGGGTACGTGTTAGGGTTAGGGTAGGGGTTAGGGTTAGGTTACGCGTTAGGGTTAGGGTAGTTATTAAACCTATCCCACTCTCTAGATACCCCTTTGCACGTAAAGGAATATTATTTGGGTGTCCAGCCATGGAGAAGAGTTTAGACACTAGGATTAGATAAGGAACACACCCATTATAAAGAAATCACATTAGGATTCTCTTTTTAAGCTGTTCCTTAAAACACTAGTGCTTAGGAAATCTATTGGAGGCAGAAGCAGTCAAGGGTAGCCTAGGGTTAGGGTTAGGCTTAGGGTTAGGTTTAGGGTACGGCTTAGGGTACGGGTTCGGGGAGGGCTTCGGGTACGGCGTAGGGTATGGGTTAGGGTTAGGGTTAGGGTTAGTGTTAGGATTAGGGCTCGGTTTAGGGTATGGGTTAGGATTAGGGTACGTGTTAGGGTTAGGGTAGGTATTAGTGTTAGGATACCCGTTAGGGTTAGGGTAGTAATTAAACGTATCCCACTCTCTAGATATCCCTTAGCACGTAAAGGAATATTATTTGGGGTTCCAGCCATGGAAAAGAGTTTAGACACTAGGATTAGATAAGGAACACACCCATTATAAAGAAATCACATTAGGATTCTCTTTTTAAGCTGTTCCTTAAAACACTAGTGTTTTGGAAATCTATTGGAGGCAGAAGAAGTCAAGGGTAGCCTAGGGTTAGGGTTAGGCTTAGGGTTAGGCTTAGGGTACGGCTTAGGTTACGTGTTCGGGGAGGGCTTCGGGTACGGCGTAGGGTATGGGTTAGGGTTAGGGTTAGGGTTAGTGTTAGGGTTAGGGCTCGGTTTAGGGTACGGGTTAGGATTAGTGTACGTGTTAGGGTTAGGGTAGGGGTTAGGGTTAGGGTACGAGTTAGGGTTAGGGTAGTTATTAAACCTATCCCACTCTCTAGATACCCCTTAGCACGTAAAGCAATATTATTTGGAGGTCCATCCATGGAGAAGAGTTTAGACACTAAGATAATATAAGGAACACACCCATTAGTAAGAAATCACATTAGGATTCTCTTTTTAAGCTGTTCCTTAAAACACTAGTGCTTAGGAAATCTATTGGAGGCAGAAGCAGTCAAGGGTAGCCTAGGGTTAGGGTTAGGCTTAGGGTACGGCTTAAGGTACGGGTTCGGGGAGGGCTTCGGGTACGGCGTATATTATGGGTTAGGTTTAGGGTTATGGTTAGTGTTAGGGTTAGGGCTCGCTTTAGTGTACGGGTTAGGATTAGGGTACATGTTAGGGTTAGGTTAGGGGTTAGGGTTAGGGTACGCGTTAGGGTTAGGGTAGTGATTAAACCTATCCCACTCTCTAGATACCCCTTAGCACGTAAAGGAATATTATTTGGTGGTCCAGCCATGGAGAAGAGTTTAGACACTAGGATAATATAAGGAACACACCCATTATAAAGAAATCACATTAAGATTGTCTTTTTAAGCTGTTCCTTAAAACACTAGTGCTTAGGAAATCTATTGGAGGCAGAAGCAGTCAAGGGTAGCGTAGGGTTAGGGTTAGGCTTAGGGTTAGGCTTAGGGTACGGCTTAGGGTACGGGTTCGGGGAGGGCTTCGGGTACGGTGTAGGGTATGGGTTAGGGTTAGGGTTAGGGTTAGTGTTAGGGTTAGGGCTCGGTTTAGGGTACGGGTTAGGATTAGGGTACATGTTAGGGTTAGGGTATGGGTTAGTGTTAGGGTACCCGTTAGGGTTAGGGTAGTAATTAAACCTATCCCACTCTCTACATAACCCTTAGCACGTAAAGGAATATTATTTGGGGTTCCAGCCATGGAAAAGAGTTTAGGCACTAGGATTAGATAAGGAACACACCCATTATAAAGAAATCACATTAGGATTCTCTTTTTAAGCTGTTCCTTAAAACACTAGTGCTTAGGAAATCTATTGGAGGCAGAAGCAGTCAAGGGTAGGCTAGGGTTAGGGTTAGGCTTAGGGTTAGGCTTAGGGTACGGCTTAGGGTACGTGTTCGGGGAGGGCTTCGGGTACGGCGTAGGGTATGTGTTAGGGTTAGGTTTTGGGTTAGTGTTAGGGTTAGGGCTCGGTTTAGGGTACGGGTTAGGATTAGGGTACGTGTTAGGGTTAGGGTAGGGGTTAGTGTTAGGGTATGCGTTATGGTTAGGGTAGTTATTAAACCTATCCCACTCTCTAGATACCCCTTAGCACGTAAAGGAATATTATTTGGGGGTCCAGCCATGGAGAAGAGTTTAGACACTAGGATAAGATAAGGAACACACCCATTATAAAGAAATCACATTAGGATTCTCTTTTTAAGCTGTTCCTTAAAACACTAGTGCTTAGGAAATCTATTGGAGGCAGAAGCAGTCAAGGGTAGCCTAGGGTTAGGGTTAGGCTTAGGGTTAGGCTTACGGTACGGCTTAGGGTACGGGTTCGGGGAGGGCTTCGTGTACGGCGTAGGGTATGGGTTAGGGATAGGGTTAGGGTTAGTGTTAGGGTTAGGGCTCGGTTTAGGGTACGGGTTAGGATTAGGGTATGTGTTAGGGTTAGGGTAGGGGTTAGGGTTAGGGTACGCGTTAGGGTTAGGATAGTTATTAAACCTATCCCACTCTCTAGATACCCCTTAGCACGTAAAGCAATATTATTTGGGGGTCCATCCAATGGAGAAGAGTTTAGACACTAAGATAATATAAGGAACACACACATTATAAAGAAATCACATTAGGATTCTCTTTTTAAGCTGTTCCTTAAAACACTAGTGCTTAGGAAATCTATTGGAGGCAGAAGCAGTCAAGGGTAGCCTAGGGTTAGGGTTAGGCTTAGGGTTAGGCTTAGGGTACGGCTTAGGGTACGGGTTCGGTGAGGGCTTCGGGTACGGCGTAGGGTATGGGTTAGGGTTAGGGTTAGGGTTAGTGTTAGGGTTAGGGCTCGGTTTAGGGTACGTTTTAGAATTAGGGTACGTGTTAGTGTTAGGGTAGGGGTTAGGGTTAGGGTACGTGTTAGGGTTAGGGTAGTTATTAAACCTATCGCCTCTCTAGTTACCCCTTAGCACGTAAAGGAATATTACTTGGGGGTCCAGCCATGGAGAAGAGTTTAGACACTAAGATAATATAAGGAACACACACATTATAAAGAAATCACATTAGGATACTCTTTTTAATCTGTTCCTTAAAACACTAGTGCTTAGGAAATCTATTGGAGGCAGAAGCAGTGAAGGGTAGTCTAGGGTTAGGGTTAGGCTTAGGGTTAGGCTTAGGGTACGGCTTAGGGTACGGGTTCGGGGAGGGCTTCGGTTACGGCGAAGGGTATGGGTTAAGGTTAGGGTTAGGGTTAGTGTTAGGGTTAGGGCTCGGATTAGGTTATGGGTTAGGATTAGGGTACGTGTTAGGGTTAGGGTAGGGGTTAGGGTTAGGGTACGCATTAGGGTTAGGGTAGTTATTAAACCTATCCCACTCTCTAGATACCCCTTTGCACGTAAAGGAATATTATTTGGGTGTCCAGCCATGGAGAAGAGTTTAGACACTAGGATAAGATAAGGAACACACTCATTATAAAGAAATCACATTAGGATTCTCTTTTTAAGCTGTTCCTTAAAACACTAGTGCTTAGGAAATCTATTGGAGGCAGAAGCAGTCAAGGGTAGCCTAGGGTTAGGGTTAGGCTTAGGGTTAGGGTTAGGGTACGGCTTAGGGTATGGGTTCGGGGAGAAGTTCGGGCACGGCGTAGGGTATGGCTTAGCGTTAGAGTTAGGGTTAGTGTTAGGGTTAGGGCTCGGTTTAGGTTACGGGTTAGGATTAGGGTATATGTTAGGGTTAGGGTAGGGGTTAGGTTTAGGGTACGCGTTAGGGTTAGGGTAGTTATTAAAACTATCCCACTCTCTAGATACCCCTTAGCACCTAAAGGAATATTATTTGGGGGTCCAGCCATGGAGAAGCATTTAGACAGTAGGAGAAGATAAGGAACACACCCATTATTAAGAAATCACATTAGGATTCTCTTTTTAAGCTGTTCCTTAAAACACTAGTGCTTAAAAATCTATTGGAGACAGAAGCAGTCAAGGGTAGCCTAGGGTTAGGGTTAGGCTTAGGGTTAGGGTTAGGGTACGGCTTAGGGTATGGGTTCGGGGAGAGGTTCGGGCACGGCGTAGGGTATGGGTTAGGGTTAGGGTTAGGGTTAGTGTTAGGGTTAGGGCTCGGTTTAGGGTACGGGTTAGGATTAGGGTACGTGTTAGGGTTAGGGTAGGGGTTAGTGTTAGGGTACCCGTTAGGGTTAGGGTAGTAATTAAACCTATCCCACTCTCTAGATACCCCTTAGCACGTAAAGGAATATTATTTGGGGTTCCAGCCATGGAAAAGAGTTTAGACACTAGGATTAGATAAGGAACACACCCATTATAAAGAAATCACATTAGGATTCTCTTTTTAAGCTGTTCCTTAAAACACTAGTGCTTTGGAAATCTATTGGAGGCAGAAGCAGTCAAGGGTAGCCTAGGGTTAGGGTTAGGCTTAGGGTTAGGCTTAGGGTACGGCTTAGGGTACGTGTTCGGGGAGGGCTTCGGGTACGGCGTAGGGTATGGGTTAGGGTTAGGGTTAGGGTTAGTGTTAGGGTTAGGGCTCGGTTTAGGGTACGGGTTAGGATTAGTGTACGTGTTACGGTTAGGGTAGGGGTTAGGGTTAGGGTATGAGTTAGGGTTAGGGTAGTTATTAAACCTATCCCACTCTCTAGATACCCCTTAGCACGTAAAGCAATATTATTTGGAGGTCCATCCATGGAGAAGAGTTTAGACACTAAGATAATATAAGGAACACACCCATTAGTAAGAAATCACATTAGGATTCTCTTTTTAAGCTGTTCCTTAAAACACTAGTGCTTAGGAAATCTATTGGAGGCAGAAGCAGTCAAGGGTAGCCTAGGGTTAGGGTTAGGCTTAGGGTACGGCTTAAGGTACGGGTTCGGGGAGGGCTTCGGGTACGGCGTAGGGTATGGGTTAGGGTTAGGGTTAGGGTTAGTGTTAGGGTTAGGGCTCTGTTTAGGGTACGGGTTAGGATTAGTGTACGTGTTACGGTTAGGGTAGGGGTTAGGGTTAGGGTATGAGTTAGGGTTAGGGTAGTAATTAAACCTATCCCACTCTCTAGATCCCCCTTAGCACGTAAAGGAATATTATTTGGGGTTCCAGCCATGGAAAAGAGTTTAGACACTAGGATTAGATAAGGAACACACCCATTATAAAGAAATCACATTAGGATTCTCTTTTTAAGCTGTTCCTTAAAACACTAGTGCTTAAGAAATCTATTGGAGGCAGAAGCAGTCAAGGGTAGCCTAGGGTTAGGGTTAGGCTTAGGGTTAGGTTTAGGGTACGGCTTAGGGTACGGGTTCGGAGAGGGCTTCGGGTACGGCGTAGGGTATGGGTTAGGGATAGGGTTAGGGTTAGTGTTAGGGTTAGGGCTCGGTTTAGGGTACGGGTTAGGATTAGGGTACGTGTTAGGGTTAGGGTAGGGGTTAGGGTTAGGGTACGCATTAGGGTTAGGGTAGTTATTAAACCTATCCCACTCTCTAGATACCCCTTAGCACGTAAAGCAATATTATTTGGGGGTCCATCCAATGGAGAAGAGTTTAGACACTAAGATAATATAAGGAACACACACATTATAAAGAAATCACATTAGGATTCTCTTTTTAAGCTGTTCCTTAAAACACTAGTGCTTAAAAATCTATTGGAGGCAGAAGCAGTGAAGGGTAGCCTAGGGTTAGGGTTAGGATTAGGGTTAGGCTTAGGGTACGGCTTAGGGTACGGGTTCGGTGAGGGCTTCGGGTACGGCTTGGGGTATGGGTTAGGGTTAGGGTTAGGGTTAGTGTTAGGGTTAGGGCTCGGTTTAGGGTACGTTTTAGAATTAGGGTACGTGTTAGTGTTAGGGTAGGGGTTAGGGTTAGGGTACGTGTTAGGGTTAGTGTAGTTATTAAACCTATCGCCTCTCTAGTTACCCCTTAGCACGTAAAGGAATATTACTTGGGGGTCCAGCCATGGAGAAGAGTTTAGACACTAAGATAATATAAGGAACACACACATTATAAAGAAATCACATTAGGATACTCTTTTTAAGCTGTTCCTTAAAACACTAGTGCTTAGGAAATCTATTGGAGGCAGAAGCAGTCAAGGGTAGTCTAGGGTTAGGGTTAGGCTTAGGGTTAGGCTTAGGGTACGGCTTATGTTACGGGTTCGGGGAGGGCTTCGGGTACGGCGAAGGGTATGGGTTAAGGTTAGGGTTAGGGTTAGTGTTAGGGTTAGGGCTCGGATTAGGTTATGGGTTAGGATTAGGGTACGTGTTAGGGTTAGGGTAGGGGTTAGGGTTAGGGTACGCGTTAGGGTTAGGGTAGTTATTAAACCTATCCCACTCTCTAGATACCCCTTTGCACGTAAAGGAATATTATTTTGGTGTCCAGCCATGGAGAAGAGTTTAGACACTAGGATAAGATAAGGAACACACTCATTATAAAGAAATCACATTAGGATTCTCTTTTTAAGCTGTTCCTTAAAACACTAGTGCTTAGGAAATCTATTGGAGGCAGAAGCAGTCAAGGGTAGCCTAGGGTTAGGGTTAGGCTTAGGGTTAGGGTTAGGGTACGGCTTAGGGTATGGGTTCGGGGAGAGGTTCGGGCACGGCGTAGGGTATGGGTTAGCATTAGGGTTAGGGTTAGTGTTAGGGTTAGGGCTCGGTTTAGGTTACGGGTTAGGATTAGGGTACATGTTAGGGTTAGGGTAGGGGTTAGGTTTAGGGTACGCGTTAGGGTTAGGGTAGTTATTAAAACTATCCCACTCTCTAGATACCCCTTAGCACCTAAAGGAATATTATTTGGGGGTCCAGCCATGGAGAAGCATTTAGACAGTAGGAGAAGATAAGGAACACACCCATTATTAAGAAATCACATTAGGATTCTCTTTTTAAGCTGTTCCTTAAAACACTAGTGCTTAAAAATCTATTGGAGGCAGAAGCAGTCAAGGGTAGCCTAGGGTTAGGGTTAGGCTTAGGGTTAGGGTTAGGGTACGGCTTAGGGTATGGGTTCGGGGAGAGGTTCGGGCACGGCGTAGGGTATGGGTTAGGGTTAGGGTTAGGGTTAGTGTTAGGGTTAGGGCTCGGTTTAGGGTACGGGTTAGGATTAGGGTACGTGTTAGGGTTAGGGTAGGGGTTAGTGTTAGGGTACCCGTTAGGGTTAGGGTAGTAATTAAACCTATCCCACTCTCTAGATACCCCTTAGCACGTAAAGGAATATTATTTGGGGTTCCAGCCATGGAAAAGTGTTTAGACACTAGGATTAGATAAGGAACACACCCATTATAAAGAAATCACATTAGGATTCTCTTTTTAAGCTGTTCCTTAAAACACTAGTGCTTTGGAAATCTATTGGAGGCAGAAGCAGTCAAGGGTAGTCTAGGGTTAGGGTTAGGCTTAGGGTTAGGCTTAGGGTACGGCTTAGGGTACGTGTTCGGGGAGGGCTTCGGGTACGGCGTAGGGTATGTGTTAGGGTTAGGGTTATGGTTAGTGTTAGGGTTAGGGCTCGGTTTAGGGTACGGGTTAGGATTAGTGTACGTGTTGCGGTTAGGGTAGGGGTTAGGGTTAGGGTATGAGTTAGGGTTAGGGTAGTTATTAAACCTATCCCACTCTCTAGATACCCCTTAGCACGTAAAGCAATATTATTTGGAGGTCCATCCATGGAGAAGAGTTTAGACACTAAGATAATATAAGGAACACACCCATTAGTAAGAAATCACATTAGGATTCTCTTTTTAAGCTGTTCCTTAAAACACTAGTGCTTAGGAAATCTATTGGAGGCAGAAGCAGTCAAGGGTAGCCTAGGGTTAGGGTTAGGCTTAGGGTTAGGTTTAGGGTACGGCTTAGGGTACGGGTTCGGGGAGGGCTTCGGGTACGGCGTAGGGTATGGGTTAGGGATAGGGTTAGGGTTAGTGTTAGGGTTAGGGCTCGGTTTAGGGTACGGGTTAGGATTAGGGTACGTGTTAGGGTTAGGGTAGGGGTTAGGGTTAGGGTACGCATTAGGGTTAGGGTAGTTATTAAACCTATCCCACTCTCTAGATACCCCTTAGCACGTAAAGCAATATTATTTGGGGGTCCATCCAATGGAGAAGAGTTTAGACACTAAGATAATATAAGGAACACACATATTATAAAGAAATCACATTAGGATTCCCTTTTTAAGCTGTTCCTTAAAACACTAGTGCTTAAAAATCTATTGGAGGCAGAAGCAGTCAAGGGTAGCCTAGGGTTAGGGTTAGGCTTAGGGTTAGGCTTAGGGTACGGCTTAGGGTACGGGTTCGGTGAGGGCTTCGGGTACGGCGTAGGGTAAGGGTTAGGGTTAGGGTTAGGGTTAGTGTTAGGGTTAGGGCTCGGTTTAGGGTACGTTTTAGAATTAGGGTACGTGTTAGTGTTAGGGTAGGGGTTAGGGTTAGGTTACGTGTTAGGGTTAGGGTAGTTATTAAACCTATCGCCTCTCTAGTTACCCCTTAGCACGTAAAGGAATATTACTTGGGGGTCCAGCCATGGAGAAGAGTTTAGACACTAAGATAATATAAGGAACACACACATTATAAAGAAATCACATTAGGATACTCTTTTTAATCTGTTCCTTAAAACACTAGTGCTTAGGAAATCTATTGGAGGCAGAAGCAGTCAAGGGTAGTCTAGGGTTAGGGTTAGGCTTAGGGTTAGGCTTAGGGTACGGCTTAGGGTACGGGTTCGGGGAGGGATTCGGGTACGGCGTAGGGTATGTGTTAGGGTTAGGTTTTGGGTTAGTGTTAGGGTTAGGGCTCGGTTTAGGGTACGGGTTAGGATTAGGGTACGTGTTAGGGTTAGGGTAGGGGTTAGGGTTAGGGTACGCGTTAGGGTTAGGGTAGTTATTAAACCTATCCCACTCTCTAGATACCCCTTAGCACGTAAAGCAATATTATTTGGGGGTCCATCCAATGGAGAAGAGTTTAGACACTAAGATAATATAAGGAACACACACATTATAAAGAAATCACATTAGGATTCTCTTTTTAAGCTGTTCCTTAAAACACTAGTGCTTAAAAATCTATTGGAGGCTGAAGCAGTCAAGGGTAGCCTAGGGTTAGGGTTAGGCTTAGGGTTAGGCTTAGGGTACGGCTTAGGGTACGGGTTCGGTGAGGGCTTCGGGTACGGCGTAGGGTATGGGTTAGGGTTAGGGTTAGGGTTAGTGTTAGGGTTAGGGCTCGGTTTAGGGTACGTTTTAGAATTAGGGTACGTGTTAGGGTTAGGGTAGGGGTTAGGGTTAGGGTACGTGTTAGGGTTAGGGTAGTTATTAAACCTATCGCCTCTCTAGTTACCCCTTAGCACGTAAAGGAATATTACTTGGTGGTCCAGCCATGGAGAAGAGTTTAGACACTAAGATAATATAAGGAACACACACATTATAAAGAAATCACATTAGGATACTCTTTTTAAGCTGTTCCTTAAAACACTAGTGCTTAGGAAATCTATTGGAGGCAGAAGCAGTCAAGGGTAGCCTAGGGTTAGGGTTAGGCTTAGGGTTAGGCTTAGGGTATGGCTTAGGGTACGGGTTCGGGGAGGGCTTCGGGTACGGCGAAGGGTATGGGTTAAGGTTAGGGTTAGGGTTAGTGTTAGGGTTAGGGCTCGGATTAGGTTATGGGTTAGGATTAGGGTACGTGTTAGGGTTAGGGTAGGGATTAGGGTTAGGGTACGCGTTAGGGTTACGGTAGTTATTAAACCTATCCCACTCTCTAGATACCCCTTTGCACGTAAAGGAATATTATTTGGGTGTCCAGCCATGGAGAAGAGTTTAGACACTAGGATAAGATAAGGAACACACTCATTATAAAGAAATCACATTAGGATTCTCTTTTTAAGCTGTTCCTTAAAACACTAGTGCTTAGGAAATCTATTGGAGGCAGAAGCAGTCAAGGGTAGCCAAGGGTTAGGGTTAGGCTTAGGGTTAGGGTTAGGGTACGGCTTAGGGTATGGGTTCGGGGAGAGGTTCGGGCACGGCGTAGGGTATGGGTTAGGGTTAGGGTTAGGGTTAGTGTTAGGGTTAGGGCTCGGTTTAGGGTACGGGTTAGGATTAGGGTACGTGTTAGGGTTAGGGTAGGGGTTAGGTTTAGGGTACGCGTTAGGGTTAGGGTAGTTATTAAACCTATCCCACTCTCTAGATACCCCTTAGCACGTAAAGGAATATTATTTGGGGGTCCAGCCATGGAGAAGAGTTTAGACACTAGGATAAGATAAAGAACACACCCATTATAAAGAAATCACATTAGGATTCTCTTTTTAAGCTGTTCCTTAAAACACTAGTGCTTAGTAAATCTATTGGAGGCAGAAGCAGTCAAGGGTAGCCTAGGGTTAGGGTTAGGCTTAGGGTACGGCTTAAGGTACGGGTTCGGGGAGGGCTTCGGGTACGGCGTATGTTATGGGTTAGGGTTAGGGTTATGGTTAGTGTTAGGGTTAGGGCTCGCTTTAGTGTACGGGTTAGGATTAGCTTACATGTTAGGGTTAGGGTAGGGGTTAGGCTTAGGGTACGGCTTAGGGTACGGGTTCGGTGAGGGCTTCGGGTACGGCGTAAGGTATGGGTTAGGGTTAGGGTTAGGGTTAGTGTTAGGGTTAGGGCTCGGTTTAGGGTACGTTTTAGAATTAGGGTACGTGTTAGGGTTAGGGTAGGGGTTAGGGTTAGGGTACGTGTTAGGGTTAGGGTAGTTATTAAACCTATCGCCTCTCTAGTTACCCCTTAGCACGTAAAGGAATATTACTTGGGGGTCCAGCCATGGAGAAGAGTTTAGACACTAAGATAATATAAGGAACACACACATTATAAAGAAATCACATTAGGATTCTCTTTTTAAGCTGTTCCTTAAAACACTAGTGCTTAGGAAATCTATTGGAGGCAGAAGCAGTCAAGGGTAGCCTAGGTTTAGGTTGAGGCTTGGGGTTAGGCTTAGGGTACGGCTTAGGATACGGGTTCGGGGAGGGGTTTGGGTACGGCGTAGGAGTATGGGTTATGGTTAGGGTTTGGGTTAGTGTTAGGGTTAGGGCTCCGTTTAGGTTACGGGTTAGGATTAGGGTACGTGTTAGGGTTAGGGTAGGGGTTAGGGTTAGGTTACGCGTTAGGGTTAGGGTAGTTATTAAACCTATCCCACTCTCTAGATACCCCTTAGCACGTAAAGGAATATTATTTGGGGGTCCAGCCATGGAGAAGAGTTTAGACACTAGGATAAGATAAGGAACACACCCATTATAAAGAAATCACATTAGGTTACTCTTTTTAAGCTGTTCCTTAAAACACTAGTGCTTAGGAAATCTATTGGAGGCAGAAGCAGTCAAGGGTAGCCTAGGGTTAGGGTTAGGCTTAGGGTTAGGCTTAGGGTACGGCTTAGGGTACGGGTTCGGGGAGGGCTTCGGGTACGGCGAAGGGTATGGGTTAAGGTTAGGGTTAGGGTTAGTGTTAGGGTTAGGGCTCGAATTAGGTTATGGGTTAGGATTAGGGTACGTGTCAGGGTTAGGGTAGGGGTTAGGGTTAAGGTACGCGTTAGGGTTAGGGTAGTTATTAAACCTATCCCACTCTCTAGATACCCCTTTGCACGTAAAGGAATATTATTTGGGTGTCCAGCCATGGAGAAGAGTTTAGACACTAGGATTAGATAAGGAACACACCCATTATAAAGAAATCACATTAGGATTCTCTTTTTAAGCTGTTCCTTAAAACACTAGTGCTTAGGAAATCTATTGGAGGCAGAAGCAGTCAAGGGTAGCCTAGGGTTAGGGTTAGGCTTAGGGTTAGGTTTAGGGTACGGCTTAGGGTACGGGTTCGGGGAGGGCTTCGGGTACGGCGTAGGGTATGGGTTAGGGATAGGGTTAGGGTTAGTGTTAGGGTTAGGGCTCGGTTTAGGGTACGGGTTAGGATTAGGGTACGTGTTAGGGTTAGGGTAGGGGTTAGGGTTAGGGTACGCATTAGGGTTAGGGTAGTTATTAAACCTATCCCACTCTCTAGATACCCCTTAGCACGTAAAGCAATATTATTTGGGGGTCCATCCAATGGAGAAGAGTTTAGACACTAAGATAATATAAGGAACACACACATTATAAAGAAATCACATTAGGATTCTCTTTTTAAGCTGTTCCTTAAAACACTAGTGCTTAAAAATCTATTGGAGGCAGAAGCAGTCAAGGGTAGCCTAGGGTTAGGGTTAGGCTTAGGGTTAGGCTTAGGGTACGGCTTAGGGTACGGGTTCGGTGAGGGCTTCGGGTACGGCGTAGGGTAAGGGTTAGGGTTAGGGTTAGGGTTAGTGTTAGGGTTAGGGCTCGGTTTAGGGTACGTTTTAGAATTAGGGTATGTGTTAGTGTTAGGGTAGGGGTTAGGGTTAGGATACGTGTTAGGGTTAGGGTAGTTATTAAACCTATCGCCTCTCTAGTTACCCCTTAGCACGTAAAGGAATATTACTTGGGGGTCCAGCCATGGAGAAGAGTTTAGACACTAAGATAATATAAGGAACACACACATTATAAAGAAATCACATTAGGATACTCTTTTTAATCTGTTCCTTAAAACACTAGTGCTTAGGAAATCTATTGGAGGCAGAAGCAGTCAAGGGTAGTCTAGGGTTAGGGTTAGGCTTAGGGTTAGGCTTAGGGTACGGCTTAGGGTACGGGTTCGGGGAGGGCTTCGGGTACGGCGAAGGGTATGGGTTAAGGTTAGGGTTAGGGTTAGTGTTAGGGTTAGGGCTCGGATTAGGTTATGGGTTAGGAATAGGGTACGTGTTAGGGTTAGGGTAGGGGTTAGGGTTAGGGTACGCATTAGGGTTAGGGTAGTTATTAAACCTATCCCACTCTCTAGATACCCCTTTGCACGTAAAGGAATATTATTTGGGTGTCCAGCCATGGAGAAGAGTTTAGACACTAGGATAAGATAAGGAACACACTCATTATAAAGAAATCACATTAGGATTCTCTTTTTAAGCTGTTCCTTAAAACACTAGTGCTTAGGAAATCTATTGGAGGCAGAAGCAGTCAAGGGTAGCCTAGGGTTAGGGTTAGGCTTAGGGTTAGGGTTAGGGTACGGCTTAGGGTATGGGTTCGGGGAGAGGTTCGGGCACGGCGTAGGGTATGGGTTAGCGTTAGAGTTAGGGTTAGTGTTAGGGTTAGGGCTCGGTTTAGGTTACGGGTTAGGATTAGGGTATATGTTAGGGTTAGGGTAGGGGTTAGGTTTAGGGTACGCGTTAGGGTTAGGGTAGTTATTAAAACTATCCCACTCTCTAGATACCCCTTAGCACCTAAAGGAATATTATTTGGGGGTCCAGCCATGGAGAAGCATTTAGACAGTAGGAGAAGATAAGGAACACACCCATTATTAAGAAATCACATTAGGATTCTCTTTTTAAGCTGTTCCTTAAAACACTAGTGCTTAAAAATCTATTGGAGGCAGAAGCAGTCAAGGGTAGCCTAGGGTTAGGGTTAGGCTTAGGGTTAGGGTTAGGGTACGGCTTAGGGTATGGGTTCGGGGAGAGGTTCGGGCACGGCGTAGGGTATGGGTTAGGGTTAGGGTTAGGGTTAGTGTTAGGGTTAGGGCTCGGTTTAGGGTACGGGTTAGGATTAGGGTACGTGTTAGGGTTAGGGTAGGGGTTAGTGTTAGGGTACCCATTAGGGTTAGGGTAGTAATTAAACCTATCCCACTCTCTAGATACCCCTTAGCACGTAAAGGAATATTATTTGGGGTTCCAGCCATGGAAAAGAGTTTAGACACTAGGATTAGATAAGGAACACACCCATTATAAAGAAATCACATTAGGATTCTCTTTTTAAGCTGTTCCTTAAAACACTAGTGCTTTGGAAATCTATTGGAGGCAGAAGCAGTCAAGGGTAGCCTAGGGTTAGGGTTAGGCTTAGGGTTAGGCTTAGGGTACGGCTTAGGGTACGTGTTCGGGGAGGGCTTCGGGTACGGCGTAGGGTATGGGTTAGGGTTAGGGTTAGGGTTAGTGTTAGGGTTAGGGCTCGGTTTAGGGTACGGGTTAGGATTAGTGTACGTGTTACGGTTAGGGTAGGGGTTAGGGTTAGGGTATGAGTTAGGGTTAGGGTAGTTATTAAACCTATCCCACTCTCTAGATACCCCTTAGCACGTAAAGCAATATTATTTGGAGGTCCATCCATGGAGAAGAGTTTAGACACTAAGATAATATAAGGAACACACCCATTAGTAAGAAATCACATTAGGATTCTCTTTTTAAGCTGTTCCTTAAAACACTAGTGCTTAGGAAATCTATTGGAGGCAGAAGCAGTCAAGGGTAGCCTAGGGTTAGGGTTAGGCTTAGGGTACGGCTTAAGGTACGGGTTCGGGGAGGGCTTCGGGTACGGCGTAAGGTATTGGTTAGGGTTAGGGTTAGGGTTAGTGTTAGGGTTAGGGCTCTGTTTAGGGTACGGGTTAGGATTAGTGTACGTGTTACGGTTAGGGTAGGGGTTAGGGTTAGGGTATGAGTTAGGGTTAGGGTAGTAATTAAACCTATCCCATTCTCTAGATCCCCCTTAGCACGTAAAGGAATATTATTTGGGGTTCCAGCCATGGAAAAGAGTTTAGACACTAGGATTAGATAAGGAACACACCCATTATAAAGAAATCACATTAGGATTCTCTTTTTAAGCTGTTCCTTAAAACACTAGTGCTTAAGAAATCTATTGGAGGCAGAAGCAGTCAAGGGTAGCCTAGGGTTAGGGTTAGGCTTAGGGTTAGGTTTAGGGTACGGCTTAGGGTACGGGTTCGGGGAGGGCTTCGGGTACGGCGTAGGTTATGGGTTAGGGATAGGGTTAGGGTTAGTGTTAGGGTTAGGGCTCGGTTTAGGTTACGGGTTAGGATTAGGGTACGTGTTAGGGTTAGGGTAGGGGTTAGGGTTAGGGTACGCATTAGGGTTAGGGTAGTTATTAAACCTATCCCACTCTCTAGATACCCCTTAGCACGTAAAGCTATATTATTTGGGGGTCCATCCAATGGAGAAGAGTTTAGACACTAAGATAATATAAGGAACACACACATTATAAAGAAATCACATTAGGATTCTCTTTTTAAGCTGTTCCTTAAAACACTAGTGCTTAAAAATCTATTGGAGGCAGAAGCAGTGAAGGGTAGCCTAGGGTTAGGGTTAGGCTTAGGGTTAGGCTTAGGGTACGGCTTAGGGTACGGGTTCGGTGAGGGCTTCGGGTACGGCTTGGGGTATGGGTTAGGGTTAGGGTTAGGGTTAGTGTTAGGGTTAGGGCTCGGTTTAGGGTACGTTTTAGAATTAGGGTACGTGTTAGTGTTAGGGTAGGGGTTAGGGTTAGGGTACGTGTTAGGGTTAGGGTAGTTATTAAACCTATCGCCTCTCTAGTTACCCCTTAGCACGTAAAGGAATATTACTTGGGGGTCCAGCCATGGAGAAGAGTTTAGACACTAAGATAATATAAGGAACACACACATTATAAAGAAATCACATTAGGATACTCTTTTTAAGCTGTTCCTTAAAACACTAGTGCTTAGGAAATCTATTGGAGGCAGAAGCAGTCAAGGGTAGTCTAGGGTTAGGGTTAGGCTTAGGGTTAGGCTTAGGGTACGGCTTATGTTACGGGTTCGGGGAGGGCTTCGGGTACGGCGAAGGGTATGGGTTAAGGTTAGGGTTAGGGTTAGTGTTAGGGTTAGGGCTCGGATTAGGTTATGGGTTAGGATTAGGGTACGTGTTAGGGTTAGGGTAGGGGTTAGGGTTAGGGTACGCGTTAGGGTTAGGGTAGTTATTAAACCTATCCCACTCTCTAGATACCCCTTTGCACGTAAAGGAATATTATTTTGGTGTCCAGCCATGGAGAAGAGTTTAGACACTAGGATAAGATAAGGAACACACTCATTATAAAGAAATCACATTAGGATTCTCTTTTTAAGCTGTTCCTTAAAACACTAGTGCTTAGGAAATCTATTGGAGGCAGAAGCAGTCAAGGGTAGCCTAGGGTTAGGGTTAGGCTTAGGGTTAGGGTTAGGGTACGGCTTAGGGTATGGGTTCGGGGAGAGGTTCGGGCACGGCGTAGGGTATGGGTTAGCGTTAGGGTTAGGGTTAGTGTTAGGGTTAGGGCTCGGTTTAGGTTACGGGTTAGGATTAGGGTACATGTTATGGTTAGGGTAGGGGTTAGGTTTAGGGTACGCGTTAGGGTTAGGGTAGTTATTAAAACTATCCCACTCTCTAGATACCCCTTAGCACCTAAAGGAATATTATTTGGGGGTCCAGCCATGGAGAAGCATTTAGACAGTAGGAGAAGATAAGGAACACACCCATTATTAAGAAATCACATTAGGATTCTCTTTTTAAGCTGTTCCTTAAAACACTAGTGCTTAAAAATCTATTGGAGGCAGAAGCAGTCAAGGGTAGCCTAGGGTTAGGGTTAGGCTTAGGGTTAGGGTTAGGGTACGGCTTAGGGTATGGGTTCGGGGAGAGGTTCGGGCACGGCGTAGGGTATGGGTTAGGGTTAGGGTTAGGGTTAGTGTTAGGGTTAGGGCTCAGTTTAGGGTACGGGTTAGGATTAGGGTACGTGTTAGGGTTAGGGTAGGGGTTAGTGTTAGGGTACCCGTTAGGGTTAGGGTAGTAATTAAACCTATCCCACTCTCTAGATACCCCTTAGCACGTAAAGGAATATTATTTGGGGTTCCAGCCATGGAAAAGTGTTTAGACACTAGGATTAGATAAGGAACACACCCATTATAAAGAAATCACATTAGGATTCTCTTTTTAAGCTGTTCCTTAAAACACTAGTGCTTTGGAAATCTATTGGAGGCAGAAGCAGTCAAGGGTAGTCTAGGGTTAGGGTTAGGCTTAGGGTTAGGCTTAGGGTACGGCTTAGGGTACGTGTTCGGGGAGGGCTTCGGGTACGGCGTAGGGTATGGGTTAGGGTTAGGTTTATGGTTAGTGTTAGGGTTAGGGCTCGGTTTAGGGTACGGGTTAGGATTAGTGTACGTGTTGCGGTTAGGGTAGGGGTTAGGGTTAGGGTATGAGTTAGGGTTAGGGTAGTTATTAAACCTATCCCACTCTCTAGATACCCCTTAGCACGTAAAGCAATATTATTTGGAGGTCCATCCATGGAGAAGAGTTTAGACACTAAGATAATATAAGGAACACACCCATTAGTAAGAAATCACATTAGGATTCTCTTTTTAAGCTGTTCCTTAAAACACTAGTGCTTAGGAAATCTATTGGAGGCAGAAGCAGTCAAGGGTAGCCTAGGGTTAGGGTTAGGCTTAGGGTTAGGTTTAGGGTACGGCTTAGGGTACGGGTTCGGGGAGGGCTTCGGGTACGGCGTAGGGTATGGGTTAGGGATAGGGTTAGGGTTAGTGTTAGGGTTAGGGCTCGGTTTAGGGTACGGGTTAGGATTAGGGTACGTGTTAGGGTTAGGGTAGGGGTTAGGGTTAGGGTACGCATTAGGGTTAGGGTAGTTATTAAACCTATCCCACTCTCTAGATACCCCTTAGCACGTAAAGCAATATTATTTGGGGGTCCATCCAATGGAGAAGAGTTTAGACACTAAGATAATATAAGGAACACACATATTATAAAGAAATCACATTAGGATTCTCTTTTTAAGCTGTTCCTTAAAACACTAGTGCTTAAAAATCTATTGGAGGCAGAAGCAGTCAAGGGTAGCCTAGGGTTAGGGTTAGGCTTAGGGTTAGGCTTAGGGTACGGCTTAGGGTACGGGTTCGGTGAGGGCTTCGGGTACGGCGTAGGGTAAGGGTTAGGGTTAGGGTTAGGGTTAGTGTTAGGGTTAGGGCTCGGTTTAGGGTACGTTTTAGAATTAGGGTACGTGTTAGTGTTAGGGTAGGGGTTAGGGTTAGGTTACGTGTTAGGGTTAGGGTAGTTATTAAACCTATCGCCTCTCTAGTTACCCCTTAGCACGTAAAGGAATATTACTTGGGGGTCCAGCCATGGAGAAGAGTTTAGACACTAAGATAATATAAGGAACACACACATTATAAAGAAATCACATTAGGATACTCTTTTTAATCTGTTCCTTAAAACACTAGTGCTTAGGAAATCTATTGGAGGCAGAAGCAGTCAAGGGTAGTCTAGGGTTAGGGTTAGGCTTAGGGTTAGGCTTAGGGTACGGCTTAGGGTACGGGTTCGGGGAGGGCTTCGGGTACGGCGTAGGGTATGTGTTAGGGTTAGGTTTTGGGTTAGTGTTAGGGTTAGGGCTCGGTTTAGGGTACGGGTTAGGATTAGGGTACGTGTTAGGGTTAGGGTAGGGGTTAGGGTTAGGGTACGCGTTAGGGTTAGGGTAGTTATTAAACCTATCCCACTCTCTAGATACCCCTTAGCACGTAAAGCAATATTATTTGGGGGTCCATCCAATGGAGAAGAGTTTAGACACTAAGATAATATAAGGAACACACACATTATAAAGAAATCACATTAGGATTCTCTTTTTAAGCTGTTCCTTAAAACACTAGTGCTTAAAAATCTATTGGAGGCTGAAGCAGTCAAGGGTAGCCTAGGGTTAGGGTTAGGCTTAGGGTTAGGCTTAGGGTACGGCTTAGGGTACGGGTTCGGTGAGGGCTTCGGGTACGGCGTAGGGTATGGGTTAGGGTTAGGGTTAGGGTTAGTGTTAGGGTTAGGGCTCGGTTTAGGGTACGTTTTAGAATTAGGGTACGTGTTAGGGTTAGGGTAGGGGTTAGGGTTAGGGTACGTGTTAGGGTTAGGGTAGTTATTAAACCTATCGCCTCTCTAGTTACCCCTTAGCACGTAAAGGAATATTACTTGGTGGTCCAGCCATGGAGAAGAGTTTAGACACTAAGATAATATAAGGAACACACACATTATAAAGAAATCACATTAGGATACTCTTTTTAAGCTGTTCCTTAAAACACTAGTGCTTAGGAAATCTATTGGAGGCAGAAGCAGTCAAGGGTAGCCTAGGGTTAGGGTTAGGCTTAGCGTTAGGCTTAGGGTATGGCTTAGGGTACGGGTTCGGGGAGGGCTTCGGGTACGGCGAAGGGTATGGGTTAAGGTTAGGGTTAGGGTTAGTGTTAGGGTTAGGGCTCGGATTAGGTTATGGGTTAGGATTAGGGTACGTGTTAGGGTTAGGGTAGGGATTAGGGTTAGGGTACGCGTTAGGGTTACGGTAGTTATTAAACCTATCCCACTCTCTAGATACCCCTTTGCACGTAAAGGAATATTATTTGGGTGTCCAGCCATGGAGAAGAGTTTAGACACTAGGATAAGATAAGGAACACACTCATTATAAAGAAATCACATTAGGATTCTCTTTTTAAGCTGTTCCTTAAAACACTAGTGCTTAGGAAATCTATTGGAGGCAGAAGCAGTCAAGGGTAGCCTAGGGTTAGGGTTAGGCTTAGGGTTAGGGTTAGGGTACGGCTTAGGGTATGGGTTCGGGGAGAGGTTCGGGCACGGCGTAGGGTATGGGTTAGGGTTAGGGTTAGGGTTAGTGTTAGGGTTAGGGCTCGGTTTAGGGTACGGGTTAGGATTAGGGTACGTGTTAGGGTTAGGGTAGGGGTTAGGTTTAGGGTACGCGTTAGGGTTAGGGTAGTTATTAAACCTATCCCACTCTCTAGATACCCCTTAGCACGTAAAGGAATATTATTTGGGGGTCCAGCCATGGAGAAGAGTTTAGACACTAGGATAAGATAAAGAACACACCCATTATAAAGAAATCACATTAGGATTCTCTTTTTAAGCTGTTCCTTAAAACACTAGTGCTTAGTAAATCTATTGGAGGCAGAAGCAGTCAAGGGTAGCCTAGGGTTAGGGTTAGGCTTAGGGTACGGCTTAAGGTACGGGTTCGGGGAGGGCTTCGGGTACGGCGTATGTTATGGGTTAGGGTTAGGGTTATGGTTAGTGTTAGGGTTAGGGCTCGCTTTAGTGTACGGGTTAGGATTAGCTTACATGTTAGGGTTAGGGTAGGGGTTAGGCTTAGGGTACGGCTTAGGTTACGGGTTCGGTGAGGGCTTCGGGTACGGCGTAAGGTATGGGTTAGGGTTAGGGTTAGGGTTAGTGTTAGGGTTAGGGCTCGGTTTAGGGTACGTTTTAGAATTAGGGTACGTGTTAGGGTTAGGGTAGGGGTTAGGGTTAGGGTACGTGTTAGGGTTAGGGTAGTTATTAAACCTATCGCCTCTCTAGTTACCCCTTAGCACGTAAAGGAATATTACTTGGGGGTCCAGCCATGGAGAAGAGTTTAGACACTAAGATAATATAAGGAACACACACATTATAAAGAAATCACATTAGGATTCTCTTTTTAAGCTGTTCCTTAAAACACTAGTGCTTAGGAAATCTATTGGAGGCAGAAGCAGTCAAGGGTAGCCTAGGTTTAGGTTGAGGCTTGGGGTTAGGCTTAGGGTACGGCTTAGGATACGGGTTCGGGGAGGGGTTTGGGTACGGCGTAGCTTATGGGTTATGGTTAGGGTTTGGGTTAGTGTTAGGGTTAGGGCTCCGTTTAGGTTACGGGTTAGGATTAGGGTACGTGTTAGGGTTAGGGTAGGGGTTAGGGTTAGGTTACGCGTTAGGGTTAGGGTAGTTATTAAACCTATCCCACTCTCTAGATACCCCTTAGCACGTAAAGGAATATTATTTGGGGGTCCAGCCATGGAGAAGAGTTTAGACACTAGGATAAGATAAGGAACACACCCATTATAAAGAAATCACATTAGGTTACTCTTTTTAAGCTGTTCCTTAAAACACTAGTGCTTAGGAAATCTATTGGAGGCAGAAGCAGTCAAGGGTAGCCTAGGGTTAGGGTTAGGCTTAGGGTTAGGCTTAGGGTACGGCTTAGGGTACGGGTTCGGGGAGGGCTTCGGGTACGGCGAAGGGTATGGGTTAAGGTTAGGGTTAGGGTTAGTGTTAGGGTTAGGGCTCGAATTAGGTTATGGGTTAGGATTAGGGTACGTGTCAGGGTTAGGGTAGGGGTTAGGGTTAGGGTACGCGTTAGGGTTAGGGTAGTTATTAAACCTATCCCACTCTCTAGATACCCCTTTGCACGTAAAGGAATATTATTTGGGTGTCCAGCCATGGAGAAGAGTTTAGACACTAGGATTAGATAAGGAACACACCCATTATAAAGAAATCACATTAGGATTCTCTTTTTAAGCTGTTCCTTAAAACACTAGTGCTTAGGAAATCTATTGGAGGCAGAAGCAGTCAAGGGTAGCCTAGGGTTAGGGTTAGGCTTAGGGTTAGGTTTAGGGTACGGCTTAGGGTACGGGTTCGGGGAGGGCTTCGGGTACGGCGTAGGGTATGGGTTAGGGATAGGGTTAGGGTTAGTGTTAGGGTTAGGGCTCGGTTTAGGGTACGGGTTAGGATTAGGGTACGTGTTAGGGTTAGGGTAGGGGTTAGGGTTAGGGTACGCATTAGGGTTAGGGTAGTTATTAAACCTATCCCACTCTCTAGATACCCCTTAGCACGTAAAGCAATATTATTTGGGGGTCCATCCAATGGAGAAGAGTTTAGACACTAAGATAATATAAGGAACACACACATTATAAAGAAATCACATTAGGATTCTCTTTTTAAGCTGTTCCTTAAAACACTAGTGCTTAAAAATCTATTGGAGGCAGAAGCAGTCAAGGGTAGCCTAGGGTTAGGGTTAGGCTTAGGGTTAGGCTTAGGGTACGGCTTAGGGTACGGGTTCGGTGAGGGCTTCGGGTACGGCGTAGGGTAAGGGTTAGGGTTAGGGTTAGGGTTAGTGTTAGGGTTAGGGCTCGGTTTAGGGTACGTTTTAGAATTAGGGTATGTGTTAGTGTTAGGGTAGGGGTTAGGGTTAGGATACGTGTTAGGGTTAGGGTAGTTATTAAACCTATCGCCTCTCTAGTTACCCCTTAGCACGTAAAGGAATATTACTTGGGGGTCCAGCCATGGAGAAGAGTTTAGACACTAAGATAATATAAGGAACACACACATTATAAAGAAATCACATTAGGATACTCTTTTTAATCTGTTCCTTAAAACACTAGTGCTTAGGAAATCTATTGGAGGCAGAAGCAGTCAAGGGTAGTCTAGGGTTAGGGTTAGGCTTAGGGTTAGGCTTAGGGTACGGCTTAGGGTACGGGTTCGGGGAGGGCTTCGGGTACGGCGAAGGGTATGGGTTAAGGTTAGGGTTAGGGTTAGTGTTAGGGTTAGGGCTCGGATTAGGTTATGGGTTAGGATTAGGGTACGTGTTAGGGTTAGGGTAGGGGTTAGGGTTAGGGTACGCATTAGGGTTAGGGTAGTTATTAAACCTATCCCACTCTCTAGATACCCCTTTGCACGTAAAGGAATATTATTTGGGTGTCCAGCCATGGAGAAGAGTTTAGACACTAGGATAAGATAAGGAACACACTCATTATAAAGAAATCACATTAGGATTCTCTTTTTAAGCTGTTCCTTAAAACACTAGTGCTTAGGAAATCTATTGGAGGCAGAAGCAGTCAAGGGTAGCCTAGGGTTAGGGTTAGGCTTAGGGTTAGGGTTAGGGTACGGCTTAGGGTATGGGTTCGGGGAGAGGTTCGGGCACGGCGTAGGGTATGGGTTAGCGTTAGAGTTAGGGTTAGTGTTAGGGTTAGGGCTCGGTTTAGGTTACGGGTTAGGATTAGGGTATATGTTAGGGTTAGGGTAGGGGTTAGGTTTAGGGTACGCGTTAGGGTTAGGGTAGTTATTAAAACTATCCCACTCTCTAGATACCCCTTAGCACCTAAAGGAATATTATTTGGGGGTCCAGCCATGGAGAAGCATTTAGACAGTAGGAGAAGATAAGGAACACACCCATTATTAAGAAATCACATTAGGATTCTCTTTTTAAGCTGTTCCTTAAAACACTAGTGCTTAAAAATCTATTGGAGGCAGAAGCAGTCAAGGGTAGCCTAGGGTTAGGGTTAGGCTTAGGGTTAGGGTTAGGGTACGGCTTAGGGTATGGGTTCGGGGAGAGGTTCGGGCACGGCGTAGGGTATGGGTTAGGGTTAGGGTTAGGGTTAGTGTTAGGGTTAGGGCTCGGTTTAGGGTACGGGTTAGGATTAGGGTACGTGTTAGGGTTAGGGTAGGGGTTAGTGTTAGGGTACCCATTAGGGTTAGGGTAGTAATTAAACCTATCCCACTCTCTAGATACCCCTTAGCACGTAAAGGAATATTATTTGGGGTTCCAGCCATGGAAAAGAGTTTAGACACTAGGATTAGATAAGGAACACACCCATTATAAAGAAATCACATTAGGATTCTCTTTTTAAGCTGTTCCTTAAAACACTAGTGCTTTGGAAATCTATTGGAGGCAGAAGCAGTCAAGGGTAGCCTAGGGTTAGGGTTAGGCTTAGGGTTAGGCTTAGGGTACGGCTTAGGGTACGTGTTCGGGGAGGGCTTCGGGTACGGCGTAGGGTATGGGTTAGGGTTAGGGTTAGGGTTAGTGTTAGGGTTAGGGCTCGGTTTAGGGTACGGGTTAGGATTAGTGTACGTGTTACGGTTAGGGTAGGGGTTAGGGTTAGGGTATGAGTTAGGGTTAGGGTAGTTATTAAACCTATCCCACTCTCTAGATACCCCTTAGCACGTAAAGCAATATTATTTGGAGGTCCATCCATGGAGAAGAGTTTAGACACTAAGATAATATAAGGAACACACCCATTAGTAAGAAATCACATTAGGATTCTCTTTTTAAGCTGTTCCTTAAAACACTAGTGCTTAGGAAATCTATTGGAGGCAGAAGCAGTCAAGGGTAGCCTAGGGTTAGGGTTAGGCTTAGGGTTAGGTTTAGGGTACGGCTTAGGGTACGGGTTCGGGGAGGGCTTCGGGTACGGCGTAGGGTATGGGTTAGGGATAGGGTTAGGGTTAGTGTTAGGGTTAGGGCTCGGTTTAGGGTACGGGTTAGGATTAGGGTATATGTTAGGGTTAGGGTAGGGGTTAGGTTTAGGGTACGCGTTAGGGTTAGGGTAGTTATTAAACCTATCCCACTCTCTAGATAACCCTTAGCACCTAAAGGAATATTATTTGGGGGTCCAGCCATGGAGAAGCATTTAGACAGTAGGAGAAGATAAGGAACACACCCATTATTAAGAAATCACATTAGGATTCTCTTTTTAAGCTGTTCCTTAAAACACTAGTGCTTAAAAATCTATTGGAGACAGAAGCAGTCAAGGGTAGCCTAGGGTTAGGGTTAGGCTTAGGGTTAGGGTTAGGGTACGGCTTAGGGTATGGGTTCGGGGAGAGGTTCGGGCACGGCGTAGGGTATGGGTTAGGGTTAGGGTTAGGGTTAGTGTTAGGGTTAGGGCTCGGTTTAGGGTACGGGTTAGGATTAGGGTACGTGTTAGGGTTAGGGTAGGGGTTAGTGTTAGGGTACCCGTTAGGGTTAGGGTAGTAATTAAACCTATCCCACTCTCTAGATACCCCTTAGCACGTAAAGGAATATTATTTGGGGTTCCAGCCATGGAAAAGAGTTTAGACACTAGGATTAGATAAGGAACACACCCATTATAAAGAAATCACATTAGGATTCTCTTTTTAAGCTGTTCCTTAAAACACTAGTGCTTTGGAAATCTATTGGAGGCAGAAGCAGTCAAGGGTAGCCTAGGGTTAGGGTTAGGCTTAGGGTTAGGCTTAGGGTACGGCTTAGGGTACGTGTTCGGGGAGGGCTTCGGTTACGGCGTAGGGTATGGGTTAGGGTTAGGGTTAGGGTTAGTGTTAGGGTTAGGGCTCGGTTTAGGGTACGGGTTAGGATTAGTGTACGTGTTACGGTTAGGGTAGGGGTTAGGGTTAGGGTATGAGTTAGGGTTAGGGTAGTTATTAAACCTATCCCACTCTCTAGATACCCCTTAGCACGTAAAGCAATATTATTTGGAGGTCCATCCATGGAGAAGAGTTTAGACACTAAGATAATATAAGGAACACACCCATTAGTAAGAAATCACATTAGGATTCTCTTTTTAAGCTGTTCCTTAAAACACTAGTGCTTAGGAAATCTATTGGAGGCAGAAGCAGTCAAGGGTAGCCTAGGGTTAGGGTTAGGCTTAGGGTACGGCTTAAGGTACGGGTTCGGGGAGGGCTTCGGGTACGGCGTAGGGTATGGGTTAGGGTTAGGGTTAGGGTTAGTGTTAGGGTTAGGGCTCTGTTTAGGGTACAGGTTAGGATTAGTGTACGTGTTACGGTTAGGGTAGGGGTTAGGGTTAGGGTATGAGTTAGGGTTAGGGTAGTAATTAAACCTATCCCACTCTCTAGATCCCCCTTAGCATGTAAAGGAATATTATTTGGGGTTCCAGCCATGGAAAAGAGTTTAGACACTAGGATTAGATAAGGAACACACCCATTATAAAGAAATCACATTAGGATTCTCTTTTTAAGCTGTTCCTTAAAACACTAGTGCTTAAGAAATCTATTGGAGGCAGAAGCAGTCAAGGGTAGCCTAGGGTTAGGGTTAGGCTTAGGGTTAGGTTTAGGGTACGGCTTAGGGTACGGGTTCGGAGAGGGCTTCGGGTACGGCGTAGGGTATGGGTTAGGGATAGGGTTAGGGTTAGTGTTAGGGTTACGGCTCGGTTTAGGGTACGGGTTAGGATTAGGGTACGTGTTAGGGTTAGGGTAGGGGTTAGGGTTAGGGTACGCATTAGGGTTAGGGTAGTTATTAAACCTATCCCACTCTCTAGATACCCCTTAGCACGTAAAGCAATATTATTTGGGGGTCCATCCAATGGAGAAGAGTTTAGACACTAAGATAATATAAGGAACACACACATTATAAAGAAATCACATTAGGATTCTCTTTTTAAGCTGTTCCTTAAAACACTAGTGCTTAAAAATCTATTGGAGGCAGGAGCAGTGAAGGGTAGCCTAGGGTTAGGGTTAGGCTTAGGGTTAGGCTTAGGGTACGGCTTAGGGTACGGGTTCGGTGAGGGCTTCGGGTACGGCTTGGGGTATGGGTTAGGGTTAGGGTTAGGGTTAGTGTTAGGGTTAGGGCTCGGTTTAGGGTACGTTTTAGAATTAGGGTACGTGTTAGTGTTAGGGTAGGGGTTAGGGTTAGGGTACGTGTTAGGGTTAGGGTAGTTATTAAACCTATCGCCTCTCTAGTTACCCCTTAGCACGTAAAGGAATATTACTTGGGGGTCCAGCCATGGAGAAGAGTTTAGACACTAAGATAATATAAGGAACACACACATTATAAAGAAATCACATTAGGATACTCTTTTTAAGCTGTTCCTTAAAACACTAGTGCTTAGGAAATCTATTGGAGGCAGAAGCAGTCAAGGGTAGTCTAGGGTTAGGGTTAGGCTTAGGGTTAGGCTTAGGGTACGGCTTATGTTACGGGTTCGGGGAGGGCTTCGGGTACGGCGAAGGGTATGGGTTAAGGTTAGGGTTAGGGTTAGTGTTAGGGTTAGGGCTCGGATTAGGTTATGGGTTAGGATTAGGGTACGTGTTAGGGTTAGGGTAGGGGTTAGGGTTAGGGTACGCGTTAGGGTTAGGGTAGTTATTAAACCTATCCCACTCTCTAGATACCCCTTTGCACGTAAAGGAATATTATTTTGGTGTCCAGCCATTGAGAAGAGTTTAGACACTAGGATAAGATAAGGAACACACTCATTATAAAGAAATCACATTAGGATTCTCTTTTTAAGCTGTTCCTTAAAACACTAGTGCTTAGGAAATCTATTGGAGGCAGAAGCAGTCAAGGGTAGCCTAGGGTTAGGGTTAGGCTTAGGGTTAGGGTTAGGGTACGGCTTAGGGTATGGGTTCGGGGAGAGGTTCGGGCACGGCGTAGGGTATGGGTTAGCGTTAGGGTTAGGGTTAGTGTTAGGGTTAGGGCTCGGTTTAGGTTACGGGTTAGGATTAGGGTACATGTTAGGGTTAGGGTAGGGGTTAGGTTTAGGGTACGCGTTAGGGTTAGGGTAGTTATTAAAACTATCCCACTCTCTAGATACCCCTTAGCACCTAAAGGAATATTATTTGGGGGTCCAGCCATGGAGAAGCATTTAGACAGTAGGAGAAGATAAGGAACACACCCATTATTAAGAAATCACATTAGGATTCTCTTTTTAAGCTGTTCCTTAAAACACTAGTGCTTAAAAATCTATTGGAGGCAGAAGCAGTCAAGGGTAGCCTAGGGTTAGGGTTAGGCTTAGGGTTAGGGTTAGGGTACGGCTTAGGGTATGGGTTCGGGGAGAGGTTCGGGCACGGCGTAGGGTATGGGTTAGGGTTAGGGTTAGGGTTAGTGTTAGGGTTAGGGCTCGGTTTAGGGTACGGGTTAGGATTAGGGTACGTGTTAGGGTTAGGGTAGGGGTTAGTGTTAGGGTACCCGTTAGGGTTAGGGTAGTAAATAAACCTATCCCACTCTCTAGATACCCCTTAGCACGTAAAGGAATATTATTTAGGGTTCCAGCCATGGAAAAGTGTTTAGACACTAGGATTAGATAAGGAACACACCCATTATAAAGAAATCACATTAGGATTCTCTTTTTAAGCTGTTCCTTAAAACACTAGTGCTTTGGAAATCTATTGGAGGCAGAAGCAGTCAAGGGTAGCCTAGGGTTAGGGTTAGGCTTAGGGTTAGGCTTAGGGTACGGCTTAGGGTACGTGTTCGGGGAGGGCTTCGGGTACGGCGTAGGGTATGGGTTAGGGTTAGGGTTATGGTTAGTGTTAGGGTTAGGGCTCGGTTTAGGGTACGGGTTAGGATTAGTGTACGTGTTACGGTTAGGGTAGGGGTTAGGGTTAGGGTATGAGTTAGGGTTAGGGTAGTTATTAAACCTATCCCACTCTCTAGATACCCCTTAGCACGTAAAGCAATATTATTTGGAGGTCCATCCATGGAGAAGAGTTTAGACACTAAGATAATATAAGGAACACACCCATTAGGAAGAAATCACATTAGGATTCTCTTTTTAAGCTGTTCCTTAAAACACTAGTGCTTAGGAAATCTATTGGAGGCAGAAGCAGTCAAGGGTAGCCTAGGGTTAGGGTTAGGCTTAGGGTTAGGTTTAGGGTACGGCTTAGGGTACGGGTTCGGGGAGGGCTTCGGGTACGGCGTAGGGTATGGGTTAGGGATAGGGTTAGGGTTAGTGTTAGGGTTAGGGCTCGGTTTAGGGTACGGGTTAGGATTAGGGTACGTGTTAGGGTTAGGGTAGGGGTTAGGGTTAGGGTACGCATTAGGGTTAGGGTAGTTATTAAACCTATCCCACTCTCTAGATACCCCTTAGCACGTAAAGCAATATTATTTCGGGGTCCATCCAATGGAGAAGAGTTTAGACACTAAGATAATATAAGGAACACACATATTATAAAGAAATCACATTAGGATTCTCTTTTTAAGCTGTTCCTTAAAACACTAGTGCTTAAAAATCTATTGGAGGCAGAAGCAGTCAAGGGTAGCCTAGGGTTAGGGTTAGGCTTAGGGTTAGGCTTAGGGTACGGCTTAGGGTACGGGTTCGGTGAGGGCTTCGGGTACGGCGTAGGGTAAGGGTTAGGGTTAGGGTTAGGGTTAGTGTTAGGGTTAGGGCTCGGTTTAGGGTACGTTTTAGAATTAGGGTACGTGTTAGTGTTAGGGTAGGGGTTAGGGTTAGGGTACGTGTTAGGGTTAGGGTAGTTATTAAACCTATCGCCTCTCTAGTTACCCCTTAGCACGTAAAGGAATATTACTTGGGGGTCCAGCCATGGAGAAGAGTTTAGACACTAAGATAATATAAGGAACACACACATTATAAAGAAATCACATTAGGATACTATTTTTAATCTGTTCCTTAAAACACTAGTGCTTAGGAAATCTATTGGAGGCAGAAGCAGTCAAGGGTAGTCTAGGGTTAGGGTTAGGCTTAGGGTTAGGCTTAGGGTACGGCTTAGGGTACGGGTTCGGGGAGGGCTTCGGGTACGGCGTAGGGTATGTGTTAGGGTTAGGTTTTGGGTTAGTGTTAGGGTTAGGGCTCGGTTTAGGGTACGGGTTAGGATTAGTGTACGTGTTAGGGTTAGGGTAGGGGTTAGGGTTAGGGTACGAGTTAGGGTTAGGGTAGTTATTAAACCTATCGCCTCTCTAGTTACCCCTTAGCACGTAAAGGAATATTACTTGGGGGTCCAGCCATGGAGAAGAGTTTAGACACTAAGATAATATAAGGAACACACACATTATAAAGAAATCACATTAGGATACTATTTTTAATCTGTTCCTTAAAACACTAGTGCTTAGGAAATCTATTGGAGGCAGAAGCAGTCAAGGGTAGTCTAGGGTTAGGGTTAGGCTTAGGGTTAGGCTTAGGGTACGGCTTAGGGTACGGGTTCGGGGAGGGCTTCGGGTACGGCGTAGGGTATGTGTTAGGGTTAGGTTTTGGGTTAGTGTTAGGGTTAGGGCTCGGTTTAGGGTACGGGTTAGGATTAGTGTACGTGTTAGGGTTAGGGTAGGGGTTAGGGTTAGGGTACGAGTTAGGGTTAGGGTAGTTATTAAACCTATCCCACTCTCTAGATACCCCTTAGCACGTAAAGCAATATTATTTGGAGGTCCATCCATGGAGAAGAGTTTAGACACTAAGATAATATAAGGAACACATCCATTAGTAAGAAATCACATTAGGATTCTCTTTTTAAGCTGTTCCTTAAAACACTAGTGCTTAGGAAATCTATTGGAGGCAGAAGCAGTCAAGGGTAGCCTAGGGTTAGGGTTAGGCTTAGGGTACGGCTTAAGGTACGGGTTCGGGGAGGGCTTCGGGTACGGCGTATATTATGGGTTAGGTTTAGGGTTATGGTTAGTGTTAGGGTTAGGGCTCGCTTTAGTGTACGGGTTAGGATTAGGGTACATGTTAGGGTTAGGTTAGGGGTTAGGGTTAGGGTACGCGTTAGGGTTAGGGTAGTGATTAAACCTATCCCACTCTCTAGATACCCCTTAGCACGTAAAGGAATATTATTTGGTGGTCCAGCCATGGAGAAGAGTTTAGACACTAGGATTAGATAAGGAACACACCCATTATAAAGAAATCACATTAGGATTCTCTTTTTAAGCTGTTCCTTAAAACACTAGTGCTTAGGAAATCTATTGGAGGCAGAAGCAGTCAAGGGTAGCCTAGGGTTAGGGTTAGGCTTAGGGTTAGGCTTAGGGTACGGCTTAGGGTACGGGTTCGGGGAGGGCTTCGGGTACGGCGTAGGGTATGTGTTAGGGTTAGGTTTTGGGTTAGTGTTAGGGTTAGGGCTCGGTTTAGGGTACGGGTTAGGATTAGGGTACGTGTTAGGGTTAGGGTAGGGGTTAGTGTTAGGGTATGCGTTATGGTTAGGGTAGTTATTAAACCTATCCCACTCTCTAGATACCCCTTAGCACGTAAAGGAATATTATTTGGGGGTCCAGCCATGGAGAAGAGTTTAGACACTAGGATAAGATAAGGAACACACCCATTATAAAGAAATCACATTAGGATTCTCTTTTTAAGCTGTTCCTTAAAACACTAGTGCTTAGGAAATCTATTGGAGGCAGAAGCAGTCAAGGGTAGCCTAGGGTTAGGGTTAGGCTTAGGGTACGGCTTAAGGTACGGGTTCGGGGAGGGCTTCGGGTACGGAGTATGTTATGGGTTAGGGTTAGGGTTATGGTTAGTGTTAGGGTTAGGGCTCGCTTTAGTGTACGGGTTAGGATTAGCTTACATGTTAGGGTTAGGGTAGGGGTTAGGCTTAGGGTACGGCTTAGGGTACGGGTTCGGTGAGGGCTTCGGGTACGGCGTAATGTATGGGTTAGGGTTAGGGTTAGGGTTAGTGTTAGGGTTAGGGCTCGGTTTAGGGTACGTTTTAGAATTAGGGTACGTGTTAGGGTTAGGGTAGGGGTTAGGGTTAGGGTACGTGTTAGGGTTATGGTAGTTATTAAACCTATCGCCTCTCTAGTTACCCCTTAGCACGTAAAGGAATATTACTTGGGGGTCCAGCCATGGAGAAGAGTTTAGACACTAAGATAATATAAGGAACACACACATTATAAAGAAATCACATTAGGATTCTCTTTTTAAGCTGTTCCTTAAAACACTAGTGCTTAGGAAATCTATTGGAGGCAGAAGCAGTCAAGGGTAGCCTAGGTTTAGGTTGAGGCTTGGGGTTAGGCTTAGGGTACGGCTTAGGATACGGGTTCGGGGAGGTGTTTGGGTACGGCGTAGCGTATGGGTTAGGGTTAGGGTTTGGGTTAGTGTTAGGGTTAGGGCTCCGTTTAGGTTACGGGTTAGGATTAGGGTACGTGTTAGGGTTAGGGTAGGGGTTAGGGTTAGGTTACGCGTTAGGGTTAGGGTAGTTATTAAACCTATCCCACTCTCTAGATACCCCTTAGCACGTAAAGGAATATTATTTGGGGGTCCAGCCATGGAGAAGAGTTTAGACACTAGGATAAGATAAGGAACACACCCATTATAAAGAAATCACATTAGGTTACTCTTTTTAAGCTGTTCCTTAAAACACTAGTGCTTAGGAAATCTATTGGAGGCAGAAGCAGTCAAGGGTAGCCTAGGGTTAGGGTTAGGCTTAGGGTTAGGTTTAGGGTACGGCTTAGGGTACGGGTTCGGGGAGGGCTTCGGGTACGGCGTAGGGTATGGGTTAGGGATAGGGTTAGGGTTAGTGTTAGGGTTAGGGCTCGGTTTAGGGTACGGGTTAGGATTAGGGTACGTGTTAGGGTTAGGGTAGGGGTTAGGGTTAGGGTACGCGTTAGGGTTAGGGTAGTTATTAAACCTATCCCACTCTCTAGATACCCCTTAGCACGTAAAGCAATATTATTTGGGGGTCCATCCAATGGAGAAGAGTTTAGACACTAAGATAATATAAGGAACACACACATTATAAAGAAATCACATTAGGATTCTCTTTTTAAGCTGTTCCTTAAAACACTAGTGCTTAAAAATCTATTGGAGGCTGAAGCAGTCAAGGGTAGCCTAGGGTTAGGGTTAGGCTTAGGGTTAGGCTTAGGGTACGGCTTAGGATACGGGTTCGGTGAGGGCTTCGGGTACGGCGTAGGGTATGGGTTAGGGTTAGGGTTAGGGTTAGTGTTAGGGTTAGGGCTCGGTTTAGGGTACGTTTTAGAATTAGGGTACGTGTTAGGGTTAGGGTAGGGGTTAGGGTTAGGGTACGTGTTAGGGTTAGGGTAGTTATTAAACCTATCGCCTCTCTAGTTACCCCTTAGCACGTAAAGGAATATTACTTGGGGGTCCAGCCATGGAGAATAGTTTAGACACTAAGATAATATAAGGAACACACACATTATAAAGAAATCACATTAGGATACTCTTTTTAAGCTGTTCCTTAAAACACTAGTGCTTAGGAAATCTATTGGAGGCAGAAGCAGTCAAGGGTAGCCTAGGGTTAGGGTTAGGCTTAGGGTTAGGCTTAGGGTACGGCTTAGGGTACGGGTTTGGGGAGGGCTTCGGGTACGGCGAAGGGTATGGGTTAAGGTTAGGGTTAGGGTTAGTGTTAGGGTTAGGGCTCGGATTAGGTTATGGGTTAGGATTAGGGTACGTGTTAGGGTTAGGGTAGGGATTAGGGTTAGGGTACGTGTTAGGGTTACGGTAGTTATTAAACATATCCCACTCTCTAGATACCCCTTTGCACGTAAAGGAATATTATTTGGGTGTCCAGCCATGGAGAAGAGTTTAGACACTAGGATTAGATAAGGAACACACCCATTATAAAGAAATCACATTAGGATTCTCTTTTTAAGCTGTTCCTTAAAACACTAGTGCTTAGGAAATCTATTGGAGGCAGAAGCAGTCAAGGGTAGCCTAGGGTTAGGGTTAGGCTTAGGGTTAGGTTTAGGGTACGGCTTAGGGTACGGGTTCGGGGAGGGCTTCGGGTACGGCGTAGGGTATGGGTTAGGGTTAGGGTTAGGGTTAGTGTTAGGATTAGGGCTCGGTTTAGGGTATGGGTTAGGAGTAGGGTACGTGTTAGGGTTAGGGTAGGGATTAGTGTTAGGATACCCGTTAGGGTTAGGGTAGTAATTAAAGCTATCCCACTCTCTAGATACCCCTTAGCACGTAAAGGAATATTATTTGGGGTTCCAGCCATGGAAAAGAGTTTAGACACTAGGATTAGATAAGGAACACACCCATTATAAAGAAATCACATTAGGATTCTCTTTTTAAGCTGTTCCTTAAAACACTAGTGTTTTGGAAATCTATTGGAGGCAGAAGCAGTCAAGGGTAGCCTAGGGTTAGGGTTAGGCTTAGGGTTAGGCTTAGGGTACGGCTTAGGTTACGTGTTCTGGGAGGGCTTCGGGTACGGCGTAGGGTATGGGTTAGGGTTAGGGTTAGGGTTAGTGTTAGGGTTAGGGCTCGGTTTAGGGTACGGGTTAGGATTAGTGTACGTGTTAGGGTTAGGGTAGGGGTTAGGGTTAGGGTACGAGTTAGGGTTAGGGTAGTTATTAAACCTATCCCACTCTCTAGATACCCCTTAGCACGTAAAGCAATATTATTTGGAGGTCCATCCATGGAGAAGAGTTTAGACACTAAGATAATATAAGGAACACACCCATTAGTAAGAAATCACATTAGGATTCTCTTTTTAAGCTGTTCCTTAAAACACTAGTGCTTAGGAAATCTATTGGAGGCAGAAGCAGTCAAGGGTAGCCTAGGGTTAGGGTTAGGCTTAGGGTACGGCTTAAGGTACGGGTTCGGGGAGGGCTTCGGGTACGGCGTATATTATGGGTTAGGTTTAGGGTTATGGTTAGTGTTAGGGTTAGGGCTCGCTTTAGTGTACGGGTTAGGATTAGGGTACATGTTAGGGTTAGGTTAGGGGTTAGGGTTAGGGTACGCGTTAGGGTTAGGGTAGTGATTAAACCTATCCCACTCTCTAGATACCCCTTAGCACGTAAAGGAATATTATTTGGTGGTCCAGCCATGGAGAAGAGTTTAGACACTAGGATAATATAAGGAACACACCCATTATAAAGAAATCACATTAGGATTGTCTTTTTAAGCTGTTCCTTAAAACACTAGTGCTTAGGAAATCTATTGGAGGCAGAAGCAGTCAAGGGTAGCGTAGGGTTAGGGTTAGGCTTAGGGTTAGGCTTAGGGTACGGCTTAGGGTACGGGTTCGGGGAGGGCTTCGGGTACGGTGTAGGGTATGGGTTAGGGTTAGGGTTAGGGTTAGTGTTAGGGTTAGGGCTCGGTTTAGGGTACGGGTTAGGATTAGGGTACATGTTAGGGATAGGTTATGGGTTAGTGTTAGGGTACCCGTTAGGGTTAGGGTAGTAATTAAACCTATCCCACTCTCTAGATAACCCTTAGCACGTAAAGGAATATTATTTGGGGTTCCAGCCATGGAAAAGAGTTTAGGCACTAGGATTAGATAAGGAACACACCCATTATAAAGAAATCACATTAGGATTCTCTTTTTAAGCTGTTCCTTAAAACACTAGTGCTTAGGAAATCTATTGGAGGCAGAAGCAGTCAAGGGTAGCCTAGGGTTAGGGTTAGGCTTAGGGTTAGGCTTAGGGTACGGCTTAGGGTACGGGTTCGGGGAGGGCTTCGGGTACGGCGTAGGGTATGTGTTAGGGTTAGGTTTTGGGTTAGTGTTAGGGTTAGGGCTCGGTTTAGGGTACGGGTTAGGATTAGGGTACGTGTTAGGGTTAGGGTAGGGGTTAGTGTTAGGGTATGCGTTATGGTTAGGGTAGTTATTAAACCTATCCCACTCTCTAGATACCCCTTAGCACGTAAAGGAATATTATTTGGGGGTCCAGCCATGGAGAAGAGTTTAGACACTAGGATAAGATAAGGAACACACCCATTATAAAGAAATCACATTAGGATTCTCTTTTTAAGCTGTTCCTTAAAACACTAGTGCTTAGGAAATCTATTGGAGGCAGAAGCAGTCAAGGGTACCTAGGGTTAGGGTTAGGCTTAGGGTTAGGTTTATGGTACGGCTTAGGGTACGGGTTCGGGGAGGGCTTCGGGTACGGCGTAGGGTATGGGTTAGGGATAGGGTTAGGGTTAGTGTTAGGGTTAGGGCTCGGTTTAGGGTACGGGTTAGGATTAGGGTATGTGTTAGGGTTAGGGTAGGGGTTAGGGTTAGGGTACGCGTTAGGGTTAGGGTAGTTATTAAACCTATCCCACTCTCTAGATACCCCTTAGCACGTAAAGCAATATTATTTGGGGGTCCATCCAATGGAGAAGAGTTTAGACACTAAGATAATATAAGGAACACACACATTATAAAGAAATCACATTAGGATTCTCTTTTTAAGCTGTTCCTTAAAACACTAGTGCTTAAAAATCTATTGGAGGCAGAAGCAGTCAAGGGTAGCCTAGGGTTAGGGTTAGGCTTAGGGTTAGGCTTAGGGTACGGCTTAGGGTAAGGGTTCGGTGAGGGCTTCGGGTACGGCGTAGGGTATGGGTTAGGGTTAGGGTTAGGGTTAGTGTTAGGGTTAGGGCTCGGTTTAGGGTACGTTTTAGAATTAGGGTACGTGTTAGTGTTAGGGTAGGGGTTAGGCTTAGGGTACGTGTTAGGGTTAGGGTAGTTATTAAACCTATCGCCTCTCTAGTTACCCCTTAGCACGTAAAGGAATATTACTTGGGGGTCCAGCCATGGAGAAGAGTTTAGACACTAAGATAATATAAGGAACACACACATTATAAAGAAATCACATTAGGATACTCTTTTTAAGCTGTTCCTTAAAACACTAGTGCTTAGGAAATCTATTGGAAGCAGAAGCAGTCAAGGGTAGCCTAGGGTTAGGGTTAGGCTTAGGGTTAGGCTTAGGGTACGGCTTAGGGTACGGGTTCGGGGAGGGCTTCGGGTACGGCGAAGGGTATGGGTTAAGGTTAGGGTTAGGGTTAGTGTTAGGGTTAGGGCTCGAATTAGGTTATGGGTTAGGATTAGGGTACGTGTTAGGGTTAGGGTAGGGGTTAGGGTTAGGGTACGCGTTAGGGTTAGGGTAGTTATTAAACCTATCCCACTCTCTAGATACCCCTTTGCACGTAAAGGAATATTATTTGGGTGTCCAGCCATGGAGAAGAGTTTAGACACTAGGATTAGATAAGGAACACACCCATTATAAAGAAATCACATTAGGATTCTCTTTTTAAGCTGTTCCTTAAAACACTAGTGCTTAGGAAATCTATTGGAGGCAGAAGCAGTCAAGGGTAGCCTAGGGTTAGGGTTAGGCTTAGGGTTAGGTTTAGGGTACGGCTTAGGGTACGGGTTCGGGGAGGGCTTCGGGTACGGCGTAGGGTATGGGTTAGGGTTAGGGTTAGGGTTAGTGTTAGGATTAGGGCTCGGTTTAGGGTATGGGTTAGGATTAGGGTACGTGTTAGGGTTAGGGTAGGTATTAGTGTTAGGATACCCGTTAGGGTTAGGGTAGTAATTAAACCTATCCCACTCTCTAGATATCCCTTAGCACGTAAAGGAATATTATTTGGGGTTCCAGCCATGGAAAAGAGTTTAGACACTAGGATTAGATAAGGAACACACCCATTATAAAGAAATCACATTAGGATTCTCTTTTTAAGCTGTTCCTTAAAACACTAGTGTTTTGGAAATCTATTGGAGGCAGAAGAAGTCAAGGGTAGCCTAGGGTTAGGGTTAGGCTTAGGGTTAGGCTTAGGGTACGGCTTAGGTTACGTGTTCGGGGAGGGCTTCGGGTACGGCGTAGGGTATGGGTTAGGGTTAGGGTTAGGGTTAGTGTTAGGGTTAGGGCTCGGTTTAGGGTACGGGTTAGGATTAGTGTACGTGTTAGGGTTAGGGTAGGGGTTAGGGTTAGGGTACGAGTTAGGGTTAGGGTAGTTATTAAACCTATCCCACTCTCTAGATACCCCTTAGCACGTAAAGCAATATTATTTGGAGGTCCATCCATGGAGAAGAGTTTAGACACTAAGATAATATAAGGAACACACCCATTAGTAAGAAATCACATTAGGATTCTCTTTTTAAGCTGTTCCTTAAAACACTAGTGCTTAGGAAATCTATTGGAGGCAGAAGCAGTCAAGGGTAGCCTAGGGTTAGGGTTAGGCTTAGGGTACGGCTTAAGGTACGGGTTCGGGGAGGGCTTCGGGTACGGCGTATATTATGGGTTAGGTTTAGGGTTATGGTTAGTGTTAGGGTTAGGGCTCGCTTTAGTGTACGGGTTAGGATTAGGGTACATGTTAGGGTTAGGTTAGGGGTTAGGGTTAGGGTACGCGTTAGGGTTAGGGTAGTGATTAAACCTATCCCACTCTCTAGATACCCCTTAGCACGTAAAGGAATATTATTTGGTGGTCCAGCCATGGAGAAGAGTTTAGACACTAGGATAATATAAGGAACACACCCATTATAAAGAAATCACATTAAGATTGTCTTTTTAAGCTGTTCCTTAAAACACTAGTGCTTAGGAAATCTATTGGAGGCAGAAGCAGTCAAGGGTAGCGTAGGGTTAGGGTTAGGCTTAGGGTTAGGCTTAGGGTACGGCTTAGGGTACGGGTTCGGGGAGGGCTTCGGGTACGGTGTAGGGTATGGGTTAGGGTTAGGGTTAGGGTTAGTGTTAGGGTTAGGGCTCGGTTTAGGGTACGGGTTAGGATTAGGGTACATGTTAGGGTTAGGGTATGGGTTAGTGTTAGGGTACCCGTTAGGGTTAGGGTAGTAATTAAACCTATCCCACTCTCTAGATAACCCTTAGCACGTAAAGGAATATTATTTGGGGTTCCAGCCATGGAAAAGAGTTTAGGCACTAGGATTAGATAAGGAACACACCCATTATAAAGAAATCACATTAGGATTCTCTTTTTAAGCTGTTCCTTAAAACACTAGTGCTTAGGAAATCTATTGGAGGCAGAAGCAGTCAAGGGTAGGCTAGGGTTAGGGTTAGGCTTAGGGTTAGGCTTAGGGTACGGCTTAGGGTACGTGTTCGGGGAGGGCTTCGGGTACGGCGTAGGGTATGTGTTAGGGTTAGGTTTTGGGTTAGTGTTAGGGTTAGGGCTCGGTTTAGGGTACGGGTTAGGATTAGGGTACGTGTTAGGGTTAGGGTAGGGGTTAGTGTTAGGGTATGCGTTATGGTTAGGGTAGTTATTAAACCTATCCCACTCTCTAGATACCCCTTAGCACGTAAAGGAATATTATTTGGGGGTCCAGCCATGGAGAAGAGTTTAGACACTAGGATAAGATAAGGAACACACCCATTATAAAGAAATCACATTAGGATTCTCTTTTTAAGCTGTTCCTTAAAACACTAGTGCTTAGGAAATCTATTGGAGGCAGAAGCAGTCAAGGGTAGCCTAGGGTTAGGGTTAGGCTTAGGGTTAGGCTTACGGTACGGCTTAGGGTACGGGTTCGGGGAGGGCTTCGGGTACGGCGTAGGGTATGGGTTAGGGATAGGGTTAGGGTTAGTGTTAGGGTTAGGGCTCGGTTTAGGGTACGGGTTAGGATTAGGGTATGTGTTAGGGTTAGGGTAGGGGTTAGGGTTAGGGTACGCGTTAGGGTTAGGATAGTTATTAAACCTATCCCACTCTCTAGATACCCCTTAGCACGTAAAGCAATATTATTTGGGGGTCCATCCAATGGAGAAGAGTTTAGACACTAAGATAATATAAGGAACACACACATTATAAAGAAATCACATTAGGATTCTCTTTTTAAGCTGTTCCTTAAAACACTAGTGCTTAGGAAATCTATTGGAGGCAGAAGCAGTCAAGGGTAGCCTAGGGTTAGGGTTAGGCTTAGGGTTAGGCTTAGGGTACGGCTTAGGGTACGGGTTCGGTGAGGGCTTCGGGTACGGCGTAGGGTATGGGTTAGGGTTAGGGTTAGGGTTAGTGTTAGGGTTAGGGCTCGGTTTAGGGTACGTTTTAGAATTAGGGTACGTGTTAGTGTTAGGGTAGGGGTTAGGGTTAGGGTACGTGTTAGGGTTAGGGTAGTTATTAAACCTATCGCCTCTCTAGTTACCCCTTAGCACGTAAAGGAATATTACTTGGGGGTCCAGCCATGGAGAAGAGTTTAGACACTAAGATAATATAAGGAACACACACATTATAAAGAAATCACATTAGGATACTCTTTTTAATCTGTTCCTTAAAACACTAGTGCTTAGGAAATCTATTGGAGGCAGAAGCAGTCAAGGGTAGTCTAGGGTTAGGGTTAGGCTTAGGGTTAGGCTTAGGGTACGGCTTAGGGTACGGGTTCGGGGAGGGCTTCGGGTACGGCGAAGGGTATGGGTTAAGGTTAGGGTTAGGGTTAGTGTTAGGGTTAGGGCTCGGATTAGGTTATGGGTTAGGATTAGGGTACGTGTTAGGGTTAGGGTAGGGGTTAGGGTTAGGGTACGCATTAGGGTTAGGGTAGTTATTAAACCTATCCCACTCTCTAGATACCCCTTTGCACGTAAAGGAATATTATTTGGGTGTCCAGCCATGGAGAAGAGTTTAGACACTAGGATAAGATAAGGAACACACTCATTATAAAGAAATCACATTAGGATTCTCTTTTTAAGCTGTTCCTTAAAACACTAGTGCTTAGGAAATCTATTGGAGGCAGAAGCAGTCAAGGGTAGCCTAGGGTTAGGGTTAGGCTTAGGGTTAGGGTTAGGGTACGGCTTAGGGTATGGGTTCGGGGAGAAGTTCGGGCACGGCGTAGGGTATGGCTTAGCGTTAGAGTTAGGGTTAGTGTTAGGGTTAGGGCTCGGTTTAGGTTACGGGTTAGGATTAGGGTATATGTTAGGGTTAGGGTAGGGGTTAGGTTTAGGGTACGCGTTAGGGTTAGGGTAGTTATTAAAACTATCCCACTCTCTAGATACCCTTTAGCACCTAAAGGAATATTATTTGGGGGTCCAGCCATGGAGAAGCATTTAGACAGTAGGAGAAGATAAGGAACACACCCATTATTAAGAAATCACATTAGGATTCTCTTTTTAAGCTGTTCCTTAAAACACTAGTGCTTAAAAATCTATTGGAGACAGAAGCAGTCAAGGGTAGCCTAGGGTTAGGGTTAGGCTTAGGGTTAGGGTTAGGGTACGGCTTAGGGTATGGGTTCGGGGAGAGGTTCGGGCACGGCGTAGGGTATGGGTTAGGGTTAGGGTTAGGGTTAGTGTTAGGGTTAGGGCTCGGTTTAGGGTACGGGTTAGGATTAGGGTACGTGTTAGGGTTAGGGTAGGGGTTAGTGTTAGGGTACCCGTTAGGGTTAGGGTAGTAATTAAACCTATCCCACTCTCTAGATACCCCTTAGCACGTAAAGGAATATTATTTGGGGTTCCAGCCATGGAAAAGAGTTTAGACACTAGGATTAGATAAGGAACACACCCATTATAAAGAAATCACATTAGGATTCTCTTTTTAAGCTGTTCCTTAAAACACTAGTGCTTTGGAAATCTATTGGAGGCAGAAGCAGTCAAGGGTAGCCTAGGGTTAGGGTTAGGCTTAGGGTTAGGCTTAGGGTACGGCTTAGGGTACGTGTTCGGGGAGGGCTTCGGGTACGGCGTAGGGTATGGGTTAGGGTTAGGGTTAGGGTTAGTGTTAGGGTTAGGGCTCGGTTTAGGATACGGGTTAGGATTAGTGTACGTGTTACGGTTAGGGTAGGGGTTAGGGTTAGGGTATGAGTTAGGGTTAGGGTAGTTATTAAACCTATCCCACTCTCTAGATACCCCTTAGCACGTAAAGCAATATTATTTGGAGGTCCATCCATGGAGAAGAGTTTAGACACTAAGATAATATAAGGAACACACCCATTAGTAAGAAATCACATTAGGATTCTCTTTTTAAGCTGTTCCTTAAAACACTAGTGCTTAGGAAATCTATTGGAGGCAGAAGCAGTCAAGGGTAGCCTAGGGTTAGGGTTAGGCTTAGGGTACGGCTTAAGGTACGGGTTCGGGGAGGGCTTCGGGTACGGCGTAGGGTATGGGTTAGGGTTAGGGTTAGGGTTAGTGTTAGGGTTAGGGCTCTGTTTAGGGTACGGGTTAGGATTAGTGTACGTGTTACGGTTAGGGTAGGGGTTAGGGTTAGGGTATGAGTTAGGGTTAGGGTAGTAATTAAACCTATCCCACTCTCTAGATCCCCCTTAGCACGTAAAGGAATATTATTTGGGGTTCCAGCCATGGAAAAGAGTTTAGACACTAGGATTAGATAAGGAACACACCCATTATAAAGAAATCACATTAGGATTCTCTTTTTAAGCTGTTCCTTAAAACACTAGTGCTTAAGAAATCTATTGGAGGCAGAAGCAGTCAAGGGTAGCCTAGGGTTAGGGTTAGGCTTAGGGTTAGGTTTAGGGTACGGCTTAGGGTACGGGTTCGGAGAGGGCTTCGGGTACGGCGTAGGGTATGGGTTAGGGATAGGGTTAGGGTTAGTGTTAGGGTTAGGGCTCGGTTTAGGGTACGGGTTAGGATTAGGGTACGTGTTAGGGTTAGGGTAGGGGTTAGGGTTAGGGTACGCATTAGGGTTAGGGTAGTTATTAAACCTATCCCACTCTCTAGATACCCCTTAGCACGTAAAGCAATATTATTTGGGGGTCCATCCAATGGAGAAGAGTTTAGACACTAAGATAATATAAGGAACACACACATTATAAAGAAATCACATTAGGATTCTCTTTTTAAGCTGTTCCTTAAAACACTAGTGCTTAAAAATCTATTGGAGGCAGAAGCAGTGAAGGGTAGCCTAGGGTTAGGGTTAGGATTAGGGTTAGGCTTAGGGTACGGCTTAGGGTACGGGTTCGGTGAGGGCTTCGGGTACGGCTTGGGGTATGGGTTAGGGTTAGGGTTAGGGTTAGTGTTAGGGTTAGGGCTCGGTTTAGGGTACGTTTTAGAATTAGGGTACGTGTTAGTGTTAGGGTAGGGGTTAGGGTTAGGGTACGTGTTAGGGTTAGTGTAGTTATTAAACCTATCGCCTCTCTAGTTACCCCTTAGCACGTAAAGGAATATTACTTGGGGGTCCAGCCATGGAGAAGAGTTTAGACACTAAGATAATATAAGGAACACACACATTATAAAGAAATCACATTAGGATACTCTTTTTAAGCTGTTCCTTAAAACACTAGTGCTTAGGAAATCTATTGGAGGCAGAAGCAGTCAAGGGTAGTCTAGGGTTAGGGTTAGGCTTAGGGTTAGGCTTAGGGTACGGCTTATGTTACGGGTTCGGGGAGGGCTTCGGGTACGGCGAAGGGTATGGGTTAAGGTTAGGGTTAGGGTTAGTGTTAGGGTTAGGGCTCGGATTAGGTTATGGGTTAGGATTAGGGTACGTGTTAGGGTTAGGGTAGGGGTTAGGGTTAGGGTACGCGTTAGGGTTAGGGTAGTTATTAAACCTATCCCACTCTCTAGATACCCCTTTGCACGTAAAGGAATATTATTTTGGTGTCCAGCCATGGAGAAGAGTTTAGACACTAGGATAAGATAAGGAACACACTCATTATAAAGAAATCACATTAGGATTCTCTTTTTAAGCTGTTCCTTAAAACACTAGTGCTTAGGAAATCTATTGGAGGCAGAAGCAGTCAAGGGTAGCCTAGGGTTAGGGTTAGGCTTAGGGTTAGGGTTAGGGTACGGCTTAGGGTATGGGTTCGGGGAGAGGTTCGGGCACGGCGTAGGGTATGGGTTAGCATTAGGGTTAGGGTTAGTGTTAGGGTTAGGGCTCGGTTTAGGTTACGGGTTAGGATTAGGGTACATGTTAGGGTTAGGGTAGGGGTTAGGTTTAGGGTACGCGTTAGGGTTAGGGTAGTTATTAAAACTATCCCACTCTCTAGATACCCCTTAGCACCTAAAGGAATATTATTTGGGGGTCCAGCCATGGAGAAGCATTTAGACAGTAGGAGAAGATAAGGAACACACCCATTATTAAGAAATCACATTAGGATTCTCTTTTTAAGCTGTTCCTTAAAACACTAGTGCTTAAAAATCTATTGGAGGCAGAAGCAGTCAAGGGTAGCCTAGGGTTAGGGTTAGGCTTAGGGTTAGGGTTAGGGTACGGCTTAGGGTATGGGTTCGGGGAGAGGTTCGGGCACGGCGTAGGGTATGGGTTAGGGTTAGGGTTAGGGTTAGTGTTAGGGTTAGGGCTCGGTTTAGGGTACGGGTTAGGATTAGGGTACGTGTTAGGGTTAGGGTAGGGGTTAGTGTTAGGGTACCCGTTAGGGTTAGGGTAGTAATTAAACCTATCCCACTCTCTAGATACCCCTTAGCACGTAAAGGAATATTATTTGGGGTTCCAGCCATGGAAAAGTGTTTAGACACTAGGATTAGATAAGGAACACACCCATTATAAAGAAATCACATTAGGATTCTCTTTTTAAGCTGTTCCTTAAAACACTAGTGCTTTGGAAATCTATTGGAGGCAGAAGCAGTCAAGGGTAGTCTAGGGTTAGGGTTAGGCTTAGGGTTAGGCTTAGGGTACGGCTTAGGGTACGTGTTCGGGGAGGGCTTCGGGTACGGCGTAGGGTATGGGTTAGGGTTAGGGTTATGGTTAGTGTTAGGGTTAGGGCTCGGTTTAGGGTACGGGTTAGGATTAGTGTACGTGTTGCGGTTAGGGTAGGGGTTAGGGTTAGGGTATGAGTTAGGGTTAGGGTAGTTATTAAACCTATCCCACTCTCTAGATACCCCTTAGCACGTAAAGCAATATTATTTGGAGGTCCATCCATGGAGAAGAGTTTAGACACTAAGATAATATAAGGAACACACCCATTAGTAAGAAATCACATTAGGATTCTCTTTTTAAGCTGTTCCTTAAAACACTAGTGCTTAGGAAATCTATTGGAGGCAGAAGCAGTCAAGGGTAGCCTAGGGTTAGGGTTAGGCTTAGGGTTAGGTTTAGGGTACGGCTTAGGGTACGGGTTCGGGGAGGGCTTCGGGTACGGCGTAGGGTATGGGTTAGGGATAGGGTTAGGGTTAGTGTTAGGGTTAGGGCTCGGTTTAGGGTACGGGTTAGGATTAGGGTACGTGTTAGGGTTAGGGTAGGGGTTAGGGTTAGGGTACGCATTAGGGTTAGGGTAGTTATTAAACCTATCCCACTCTCTAGATACCCCTTAGCACGTAAAGCAATATTATTTGGGGGTCCATCCAATGGAGAAGAGTTTAGACACTAAGATAATATAAGGAACACACATATTATAAAGAAATCACATTAGGATTCTCTTTTTAAGCTGTTCCTTAAAACACTAGTGCTTAAAAATCTATTGGAGGCAGAAGCAGTCAAGGGTAGCCTAGGGTTAGGGTTAGGCTTAGGGTTAGGCTTAGGGTACGGCTTAGGGTACGGGTTCGGTGAGGGCTTCGGGTACGGCGTAGGGTAAGGGTTAGGGTTAGGGTTAGGGTTAGTGTTAGGGTTAGGGCTCGGTTTAGGGTACGTTTTAGAATTAGGGTACGTGTTAGTGTTAGGGTAGGGGTTAGGGTTAGGTTACGTGTTAGGGTTAGGGTAGTTATTAAACCTATCGCCTCTCTAGTTACCCCTTAGCACGTAAAGGAATATTACTTGGGGGTCCAGCCATGGAGAAGAGTTTAGACACTAAGATAATATAAGGAACACACACATTATAAAGAAATCACATTAGGATACTCTTTTTAATCTGTTCCTTAAAACACTAGTGCTTAGGAATTCTATTGGAGGCAGAAGCAGTCAAGGGTAGTCTAGGGTTAGGGTTAGGCTTAGGGTTAGGCTTAGGGTACGGCTTAGGGTACGGGTTCGGGGAGGGCTTCGGGTACGGCGTAGGGTATGTGTTAGGGTTAGGTTTTGGGTTAGTGTTAGGGTTAGGGCTCGGTTTAGGGTACGGGTTAGGATTAGGGTACGTGTTAGGGTTAGGGTAGGGGTTAGGGTTAGGGTACGCGTTAGGGTTAGGGTAGTTATTAAACCTATCCCACTCTCTAGATACCCCTTAGCACGTAAAGCAATATTATTTGGGGGTCCATCCAATGGAGAAGAGTTTAGACACTAAGATAATATAAGGAACACACACATTATAAAGAAATCACATTAGGATTCTCTTTTTAAGCTGTTCCTTAAAACACTAGTGCTTAAAAATCTATTGGAGGCTGAAGCAGTCAAGGGTAGCCTAGGGTTAGGGTTAGGCTTAGGGTTAGGCTTAGGGTACGGCTTAGGGTACGGGTTCGGTGAGGGCTTCGGATACGGCGTAGGGTATGGGTTAGGGTTAGGGTTAGGGTTAGTGTTAGGGTTAGGGCTCGGTTTAGGGTACGTTTTAGAATTAGGGTACGTGTTAGGGTTAGGGTAGGGGTTAGGGTTAGGGTACGTGTTAGGGTTAGGGTAGTTATTAAACCTATCGCCTCTCTAGTTACCCCTTAGCACGTAAAGGAATATTACTTGGTGGTCCAGCCATGGAGAAGAGTTTAGACACTAAGATAATATAAGGAACACACACATTATAAACAAATCACATTAGGATACTCTTTTTAAGCTGTTCCTTAAAACACTAGTGCTTAGGAAATCTATTGGAGGCAGAAGCAGTCAAGGGTAGCCTAGGGTTAGGGTTAGGCTTAGGGTTAGGCTTAGGGTATGGCTTAGGGTACGGGTTCGGGGAGGGCTTCGGGTACGGCGAAGGGTATGGGTTAAGGTTAGGGTTAGGGTTAGTGTTAGGGTTAGGGCTCGGATTAGGTTATGGGTTAGGATTAGGGTACGTGTTAGGGTTAGGGTAGGGATTAGGGTTAGGGTACGCGTTAGGGTTACGGTAGTTATTAAACCTATCCCACTCTCTAGATACCCCTTTGCACGTAAAGGAATATTATTTGGGTGTCCAGCCATGGAGAAGAGTTTAGACACTAGGATAAGATAAGGAACACACTCATTATAAAGAAATCACATTAGGATTCTCTTTTTAAGCTGTTCCTTAAAACACTAGTGCTTAGGAAATCTATTGGAGGCAGAAGCAGTCAAGGGTAGCCTAGGGTTAGGGTTAGGCTTAGGGTTAGGGTTAGGGTACGGCTTAGGGTATGGGTTCGGGGAGAGGTTCGGGCACGGCGTAGGGTATGGGTTAGGGTTAGGGTTAGGGTTAGTGTTAGGGTTAGGGCTCGGTTTAGGGTACGGGTTAGGATTAGGGTACGTGTTAGGGTTAGGGTAGGGGTTAGGTTTAGGGTACGCGTTAGGGTTAGGGTAGTTATTAAACCTATCCCACTCTCTAGATACCCCTTAGCACGTAAAGGAATATTATTTGGGGGTCCAGCCATGGAGAAGAGTTTAGACACTAGGATAAGATAAAGAACACACCCATTATAAAGAAATCACATTAGGATTCTCTTTTTAAGCTGTTCCTTAAAACACTAGTGCTTAGTAAATCTATTGGAGGCAGAAGCAGTCAAGGGTAGCCTAGGGTTAGGGTTAGGCTTAGGGTACGGCTTAAGGTACGGGTTCGGGGAGGGCTTCGGGTACGGCGTATGTTATGGGTTAGGGTTAGGGTTATGGTTAGTGTTAGGGTTAGGGCTCGCTTTAGTGTACGGGTTAGGATTAGCTTACATGTTAGGGTTAGGGTAGGGGTTAGGCTTAGGGTACGGCTTAGGTTACGGGTTCGGTGAGGGCTTCGGGTACGGCGTAAGGTATGGGTTAGGGTTAGGGTTAGGGTTAGTGTTAGGGTTAGGGCTCGGTTTAGGGTACGTTTTAGAATTAGGGTACGTGTTAGGGTTAGGGTAGGGGTTAGGGTTAGGGTACGTGTTAGGGTTAGGGTAGTTATTAAACCTATCGCCTCTCTAGTTACCCCTTAGCACGTAAAGGAATATTACTTCGGGGTCCAGCCATGGAGAAGAGTTTAGACACTAAGATAATATAAGGAACACACACATTATAAAGAAATCACATTAGGATTCTCTTTTTAAGCTGTTCCTTAAAACACTAGTGCTTAGGAAATCTATTGGAGGCAGAAGCAGTCAAGGGTAGCCTAGGTTTAGGTTGAGGCTTGGGGTTAGGCTTAGGGTACGGCTTAGGATACGGGTTCGGGGAGGGGTTTGGGTACGGCGTAGCGTATGGGTTATGGTTAGGGTTTGGGTTAGTGTTAGGGTTAGGGCTCCGTTTAGGTTACGGGTTAGGATTAGGGTACGTGTTAGGGTTAGGGTAGGGGTTAGGGTTAGGTTACGCGTTAGGGTTAGGGTAGTTATTAAACCTATCCCACTCTCTAGATACCCCTTAGCACGTAAAGGAATATTATTTGGGGGTCCAGCCATGGAGAAGAGTTTAGACACTAGGATAAGATAAGGAACACACCCATTATAAAGAAATCACATTAGGTTACTCTTTTTAAGCTGTTCCTTAAAACACTAGTGCTTAGGAAATCTATTGGAGGCAGAAGCAGTCAAGGGTAGCCTAGGGTTAGGGTTAGGCTTAGGGTTAGGCTTAGGGTACGGCTTAGGGTACGGGTTCGGGGAGGGCTTCGGGTACGGCGAAGGGTATGGGTTAAGGTTAGGGTTAGGGTTAGTGTTAGGGTTAGGGCTCGAATTAGGTTATGGGTTAGGATTAGGGTACGTGTCAGGGTTAGGGTAGGGGTTAGGGTTAGGGTACGCGTTAGGGTTAGGGTAGTTATTAAACCTATCCCACTCTCTAGATACCCCTTTGCACGTAAAGGAATATTATTTGGGTGTCCAGCCATGGAGAAGAGTTTAGACACTAGGATTAGATAAGGAACACACCCATTATAAAGAAATCACATTAGGATTCTCTTTTTAAGCTGTTCCTTAAAACACTAGTGCTTAGGAAATCTATTGGAGGCAGAAGCAGTCAAGGGTAGCCTAGGGTTAGGGTTAGGCTTAGGGTTAGGTTTAGGGTACGGCTTAGGGTACGGGTTCGGGGAGGGCTTCGGGTACGGCGTAGGGTATGGGTTAGGGATAGGGTTAGGGTTAGTGTTAGGGTTAGGGCTCGGTTTAGGGTACGGGTTAGGATTAGGGTACGTGTTAGGGTTAGGGTAGGGGTTAGGGTTAGGGTACGCATTAGGGTTAGGGTAGTTATTAAACCTATCCCACTCTCTAGATACCCCTTAGCACGTAAAGCAATATTATTTGGGGGTCCATCCAATGGAGAAGAGTTTAGACACTAAGATAATATAAGGAACACACACATTATAAAGAAATCACATTAGGATTCTCTTTTTAAGCTGTTCCTTAAAACACTAGTGCTTAAAAATCTATTGGAGGCAGAAGCAGTCAAGGGTAGCCTAGGGTTAGGGTTAGGCTTAGGGTTAGGCTTAGGGTACGGCTTAGGGTACGGGTTCGGTGAGGGCTTCGGGTACGGCGTAGGGTAAGGGTTAGGGTTAGGGTTAGGGTTAGTGTTAGGGTTAGGGCTCGGTTTAGGGTACGTTTTAGAATTAGGGTATGTGTTAGTGTTAGGGTAGGGGTTAGGGTTAGGATACGTGTTAGGGTTAGGGTAGTTATTAAACCTATCGCCTCTCTAGTTACCCCTTAGCACGTAAAGGAATATTACTTGGGGGTCCAGCCATGGAGAAGAGTTTAGACACTAAGATAATATAAGGAACACACACATTATAAAGAAATCACATTAGGATACTCTTTTTAATCTGTTCCTTAAAACACTAGTGCTTAGGAAATCTATTGGAGGCAGAAGCAGTCAAGGGTAGTCTAGGGTTAGGGTTAGGCTTAGGGTTAGGCTTAGGGTACGGCTTAGGGTACGGGTTCGGGGAGGGCTTCGGGTACGGCGAAGGGTATGGGTTAAGGTTAGGGTTAGGGTTAGTGTTAGGGTTAGGGCTCGGATTAGGTTATGGGTTAGGATTAGGGTACGTGTTAGGGTTAGGGTAGGGGTTAGGGTTAGGGTACGCATTAGGGTTAGGGTAGTTATTAAACCTATCCCACTCTCTAGATACCCCTTTGCACGTAAAGGAATATTATTTGGGTGTCCAGCCATGGAGAAGAGTTTAGACACTAGGATAAGATAAGGAACACACTCATTATAAAGAAATCACATTAGGATTCTCTTTTTAAGCTGTTCCTTAAAACACTAGTGCTTAGGAAATCTATTGGAGGCAGAAGCAGTCAAGGGTAGCCTAGGGTTAGGGTTAGGCTTAGGGTTAGGGTTAGGGTACGGCTTAGGGTATGGGTTCGGGGAGAGGTTCGGGCACGGCGTAGGGTATGGGTTAGCGTTAGAGTTAGGGTTAGTGTTAGGGTTAGGGCTCGGTTTAGGTTACGGGTTAGGATTAGGGTATATGTTAGGGTTAGGGTAGGGGTTAGGTTTAGGGTACGCGTTAGGGTTAGGGTAGTTATTAAAACTATCCCACTCTCTAGATACCCCTTAGCACCTAAAGGAATATTATTTGGGGGTCCAGCCATGGAGAAGCATTTAGACAGTAGGAGAAGATAAGGAACACACCCATTATTAAGAAATCACATTAGGATTCTCTTTTTAAGCTGTTCCTTAAAACACTAGTGCTTAAAAATCTATTGGAGGCAGAAGCAGTCAAGGGTAGCCTAGGGTTAGGGTTAGGCTTAGGGTTAGGGTTAGGGTACGGCTTAGGGTATGGGTTCGGGGAGAGGTTCGGGCACGGCGTAGGGTATGGGTTAGGGTTAGGGTTAGGGTTAGTGTTAGGGTTAGGGCTCGGTTTAGGGTACGGGTTAGGATTAGGGTACGTGTTAGGGTTAGGGTAGGGGTTAGTGTTAGGGTACCCATTAGGGTTAGGGTAGTAATTAAACCTATCCCACTCTCTAGATACCCCTTAGCACGTAAAGGAATATTATTTGGGGTTCCAGCCATGGAAAAGAGTTTAGACACTAGGATTAGATAAGGAACACACCCATTATAAAGAAATCACATTAGGATTCTCTTTTTAAGCTGTTCCTTAAAACACTAGTGCTTTGGAAATCTATTGGAGGCAGAAGCAGTCAAGGGTAGCCTAGGGTTAGGGTTAGGCTTAGGGTTAGGCTTAGGGTACGGCTTAGGGTACGTGTTCGGGGAGGGCTTCGGGTACGGCGTAGGGTATGGGTTAGGGTTAGGGTTAGGGTTAGTGTTAGGGTTAGGGCTCGGTTTAGGGTACGGGTTAGGATTAGTGTACGTGTTACGGTTAGGGTAGGGGTTAGTGTTAGGGTATGAGTTAGGGTTAGGGTAGTTATTAAACCTATCCCACTCTCTAGATACCCCTTAGCACGTAAAGCAATATTATTTGGAGGTCCATCCATGGAGAAGAGTTTAGACACTAAGATAATATAAGGAACACACCCATTAGTAAGAAATCACATTAGGATTCTCTTTTTAAGCTGTTCCTTAAAACACTAGTGCTTAGGAAATCTATTGGAGGCAGAAGCAGTCAAGGGTAGCCTAGGGTTAGGGTTAGGCTTAGGGTACGGCTTAAGGTACGGGTTCGGGGAGGGCTTCGGGTACGGCGTAAGGTATGGGTTAGGGTTAGGGTTAGGGTTAGTGTTAGGGTTAGGGCTCTGTTTAGGGTACGGGTTAGGATTAGTGTACGTGTTACGGTTAGGGTAGGGGTTAGGGTTAGGGTATGAGTTAGGGTTAGGGTAGTAATTAAACCTATCCCATTCTCTAGATCCCCCTTAGCACGTAAAGGAATATTATTTGGGGTTCCAGCCATGGAAAAGAGTTTAGACACTAGGATTAGATAAGGAACACACCCATTATAAAGAAATCACATTAGGATTCTCTTTTTAAGCTGTTCCTTAAAACACTAGTGCTTAAGAAATCTATTGGAGGCAGAAGCAGTCAAGGGTAGCCTAGGGTTAGGGTTAGGCTTAGGGTTAGGTTTAGGGTACGGCTTAGGGTACGGGTTCGGGGAGGGCTTCGGGTACGGCGTAGGTTATGGGTTAGGGATAGGGTTAGGGTTAGTGTTAGGGTTAGGGCTCGGTTTAGGTTACGGGTTAGGATTAGGGTACGTGTTAGGGTTAGGGTAGGGGTTAGGGTTAGGGTACGCATTAGGGTTAGGGTAGTTATTAAACCTATCCCACTCTCTAGATACCCCTTAGCACGTAAAGCTATATTATTTGGGGGTCCATCCAATGGAGAAGAGTTTAGACACTAAGATAATATAAGGAACACACACATTATAAAGAAATCACATTAGGATTCTCTTTTTAAGCTGTTCCTTAAAACACTAGTGCTTAAAAATCTATTGGAGGCAGAAGCAGTGAAGGGTAGCCTAGGGTTAGGGTTAGGCTTAGGGTTAGGCTTAGGGTACGGCTTAGGGTACGGGTTCGGTGAGGGCTTCGGGTACGGCTTGGGGTATGGGTTAGGGTTAGGGTTAGGGTTAGTGTTAGGGTTAGGGCTCGGTTTAGGGTACGTTTTAGAATTAGGGTACGTGTTAGTGTTAGGGTAGGGGTTAGGGTTAGGGTACGTGTTAGGGTTAGGGTAGTTATTAAACCTATCGCCTCTCTAGTTACCCCTTAGCACGTAAAGGAATATTACTTGGGGTTCCAGCCATGGAGAAGAGTTTAGACACTAAGATAATATAAGGAACACACACATTATAAAGAAATCACATTAGGATACTCTTTTTAAGCTGTTCCTTAAAACACTAGTGCTTAGGAAATCTATTGGAGGCAGAAGCAGTCAAGGGTAGTCTAGGGTTAGGGTTAGGCTTAGGGTTAGGCTTAGGGTACGGCTTATGTTACGGGTTCGGGGAGGGCTTCGGGTACGGCGAAGGGTATGGGTTAAGGTTAGGGTTAGGGTTAGTGTTAGGGTTAGGGCTCGGATTAGGTTATGGGTTAGGATTAGGGTACGTGTTAGGGTTAGGGTAGGGGTTAGGGTTAGGGTACGCGTTAGGGTTAGGGTAGTTATTAAACCTATCCCACTCTCTAGATACCCCTTTGCACGTAAAGGAATATTATTTTGGTGTCCAGCCATGGAGAAGAGTTTAGACACTAGGATAAGATAAGGAACACACTCATTATAAAGAAATCACATTAGGATTCTCTTTTTAAGCTGTTCCTTAAAACACTAGTGCTTAGGAAATCTATTGGAGGCAGAAGCAGTCAAGGGTAGCCTAGGGTTAGGGTTAGGCTTAGGGTTAGGGTTAGGGTACGGCTTAGGGTATGGGTTCGGGGAGAGGTTCGGGTACGGCGTAGGGTATGGGTTAGCGTTAGGGTTAGGGTTAGTGTTAGGGTTAGGGCTCGGTTTAGGTTACGGGTTAGGATTAGGGTACATGTTAGGGTTAGGGTAGGGGTTAGGTTTAGGGTACGCGTTAGGGTTAGGGTAGTTATTAAAACTATCCCACTCTCTAGATACCCCTTAGCACCTAAAGGAATATTATTTGGGGGTCCAGCCATGGAGAAGCATTTAGACAGTAGGAGAAGATAAGGAACACACCCATTATTAAGAAATCACATTAGGATTCTCTTTTTAAGCTGTTCCTTAAAACACTAGTGCTTAAAAATCTATTGGAGGCAGAAGCAGTCAAGGGTAGCCTAGGGTTAGGGTTAGGCTTAGGGTTAGGGTTAGGGTACGGCTTAGGGTATGGGTTCGGGGAGAGGTTCGGGCACGGCGTAGGGTATGGGTTAGGGTTAGGGTTAGGGTTAGTGTTAGGGTTAGGACTCGGTTTAGGGTACGGGTTAGGATTAGGGTACGTGTTAGGGTTAGGGTAGGGGTTAGTGTTAGGGTACCCGTTAGGGTTAGGGTAGTAATTAAACCTATCCCACTCTCTAGATACCCCTTAGCACGTAAAGGAATATTATTTGGGGTTCCAACCATGGAAAAGTGTTTAGACACTAGGATTAGATAAGGAACACACCCATTATAAAGAAATCACATTAGGATTCTCTTTTTAAGCTGTTCCTTAAAACACTAGTGCTTTGGAAATCTATTGGAGGCAGAAGCAGTCAAGGGTAGCCTAGGGTTAGGGTTAGGCTTAGGGTTAGGCTTAGGGTACGGCTTAGGGTACGTGTTCGGGGAGGGCTTCGGGTACGGCGTAGGGTATGGGTTAGGGTTAGGGTTATGGTTAGTGTTAGGGTTAGGGCTCGGTTTAGGGTACGGGTTAGGATTAGTGTACGTGTTACGGTTAGGGTAGGGGTTAGGGTTAGGTTATGAGTTAGGGTTAGGGTAGTTATTAAACCTATCCCACTCTCTAGATACCCCTTAGCACGTAAAGCAATATTATTTGGAGGTCCATCCATGGAGAAGAGTTTAGACACTAAGATAATATAAGGAACACACCCATTAGTAAGAAATCACATTAGGATTCTCTTTTTAAGCTGTTCCTTAAAACACTAGTGCTTAGGAAATCTATTGGAGGCAGAAGCAGTCAAGGGTAGCCTAGGGTTAGGGTTAGGCTTAGGGTTAGGTTTAGGGTACGGCTTAGGGTACGGGTTCGGGGAGGGCTTCGGGTACGGCGTAGGGTATGGGTTAGGGATAGGGTTAGGGTTAGTGTTAGGGTTAGGGCTCGGTTTAGGGTACGGGTTAGGATTAGGGTATATGTTAGGGTTAGGGTAGGGGTTAGGTTTAGGGTACGCGTTAGGGTTAGGGTAGTTATTAAAACTATCCCACTCTCTAGATACCCCTTAGCACCTAAAGGAATATTATTTGGGGGTCCAGCCATGGAGAAGCATTTAGACAGTAGGAGAAGATAAGGAACACACCCATTATTAAGAAATCACATTAGGATTCTCTTTTTAAGCTGTTCCTTAAAACACTAGTGCTTAAAAATCTATTGGAGACAGAAGCAGTCAAGGGTAGCCTAGGGTTAGGGTTAGGCTTAGGGTTAGGGTTAGGGTACGGCTTAGGGTATGGGTTCGGGGAGAGGTTCGGGCACGGCGTAGGGTATGGGTTAGGGTTAGGGTTAGGGTTAGTGTTAGGGTTAGGGCTCGGTTTAGGGTACGGGTTAGGATTAGGGTACGTGTTAGGGTTAGGGTAGGGGTTAGTGTTAGGGTACCCGTTAGGGTTAGGGTAGTAATTAAACCTATCCCACTCTCTAGATACCCCTTAGCACGTAAAGGAATATTATTTGGGGTTCCAGCCATGGAAAAGAGTTTAGACACTAGGATTAGATAAGGAACACACCCATTATAAAGAAATCACATTAGGATTCTCTTTTTAAGCTGTTCCTTAAAACACTAGTGCTTTGGAAATCTATTGGAGGCAGAAGCAGTCAAGGGTAGCCTAGGGTTAGGGTTAGGCTTAGGGTTAGGCTTAGGGTACGGCTTAGGGTACGTGTTCGGGGAGGGCTTCGGGTACGGCGTAGGGTATGGGTTAGGGTTAGGGTTAGGGTTAGTGTTAGGGTTAGGGCTCGGTTTAGGGTACGGGTTAGGATTAGTGTACGTGTTACGGTTAGGGTAGGGGTTAGGGTTAGGGTATGAGTTAGGGTTAGGGTAGTTATTAAACCTATCCCACTCTCTAGATACCCCTTAGCACGTAAAGCAATATTATTTGGAGGTCCATCCATGGAGAAGAGTTTAGACACTAAGATAATATAAGGAACACACCCATTAGTAAGAAATCACATTAGGATTCTCTTTTTAAGCTGTTCCTTAAAACACTAGTGCTTAGGAAATCTATTGGAGGCAGAAGCAGTCAAGGGTAGCCTAGGGTTAGGGTTAGGCTTAGGGTACGGCTTAAGGTACGGGTTCGGGGAGGGCTTCGGGTACGGCGTAGGGTATGGGTTAGGGTTAGGGTTAGGGTTAGTGTTAGGGTTAGGGCTCTGTTTAGGGTACGGGTTAGGATTAGTGTACGTGTTACGGTTAGGGTAGGGGTTAGGGTTAGGGTATGAGTTAGGGTTAGGGTAGTAATTAAACCTATCCCACTCTCTAGATCCCCCTTAGCACGTAAAGGAATATTATTTGGGGTTCCAGCCATGGAAAAGAGTTTAGACACTAGGATTAGATAAGGAACACACCCATTATAAAGAAATCACATTAGGATTCTCTTTTTAAGCTGTTCCTTAAAACACTAGTGCTTAAGAAATCTATTGGAGGCAGAAGCAGTCAAGGGTAGCCTAGGGTTAGGGTTAGGCTTAGGGTTAGGTTTAGGGTACGGCTTAGGGTACGGGTTCGGAGAGGGCTTCGGGTACGGCGTAGGGTATGGGTTAGGGATAGGGTTAGGGTTAGTGTTAGGGTTAGGGCTCGGTTTAGGGTACGGGTTAGGATTAGGGTACGTGTTAGGGTTAGGGTAGGGGTTAGGGTTAGGGTACGCATTAGGGTTAGGGTAGTTATTAAACCTATCCCACTCTCTAGATACCCCTTAGCACGTAAAGCAATATTATTTGGGGGTCCATCCAATGGAGAAGAGTTTAGACACTAAGATAATATAAGGAACACACACATTATAAAGAAATCACATTAGGATTCTCTTTTTAAGCTGTTCCTTAAAACACTAGTGCTTAAAAATCTATTGGAGGCAGAAGCAGTGAAGGGTAGCCTAGGGTTAGGTTTAGGCTTAGGGTTAGGCTTAGGGTACGGCTTAGGGTACGGGTTCGGTGAGGGCTTCGGGTACGGCTTGGGGTATGGGTTAGGGTTAGGGTTAGGGTTAGTGTTAGGGTTAGGGCTCGGTTTAGGGTACGTTTTAGAATTAGGGTACGTGTTAGTGTTAGGGTAGGGGTTAGGGTTAGGGTACGTGTTAGGGTTAGGGTAGTTATTAAACCTATCGCCTCTCTAGTTACCCCTTAGCACGTAAAGGAATATTACTTGGGGGTCCAGCCATGGAGAAGAGTTTAGACACTAAGATAATATAAGGAACACACACATTATAAAGAAATCACATTAGGATACTCTTTTTAAGCTGTTCCTTAAAACACTAGTGCTTAGGAAATCTATTGGAGGCAGAAGCAGTCAAGGGTAGTCTAGGGTTAGGGTTAGGCTTAGGGTTAGGCTTAGGGTACGGCTTATGTTACGGGTTCGGGGAGGGCTTCGGGTACGGCGAAGGGTATGGGTTAAGGTTAGGGTTAGGGTTAGTGTTAGGGTTAGGGCTCGGATTAGGTTATGGGTTAGGATTAGGGTACGTGTTAGGGTTAGGGTAGGGGTTAGGGTTAGGGTACGCGTTAGGGTTAGGGTAGTTATTAAACCTATCCCACTCTCTAGATACCCCTTTGCACGTAAAGGAATATTATTTTGGTGTCCAGCCATGGAGAAGAGTTTAGACACTAGGATAAGATAAGGAACACACTCATTATAAAGAAATCACATTAGGATTCTCTTTTTAAGCTGTTCCTTAAAACACTAGTGCTTAGGAAATCTATTGGAGGCAGAAGCAGTCAAGGGTAGCCTAGGGTTAGGGTTAGGCTTAGGGTTAGGGTTAGGGTACGGCTTAGGGTATGGGTTCGGGGAAAGGTTCGGGCACGGCGTAGGGTATGGGTTAGCGTTAGGGTTAGGGTTAGTGTTAGGGTTAGGGCTCGGTTTAGGTTACGGGTTAGGATTAGGGTACATGTTAGGGTTAGGGTAGGGGTTAGGTTTAGGGTACGCGTTAGGGTTAGGGTAGTTATTAAACCTATCCCACTCTCTAGATACCCCTTAGCACCTAAAGGAATATTATTTGGGGGTCCAGCCATGGAGAAGCATTTAGACAGTAGGAGAAGATAAGGAACACACCCATTATTAAGAAATCACATTAGGATTCTCTTTTTAAGCTGTTCCTTAAAACACTAGTGCTTAAAAATCTATTGGAGGCAGAAGCAGTCAAGGGTAGCCTAGGGTTAGGGTTAGGCTTAGGGTTAGGGTTAGGGTACGGCTTAGGGTATGGGTTCGGGGAGAGGTTCGGGCACGGCGTAGGGTATGGGTTAGGGTTAGGGTTAGGGTTAGTGTTAGGGTTAGGACTCGGTTAAGGGTACGGGTTAGGATTAGGGTACGTGTTAGGGTTAGGGTAGGGGTTAGTGTTAGGGTACCCGTTAGGGTTAGGGTAGTAATTAAACCTATCCCACTCTCTAGATACCCCTTAGCACGTAAAGGAATATTATTTGGGGTTCCAGCCATGGAAAAGTGTTTAGACACTAGGATTAGATAAGGAACACACCCATTATAAAGAAATAACATTAGGATTCTCTTTTTAAGCTGTTCCTTAAAACACTAGTGCTTTGGAAATCTATTGGAGGCAGAAGCAGTCAAGGGTAGCCTAGGGTTAGGGTTAGGCTTAGGGTTAGGCTTAGGGTACGGCGTAGGGTACGTGTTCGGGGAGGGCTTCGGGTACGGCGTAGGGTATGGGTTAGGGTTAGGGTTATGGTTAGTGTTAGGGTTAGGGCTCGGTTTAGGGTACGGGTTAGGATTAGTGTACGTGTTACGGTTAGGGTAGGGGTTAGGGTTAGGGTATGAGTTAGGGTTGGGGTAGTTATTAAACCTATCCCACTCTCTAGATACCCCTTAGCACGTAAAGCAATATTATTTGGAGGTCCATCCATGGAGAAGAGTTTAGACACTAAGATAATATAAGGAACACACCCATTAGTAAGAAATCACATTAGGATTCTCTTTTTAAGCTGTTCCTTAAAACACTAGTGCTTAGGAAATCTATTGGAGGCAGAAGCAGTCAAGGGTAGCCTAGGGTTAGGGTTAGGCTTAGGGTTAGGTTTAGGGTACGGCTTAGGGTACGGGTTCGGGGAGGGCTTCGGGTACGGCGTAGGGTATGGGTTAGGGATAGGGTTAGGGTTAGTGTTAGGGTTAGGGCTCGGTTTAGGGTACGGGTTAGGATTAGGGTATATGTTAGGGTTAGGGTAGGGGTTAGGTTTAGGGTACGCGTTAGGGTTAGGGTAGTTATTAAAACTATCCCACTCTCTAGATACCCCTTAGCACCTAAAGGAATATTATTTGGGGGTCCAGCCATGGAGAAGCATTTAGACAGTAGGAGAAGATAAGGAACACACCCATTATTAAGAAATCACATTAGGATTCTCTTTTTAAGCTGTTCCTTAAAACACTAGTGCTTAAAAATCTATTGGAGACAGAAGCAGTCAAGGGTAGCCTAGGGTTAGGGTTAGGCTTAGGGTTAGGGTTAGGGTACGGCTTAGGGTATGGGTTCGGGGAGAGGTTCGGGCACGGCGTAGGGTATGGGTTAGGGTTAGGGTTAGGGTTAGTGTTAGGGTTAGGGCTCGGTTTAGGGTACGGGTTAGGATTAGGGTACGTGTTAGGGTTAGGGTAGGGGTTAGTGTTAGGGTACCCGTTAGGGTTAGGGTAGTAATTAAACCTATCCCACTCTCTAGATACCCCTTAGCACGTAAAGGAATATTATTTGGGGTTCCAGCCATGGAAAAGAGTTTAGACACTAGGATTAGATAAGGAACACACCCATTATAAAGAAATCACATTAGGATTCTCTTTTTAAGCTGTTCCTTAAAACACTAGTGCTTTGGAAATCTATTGGAGGCAGAAGCAGTCAAGGGTAGCCTAGGGTTAGGGTTAGGCTTAGGGTTAGGCTTAGGGTACGGCTTAGGGTACGTGTTCGGGGAGGGCTTCGGGTACGGCGTAGGGTATGGGTTAGGGTTAGGGTTAGGGTTAGTGTTAGGGTTAGGGCTCGGTTTAGGGTACGGGTTAGGATTAGTGTACGTGTTACGGTTAGGGTAGGGGTTAGGGTTAGGGTATGAGTTAGGGTTAGGGTAGTTATTAAACCTATCCCACTCTCTAGATACCCCTTAGCACGTAAAGCAATATTATTTGGAGGTCCATCCATGGAGAAGAGTTTAGACACTAAGATAATATAAGGAACACACCCATTAGTAAGAAATCACATTAGGATTCTCTTTTTAAGCTGTTCCTTAAAACACTAGTGCTTAGGAAATCTATTGGAGGCAGAAGCAGTCAAGGGTAGCCTAGGGTTAGGGTTAGGCTTAGGGTACGGCTTAAGGTACGGGTTCGGGGAGGGCTTCGGGTACGGCGTAGGGTATGGGTTAGGGTTAGGGTTAGGGTTAGTGTTAGGGTTAGGGCTCTGTTTAGGGTACGGGTTAGGATTAGTGTACGTGTTACGGTTAGGGTAGGGGTTAGGGTTAGGGTATGAGTTAGGGTTAGGGTAGTAATTAAACCTATCCCACTCTCTAGATCCCCCTTAGCACGTAAAGGAATATTATTTGGGGTTCCAGCCATGGAAAAGAGTTTAGACACTAGGATTAGATAAGGAACACACCCATTATAAAGAAATCACATTAGGATTCTCTTTTTAAGCTGTTCCTTAAAACACTAGTGCTTAAGAAATCTATTGGAGGCAGAAGCAGTCAAGGGTAGCCTAGGGTTAGGGTTAGGCTTAGGGTTAGGTTTAGGGTACGGCTTAGGGTACGGGTTCGGAGAGGGCTTCGGGTACGGCGTAGGGTATGGGTTAGGGATAGGGTTAGGGTTAGTGTTAGGGTTAGGGCTCGGTTTAGGGTACGGGTTAGGATTAGGGTACGTGTTAGGGTTGGGGTAGGGGTTAGGGTTAGGGTACGCATTAGGGTTAGGGTAGTTATTAAACCTATCCCACTCTCTAGATACCCCTTAGCACGTAAAGCAATATTATTTGGGGGTCCATCCAATGGAGAAGAGTTTAGACACTAAGATAATATAAGGAACACACACATTATAAAGAAATCACATTAGGATTCTCTTTTTAAGCTGTTCCTTAAAACACTAGTGCTTAAAAATCTATTGGAGGCAGAAGCAGTGAAGGGTAGCCTAGGGTTAGGGTTAGGCTTAGGGTTAGGCTTAGGGTACGGCTTAGGGTACGGGTTCGGTGAGGGCTTCGGGTACGGCTTGGGGTATGGGTTAGGGTTAGGGTTAGGGTTAGTGTTAGGGTTAGGGCTCGGTTTAGGGTACGTTTTAGAATTAGGGTACGTGTTAGTGTTAGGGTAGGGGTTAGGGTTAGGGTACGTGTTAGGGTTAGGGTAGTTATTAAACCTATCGCCTCTCTAGTTACCCCTTAGCACGTAAAGGAATATTACTTGGGGGTCCAGCCATGGAGAAGAGTTTAGACACTAAGATAATATAAGGAACACACACATTATAAAGAAATCACATTAGGATACTCTTTTTAAGCTGTTCCTTAAAACACTAGTGCTTAGGAAATCTATTGGAGGCAGAAGCAGTCAAGGGTAGTCTAGGGTTAGGGTTAGGCTTAGGGTTAGGCTTAGGGTACGGCTTATGTTACGGGTTCGGGGAGGGCTTCGGGTACGGCGAAGGGTATGGGTTAAGGTTAGGGTTAGGGTTAGTGTTAGGGTTAGGGCTCGGATTAGGTTATGGGTTAGGATTAGGGTACGTGTTAGGGTTAGGGTAGGGGTTAGGGTTAGGGTACGCGTTAGGGTTAGGGTAGTTATTAAACCTATCCCACTCTCTAGATACCCCTTTGCACGTAAAGGAATATTATTTTGGTGTCCAGCCATGGAGAAGAGTTTAGACACTAGGATAAGATAAGGAACACACTCATTATAAAGAAATCACATTAGGATTCTCTTTTTAAGCTGTTCCTTAAAACACTAGTGCTTAGGAAATCTATTGGAGGCAGAAGCAGTCAAGGGTAGCCTAGGGTTAGGGTTAGGCTTAGGGTTAGGGTTAGGGTACGGCTTAGGGTATGGGTTCGGGGAGAGGTTCGGGCACGGCGTAGGGTATGGGTTAGCGTTAGGGTTAGGGTTAGTGTTAGGGTTAGGGCTCGGTTTAGGTTACGGGTTAGGATTAGGGTACATGTTAGGGTTAGGGTAGGGGTTAGGTTTAGGGTACGCGTTAGGGTTAGGGTAGTTATTAAAACTATCCCACTCTCTAGATACCCCTTAGCACCTAAAGGAATATTATTTGGGGGTCCAGCCATGGAGAAGCATTTAGACAGTAGGAGAAGATAAGGAACACACCCATTATTAAGAAATCACATTAGGATTCTCTTTTTAAGCTGTTCCTTAAAACACTAGTGCTTAAAAATCTATTGGAGGCAGAAGCAGTCAAGGGTAGCCTAGGGTTAGGGTTAGGCTTAGGGTTAGGGTTAGGGTACGGCTTAGGGTATGGGTTCGGGGAGAGGTTCGGGCACGGCGTAGGGTATGGGTTAGGGTTAGGGTTAGGGTTAGTGTTAGGGTTAGGACTCGGTTAAGGGTACGGGTTAGGATTAGGGTACGTGTTAGGGTTAGGGTAGGGGTTAGTGTTAGGGTACCCGTTAGGGTTAGGGTAGTAATTAAACCTATCCCACTCTCTAGATACCCCTTAGCACGTAAAGGAATATTATTTGGGGTTCCAGCCATGGAAAAGTGTTTAGACACTAGGATTAGATAAGGAACACACCCATTATAAAGAAATAACATTAGGATTCTCTTTTTAAGCTGTTCCTTAAAACACTAGTGCTTTGGAAATCTATTGGAGGCAGAAGCAGTCAAGGGTAGCCTAGGGTTAGGGTTAGGCTTAGGGTTAGGCTTAGGGTACGGCGTAGGGTACGTGTTCGGGGAGGGCTTCGGGTACGGCGTAGGGTATGGGTTAGGGTTAGGGTTATGGTTAGTGTTAGGGTTAGGGCTCGGTTTAGGGTACGGGTTAGGATTAGTGTACGTGTTACGGTTAGGGTAGGGGTTAGGGTTAGGGTATGAGTTAGGGTTGGGGTAGTTATTAAACCTATCCCACTCTCTAGATACCCCTTAGCACGTAAAGCAATATTATTTGGAGGTCCATCCATGGAGAAGAGTTTAGACACTAAGATAATATAAGGAACACACCCATTAGTAAGAAATCACATTAGGATTCTCTTTTTAAGCTGTTCCTTAAAACACTAGTGCTTAGGAAATCTATTGGAGGCAGAAGCAGTCAAGGGTAGCCTAGGGTTAGGGTTAGGCTTAGGGTTAGGTTTAGGGTACGGCTTAGGGTACGGGTTCGGGGAGGGCTTCGGGTACGGCGTAGGGTATGGGTTAGGGATAGGGTTAGGGTTAGTGTTAGGGTTAGGGCTCGGTTTAGGGTACGGGTTAGGATTAGGGTATATGTTAGGGTTAGGGTAGGGGTTAGGTTTAGGGTACGCGTTAGGGTTAGGGTAGTTATTAAAACTATCCCACTCTCTAGATACCCCTTAGCACCTAAAGGAATATTATTTGGGGGTCCAGCCATGGAGAAGCATTTAGACAGTAGGAGAAGATAAGGAACACACCCATTATTAAGAAATCACATTAGGATTCTCTTTTTAAGCTGTTCCTTAAAACACTAGTGCTTAAAAATCTATTGGAGACAGAAGCAGTCAAGGGTAGCCTAGGGTTAGGGTTAGGCTTAGGGTTAGGGTTAGGGTACGGCTTAGGGTATGGGTTCGGGGAGAGGTTCGGGCACGGCGTAGGGTATGGGTTAGGGTTAGGGTTAGGGTTAGTGTTAGGGTTAGGGCTCGGTTTAGGGTACGGGTTAGGATTAGGGTACGTGTTAGGGTTAGGGTAGGGGTTAGTGTTAGGGTACCCGTTAGGGTTAGGGTAGTAATTAAACCTATCCCACTCTCTAGATACCCCTTAGCACGTAAAGGAATATTATTTGGGGTTCCAGCCATGGAAAAGAGTTTAGACACTAGGATTAGATAAGGAACACACCCATTATAAAGAAATCACATTAGGATTCTCTTTTTAAGCTGTTCCTTAAAACACTAGTGCTTTGGAAATCTATTGGAGGCAGAAGCAGTCAAGGGTAGCCTAGGGTTAGGGTTAGGCTTAGGGTTAGGCTTAGGGTACGGCTTAGGGTACGTGTTCGGGGAGGGCTTCGGGTACGGCGTAGGGTATGGGTTAGGGTTAGGGTTAGGGTTAGTGTTAGGGTTAGGGCTCGGTTTAGGGTACGGGTTAGGATTAGTGTACGTGTTACGGTTAGGGTAGGGGTTAGGGTTAGGGTATGAGTTAGGGTTAGGGTAGTTATTAAACCTATCCCACTCTCTAGATACCCCTTAGCACGTAAAGCAATATTATTTGGAGGTCCATCCATGGAGAAGAGTTTAGACACTAAGATAATATAAGGAACACACCCATTAGTAAGAAATCACATTAGGATTCTCTTTTTAAGCTGTTCCTTAAAACACTAGTGCTTAGGAAATCTATTGGAGGCAGAAGCAGTCAAGGGTAGCCTAGGGTTAGGGTTAGGCTTAGGGTACGGCTTAAGGTACGGGTTCGGGGAGGGCTTCGGGTACGGCGTAGGGTATGGGTTAGGGTTAGGGTTAGGGTTAGTGTTAGGGTTAGGGCTCTGTTTAGGGTACGGGTTAGGATTAGTGTACGTGTTACGGTTAGGGTAGGGGTTAGGGTTAGGGTATGAGTTAGGGTTAGGGTAGTAATTAAACCTATCCCACTCTCTAGATCCCCCTTAGCACGTAAAGGAATATTATTTGGGGTTCCAGCCATGGAAAAGAGTTTAGACACTAGGATTAGATAAGGAACACACCCATTATAAAGAAATCACATTAGGATTCTCTTTTTAAGCTGTTCCTTAAAACACTAGTGCTTAAGAAATCTATTGGAGGCAGAAGCAGTCAAGGGTAGCCTAGGGTTAGGGTTAGGCTTAGGGTTAGGTTTAGGGTACGGCTTAGGGTACGGGTTCGGAGAGGGCTTCGGGTACGGCGTAGGGTATGGGTTAGGGATAGGGTTAGGGTTAGTGTTAGGGTTAGGGCTCGGTTTAGGGTACGGGTTAGGATTAGGGTACGTGTTAGGGTTGGGGTAGGGGTTAGGGTTAGGGTACGCATTAGGGTTAGGGTAGTTATTAAACCTATCCCACTCTCTAGATACCCCTTAGCACGTAAAGCAATATTATTTGGGGGTCCATCCAATGGAGAAGAGTTTAGACACTAAGATAATATAAGGAACACACACATTATAAAGAAATCACATTAGGATTCTCTTTTTAAGCTGTTCCTTAAAACACTAGTGCTTAAAAATCTATTGGAGGCAGAAGCAGTGAAGGGTAGCCTAGGGTTAGGGTTAGGCTTAGGGTTAGGCTTAGGGTACGGCTTAGGGTACGGGTTCGGTGAGGGCTTCGGGTACGGCTTGGGGTATGGGTTAGGGTTAGGGTTAGGGTTAGTGTTAGGGTTAGGGCTCGGTTTAGGGTACGTTTTAGAATTAGGGTACGTGTTAGTGTTAGGGTAGGGGTTAGGGTTAGGGTACGTGTTAGGGTTAGGGTAGTTATTAAACCTATCGCCTCTCTAGTTACCCCTTAGCACGTAAAGGAATATTACTTGGGGGTCCAGCCATGGAGAAGAGTTTAGACACTAAGATAATATAAGGAACACACACATTATAAAGAAATCACATTAGGATACTCTTTTTAAGCTGTTCCTTAAAACACTAGTGCTTAGGAAATCTATTGGAGGCAGAAGCAGTCAAGGGTAGTCTAGGGTTAGGGTTAGGCTTAGGGTTAGGCTTAGGGTACGGCTTATGTTACGGGTTCGGGGAGGGCTTCGGGTACGGCGAAGGGTATGGGTTAAGGTTAGGGTTAGGGTTAGTGTTAGGGTTAGGGCTCGGATTAGGTTATGGGTTAGGATTAGGGTACGTGTTAGGGTTAGGGTAGGGGTTAGGGTTAGGGTACGCGTTAGGGTTAGGGTAGTTATTAAACCTATCCCACTCTCTAGATACCCCTTTGCACGTAAAGGAATATTATTTTGGTGTCCAGCCATGGAGAAGAGTTTAGACACTAGGATAAGATAAGGAACACACTCATTATAAAGAAATCACATTAGGATTCTCTTTTTAAGCTGTTCCTTAAAACACTAGTGCTTAGGAAATCTATTGGAGGCAGAAGCAGTCAAGGGTAGCCTAGGGTTAGGGTTAGGCTTAGGGTTAGGGTTAGGGTACGGCTTAGGGTATGGGTTCGGGGAGAGGTTCGGGCACGGCGTAGGGTATGGGTTAGCGTTAGGGTTAGGGTTAGTGTTAGGGTTAGGGCTCGGTTTAGGTTACGGGTTAGGATTAGGGTACATGTTAGGGTTAGGGTAGGGGTTAGGTTTAGGGTACGCGTTAGGGTTAGGGTAGTTATTAAAACTATCCCACTCTCTAGATACCCCTTAGCACCTAAAGGAATATTATTTGGGGGTCCAGCCATGGAGAAGCATTTAGACAGTAGGAGAAGATAAGGAACACACCCATTATTAAGAAATCACATTAGGATTCTCTTTTTAAGCTGTTCCTTAAAACACTAGTGCTTAAAAATCTATTGGAGGCAGAAGCAGTCAAGGGTAGCCTAGGGTTAGGGTTAGGCTTAGGGTTAGGGTTAGGGTACGGCTTAGGGTATGGGTTCGGGGAGAGGTTCGGGCACGGCGTAGGGTATGGGTTAGGGTTAGGGTTAGGGTTAGTGTTAGGGTTAGGACTCGGTTTAGGGTACGGGTTAGGATTAGGGTACGTGTTAGGGTTAGGGTAGGGGTTAGTGTTAGGGTACCCGTTAGGGTTAGGGTAGTAATTAAACCTATCCCACTCTCTAGATACCCCTTAGCACGTAAAGGAATATTATTTGGGGTTCCAGCCATGGAAAAGTGTTTAGACACTAGGATTAGATAAGGAACACACCCATTATAAAGAAATCACATTAGGATTCTCTTTTTAAGCTGTTCCTTAAAACACTAGTGCTTTGGAAATCTATTGGAGGCAGAAGCAGTCAAGGGTAGCCTAGGGTTAGGGTTAGGCTTAGGGTTAGGCTTAGGGTACGGCTTAGGGTACGTGTTCGGGGAGGGCTTCGGGTACGGCGTAGGGTATGGGTTAGGGTTAGGGTTATGGTTAGTGTTAGGGTTAGGGCTCGGTTTAGGGTACGGGTTAGGATTAGTGTACGTGTTACGGTTAGGGTAGGGGTTAGGGTTAGGGTATGAGTTAGGGTTAGGGTAGTTATTAAACCTATCCCACTCTCTAGATACCCCTTAGCACGTACAGCAATATTATTTGGAGGTCCATCCATGGAGAAGAGTTTAGACACTAAGATAATATAAGGAACACACCCATTAGTAAGAAATCACATTAGGATTCTCTTTTTAAGCTGTTCCTTAAAACACTAGTGCTTAGGAAATCTATTGGAGGCAGAAGCAGTCAAGGGTAGCCTAGGGTTAGGGTTAGGCTTAGGGTTAGGTTTAGGGTACGGCTTAGGGTACGGGTTCGGGGAGGGCTTCGGGTACGGCGTAGGGTATGGGTTAGGGATAGGGTTAGGGTTAGTGTTAGGGTTAGGGCTCGGTTTAGGGTACGGGTTAGGATTAGGGTATATGTTAGGGTTAGGGTAGGGGTTAGGTTTAGGGTACGCGTTAGGGTTAGGGTAGTTATTAAAACTATCCCACTCTCTAGATACCCCTTAGCACCTAAAGGAATATTATTTGGGGGTCCAGCCATGGAGAAGCATTTAGACAGTAGGAGAAGATAAGGAACACACCCATTATTAAGAAATCACATTAGGATTCTCTTTTTAAGCTGTTCCTTAAAACACTAGTGCTTAAAAATCTATTGGAGACAGAAGCAGTCAAGGGTAGCCTAGGGTTAGGGTTAGGCTTAGGGTTAGGGTTAGGGTACGGCTTAGGGTATGGGTTCGGGGAGAGGTTCGGGCATGGCGTAGGGTATGGGTTAGGGTTAGGGTTAGGGTTAGTGTTAGGGTTAGGGCTCGGTTTAGGGTACGGGTTAGGATTAGGGTACGTGTTAGGGTTAGGGTAGGGGTTAGTGTTAGGGTACCCGTTAGGGTTAGGGTAGTAATTAAACCTATCCCACTCTCTAGATACCCCTTAGCACGTAAAGGAATATTATTTGGGGTTCCAGCCATGGAAAAGAGTTTAGACACTAGGATTAGATAAGGAACACACCCATTATAAAGAAATCACATTAGGATTCTCTTTTTAAGCTGTTCCTTAAAACACTAGTGCTTTGGAAATCTATTGGAGGCAGAAGCAGTCAAGGGTAGCCTAGGGTTAGGGTTAGGCTTAGGGTTAGGCTTAGGGTACGGCTTAGGGCACGGGTTCGGGGAGGGCTTCGGGTACGGCGAAGGGTATGGGTTAAGGTTAGGGTTAGGGTTAGTGTTAGGGTTAGGGCTCGGATTAGGTTATGGGTTAGGATTAGGGTACGTGTTAGGGTTAGGGTAGGGGTTAGGGTTAGGGTACGCGTTAGGGTTAGGGTAGTTATTAAACCTATCCCACTCTCTAGATACCCCTTTGCACGTAAAGGAATATTATTTTGGTGTCCAGCCATGGAGAAGAGTTTAGACACTAGGATAAGATAAGGAACACACTCATTATAAAGAAATCACATTAGGATTCTCTTTTTAAGCTGTTCCTTAAAACACTAGTGCTTAGGAAATCTATTGGAGGCAGAAGCAGTCAAGGGTAGCCTAGGGTTAGGGTTAGGCTTAGGGTTAGGGTTAGGGTACGGCTTAGGGTATGGGTTCGGGGAGAGGTTCGGGCACGGCGTAGGGTATGGGTTAGCGTTAGGGTTAGGGTTAGTGTTAGGGTTAGGGCTCGGTTTAGGTTACGGGTTAGGATTAGGGTACATGTTAGGGTTAGGGTAGGGGTTAGGTTTAGGGTACGCGTTAGGGTTAGGGTAGTTATTAAAACTATCCCACTCTCTAGATACCCCTTAGCACCTAAAGGAATATTATTTGGGGGTCCAGCCATGGAGAAGCATTTAGACAGTAGGAGAAGATAAGGAACACACCCATTATTAAGAAATCACATTAGGATTCTCTTTTTAAGCTGTTCCTTAAAACACTAGTGCTTAAAAATCTATTGGAGGCAGAAGCAGTCAAGGGTAGCCTAGGGTTAGGGTTAGGCTTAGGGTTAGGGTTAGGGTACGGCTTAGGGTATGGGTTCGGGGAGAGGTTCGGGCACGGCGTAGGGTATGGGTTAGGGTTAGGGTTAGGGTTAGTGTTAGGGTTAGGACTCGGTTTAGGGTACGGGTTAGATTTAGGGTACGTGTTACGGTTAGGGTAGGGGTTAGTGTTAGGGTACCCGTTAGGGTTAGGGTAGTAATTAAACCTATCCCACTCTCTAGATACCCCTTAGCACGTAAAGGAATATTATTTGGGGTTCCAGCCATGGAAAAGTGTTTAGACACTAGGATTAGATAAGGAACACACCCATTATAAAGAAATCACATTAGGATTCTCTTTTTAAGCTGTTCCTTAAAACACTAGTGCTTTGGAAATCTATTGGAGGCAGAAGCAGTCAAGGGTAGCCTAGGGTTAGGGTTAGGCTTAGGGTTAGGCTTAGGGTACGGCGTAGGGTACGTGTTCGGGGAGGGCTTCGGGTACGGCGTAGGGTATGGGTTAGGGTTAGGGTTATGGTTAGTGTTAGGGTTAGGGCTCGGTTTAGGGTACGGGTTAGGATTAGTGTACGTGTTACGGTTAGGGTAGGGGTTAGGGTTAGGGTATGAGTTAGGGTTAGGGTAGTTATTAAACCTATCCCACTCTCTAGATACCCCTTAGCACGTAAAGCAATATTATTTGGAGGTCCATCCATGGAGAAGAGTTTAGACACTAAGATAATATAAGGAACACACCCATTAGTAAGAAATCACATTAGGATTCTCTTTTTAAGCTGTTCCTTAAAACACTAGTGCTTAGGAAATCTATTGGAGGCAGAAGCAGTCAAGGGTAGCCTAGGGTTAGGGTACGGCTTAGAGTTAGGTTTAGGGTACGGCTTAGGGTACGGGTTCGGGGAGGGCTTCGGGTACGGCGTAGGGTATGGGTTAGGGATAGGGTTAGGGTTAGTGTTAGGGTTAGGGCTCGGTTTAGGGTACGGGTTAGGATTAGGGTATATGTTAGGGTTAGGGTAGGGGTTAGGTTTAGGGTACGCGTTAGGGTTAGGGTAGTTATTAAACCTATCCCACTCTCTAGATACCCCTTAGCACCTAAAGGAATATTATTTGGGGGTCCAGCCATGGAGAAGCATTTAGACAGTAGGAGAAGATAAGGAACACACCCATTATTAAGAAATCACATTAGGATTCTCTTTTTAAGCTGTTCCTTAAAACACTAGTGCTTAAAAATCTATTGGAGACAGAAGCAGTCAAGGGTAGCCTAGGGTTAGGGTTAGGCTTAGGGTTAGGGTTAGGGTACGGCTTAGGGTATGGGTTCGGGGAGAGGTTCGGGCACGGCGTAGGGTATGGGTTAGGGTTAGGGTTAGGGTTAGTGTTAGGGTTAGGGCTCGGTTTAGGGTACGGGTTAGGATTAGGGTACGTGTTAGGGTTAGGGTAGGGGTTAGTGTTAGGGTACCCGTTAGGGTTAGGGTAGTAATTAAACCTATCCCACTCTCTAGATACCCCTTAGCACGTAAAGGAATATTATTTGGGGTTCCAGCCATGGAAAAGAGTTTAGACACTAGGATTAGATAAGGAACACACCCATTATAAAGAAATCACATTAGGATTCTCTTTTTAAACTGTTCCTTAAAACACTAGTGCTTTGGAAATCTATTGGAGGCAGAAGCAGTCAAGGGTAGCCTAGGGTTAGGGTTAGGCTTAGGGTTAGGCTTAGGGTACGGCTTAGGGTACGTGTTCGGGGAGGGCTTCGGGTACGGCGTAGGGTATGGGTTAGGGTTAGGGTTAGGGTTAGTGTTAGGGTTAGGGCTCGGTTTAGGGTACGGGTTAGGATTAGTGTACGTGTTACGGTTAGGGTAGGGGTTAGGGTTAGGGTATGAGTTAGGGTTAGGGTAGTAATTAAACCTATCCCATTCTCTAGATCCCCCTTAGCACGTAAAGGAATATTATTTGGGGTTCCAGCCATGGAAAAGAGTTTAGACACTAGGATTAGATAAGGAACACACCCATTATAAAGAAATCACATTAGGATTCTCTTTTTAAGCTGTTCCTTAAAACACTAGTGCTTAAGAAATCTATTGGAGGCAGAAGCAGTCAAGGGTAGCCTAGGGTTAGGGTTAGGCTTAGGGTTAGGTTTAGGGTACGGCTTAGGGTACGGGTTCGGGGAGGGCTTCGGGTACGGCGTAGGGTATGGGTTAGGGATAGGGTTAGGGTTAGTGTTAGGGTTAGGGCTCGGTTTAGGGTACGGGTTAGGATTAGGGTACGTGTTAGGGTTAGGGTAGGGGTTAGGGTTAGGGTACGCATTAGGGTTAGGGTAGTTATTAAACCTATCCCACTCTCTAGATACCCCTTAGCACGTAAAGCAATATTATTTGGGGGTCCATCCAATGGAGAAGAGTTTAGACACTAAGATAATATAAGGAACACACACATTATAAAGAAATCACATTAGGATTCTCTTTTTAAGCTGTTCCTTAAAACACTAGTGCTTAAAAATCTATTGGAGGCAGAAGCAGTGAAGGGTAGCCTAGGGTTAGGGTTAGGCTTAGGGTTAGGCTTAGGGTACGGCTTAGGGTACGGGTTCGGTGAGGGCTTCGGGTACGGCTTGGGGTATGGGTTAGGGTTAGGGTTAGGGTTAGTGTTAGGGTTAGGGCTCGGTTTAGGGTACGTTTTAGAATTAGGGTACGTGTTAGTGTTAGGGTAGGGGTTAGGGTTAGGGTACGTGTTAGGGTTAGGGTAGTTATTAAACCTATCGCCTCTCTAGTTACCCCTTAGCACGTAAAGGAATATTACTTGGGGGTCCAGCCATGGAGAAGAGTTTAGACACTAAGATAATATAAGGAACACACACATTATAAAGAAATCACATTAGGATACTCTTTTTAAGCTGTTCCTTAAAACACTAGTGCTTAGGAAATCTATTGGAGGCAGAAGCAGTCAAGGGTAGTCTAGGGTTAGGGTTAGGCTTAGGGTTAGGCTTAGGGTACGGCTTATGTTACGGGTTCGGGGAGGGCTTCGGGTACGGCGAAGGGTATGGGTTAAGGTTAGGGTTAGGGTTAGTGTTAGGGTTAGGGCTCGGATTAGGTTATGGGTTAGGATTAGGGTACGTGTTAGGGTTAGGGTAGGGGTTAGGGTTAGGGTACGCGTTAGGGTTAGGGTAGTTATTAAACCTATCCCACTCTCTAGATACCCCTTTGCACGTAAAGGAATATTATTTTGGTGTCCAGCCATGGAGAAGAGTTTAGACACTAGGATAAGATAAGGAACACACTCATTATAAAGAAATCACATTAGGATTCTCTTTTTAAGCTGTTCCTTAAAACACTAGTGCTTAGGAAATCTATTGGAGGCAGAAGCAGTCAAGGGTAGCCTAGGGTTAGGGTTAGGCTTAGGGTTAGGGTTAGGGTACGGCTTAGGGTATGGGTTCGGGGAGAGGTTCGGGCACGGCGTAGGGTATGGGTTAGCGTTAGGGTTAGGGTTAGTGTTAGGGTTAGGGCTCGGTTTAGGTTACGGGTTAGGATTAGGGTACATGTTAGGGTTAGGGTAGGGGTTAGGTTTAGGGTACGCGTTAGGGTTAGGGTAGTTATTAAAACTATCCCACTCTCTAGATACCCCTTAGCACCTAAAGGAATATTATTTGGGGGTCCAGCCATGGAGAAGCATTTAGACAGTAGGAGAAGATAAGGAACACACCCATTATTAAGAAATCACATTAGGATTCTCTTTTTAAGCTGTTCCTTAAAACACTAGTGCTTAAAAATCTATTGGAGGCAGAAGCAGTCAAGGGTAGCCTAGGGTTAGGGTTAGGCTTAGGGTTAGGGTTAGGGTACGGCTTAGGGTATGGGTTCGGGGAGAGGTTCGGGCACGGCGTAGGGTATGGGTTAGGGTTAGGGTTAGGGTTAGTGTTAGGGTTAGGACTCGGTTTAGGGTACGGGTTAGATTTAGGGTACGTGTTACGGTTAGGGTAGGGGTTAGTGTTAGGGTACCCGTTAGGGTTAGGGTAGTAATTAAACCTATCCCACTCTCTAGATACCCCTTAGCACGTAAAGGAATATTATTTGGGGTTCCAGCCATGGAAAAGTGTTTAGACACTAGGATTAGATAAGGAACACACCCATTATAAAGAAATCACATTAGGATTCTCTTTTTAAGCTGTTCCTTAAAACACTAGTGCTTTGGAAATCTATTGGAGGCAGAAGCAGTCAAGGGTAGCCTAGGGTTAGGGTTAGGCTTAGGGTTAGGCTTAGGGTACGGCGTAGGGTACGTGTTCGGGGAGGGCTTCGGGTACGGCGTAGGGTATGGGTTAGGGTTAGGGTTATGGTTAGTGTTAGGGTTAGGGCTCGGTTTAGGGTACGGGTTAGGATTAGTGTACGTGTTACGGTTAGGGTAGGGGTTAGGGTTAGGGTATGAGTTAGGGTTAGGGTAGTTATTAAACCTATCCCACTCTCTAGATACCCCTTAGCACGTAAAGCAATATTATTTGGAGGTCCATCCATGGAGAAGAGTTTAGACACTAAGATAATATAAGGAACACACCCATTAGTAAGAAATCACATTAGGATTCTCTTTTTAAGCTGTTCCTTAAAACACTAGTGCTTTGGAAATCTATTGGAGGCAGAAGCAGTCAAGGGTAGCCTAGGGTTAGGGTTAGGCTTAGGGTTAGGCTTAGGGTACGGCTTAGGGTACGTGTTCGGGGAGGGCTTCGGGTACGGCGTAGGGTATGGGTTAGGGTTAGGGTTATGGTTAGTGTTAGGGTTAGGGCTCGGTTTAGGGTACGGGTTAGGATTAGTGTACGTGTTACGGTTAGGGTAGGGGTTAGGGTTAGGGTATGAGTTAGGGTTAGGGTAGTTATTAAACCTATCCCACTCTCTAGATACCCCTTAGCACGTAAAGCAATATTATTTGGAGGTCCATCCATGGAGAAGAGTTTAGACACTAAGATAATATAAGAAACACACCCATTAGTAAGAAATCACATTAGGATTCTCTTTTTAAGCTGTTCCTTAAAACACTAGTGCTTAGGAAATCTATTGGAGGCAGAAGCAGTCAAGGGTAGCCTAGGGTTAGGGTTAGGCTTAGGGTTAGGTTTAGGGTACGGCTTAGGGTACGGGTTCGGGGAGGGCTTCGGGTACGGTGTAGGGTATGGGTTAGGGATAGGGTTAGGGTTAGTGTTAGGGTTAGGGCTCGGTTTAGGGTACGGGTTAGGATTAGGGTATATGTTAGGGTTAGGGTAGGGGTTAGGTTTAGGGTACGTGTTAGGGTTAGGGTAGTTATTAAAACTATCCCACTCTCTAGATACCCCTTAGCACCTAAAGGAATATTATTTGGGGGTCCAGCCATGGAGAAGCATTTAGACAGTAGGAGAAGATAAGGAACACACCCATTATTAAGAAATCACATTAGGATTCTCTTTTTAAGCTGTTCCTTAAAACACTAGTGCTTAAAAATCTATTGGAGACAGAAGCAGTCAAGGGTAGCCTAGGGTTAGGGTTAGGCTTAGGGTTAGGGTTAGGGTACGGCTTAGGGTATGGGTTCGGGGAGAGGTTCGGGCACGGTGTAGGGTATGGGTTAGGGTTAGGGTTAGGGTTAGTGTTAGGGTTAGGGCTCGGTTTAGGGTACGGATTAGGATTAGGGTACGTGTTAGGGTTAGGGTAGGGGTTAGTGTTAGGGTACCCGTTAGGGTTAGGGTAGTAATTAAACCTATCCCACTCTCTAGATACCCCTTAGCACGTAAAGGAATATTATTTGGGGTTCCAGCCATGGAAAAGAGTTTAGACACTAGGATTAGATAAGGAACACACCCATTATAAAGAAATCACATTAGGATTCTCTTTTTAAGCTGTTCCTTAAAACACTAGTGCTTTGGAAATCTATTGGAGGCAGAAGCAGTCAAGGGTAGCCTAGGGTTAGGGTTAGGCTTAGGGTTAGGCTTAGGGTACGGCTTAGGGTACGTGTTCGGGGAGGGCTTCGGGTACGGCGTAGGGTATGGGTTAGGGTTAGTGTTAGGGTTAGTGTTAGGGTTAGGGCTCGGTTTAGGGTACGGGTTAGGATTAGTGTACGTGTTACGGTTAGGGTAGGGGTTAGGGTTAGGGTATGAGTTAGGGTTAGGGTAGTTATTAAACCTATCCCACTCTCTAGATACCCCTTAGCACGTAAAGCAATATTATTTGGAGGTCCATCCATGGAGAAGAGTTTAGACACTAAGATAATATAAGGAACACACCCATTAGTAAGAAATCACATTAGGATTCTCTTTTTAAGCTGTTCCTTAAAACACTAGTGCTTAGGAAATCTATTGGAGGCAGAAGCAGTCAAGGGTAGCCTAGGGTTAGGGTTAGGCTTAGGGTACGGCTTAAGGTACGGGTTCGGGGAGGGCTTCGGGTACGGCGTAGGGTATGGGTTAGGGTTAGGGTTAGGGTTAGTGTTAGGGTTAGGGCTCGGTTTAGGGTACGGGTTAGGATTAGTGTACGTGTTACGGTTAGGGTAGGGGTTAGGGTTAGGGTATGAGTTAGGGTTAGGGTAGTAATTAAACCTATCCCACTCTCTAGATCCCCCTTAGCATGTAAAGGAATATTATTTGGGGTTCCAGCCTTGGAAAAGAGTTTAGACACTAGGATTAGATAAGGAACACACCCATTATAAAGAAATCACATTAGGATTCTCTTTTTAAGCTGTTCCTTAAAACACTAGAGCTTAAGAAATCTATTGGAGGCAGAAGCAGTCAAGGGTAGCCTAGGGTTAGGGTTAGGCTTAGGGTTAGGTTTAGGGTACGGCTTAGGGTACGGGTTCGGAGAGGGCTTCGGGTACGGCGTAGGGTATGGGTTAGGGATAGGGTTAGGGTTAGTGTTAGGGTTAGGGCTCGGTTTAGGGTACGGGTTAGGATTAGGGTACGTGTTAGGGTTAGGGTAGGGGTTAGGGTTAGGGTACGCATTAGGGTTAGGGTAGTTATTAAACCTATCCCACTCTCTAGATACCCCTTAGCACGTAAAGCAATATTATTTGGGGGTCCATCCAATGGAGAAGAGTTTAGACACTAAGATAATATAAGGAACACACACATTATAAAGAAATCACATTAGGATTCTCTTTTTAAGCTGTTCCTTAAAACACTAGTGCTTAAAAATCTATTGGAGGCAGAAGCAGTGAAGGGTAGCCTAGGGTTAGGGTTAGGCTTAGGGTTAGGCTTAGGGTACGGCTTAGGGTACGGGTTCGGTGAGGGCTTCGGGTACGGCTTGGGGTATGGGTTAGGGTTAGGGTTAGGGTTAGTGTTAGGGTTAGGGCTCGGTTTAGGGTACGTTTTAGAATTAGGGTACGTGTTAGTGTTAGGGTAGGGGTTAGGGTTAGGGTACGTGTTAGGGTTAGGGTAGTTATTAAACCTATCGCCTCTCTAGTTACCCCTTAGCACGTAAAGGAATATTACTTGGGGGTCCAGCCATGGAGAAGAGTTTAGACACTAAGATAATATAAGGAACACACACATTATAAAGAAATCACATTAGGATACTCTTTTTAAGCTGTTCCTTAAAACACTAGTGCTTAGGAAATCTATTGGAGGCAGAAGCAGTCAAGGGTAGTCTAGGGTTAGGGTTAGGCTTAGGGTTAGGCTTAGGGTACGGCTTATGTTACGGGTTCGGGGAGGGCTTCGGGTACGGCGAAGGGTATGGGTTAAGGTTAGGGTTAGGGTTAGTGTTAGGGTTAGGGCTCGGATTAGGTTATGGGTTAGGATTAGGGTACGTGTTAGGGTTAGGGTAGGGGTTAGGGTTAGGGTACGCGTTAGGGTTAGGGTAGTTATTAAACCTATCCCACTCTCTAGATACCCCTTTGCACGTAAAGGAATATTATTTTGGTGTCCAGCCATGGAGAAGAGTTTAGACACTAGGATAAGATAAGGAACACACTCATTATAAAGAAATCACATTAGGATTCTCTTTTTAAGCTGTTCCTTAAAACACTAGTGCTTAGGAAATCTATTGGAGGCAGAAGCAGTCAAGGGTAGCCTAGGGTTAGGGTTAGGCTTAGGGTTAGGGTTAGGGTACGGCTTAGGGTATGGGTTCGGGGAGAGGTTCGGGCACGGCGTAGGGTATGGGTTAGCGTTAGGGTTAGGGTTAGTGTTAGGGTTAGGGCTCGGTTTAGGTTACGGGTTAGGATTAGGGTACATGTTAGGGTTAGGGTAGGGGTTAGGTTTAGGGTACGCGTTAGGGTTAGGGTAGTTATTAAAACTATCCCACTCTCTAGATACCCCTTAGCACCTAAAGGAATATTATTTGGGGGTCCAGCCATGGAGAAGCATTTAGACAGTAGGAGAAGATAAGGAACACACCCATTATTAAGAAATCACATTAGGATTCTCTTTTTAAGCTGTTCCTTAAAACACTAGTGCTTAAAAATCTATTGGAGGCAGAAGCAGTCAAGGGTAGCCTAGGGTTAGGGTTAGGCTTAGGGTTAGGGTTAGGGTACGGCTTAGGGTATGGGTTCGGGGAGAGGTTCGGGCACGGCGTAGGGTATGGGTTAGGGTTAGGGTTAGGGTTAGTGTTAGGGTTAGGACTCGGTTTAGGGTACGGGTTAGGATTAGGGTACGTGTTAGGGTTAGGGTAGGGGTTAGTGTTAGGGTACCCGTTAGGGTTAGGGTAGTAATTAAACCTATCCCACTCTCTAGATACCCCTTAGCACGTAAAGGAATATTATTTGGGGTTCCAGCCATGGAAAAGTGTTTAGACACTAGGATTAGATAAGGAACACACCCATTATAAAGAAATCACATTAGGATTCTCTTTTTAAGCTGTTCCTTAAAACACTAGTGCTTTGGAAATCTATTGGAGGCAGAAGCAGTCAAGGGTAGCCTAGGGTTAGGGTTACGCTTAGGGTTAGGCTTAGGGTACGGCTTAGGGTACGTGTTCGGGGAGGGCTTCGGGTACGGCGTAGGGTATGGGTTAGGGTTAGGGTTATGGTTAGTGTTAGGGTTAGGGCTCGGTTTAGGGTACGGGTTAGGATTAGTGTACGTGTTACGGTTAGGGTAGGGGTTAGGGTTAGGGTATGAGTTAGGGTTAGGGTAGTTATTAAACCTATCCCACTCTCTAGATACCCCTTAGCACGTAAAGCAATATTATTTGGAGGTCCATCCATGGAGAAGAGTTTAGACACTAAGATAATATAAGGAACACACCCATTAGTAAGAAATCACATTAGGATTCTCTTTTTAAGCTGTTCCTTAAAACACTAGTGCTTAGGAAATCTATTGGAGGCAGAAGCAGTCAAGGGTAGCCTAGGGTTAGGGTTAGGCTTAGGGTTAGGTTTAGGGTACGGCTTAGGGTACGGGTTCGGGGAGGGCTTCGGGTACGGCGTAGGGTATGGGTTAGGGATAGGGTTAGGGTTAGTGTTAGGGTTAGGGCTCGGTTTAGGGTACGGGTTAGGATTAGGGTATATGTTAGGGTTAGGGTAGGGGTTAGGTTTAGGGTACGCGTTAGGGTTAGGGTAGTTATTAAACCTATCCCACTCTCTAGATAACCCTTAGCACCTAAAGGAATATTATTTGGGGGTCCAGCCATGGAGAAGCATTTAGACAGTAGGAGAAGATAAGGAACACACCCATTATTAAGAAATCACATTAGGATTCTCTTTTTAAGCTGTTCCTTAAAACACTAGTGCTTAAAAATCTATTGGAGACAGAAGCAGTCAAGGGTAGCCTAGGGTTAGGGTTAGGCTTAGGGTTAGGGTTAGGGTACGGCTTAGGGTATGGGTTCGGGGAGAGGTTCGGGCACGGCGTAGGGTATGGGTTAGGGTTAGGGTTAGGGTTAGTGTTAGGGTTAGGGCTCGGTTTAGGGTACGGGTTAGGATTAGGGTACGTGTTAGGGTTAGGGTAGGGGTTAGTGTTAGGGTACCCGTTAGGGTTAGGGTAGTAATTAAACCTATCCCACTCTCTAGATACCCCTTAGCACGTAAAGGAATATTATTTGGGGTTCCAGCCATGGAAAAGAGTTTAGACACTAGGATTAGATAAGGAACACACCCATTATAAAGAAATCACATTAGGATTCTCTTTTTAAGCTGTTCCTTAAAACACTAGTGCTTTGGAAATCTATTGGAGGCAGAAGCAGTCAAGGGTAGCCTAGGGTTAGGGTTAGGCTTAGGGTTAGGCTTAGGGTACGGCTTAGGGTACGTGTTCGGGGAGGGCTTCGGGTACGGCGTAGGGTATGGGTTAGGGTTAGGGTTAGGGTTAGTGTTAGGGTTAGGGCTCGGTTTAGGGTACGGGTTAGGATTAGTGTACGTGTTACGGTTAGGGTAGGGGTTAGGGTTAGGGTATGAGTTAGGGTTAGGGTAGTTATTAAACCTATCCCACTCTCTAGATACCCCTTAGCACGTAAAGCAATATTATTTGGAGGTCCATCCATGGAGAAGAGTTTAGACACTAAGATAATATAAGGAACACACCCATTAGTAAGAAATCACATTAGGATTCTCTTTTTAAGCTGTTCCTTAAAACACTAGTGCTTAGGAAATCTATTGGAGGCAGAAGCAGTCAAGGGTAGCCTAGGGTTAGGGTTAGGCTTAGGGTACGGCTTAAGGTACGGGTTCGGGGAGGGCTTCGGGTACGGCGTAGGGTATGGGTTAGGGTTAGGGTTAGGGTTAGTGTTAGGGTTAGGGCTCTGTTTAGGGTACGGGTTAGGATTAGTGTACGTGTTACGGTTAGGGTAGGGGTTAGGGTTAGGGTATGAGTTAGGGTTAGGGTAGTAATTAAACCTATCCCACTCTCTAGATCCCCCTTAGCATGTAAAGGAATATTATTTGGGGTTCCAGCCATGGAAAAGAGTTTAGACACTAGGATTAGATAAGGAACACACCCATTATAAAGAAATCACATTAGGATTCTCTTTTTAAGCTGTTCCTTAAAACACTAGTGCTTAAGAAATCTATTGGAGGCAGAAGCAGTCAAGGGTAGCCTAGGGTTAGGGTTAGGCTTAGGGTTAGGTTTAGGGTACGGCTTAGGGTACGGGTTCGGAGAGGGCTTCGGGTACGGCGTAGGGTATGGGTTAGGGATAGGGTTAGGGTTAGTGTTAGGGTTACGGCTCGGTTTAGGGTACGGGTTAGGATTAGGGTACGTGTTAGGGTTAGGGTAGGGGTTAGGGTTAGGGTACGCATTAGGGTTAGGGTAGTTATTAAACCTATCCCACTCTCTAGATACCCCTTAGCACGTAAAGCAATATTATTTGGGGGTCCATCCAATGGAGAAGAGTTTAGACACTAAGATAATATAAGGAACACACACATTATAAAGAAATCACATTAGGATTCTCTTTTTAAGCTGTTCCTTAAAACACTAGTGCTTAAAAATCTATTGGAGGCAGGAGCAGTGAAGGGTAGCCTAGGGTTAGGGTTAGGCTTAGGGTTAGGCTTAGGGTACGGCTTAGGGTACGGGTTCGGTGAGGGCTTCGGGTACGGCTTGGGGTATGGGTTAGGGTTAGGGTTAGGGTTAGTGTTAGGGTTAGGGCTCGGTTTAGGGTACGTTTTAGAATTAGGGTACGTGTTAGTGTTAGGGTAGGGGTTAGGGTTAGGGTACGTGTTAGGGTTAGGGTAGTTATTAAACCTATCGCCTCTCTAGTTACCCCTTAGCACGTAAAGGAATATTACTTGGGGGTCCAGCCATGGAGAAGAGTTTAGACACTAAGATAATATAAGGAACACACACATTATAAAGAAATCACATTAGGATACTCTTTTTAAGCTGTTCCTTAAAACACTAGTGCTTAGGAAATCTATTGGAGGCAGAAGCAGTCAAGGGTAGTCTAGGGTTAGGGTTAGGCTTAGGGTTAGGCTTAGGGTACGGCTTATGTTACGGGTTCGGGGAGGGCTTCGGGTACGGCGAAGGGTATGGGTTAAGGTTAGGGTTAGGGTTAGTGTTAGGGTTAGGGCTCGGATTAGGTTATGGGTTAGGATTAGGGTACGTGTTAGGGTTAGGGTAGGGGTTAGGGTTAGGGTACGCGTTAGGGTTAGGGTAGTTATTAAACCTATCCCACTCTCTAGATACCCCTTTGCACGTAAAGGAATATTATTTTGGTGTCCAGCCATTGAGAAGAGTTTAGACACTAGGATAAGATAAGGAACACACTCATTATAAAGAAATCACATTAGGATTCTCTTTTTAAGCTGTTCCTTAAAACACTAGTGCTTAGGAAATCTATTGGAGGCAGAAGCAGTCAAGGGTAGCCTAGGGTTAGGGTTAGGCTTAGGGTTAGGGTTAGGGTACGGCTTAGGGTATGGGTTCGGGGAGAGGTTCGGGCACGGCGTAGGGTATGGGTTAGCGTTAGGGTTAGGGTTAGTGTTAGGGTTAGGGCTCGGTTTAGGTTACGGGTTAGGATTAGGGTACATGTTAGGGTTAGGGTAGGGGTTAGGTTTAGGGTACGCGTTAGGGTTAGGGTAGTTATTAAAACTATCCCACTCTCTAGATACCCCTTAGCACCTAAAGGAATATTATTTGGGGGTCCAGCCATGGAGAAGCATTTAGACAGTAGGAGAAGATAAGGAACACACCCATTATTAAGAAATCACATTAGGATTCTCTTTTTAAGCTGTTCCTTAAAACACTAGTGCTTAAAAATCTATTGGAGGCAGAAGCAGTCAAGGGTAGCCTAGGGTTAGGGTTAGGCTTAGGGTTAGGGTTAGGGTACGGCTTAGGGTATGGGTTCGGGGAGAGGTTCGGGCACGGCGTAGGGTATGGGTTAGGGTTAGGGTTAGGGTTAGTGTTAGGGTTAGGGCTCGGTTTAGGGTACGGGTTAGGATTAGGGTACGTGTTAGGGTTAGGGTAGGGGTTAGTGTTAGGGTACCCGTTAGGGTTAGGGTAGTAAATAAACCTATCCCACTCTCTAGATACCCCTTAGCACGTAAAGGAATATTATTTAGGGTTCCAGCCATGGAAAAGTGTTTAGACACTAGGATTAGATAAGGAACACACCCATTATAAAGAAATCACATTAGGATTCTCTTTTTAAGCTGTTCCTTAAAACACTAGTGCTTTGGAAATCTATTGGAGGCAGAAGCAGTCAAGGGTAGCCTAGGGTTAGGGTTAGGCTTAGGGTTAGGCTTAGGGTACGGCTTAGGGTACGTGTTCGGGGAGGGCTTCGGGTACGGCGTAGGGTATGGGTTAGGGTTAGGGTTATGGTTAGTGTTAGGGTTAGGGCTCGGTTTAGGGTACGGGTTAGGATTAGTGTACGTGTTACGGTTAGGGTAGGGGTTAGGGTTAGGGTATGAGTTAGGGTTAGGGTAGTTATTAAACCTATCCCACTCTCTAGATACCCCTTAGCACGTAAAGCAATATTATTTGGAGGTCCATCCATGGAGAAGAGTTTAGACACTAAGATAATATAAGGAACACACCCATTAGTAAGAAATCACATTAGGATTCTCTTTTTAAGCTGTTCCTTAAAACACTAGTGCTTAGGAAATCTATTGGAGGCAGAAGCAGTCAAGGGTAGCCTAGGGTTAGGGTTAGGCTTAGGGTTAGGTTTAGGGTACGGCTTAGGGTACGGGTTCGGGGAGGGCTTCGGGTACGGCGTAGGGTATGGGTTAGGGATAGGGTTAGGGTTAGTGTTAGGGTTAGGGCTCGGTTTAGGGTACGGGTTAGGATTAGGGTACGTGTTAGGGTTAGGGTAGGGGTTAGGGTTAGGGTACGCATTAGGGTTAGGGTAGTTATTAAACCTATCCCACTCTCTAGATACCCCTTAGCACGTAAAGCAATATTATTTCGGGGTCCATCCAATGGAGAAGAGTTTAGACACTAAGATAATATAAGGAACACACATATTATAAAGAAATCACATTAGGATTCTCTTTTTAAGCTGTTCCTTAAAACACTAGTGCTTAAAAATCTATTGGAGGCAGAAGCAGTCAAGGGTAGCCTAGGGTTAGGGTTAGGCTTAGGGTTAGGCTTAGGGTACGGCTTAGGGTACGGGTTCGGTGAGGGCTTCGGGTACGGCGTAGGGTAAGGGTTAGGGTTAGGGTTAGGGTTAGTGTTAGGGTTAGGGCTCGGTTTAGGGTACGTTTTAGAATTAGGGTACGTGTTAGTGTTAGGGTAGGGGTTAGGGTTAGGGTACGTGTTAGGGTTAGGGTAGTTATTAAACCTATCGCCTCTCTAGTTACCCCTTAGCACGTAAAGGAATATTACTTGGGGGTCCAGCCATGGAGAAGAGTTTAGACACTAAGATAATATAAGGAACACACACATTATAAAGAAATCACATTAGGATACTATTTTTAATCTGTTCCTTAAAACACTAGTGCTTAGGAAATCTATTGGAGGCAGAAGCAGTCAAGGGTAGTCTAGGGTTAGGGTTAGGCTTAGGGTTAGGCTTAGGGTACGGCTTAGGGTACGGGTTCGGGGAGGGCTTCGGGTACGGCGTAGGGTATGTGTTAGGGTTAGGTTTTGGGTTAGTGTTAGGGTTAGGGCTCGGTTTAGGGTACGGGTTAGGATTAGTGTACGTGTTAGGGTTAGGGTAGGGGTTAGGGTTAGGGTACGAGTTAGGGTTAGGGTAGTTATTAAACCTATCCCACTCTCTAGATACCCCTTAGCACGTAAAGCAATATTATTTGGAGGTCCATCCATGGAGAAGAGTTTAGACACTAAGATAATATAAGGAACACATCCATTAGTAAGAAATCACATTAGGATTCTCTTTTTAAGCTGTTCCTTAAAACACTAGTGCTTAGGAAATCTATTGGAGGCAGAAGCAGTCAAGGGTAGCCTAGGGTTAGGGTTAGGCTTAGGGTACGGCTTAAGGTACGGGTTCGGGGAGGGCTTCGGGTACGGCGTATATTATGGGTTAGGTTTAGGGTTATGGTTAGTGTTAGGGTTAGGGCTCGCTTTAGTGTACGGGTTAGGATTAGGGTACATGTTAGGGTTAGGTTAGGGGTTAGGGTTAGGGTACGCGTTAGGGTTAGGGTAGTGATTAAACCTATCCCACTCTCTAGATACCCCTTAGCACGTAAAGGAATATTATTTGGTGGTCCAGCCATGGAGAAGAGTTTAGACACTAGGATTAGATAAGGAACACACCCATTATAAAGAAATCACATTAGGATTCTCTTTTTAAGCTGTTCCTTAAAACACTAGTGCTTAGGAAATCTATTGGAGGCAGAAGCAGTCAAGGGTAGCCTAGGGTTAGGGTTAGGCTTAGGGTTAGGCTTAGGGTACGGCTTAGGGTACGGGTTCGGGGAGGGCTTCGGGTACGGCGTAGGGTATGTGTTAGGGTTAGGTTTTGGGTTAGTGTTAGGGTTAGGGCTCGGTTTAGGGTACGGGTTAGGATTAGGGTACGTGTTAGGGTTAGGGTAGGGGTTAGTGTTAGGGTATGCGTTATGGTTAGGGTAGTTATTAAACCTATCCCACTCTCTAGATACCCCTTAGCACGTAAAGGAATATTATTTGGGGGTCCAGCCATGGAGAAGAGTTTAGACACTAGGATAAGATAAGGAACACACCCATTATAAAGAAATCACATTAGGATTCTCTTTTTAAGCTGTTCCTTAAAACACTAGTGCTTAGGAAATCTATTGGAGGCAGAAGCAGTCAAGGGTAGCCTAGGGTTAGGGTTAGGCTTAGGGTACGGCTTAAGGTACGGGTTCGGGGAGGGCTTCGGGTACGGAGTATGTTATGGGTTAGGGTTAGGGTTATGGTTAGTGTTAGGGTTAGGGCTCGCTTTAGTGTACGGGTTAGGATTAGCTTACATGTTAGGGTTAGGGTAGGGGTTAGGCTTAGGGTACGGCTTAGGGTACGGGTTCGGTGAGGGCTTCGGGTACGGCGTAATGTATGGGTTAGGGTTAGGGTTAGGGTTAGTGTTAGGGTTAGGGCTCGGTTTAGGGTACGTTTTAGAATTAGGGTACGTGTTAGGGTTAGGGTAGGGGTTAGGGTTAGGGTACGTGTTAGGGTTATGGTAGTTATTAAACCTATCGCCTCTCTAGTTACCCCTTAGCACGTAAAGGAATATTACTTGGGGGTCCAGCCATGGAGAAGAGTTTAGACACTAAGATAATATAAGGAACACACACATTATAAAGAAATCACATTAGGATTCTCTTTTTAAGCTGTTCCTTAAAACACTAGTGCTTAGGAAATCTATTGGAGGCAGAAGCAGTCAAGGGTAGCCTAGGTTTAGGTTGAGGCTTGGGGTTAGGCTTAGGGTACGGCTTAGGATACGGGTTCGGGGAGGTGTTTGGGTACGGCGTAGCGTATGGGTTAGGGTTAGGGTTTGGGTTAGTGTTAGGGTTAGGGCTCCGTTTAGGTTACGGGTTAGGATTAGGGTACGTGTTAGGGTTAGGGTAGGGGTTAGGGTTAGGTTACGCGTTAGGGTTAGGGTAGTTATTAAACCTATCCCACTCTCTAGATACCCCTTAGCACGTAAAGGAATATTATTTGGGGGTCCAGCCATGGAGAAGAGTTTAGACACTAGGATAAGATAAGGAACACACCCATTATAAAGAAATCACATTAGGTTACTCTTTTTAAGCTGTTCCTTAAAACACTAGTGCTTAGGAAATCTATTGGAGGCAGAAGCAGTCAAGGGTAGCCTAGGGTTAGGGTTAGGCTTAGGGTTAGGTTTAGGGTACGGCTTAGGGTACGGGTTCGGGGAGGGCTTCGGGTACGGCGTAGGGTATGGGTTAGGGATAGGGTTAGGGTTAGTGTTAGGGTTAGGGCTCGGTTTAGGGTACGGGTTAGGATTAGGGTACGTGTTAGGGTTAGGGTAGGGGTTAGGGTTAGGGTACGCGTTAGGGTTAGGGTAGTTATTAAACCTATCCCACTCTCTAGATACCCCTTAGCACGTAAAGCAATATTATTTGGGGGTCCATCCAATGGAGAAGAGTTTAGACACTAAGATAATATAAGGAACACACACATTATAAAGAAATCACATTAGGATTCTCTTTTTAAGCTGTTCCTTAAAACACTAGTGCTTAAAAATCTATTGGAGGCTGAAGCAGTCAAGGGTAGCCTAGGGTTAGGGTTAGGCTTAGGGTTAGGCTTAGGGTACGGCTTAGGGTACGGGTTCGGTGAGGGCTTCGGGTACGGCGTAGGGTATGGGTTAGGGTTAGGGTTAGGGTTAGTGTTAGGGTTAGGGCTCGGTTTAGGGTACGTTTTAGAATTAGGGTACGTGTTAGGGTTAGGGTAGGGGTTAGGGTTAGGGTACGTGTTAGGGTTAGGGTAGTTATTAAACCTATCGCCTCTCTAGTTACCCCTTAGCACGTAAAGGAATATTACTTGGGGGTCCAGCCATGGAGAATAGTTTAGACACTAAGATAATATAAGGAACACACACATTATAAAGAAATCACATTAGGATACTCTTTTTAAGCTGTTCCTTAAAACACTAGTGCTTAGGAAATCTATTGGAGGCAGAAGCAGTCAAGGGTAGCCTAGGGTTAGGGTTAGGCTTAGGGTTAGGCTTAGGGTACGGCTTAGGGTACGGGTTTGGGGAGGGCTTCGGGTACGGCGAAGGGTATGGGTTAAGGTTAGGGTTAGGGTTAGTGTTAGGGTTAGGGCTCGGATTAGGTTATGGGTTAGGATTAGGGTACGTGTTAGGGTTAGGGTAGGGATTAGGGTTAGGGTACGTGTTAGGGTTACGGTAGTTATTAAACATATCCCACTCTCTAGATACCCCTTTGCACGTAAAGGAATATTATTTGGGTGTCCAGCCATGGAGAAGAGTTTAGACACTAGGATAAGATGAGGAACACACTCATTATAAAGAAATCACATTAGGATTCTCTTTTTAAGCTGTTCCTTAAAACACTAGTGCTTAGGAAATCTATTGGAGGCAGAAGCAGTCAAGGGTAGCCTAGGGTTAGGGTTAGGCTTAGGGTTAGGGTTAGGGTACGGCTTAGGGTATGGGTTCGGGGAGAGGTTCGGGCACGGCGTAGGGTATGGGTTAGGGTTAGGGTTAGGGTTAGTGTTAGGGTTAGGGCTCGGTTTAGGGTACGGGTTAGGATTAGGGTACGTGTTAGGGTTAGGGTAGGGGTTAGGTTTAGGGTACGCGTTAGGGTTAGGGTAGTTATTAAACCTATCCCACTCTCTAGATACCCCTTAGCACGTAAAGGAATATTATTTGGGGGTCCAGCCATGGAGAAGAGTTTAGACACTAGGATAAGATAAAGAACACACCCATTATAAAGAAATCACATTAGGATTCTCTTTTTAAGCTGTTCCTTAAAACACTAGTGCTTAGTAAATCTATTGGAGGCAGAAGCAGTCAAGGGTAGCCTAGGGTTAGGGTTAGGCTTAGGGTACGGCTTAAGGTACGGGTTCGGGGAGGGCTTCGGGTACGGCGTATGTTATGTGTTAGGGTTAGGGTTATGGTTAGTGTTAGGGTTAGGGCTCGCTTTAGTGTACGGGTTAGGATTAGCTTACATGTTAGGGTTAGGGTAGGGGTTAGGCTTAGGGTACGGCTTAGGGTACGGGTTCGGTGAGGGCTTCGGGTACGGCGTAAGGTATGGGTTAGGGTTAGGGTTAGGGTTAGTGTTAGGGTTAGGGCTCGGTTTAGGGTACGTTTAAGAATTAGGGTACGTGTTAGGGTTAGGGTAGGGGTTAGGGTTAGGGTACGTGTTAGGGTTAGGGTAGTTATTAAACCTATCGCCTCTCTAGTTACCCCTTAGCACGTAAAGGAATATTACTTGGGGGTCCAGCCATGGAGAAGAGTTTAGACACTAAGATAATATAAGGAACACACACATTATAAAGAAATCACATTAGGATTCTCTTTTTAAGCTGTTCCTTAAAACACTAGTGCTTAGGAAATCTATTGGAGGCAGAAGCAGTCAAGGGTAGCCTAGGTTTAGGTTGAGGCTTGGGGTTAGGCTTAGGGTACGGCTTAGGATACGGGTTCGGGGAGGGGTTTGGGTACGGCGTAGCGTATGGGTTAGGGTTAGGGTTTGGGTTAGTGTTAGGGTTAGGGCTCCGTTTAGGTTACGGGTTAGGATTAGGGTACGTGTTAGGGTTAGGGTAGGGGTTAGGGTTAGGTTACGCGTTAGGGTTAGGGTAGTTATTAAACCTATCCCACTCTCTAGATACCCCTTAGCACGTAAAGGAATATTATTTGGGGGTCCAGCCATGGAGAAGAGTTTAGACACTAGGATAAGATAAGGAACACACCCATTATAAAGAAATCACATTAGGTTACTCTTTTTAAGCTGTTCCTTAAAACACTAGTGCTTAGGAAATCTATTGGAGGCAGAAGCAGTCAAGGGTAGCCTAGGGTTAGGGTTAGGCTTAGGGTTAGGTTTAGGGTACGGCTTAGGGTACGGGTTCGGGGAGGGCTTCGGGTACGGCATAGGGTATGGGTTAGGGATAGGGTTAGGGTTAGTGTTAGGGTTAGGGCTCGGTTTAGGGTACGGGTTAGGATTAGGGTACGTGTTAGGGTTAGGGTAGGGGTTAGGGTTAGGGTACGCGTTAGGGTTAGGGTAGTTATTAAACCTATCCCACTCTCTAGATACCCCTTACCACGTAAAGCAATATTATTTGGGGGTCCATCCAATGGAGAAGAGTTTAGAGACTAAGATAATATAAGGAACACACACATTATAAAGAAATCACATTAGGATTCTCTTTTTAAGCTGTTCCTTAAAACACTAGTGCTTAAAAATCTATTGGAGGCTGAAGCAGTCAAGGGTAGCCTAGGGTTAGGGTTAGGCTTAGGGTTAGGCTTAGGGTACGGCTTAGGGTACGGGTTCGGTGAGGGCTTCGGGTACGGCGTAGGGTATGGGTTAGGGTTAGTGTTAGGGTTAGTGTTAGGGTTAGGGCTCGGTTTAGGGTACGTTTTAGAATTAGTGTACGTGTTAGGTTTAGGGTAGGGGTTAGGGTTAGGGTACGTGTTAGGGTTAGGGTAGTTATTAAACCTATCGCCTCTCTAGTTACCCCTTAGCACGTAAAGGAATATTACTTGGGGGTCCAGCCATGGAGAAGAGTTTAGACACTAAGATAATATAAGGAACACACACATTATAAAGAAATCACATTAGGATACTCTTTTTAAGCTGTTCCTTAAAACACTAGTGCTTAGGAAATCTATTGGAGGCAGAAGCAGTCAAGGGTAGCCTAGGGTTAGGGTTAGGCTTAGGGTTAGGCTTAGGGTACGGCTTAGGGTACGGGTTCGGGGAGGGCTTCGGGTACGGCGAAGGGTATGGGTTAAGGTTAGGGTTAGGGTTAGTGTTAGGGTTAGGGCTCGGATTAGGTTATGGGGTAGGATTAGGGTACGTGTTAGGGTTAGGGTACGCGTTAGGGTTACGGTAGTTATTAAACCTATCCCACTCTCTAGATACCCCTTTGCACGTAAAGGAATATTATTTGGGTGTCCAGCCATGGAGAAGAGTTTAGACACTAGGATAAGATAAGGAACACACTCATTATAAAGAAATCACATTAGGATTCTCTTTTTAAGCTGTTCCTTAAAACACTAGTGCTTAGGAAATCTATTGGAGGCAGAAGCAGTCAAGGGTAGCCTAGGGTTAGGGTTAGGCTTAGGGTTAGGGTTAGGGTACGGCTTAGGGTATGGGTTCGGGGAGAGGTTCGGGCACGGCGTAGGGTATGGGTTACGGTTAGGGTTAGGGTTAGTGTTAGGGTTAGGGCTCGGTTTAGGGTACGGGTTAGGATTAGGGTACGTGTTAGGGTTAGGGTAGGGGTTAGGTTTAGGGTACGCGTTAGGGTTAGGGTAGTTATTAAACCTATCCCACTCTCTAGATACCCCTTAGCACGTAAAGGAATATTATTTGGGGGTCCAGCCATGGAGAAGAGTTTAGACACTAGGATAAGATAAGGAACACACCCATTATAAAGAAATCACATTAGGATTCTCTTTTTAAGCTGTTCCTTAAAACACTAGTGCTTAGTAAATCTATTGGAGGCAGAAGCAGTCAAGGGTAGCCTAGGGTTAGGGTTAGGCTTAGGGTACGGCTTAAGGTACGGGTTCGGGGAGGGCTTCGGGTACGGCGTATGTTATGGGTTAGGGTTAGGGTTATGGTTAGTGTTAGGGTTAGGGCTCGCTTTAGTGTACGGGTTAGGATTAGCTTACATGTTAGGGTTAGGGTAGGGGTTAGGCTTAGGGTACGGCTTAGGGTACGGGTTCGGTGAGGGCTTCGGGTACGGCGTAAGGTATGGGTTAGGGTTAGGGTTAGTGTTAGGGTTAGGGCTCGGTTTAGGGTACGTTTTAGAATTAGGGTACGTGTTAGGGTTAGGGTAGGGGTTAGGGTTAGGGTACGTGTTAGGGTTAGGGTAGTTATTAAACCTATCGCCTCTCTAGTTACCCCTTAGCACGTAAAGGAATATTACTTGGGGGTCCAGCCATGGAGAAGAGTTTAGACACTAAGATAATATAAGGAACACACACATTATAAAGAAATCACATTAGGATTCTCTTTTTAAGCTGTTCCTTAAAACACTATTGCTTAAAAATCTATTGGAGGCAGAAGCAGTCAAGGGTAGCCTAGGGTTAGGGTTAGGCTTAGGGTTAGGCTTAGGGTACGGCTTAGGGTACGGGTTCGGTGAGGGCTTCGGGTACGGCGTAGGGTAAGGGTTAGGGTTAGGGTTAGGGTTAGTGTTAGGGTTAGGGCTCGGTTTAGGGTACGTTTTAGAATTAGGGTACGTGTTAGTGTTAGGGTAGGGGTTAGGGTTAGGGTACGTGTTAGGGTTAGGGTAGTTATTAAACCTATCGCCTCTCTAGTTACCCCTTAGCACGTAAAGGAATATTACTTGGGGGTCCAGCCATGGAGAAGAGTTTAGACACTAAGATAATATAAGGAACACACACATTATAAAGAAATCACATTAGGATACTCTTTTTAATCTGTTCCTTAAAACACTAGTGCTTAGGAAATCTATTGGAGGCAGAAGCAGTCAAGGGTAGTCTAGCGTTAGGGTTAGGCTTAGGGTTAGGCTTAGGGTACGGCTTAGGGTACGGGTTCGGGGAGGGCTTCGGGTACGGCGTAGGGTATGTGTTAGGGTTAGGTTTTGGGTTAGTGTTAGGGTTAGGGCTCGGTTTAGGGTACGGGTTAGGATTAGTGTACGTGTTAGGGTTAGGGTAGGGGTTAGGGTTCGAGTACGAGTTAGGGTTAGGGTAGTTATTAAACCTATCCCACTCTCTAGATACCCCTTAGCACGTAAAGCAATATTATTTGGAGGTCCATCCATGGAGAAGAGTTTAGACACTAAGATAATATAAGGAACACATCCATTAGTAAGAAATCACATTAGGATTCTCTTTTTAAGCTGTTCCTTAAAACACTAGTGCTTAGGAAATCTATTGGAGGCAGAAGCAGTCAAGGGTAGCCTAGGGTTAGGGTTAGGCTTAGGGTACGGCTTAAGGTACGGGTTCGGGGAGGGCTTCGGGTACGGCGTATATTATGGGTTAGGTTTAGGGTTATGGTTAGTGTTAGGGTTAGGGCTCGCTTTAGTGTACGGGTTAGGATTAGGGTACATGTTAGGGTTAGGTTAGGGTACGCGTTAGGGTTAGGGTAGTGATTAAACCTATCCCACTCTCTAGATACCCCTTAGCACGTAAAGGAATATTATTTGGTGGTCCAACCATGGAGAAGAGTTTAGACACTAGGATAATATAAGGAACACACCCATTATAAAGAAATCACATTAGGATTGTCTTTTTAAGCTGTTCCTTAAAACACTAGTGCTTAGGAAATCTATTGGAGGCAGAAGCAGTCAAGAGTAGCGTAGGGTTAGGGTTAGGCTTAGGGTTAGGCTTAGGGTACGGCTTAGGGTATGGGTTCGGGGAGGGCTTCGGGTACGGTGTAGGGTATGGGTTAGGGTTAGGGTTAGGGTTAGTGTTAGGGTTAGGGCTCGGTTTAGGGTACGGGTTAGGATTAGGGTACGTGTTAGGGTTAGGGTATGGGTTAGTGTTAGGGTACCCGTTAGGGTTAGGGTAGTAATTAAACCTATCCCACTCTCTAGATAACCCTTAGCACGTAAAGGAATATTACTTGGGGGTCCAGCCATGGAGAAGAGTTTAGACACTAAGATAATATAAGGAACACACACATTATAAAGAAATCACATTAGGATTCTCTTTTTAAGCTGTTCCTTAAAACACTAGTGCTTAGGAAATCTATTGGAGGCAGAAGCAGTCAAGGGTAGCCTAGGTTTAGGTTGAGGCTTGGGGTTAGGCTTAGGGTACGGCTTAGGATACGGGTTCGGGGAGGGGTTTGGGTACGGCGTAGCGTATGGGTTAGGGTTAGGGTTTGGGTTAGTGTTAGGGTTAGGGCTCCGTTTAGGTTACGGGTTAGGATTAGGGTACGTGTTAGGGTTAGGGTAGGGGTTAGGGTTAGGTTACGCGTTAGGGTTAGGGTAGTTATTAAACCTATCCCACTCTCTAGATACCCCTTAGCACGTAAAGGAATATTATTTGGGGGTCCAGCCATGGAGAAGAGTTTAGACACTAGGATAAGATAAGGAACACACCCATTATAAAGAAATCACATTAGGTTACTCTTTTTAAGCTGTTCCTTAAAACACTAGTGCTTAGGAAATCTATTGGAGGCAGAAGCAGTCAAGGGTAGCCTAGGGTTAGTGTTAGGCTTAGGGTTAGGTTTAGGGTACGGCTTAGGGTACGGGTTCGGGGAGGGCTTCGGGTACGGCGTAGGGTATGGGTTAGGGATAGGGTTAGGGTTAGTGTTAGGGTTAGGGCTCGGTTTAGGGTACGGGTTAGGATTAGGGTACGTGTTAGGGTTAGGGTAGGGGTTAGGGTTAGGGTACGCGTTAGGGTTAGGGTAGTTATTAAACCTATCCCACTCTCTAGATACCCCTTAGCACGTAAAGCAATATTATTTGGGGGTCCATCCAATGGAGAAGAGTTTAGACACTAAGATAATATAAGGAACACACACATTATAAAGAAATCACATTAGGATTCTCTTTTTAAGCTGTTCCTTAAAACACTAGTGCTTAAAAATCTATTGGAGGCTGAAGCAGTCAAGGGTAGCCTAGGGTTAGGGTTAGGCTTAGGGTTAGGCTTAGGGTACGGCTTAGGGTACGGGTTCGGTGAGGGCTTCGGGTACGGCGTAGGGTATGGGTTAGGGTTAGGGTTAGGGTTAGTGTTAGGGTTAGGGCTCGGTTTAGGGTACGTTTTAGAATTAGGGTACGTGTTAGGGTTAGGGTAGGGGTTAGGGTTAGGGTACGTGTTAGGGTTAGGGTAGTTATTAAACCTATCGCCTCTCTAGTTACCCCTTAGCACGTAAAGGAATATTACTTGGGGGTCCAGCCATGGAGAAGAGTTTAGACACTAAGATAATATAAGGAACACACACATTATAAAGAAATCACATTAGGATACTCTTTTTAAGCTGTTCCTTAAAACACTAGTGCTTAGGAAATCTATTGGAGGCAGAAGCAGTCAAGGGTAGCCTAGGGTTAGGGTTAGGCTTAGGGTTAGGCTTAGGGTACGGCTTAGGGTACGGGTTCGGGGAGGGCTTCGGGTACGGCGAAGGGTATGGGTTAAGGTTAGGGTTAGGGTTAGTGTTAGGGTTATGGCTCGGATTAGGTTATGCGTTAGGATTAGGGTACGTGTTAGGGTTAGGGTATGGGTTAGTGTTAGGGTACCCGTTAGGGTTAGGGTAGTAATTAAACCTATCCCACTCTCTAGATAACCCTTAGCACGTAAAGGAATATTACTTGGGGGTCCAGCCATGGAGAAGAGTTTAGACACTAAGATAATATAAGGAACACACACATTATAAAGAAATCACATTAGGATTCTCTTTTTAAGCTGTTCCTTAAAACACTAGTGCTTAGGAAATCTATTGGAGGCAGAAGCAGTCAAGGGTAGCCTAGGTTTAGGTTGAGGCTTGGGGTTAGGCTTAGGGTACGGCTTAGGATACGGGTTCGGGGAGGGGTTTGGGTACGGCGTAGCGTATGGGTTAGGGTTAGGGTTTGGGTTAGTGTTAGGGTTAGGGCTCCGTTTAGGTTACGGGTTAGGATTAGGGTACGTGTTAGGGTTAGGGTAGGGGTTAGGGTTAGGTTACGCGTTAGGGTTAGGGTAGTTATTAAACCTATCCCACTCTCTAGATACCCCTTAGCACGTAAAGGAATATTATTTGGGGGTCCAGCCATGGAGAAGAGTTTAGACACTAGGATAAGATAAGGAACACACCCATTATAAAGAAATCACATTAGGTTACTCTTTTTAAGCTGTTCCTTAAAACACTAGTGCTTAGGAAATCTATTGGAGGCAGAAGCAGTCAAGGGTAGCCTAGGGTTAGTGTTAGGCTTAGGGTTAGGTTTAGGGTACGGCTTAGGGTACGGGTTCGGGGAGGGCTTCGGGTACGGCGTAGGGTATGGGTTAGGGATAGGGTTAGGGTTAGTGTTAGGGTTAGGGCTCGGTTTAGGGTACGGGTTAGGATTAGGGTACGTGTTAGGGTTAGGGTAGGGGTTAGGGTTAGGGTACGCGTTAGGGTTAGGGTAGTTATTAAACCTATCCCACTCTCTAGATACCCCTTAGCACGTAAAGCAATATTATTTGGGGGTCCATCCAATGGAGAAGAGTTTAGACACTAAGATAATATAAGGAACACACACATTATAAAGAAATCACATTAGGATTCTCTTTTTAAGCTGTTCCTTAAAACACTAGTGCTTAAAAATCTATTGGAGGCTGAAGCAGTCAAGGGTAGCCTAGGGTTAGGGTTAGGCTTAGGGTTAGGCTTAGGGTACGGCTTAGGGTACGGGTTCGGTGAGGGCTTCGGGTACGGCGTAGGGTATGGGTTAGGGTTAGGGTTAGGGTTAGTGTTAGGGTTAGGGCTCGGTTTAGGGTACGTTTTAGAATTAGGGTACGTGTTAGGGTTAGGGTAGGGGTTAGGGTTAGGGTACGTGTTAGGGTTAGGGTAGTTATTAAACCTATCGCCTCTCTAGTTACCCCTTAGCACGTAAAGGAATATTACTTGGGGGTCCAGCCATGGAGAAGAGTTTAGACACTAAGATAATATAAGGAACACACACATTATAAAGAAATCACATTAGGATACTCTTTTTAAGCTGTTCCTTAAAACACTAGTGCTTAGGAAATCTATTGGAGGCAGAAGCAGTCAAGGGTAGCCTAGGGTTAGGGTTAGGCTTAGGGTTAGGCTTAGGGTACGGCTTAGGGTACGGGTTCGGGGAGGGCTTCGGGTACGGCGAAGGGTATGGGTTAAGGTTAGGGTTAGGGTTAGTGTTAGGGTTATGGCTCGGATTAGGTTATGCGTTAGGATTAGGGTACGTGTTAGGGTTAGGGTAGGGGTTAGGGTTAGGGTACGCGTTAGGGTTACGGTAGTTATTAAACCTATCCCACTCTCTAGATACCCCTTTGCACGTAAAGGAATATTATTTGGGTGTCCAGCCATGGAGAAGAGTTTAGACACTAGGATAAGATAAGGAACACACTCATTATAAAGAAATCACATTAGGATTCTCTTTTTAAGCTGTTCCTTAAAACACTAGTGCTTAGGAAATCTATTGGAGGCAGAAGCAGTCAAGGGTAGCCTAGGGTTAGGGTTAGGCTTAGGGTTAGGCTTAGGGTACGGCTTAGGGTATGGGTTCGGGGAGAGGTTCGGGCACGGCGTAGGGTATGGGTTAGGGTTAGGGTTAGGGTTAGTGTTAGGGTTAGGGCTCGGTTTAGGGTACGGGTTAGGATTAGGTACGTGTTAGGGTTAGGGTAGGGGTTAGGTTTAGGGTACGCGTTAGTGTTAGGGTAGTTATTAAACCTATCCCACTCTCTAGATACCCCTTAGCACGTAAAGGAATATTATTTGGGGGTCCAGCCATGGAGAAGAGTTTAGACACTAGGATAAGATAAGGAACACACCCATTATAAAGAAATCACATTAGGATTCTCTTTTTAAGCTGTTCCTTAAAACACTAGTGCTTAGTAAATCTATTGGAGGCAGAAGCAGTCAAGGGTAGCCTAGGGTTACGGTTAGGCTTAGGGTACGGCTTAAGGTACGGGTTCGGGGAGGGCTTCGGGTACGGCGTATGTTATGGGTTAGGGTTAGGGTTATGGTTAGTGTTAGGGTTAGGGCTCGCTTTAGTGTACGGGTTAGGATTAGCTTACATGTTAGGGTTAGGGTAGGGGTTAGGCTTAGGGTACGGCTTAGGGTACGGGTTCGGTGAGGGCTTCGGGTACGGCGTAAGGTATGGGTTAGGGTTAGGGTTAGTGTTAGGGTTAGGGCTCGGTTTAGGGTACGTTTTAGAATTAGGGTACGTGTTAGGGTTAGGGTAGGGGTTAGGGTTAGGGTACGTGTTAGGGTTAGGGTAGTTATTAAACCTATCGCCTCTCTAGTTACCCCTTAGCACGTAAAGGAATATTACTTGGGGGTCCAGCCATGGAGAAGAGTTTAGACACTAAGATAATATAAGGAACACACACATTATAAAGAAATCACATTAGGATTCTCTTTTTAAGCTGTTCCTTAAAACACTAGTGCTTAGGAAATCTATTGGAGGCAGAAGCAGTCAAGGGTAGCCTAGGGTTAGGGTTAGGCTTAGGGTACGGCTTAAGGTACGGGTTCGGGGAGGGCTTCGGGCACGGCGTATATTATGGGTTAGGTTTAGGGTTATGGTTAGTGTTAGGGTTAGGGCTCGCTTTAGTGTACGGGTTAGGATTAGGGTACATGTTAGGGTTAGGTTAGGGGTTAGGGTTAGGGTACGCGTTAGGGTTAGGGTAGTGATTAAACCTATCCCACTCTCTAGATACCCCTTAGCACGTAAAGGAATATTATTTGGTGGTCCAACCATGGAGAAGAGTTTAGACACTAGGATAATATAAGGAACACACCCATTATAAAGAAATCACATTAGGATTGTCTTTTTAAGCTGTTCCTTAAAACACTAGTGCTTAGGAAATCTATTGGAGGCAGAAGCAGTCAAGGGTAGCGTAGGGTTAGGGTTAGGCTTAGGGTTAGGCTTAGGGTACGGCTTAGGGTATGGGTTCGGGGAGGGCTTCGGGTACGGTGTAGGGTATGGGTTAGGGTTAGGGTTAGGGTTAGTGTTAGGGTTAGGGCTCGGTTTAGGGTACGGTTTAGGATTAGGGTACGTGTTAGGGTTAGGGTAGGGGTTAGGTTTAGGGTACGCGTTAGGGTTAGGGTAGTTATTAAACCTATCCCACTCTCTAGATACCCCTTAGCACGTAAAGGAATATTATTTGGGGGTCCAGCCATGGAGAAGAGTTTAGACACTAGGATAAGATAAGGAACACACCCATTATAAAGAAATCACATTAGGATTCTCTTTTTAAGCTGTTCCTTAAAACACTAGTGCTTAGTAAATCTATTGGAGGCAGAAGCAGTCAAGGGTAGCCCAGGGTTAGGGTTAGGCTTAGGGTACGGCTTAAGGTACGGGTTCGGGGAGGGGTTTGGGTACGGCGTAGCGTATGGGTTAGGGTTAGGGTTTGGGTTAGTGTTAGGGTTAGGGCTCCGTTTAGGTTACGGGTTAGGATTAGGGTACGTGTTAGGGTTAGGGTAGGGGTTAGGGTTAGGTTACGCGTTAGGGTTAGGGTAGTTATTAAACCTATCCCACTCTCTAGATACCCCTTAGCACGTAAAGGAATATTATTTGGGGGTCCAGCCATGGAGAAGAGTTTAGACACTAGGATAAGATAAGGAACACACCCATTATAAAGAAATCACATTAGGTTACTCTTTTTAAGCTGTTCCTTAAAACACTAGTGCTTAGGAAATCTATTGGAGGCAGAAGCAGTCAAGGGTAGCCTAGGGTTAGGGTTAGGCTTAGGGTTAGGTTTAGGGTACGGCTTAGGGTACGGGTTCGGGGAGGGCTTCAGGTACTGCGTAGGGTATGGGTTAGGGATAGGGTTAGGGTTAGTGTTAGGGTTAGGGCTCGGTTTAGGGTACGGGTTAGGATTAGGGTACGTGTTAGGGTTAGGGCAGGGGTTAGGGTTAGGGTACGCGTTAGGGTTAGGGTAGTTATTAAACCTATCCCACTCTCTAGATACCCCTTAGCACGTAAAGCAATATTATTTGGGGGTCCATCCAATGGAGAAGAGTTTAGACACTAAGATAATATAAGGAACACACACATTATAAAGAAATCACATTAGGATTCTCTTTTTAAGCTGTTCCTTAAAACACTAGTGCTTAAAAATCTATTGGAGGCTGAAGCAGTCAAGGGTAGCCTAGGGTTAGGGTTAGGCTTAGGGTTAGGCTTAGGGTACGGCTTAGGGTACGGGTTCGGTGAGGGCTTCGGGTACGGCGTAGGGTATGGGTTAGGGTTAGGGTTAGGGTTAGTGTTAGGGTTAGGGCTCGGTTTAGGGTACGTTTTAGAATTAGGGTACGTGTTAGGGTTAGGGTAGGGGTTAGGGTTAGGGTACGTGTTAGGGTTAGGGTAGTTATTAAACCTATCGCCTCTCTAGTTACCCCTTAGCACGTAAAGGAATATTACTTGGGGGTCCAGCCATGGAGAAGAGTTTAGACACTAAGATAATATAAGGAACACACACATTATAAAGAAATCACATTAGGATACTCTTTTTAAACTGTTCCTTAAAACACTAGTGCTTAGGAAATCTATTGGAGGCAGAAGCAGTCAAGGGTAGCCTAGGGTTAGGGTTAGGCTTAGGGTTAGGCTTAGGGTTAGGGTTAGGGTACGGCTTAGGGTATGGGTTCGGGGAGAGGTTCGGGCACGGCGTAGGGTATGGGTTAGGGTTAGGGTTAGGGTTAGTGTTAGGGTTAGGGCTCGGTTTAGGGTACGGGTTAGGATTAGGGTACGTGTTAGGGTTAGGGTAGGGGTTAGGTTTAGGGTACGCGTTAGGGTTAGGGTAGTTATTAAACCTATCCCACTCTCTAGATACCCCTTAGCACGTAAAGGAATATTATTTGGGGGTCCAGCCATGGAGAAGAGTTTAGACACTAGGATAAGATAAGGAACACACCCATTATAAAGAAATCACATTAGGATTCTCTTTTTAAGCTGTTCCTTAAAACACTAGTGCTTAGTAAATCTATTGGAGGCAGAAGCAGTCAAGGGTAGCCTAGGGTTAGGGTTAGGCTTAGGGTACGGCTTAAGGTACGGGTTCGGGGAGGGCTTCGGGTACGGCGTATGTTATGGGTTAGGGTTAGGGTTATGGTTAGTGTTAGGGTTAGGGCTCGCTTTAGTGTACGGGTTAGGATTAGCTTACATGTTAGGGTTAGGGTAGGGGTTAGGCTTAGGGTACGGCTTAGGGTACGGGTTCGGTGAGGGCTTCGGGTACGGCGTAAGGTATGGGTTAGGGTTAGGGTTAGGGTTAGTGTTAGGGTTAGGGCTCGGTTTAGGGTACGTTTTAGAATTAGGGTACGTGTTAGGGTTAGGGTAGGGGTTAGGGTTAGGGTACGTGTTAGGGTTAGGGTAGTTATTAAACCTATCGCCTCTCTAGTTACCCCTTAGCACGTAAAGGAATATTACTTGGGGGTCCAGCCATGGAGAAGAGTTTAGACACTAAGATAATATAAGGAACACACACATTATAAAGAAATCACATTAGGATTCTCTTTTTAAGCTGTTCCTTAAAACACTAGTGCTTAGGAAATCTATTGGAGGCAGAAGCAGTCAAGGGTAGCCTAGGTTTAGGTTGAGGCTTGGGGTTAGGCTTAGGGTACGGCTTAGGATACGGGTTCGGGGAGGGGTTTGGGTACGGCGTAGCGTATGGGTTAGGGTTAGGGTTTGGGTTAGTGTTAGGGTTAGGGCTCCGTTTAGGTCACGGGTTAGGATTAGGGTACGTGTTAGGGTTAGGGTAGGGGTTAGGGTTAGGTTACGCGTTAGGGTTAGGGTAGTTATTAAACCTATCCCACTCTCTAGATACCCCTTAGCACGTAAAGGAATATTATTTGGGGGTCCAGCCATGGAGAAGAGTTTAGACACTAGGATAAGATAAGGAACACACCCATTATAAAGAAATCACATTAGGTTACTCTTTTTAAGCTGTTCCTTAAAACACTAGTGCTTAGGAAATCTATTGGAGGCAGAAGCAGTCAAGGGTAGCCTAGGGTTAGGGTTAGGCTTAGGGTTAGGTTTAGGGTACGGCTTAGGGTACGGGTTCGGGGAGGGCTTCGGGTACGGCATAGGGTATGGGTTAGGGATAGGGTTAGGGTTAGTGTTAGGGTTAGGGCTCGGTTTAGGGTACGGGTTAGGATTAGGGTACGTGTTAGGGTTAGGGTAGGGGTTAGGGTTAGGGTACGCGTTAGGGTTAGGGTAGTTATTAAACCTATCCCACTCTCTAGATACCCCTTAGCACGTAAAGCAATATTATTTGGGGGTCCATCCAATGGAGAAGAGTTTAGACACTAAGATAATATAAGGAACACACACATTATAAAGAAATCACATTAGGATTCTCTTTTTAAGCTGTTCCTTAAAACACTAGTGCTTAAAAATCTATTGGAGGCTGAAGCAGTCAAGGGTAGCCTAGGGTTAGGGTTAGGCTTAGGGTTAGGCTTAGGGTACGGCTTAGGGTACGGGTTCGTTGAGGGCTTCTGGTACGGCGTAGGGTATGGGTTAGGGTTAGGGTTAGGGTTAGTGTTAGGGTTAGGGCTCGGTTTAGGGTACGTTTTAGAATTAGTGTACGTGTTAGGGTTAGGGTAGGGGTTAGGGTTAGGGTACGTGTTAGGGTTAGGGTAGTTATTAAACCTATCGCCTCTCTAGTTACCCCTTAGCACGTAAAGGAATATTACTTGGGGGTCCAGCCATGGAGAAGAGTTTAGACACTAAGATAATATAAGGAACACACACATTATAAAGAAATCACATTAGGATTCTCTTTTTAAGCTGTTCCTTAAAACACTAGTGCTTAGGAAATCTATTGGAGGCAGAAGCAGTCAAGGGTAGCCTAGGGTTAGGGTTAGGCTTAGGGTTAGGCTTAGGGTACGGCTTAGGGTACGGGTTCGGGGAGGGCTTCGGGTACGGCGAAGGGTATGGGTTAAGGTTAGGGTTAGGGTTAGTGTTAGGGTTAGGGCTCGGATTAGGTTATGGGTTAGGATTAGGGTACGTGTTAGGGTTAGGGTAGGGGTTAGGGTTAGGGTACGCGTTAGGGTTACGGTAGTTATTAAACCTATCCCACTCTCTAGATACCCCTTTGCACGTAAAGGAATATTATTTGGGTGTCCAGCCATGGAGAAGAGTTTAGACACTAGGATAAGATAAGGAACACACTCATTATAAAGAAATCACATTAGGATTCTCTTTTTAAGCTGTTCCTTAAAACACTAGTGCTTAGGAAATCTATTGGAGGCAGAAGCAGTCAAGGGTAGCCTAGGGTTAGGGTTAGGCTTAGGGTTAGGGTTAGGGTACGGCTTAGGGTATGGGTTCGGGGAGAGGTTCGGGCACGGCGTAGGGTATGGGTTAGGGTTAGGGTTAGGGTTAGTGTTAGGGTTAGGGCTCGGTTTAGGGTATGGGTTAGGATTAGGGTACGTGTTAGGGTTAGGGTAGGGGTTAGGTTTAGGGTACGCGTTAGGGTTAGGGTAGTTATTAAACCTATCCCACTCTCTAGATACCCCTTAGCACGTAAAGGAATATTATTTGGGGGTCCAGCCATGGAGAAGAGTTTAGACACTAGGATAAGATAAGGAACACACCCATTATAAAGAAATCACATTAGGATTCTCTTTTTAAGCTGTTCCTTAAAACACTAGTGCTTAGTAAATCTATTGGAGGCAGAAGCAGTCAAGGGTAGCCTAGGGTTAGGGTTAGGCTTAGGGTACGGCTTAAGGTACGGGTTCGGGGAGGGCTTCGGGTACGGCATATGTTATGGGTTAGGGTTAGGGTTATGGTTAGTGTTAGGGCTAGGGCTCGCTTTAGTGTACGGGTTAGGATTAGCTTACATGTTAGGGTTAGGGTAGGGGTTAGGCTTAGGGTACGGCTTACGGTACGGGTTCGGTGAGGGCTTCGGTTACGGCGTAAGGTATGGGTTAGGGTTAGGGTTAGTGTTAGGGTTAGGGCTCGGTTTAGGGTACGTTTTAGAATTAGGGTACGTGTTAGGGTTAGGGTAGGGGTTAGGGTTAGGTTACGTGTTAGGGTTAGGGTAGTTATTAAACCTATCGCCTCTCTAGTTACCCCTTAGCACGTAAAGGAATATTACTTGGGGGTCCAGCCATGGAGAAGAGTTTAGACACTAAGATAATATAAGGAACACACACATTATAAAGAAATCACATTAGGATTCTCTTTTTAAGCTGTTCCTTAAAACACTAGTGCTTAGGAAATCTATTGGAGGCAGAAGCAGTCAAGGGTAGCCTAGGGTTAGGGTTAGGCTTAGGGTTAGGCTTAGGGTACGGCTTAGGGTACGGGTTCGGGGAGGGCTTCGGGTACGGCGAAGGGTATGGGTTAAGGTTAGGGTTAGGGTTAGTGTTAGGGTTAGGGCTCGGATTAGGTTATGGGTTAGGATTAGGGTACGTGTTAGGGTTAGGGTAGGGGTTAGGGTTAGGGTACGCGTTAGGGTTACGGTAGTTATTAAACCTATCCCACTCTCTAGATACCCCTTTGCACGTAAAGGAATATTATTTGGGTGTCCAGCCATGGAGAAGAGTTTAGACACTAGGATAAGATAAGGAACACACTCATTATAAAGAAATCACATTAGGATTCTCTTTTTAAGCTGTTCCTTAAAACACTAGTGCTTAGGAAATCTATTGGAGGCAGAAGCAGTCAAGGGTAGCCTAGGGTTAGGGTTAGGCTTAGGGTTAGGGTTAGGGTACGGCTTAGGGTATGGGTTCGGGGAGAGGTTCGGGCACGGCGTAGGGTATGGGTTAGGGTTAGGGTTAGGGTTAGTGTTAGGGTTAGGGCTCGGTTTAGGGTATGGGTTAGGATTAGGGTACGTGTTAGGGTTAGGGTAGGGGTTAGGTTTAGGGTACGCGTTAGGGTTAGGGTAGTTATTAAACCTATCCCACTCTCTAGATACCCCTTAGCACGTAAAGGAATATTATTTGGGGGTCCAGCCATGGAGAAGAGTTTAGACACTAGGATAAGATAAGGAACACACCCATTATAAAGAAATCACATTAGGATTCTCTTTTTAAGCTGTTCCTTAAAACACTAGTGCTTAGTAAATCTATTGGAGGCAGAAGCAGTCAAGGGTAGCCTAGGGTTAGGGTTAGGCTTAGGGTACGGCTTAAGGTACGGGTTCGGGGAGGGCTTCGGGTACGGCATATGTTATGGGTTAGGGTTAGGGTTATGGTTAGTGTTAGGGTTAGGGCTCGCTTTAGTGTACGGGTTAGGATTAGCTTACATGTTAGGGTTAGGGTAGGGGTTAGGCTTAGGGTACGGCTTACGGTACGGGTTCGGTGAGGGCTTCGGTTACGGCGTAAGGTATGGGTTAGGGTTAGGGTTAGTGTTAGGGTTAGGGCTCGGTTTAGGGTACGTTTTAGAATTAGGGTACGTGTTAGGGTTAGGGTAGGGGTTAGGGTTAGGTTACGTGTTAGGGTTAGGGTAGTTATTAAACCTATCGCCTCTCTAGTTACCCCTTAGCACGTAAAGGAATATTACTTGGGGGTCCAGCCATGGAGAAGAGTTTAGACACTAAGATAATATAAGGAACACACACATTATAAAGAAATCACATTAGGATTCTCTTTTTAAGCTGTTCCTTAAAACACTAGTGCTTAGGAAATCTACTGGAGGCAGAAGCAGTAAAGGGTAGCCTAGGTTTAGGTTGAGGCTTGGGGTTAGGCTTAGGGTACGGCTTAGGATACGGGTTCGGGGAGGGGTTTGGGTACGGCGTAGCGTATGGGTTAGGGTTAGGGTTTGGGTTAGTGTTAGGGTTAGGGCTCCGTTTAGGTTACGGGTTAGGATTAGGGTACGTGTTAGGGTTAGGGTAGGGGTTAGGGTTAGGTTACGCGTTAGGGTTAGGGTAGTTATTAAACCTATCCCACTCTCTAGATACCCCTTAGCACGTAAAGGAATATTATATGGGGGTCCAGCCATGGAGAAGAGTTTAGACACTAGGATAAGATAAGGAAAACACCCATTATAAAGAAATCACATTAGGTTACTCTTTTTAAGCTGTTCCTTAAAACACTAGTGCTTAGGAAATCTATTGGAGGCAGAAGCAGTCAAGGGTAGCCTAGGGTTAGGGTTAGGCTTAGGGTTAGGTTTAGGGTACGGCTTAGGGTACGGGTTCGGGGAGGGCTTCGGGTACGGCGTAGGGTATGGGTTAGGGATAGGGTTAGGGTTAGTGTTAGGGTTAGGGCTCGGTTTAGGGTACGGGTTAGGATTAGGGTACGTGTTAGGGTTAGGGTAGGGGTTAGGGTTAGGGTACGCGTTAGGGTTAGGGTAGTTATTAAACCTATCCCACTCTCTAGATACCCCTTAGCACGTAAAGCAATATTATTTGGGGGTCCATCCAATGGAGAAGAGTTTAGACACTAAGATAATATAAGGAACACACACATTATAAAGAAATCACATTAGGATTCTCTTTTTAAGCTGTTCCTTAAAACACTAGTGCTTAAAAATCTATTGGAGGCTGAAGCAGTCAAGGGTAGCCTAGGGTTAGGGTTAGGCTTAGGGTTAGGCTTAGGGTACGGCTTAGGGTACGGGTTCGGTGAGGGCTTCGGGTACGGCGTAGGGTATGGGTTAGGGTTAGGGTTAGGGTTAGTGTTAGGGTTAGGGCTCGGTTTAGGGTACGTTTTAGAATTAGTGTACGTGTTAGGGTTAGGGTAGGGGTTAGGGTTAGGGTACGTGTTAGGGTTAGGGTAGTTATTAAACCTATCGCCTCTCTAGTTACCCCTTAGCACGTAAAGGAATATTACTTGGGGGTCCAACCATGGAGAAGAGTTTAGACACTAAGATAATATAAGGAACACACACATTATAAAGAAATCACATTAGGATACTCTTTTTAAGCTGTTCCTTAAAACACTAGTGCTTAGGAAATCTATTGGAGGCAGAAGCAGTCAAGGGTAGACTAGGGTTAGGGTTAGGCTTAGGGTTAGGCTTAGGGTACGGCTTAGCGTACGGGTTCGGGGAGGGCTTCGGGTACGGCGAAGGGTATGGGTTAAGGTTAGGGTTAGGGTTAGTGTTAGGGTTAGGGCTCGGATTAGGTTATGGGTTAGGATTAGGGTACGTGTTAGGGTTAGGGTAGGGGTTAGGGTTAGGGTACGCGTTAGGGTTACGGTAGTTATTAAACCTATCCCACTCTCTAGATACCCCTTTGCACGTAAAGGAATATTATTTGGGTGTCCAGCCATGGAGAAGAGTTTAGACACTAGGATAAGATAAGGAACACACTCATTATAAAGAAATCACATTAGGATTCTCTTTTTAAGCTGTTCCTTAAAACACTAGTGCTTAGGAAATCTATTGGAGGCAGAAGCAGTCAAGGGTAGCCTAGGGTTAGGGTTAGGCTTAGGGTTAGGGTTAGGGTACGGCTTAGGGTATGGGTTCGGGGAGAGGTTCGGGCACGGCGTAGGGTATGGGTTAGGGTTAGGGTTAGGGTTAGTGTTAGGGTTAGGGCTCGGTTTAGGGTACGGGTTAGGATTAGGGTACGTGTTAGGGTTAGGGTAGGGGTTAGGTTTAGGGTACGCGTTAGGGTTAGGGTAGTTATTAAACCTATCCCACTCTCTAGATACCCCTTAGCACGTAAAGGAATATTATTTGGGGGTCCAGCCATGGAGAAGAGTTTAGACACTAGGATAAGATAAGGAACACACCCATTATAAAGAAATCACATTAGGATTCTCTTTTTAAGCTGTTCCTTAAAACACTAGTGTTTAGGAAATCTATTCGAGGCAGAAGCAGTCAAGGGTAGCCTAGGGTTAGGGTTAGGCTTAGGGTACGGCTTAAGGTACGGGTTCGGGGAGGGCTTCGGGTACGGCGTATGTTATGGGTTAGGGTTAGGGTTATGGTTAGTGTTAGGGTTAGGGCTCGCTTTAGTGTACGGGTTAGGATTAGCTTACATGTTAGGGTTAGGGTAGGGGTTAGGCTTAGGGTACGGCTTAGGGTACGGGTTCGGTGAGGGCTTCGGGTACGGCGTAAGGTATGGGTTAGGATTAGGGTTAGGGTTAGTGTTAGGGTTAGGGCTCGGTTTAGGGTACGTTTTAGAATTAGGGTACGTGTTAGGGTTAGGGTAGGGGTTAGGGTTAGGGTACGTGTTAGGGTTAGGGTAGTTATTAAACCTATCCCACTCTCCAAATTCCCCTTAGCACGTAAAGGAATATTATTTGGGGGTCCAGCCATGGAGAAGAGTTTAGACACTAGGATAAGATAAGGAACACACCCATTATAAATAAATCACATTAGGATTCTCATTTTAAGCTGTTCCTTAAAACACTAGTGCTTAGGAAATCTATTGGAGGCCGAAGCAGTCAAGGGTAGCCTAGGGTTAGGGTTACTCTAAGGTTAGGGTTAGGGTACCTCTTAGGGTATGGGTTCGGGGAGAGGTTCGGGCACGGCGTAGGGTATGGGTTAGGGTTAGGGTTAGGGTTAGTGTTAGGGTTAGGGCTCGGTTTAGGGTACGGGTTAGGATTAGGGTACGTGTTAGGGTTAGGGTATGGGTTAGTGTTAGGGTACCCGTTAGGGTTAGGGTAGTAATTAAACCTATCCCACTCTCTAGATACCCCTTAGCACGTAAAGGAATATTATTTGGGGTTCCAGCCATGGAAAAGAGTTTAGACACTAGGATTAGATAAGGAACACACCCATTATAAAGAAATCACATTAGGATTCTCTTTTTAAGCTGTTCCTTAAAACACTAGTGCTTAGGAAATCTATTGGAGGCAGAAGCAGTCAAGGATAGCCAAGGGTTAGGGTTAGGCTTAGGGTTAGGCTTAGGGTACGGCTTAGGGTACGGGTTCGGGGAGGGGTTTGGGTACGGCGTAGCGTATGGGTTAGGGTTAGGGTTTGGGTTAGTGTTAGGGTTAGGGCTCCGTTTAGGGTACGGGTTAGGATTAGGGTACGTGTTAGGGTTAGGGTAGGGGTTAGGGTTAGGGTACGCGTTAGGGTGAGGGTAGTTATTAAACCTATCCCACTCTCTAGATACCCCTTAGCACGTAAAGGAATATTATTTGGGGGTCCAGCCATGGAGAAGAGTTTAGACACTAGGATAAGATAAGGAACACACCCATTATGGAGAAATCACATTAGGATACTCTTTTTAAGCTGTTCCTTAAAACACTAGTGCTTAGGAAATCTATTGGAGGCAGAAGCAGTCAAGGGTAGCCTAGGGTTAGGGTTAGGCTTAGGGTTAGGCTTAGGGTACGGCTTAGGATACGGGTTCGGGGAGGGCTTCGGGTACGGCGAAGGGTATGGGTTAAGGTTAGGGTTAGGGTTAGTGTTAGGGTTAGGGCTCGGATTAGGTTATGGGTTAGGATTAGGGTACGTGTTAGGGTTAGGGTAGGGGTTAGGGTTAGGGTACGCGTTAGGGTTAGGGTAGTTATTAAACCTATCCCACTCTCTAGATACCCCTTAGCACGTAAAGGAATATTATTTGGGGGTCCAGCCATGGAGAAGAGTTTAGACACTAGGATAAGATAAGGAACACACTCATTATAAAGAAATCACATTAAGATTCTCTTTTTAAGCTGTTCCTTAAAACACTAGTGCTTAGGAAATCTATTGGAGGCAGAAGCAGTCAAGGGTAGCCTAGGGTTAGGGTTAGGCTTAGGGTTAGGGTTAGGGTACGGCTTAGGTTATGGGTTCGGGGAGAGGTTCGGGCACGGCGTAGGGTATGGGTTAGGGTTAGGGTTAGGGTTAGTGTTATGGTTAGGGCTCGGTTTAGGGTACGGGTTAGGATTAGGGTACGTGTTAGGGTTAGGGTAGGGGTTAGGTTAGGATACGCGTTAGGGTTAGGGTAGTTATTAAACCTATCCCACTCTCTAGATAACCCTTAGCACGTAAAGGAATATTATTTGGGGGTCCAGCCATGGAGAAGAGTTTAGACACTAGGATAAGATAAGGAACACACCCATTATAAAGAAATCACATTAGGATTCTCTTTTTAAGCTGTTCCTTAAAACACTAGTGCTTAGGAAATCTATTGGAGGCAGAAGCAGTCAAGGGTAGCCTAGGGTTAGGGTTAGGCTTAGGGTACGGCTTAGGGTACGGCTTAGGGTACGGGTTCGGGGAGGGCTTCGGGTAAGGCGTAGGGTATGGGTTAGGGTTAGGGTTAGGGTTAGTGTTAGGGTTAGGGCTCGGTTTAGGGTACGTTTTAGAATTAGGGTACGTGTTAGGGTTAGGGTAGGGGTTAGGGTTAGGTTACGTGTTAGGGTTAGGGTAGTTATTAAACCTATCGCCTCTCTAGTTACCCCTTAGCACGTAAAGGAATATTACTTGGGGGTCCAGCCATGGAGAAGAGTTTAGACACTAAGATAATATAAGGAACACACACATTATAAAGAAATCACATTAGGATTCTCTTTTTAAGCTGTTCCTTAAAACACTAGTGCTTAGGAAATCTATTGGAGGCAGAAGCAGTCAAGGGTAGCCTAGGTTTAGGTTGAGGCTTGGGGTTAGGCTTAGGGTACGGCTTAGGATACGGGTTCGGGGAGGGGTTTGGGTACGGCGTAGCGTATGGGTTAGGGTTAGGGTTTGGGTTAGTGTTAGGGTTAGGGCTCCGTTTAGGTTACGGGTTAGGATTAGGGTACGTGTTAGGGTTAGGGTAGGGGTTAGGGTTAGGTTACGCGTTAGGGTTAGGGTAGTTATTAAACCTATCCCACTCTCTAGATACCCCTTAGCACGTAAAGGAATATTATATGGGGGTCCAGCCATGGAGAAGAGTTTAGACACTAGGATAAGATAAGGAAAACACCCATTATAAAGAAATCACATTAGGTTACTCTTTTTAAGCTGTTCCTTAAAACACTAGTGCTTAGGAAATCTATTGGAGGCAGAAGCAGTCAAGGGTAGCCTAGGGTTAGGGTTAGGCTTAGGGTTAGGTTTAGGGTACGGCTTAGGGTACGGGTTCGGGGAGGGCTTCGGGTACGGCGTAGGGTATGGGTTAGGGATAGGGTTAGGGTTAGTGTTAGGGTTAGGGCTCGGTTTAGGGTACGGGTTAGGATTAGGGTACGTGTTAGGGTTAGGGTAGGGGTTAGGGTTAGGGTACGCGTTAGGGTTAGGGTAGTTATTAAACCTATCCCACTCTCTAGATACCCCTTAGCACGTAAAGCAATATTATTTGGGGGTCCATCCAATGGAGAAGAGTTTAGACACTAAGATAATATAAGGAACACACACATTATAAAGAAATCACATTAGGATTCTCTTTTTAAGCTGTTCCTTAAAACACTAGTGCTTAAAAATCTATTGGAGGCTGAAGCAGTCAAGGGTAGCCTAGGGTTAGGGTTAGGCTTAGGGTTAGGCTTAGGGTACGGCTTAGGGTACGGGTTCGGTGAGGGCTTCGGGTACGGCGTAGGGTATGGGTTAGGGTTAGGGTTAGGGTTAGTGTTAGGGTTAGGGCTCGGTTTAGGGTACGTTTTAGAATTAGTGTACGTGTTAGGGTTAGGGTAGGGGTTAGGGTTAGGGTACGTGTTAGGGTTAGGGTAGTTATTAAACCTATCGCCTCTCTAGTTACCCCTTAGCACGTAAAGGAATATTACTTGGGGGTCCAGCCATGGAGAAGAGTTTAGACACTAAGATAATATAAGGAACACACACATTATAAAGAAATCACATTAGGATACTCTTTTTAAGCTGTTCCTTAAAACACTAGTGCTTAGGAAATCTATTGGAGGCAGAAGCAGTCAAGGGTAGCCTAGGGTTAGGGTTAGGCTTAGGGTTAGGCTTAGGGTACGGCTTAGCGTACGGGTTCGGGGAGGGCTTCGGGTACGGCGAAGGGTATGGGTTAAGGTTAGGGTTAGGGTTAGTGTTAGGGTTAGGGCTCGGATTAGGTTATGGGTTAGGATTAGGGTACGTGTTAGGGTTAGGGTAGGGGTTAGGGTTAGGGTACGCGTTAGGGTTACGGTAGTTATTAAACCTATCCCACTCTCTAGATACCCCTTTGCACGTAAAGGAATATTATTTGGGTGTCCAGCCATGGAGAAGAGTTTAGACACTAGGATAAGATAAGGAACACACTCATTATAAAGAAATCACATTAGGATTCTCTTTTTAAGCTGTTCCTTAAAACACTAGTGCTTAGGAAATCTATTGGAGGCAGAAGCAGTCAAGGGTAGCCTAGGGTTAGGGTTAGGCTTAGGGTTAGGGTTAGGGTACGGCTTAGGGTATGGGTTCGGGGAGAGGTTCGGGCACGGCGTAGGGTATGGGTTAGGGTTAGGGTTAGGGTTAGTGTTAGGGTTAGGGCTCGGTTTAGGGTACGGGTTAGGATTAGGGTACGTGTTAGGGTTAAGGTAGGGGTTAGGTTTAGGGTACGCGTTAGGGTTAGGGTAGTTATTAAACCTATCCCACTCTCTAGATACCCCTTAGCACGTAAAGGAATATTATTTGGGGGTCCAGCCATGGAGAAGAGTTTAGACACTAGGATAAGATAAGGAACACACCCATTATAAAGAAATCACATTAGGATTCTCTTTTTAAGCTGTTCCTTAAAACACTAGTGTTTAGGAAATCTATTGGAGGCAGAAGCAGTCAAGGGTAGGCTAGGGTTAGGGTTAGGCTTAGGGTACGGCTTAAGGTACGGGTTCGGGGAGGGCTTCGGGTACGGCGTATGTTATGGGTTAGGGTTAGGGTTATGGTTAGTGTTAGGGTTAGGGCTCGCTTTAGTGTACGGGTTAGGATTAGCTTACATGTTAGGGTTAGGGTAGGGGTTAGGCTTAGGGTACGGCTTAGGGTACGGGTTCGGTGAGGGCTTCGGGTACGGCGTAAGGTATGGGTTAGGATTAGGGTTAGGGTTAGTGTTAGGGTTAGGGCTCGGTTTAGGGTACGTTTTAGAATTAGGGTACGTGTTAGGGTTAGGGTAGGGGTTAGGGTTAGGGTACGTGTTAGGGTTAGGGTAGTTATTAAACCTATCGCCTCTCTAGTTACCCCTTAGCACGTAAAGGAATATTACTTGGGGGTCCAGCCATGGAGAAGAGTTTAGACACTAAGATAATAGAAGGAACACACACATTATAAAGAAATCACATTAGGATTCTCTTTTTAAGCTGTTCCTTAAAACACTAGTGCTTAGGAAATCTATTGGAGGCAGAAGCAGTCAAGGGTAGCCTAGGTTTAGGTTGAGGCTTGGGGTTAGGCTTAGGGTACGGCTTAGGATACGGGTTCGGGGAGGGGTTTGGGTACGGCGTAGCGTATGGGTTAGGGTTAGGGTTTGGGTTAGTGTTAGGGTTAGGGCTCCGTTTAGGTTACGGGTTAGGATTAGGGTACGTGTTAGGGTTAGGGTAGGGGTTAGGGTTAGGTTACGCGTTAGGGTTAGGGTAGTTATTAAACCTATCCCACTCTCTAGATACCCCTTAGCACGTAAAGGAATATTATTTGGGGGTCCAGCCATGGAGAAGAGTTTAGACACTAGGATAAGATAAGGAACACACCCATTATAAAGAAATCACATTAGGTTACTCTTTTTAAGCTGTTCCTTAAAACACTAGTGCTTAGGAAATCTATTGGAGGCAGAAGCAGTCAAGGGTAGCCTAGGGTTAGGGTTAGGCTTAGGGTTAGGTTTAGGGTACGGCTTAGGGTACGGGTTCGGGGAGGGCTTCGGGTACGGCGTAGGGTATGGGTTAGGGATAGGGTTAGGGTTAGTGTTAGGGTTAGGGCTCGGTTTAGGGTACGGGTTAGGATTAGGGTACGTGTTAGGGTTAGGGTAGGGGTTAGGGTTAGGGTACGCGTTAGGGTTAGGGTAGTTATTAAACCTATCCCACTCTCTAGATACCCCTTAGCACGTAAAGCAATATTATTTGGGGCTCCATCCAATGGAAAAGAGTTTAGACACTAAGATAATAGAAGGAACACACACATTATAAAGAAATCACATTAGGATTCTCTTTTTAAGCTGTTCCTTAAAACACTAGTGCTTAAAAATCTATTGGAGGCTGAAGCAGTCAAGGGTAGCCTAGGTTTAGGGTTAGGCTTAGGGTTAGGCTTAGGGTACGGCTTAGGGTACGGGTTCGGTGAGGGCTTCAGGTATGTCGTAGGGTATGGGTTAGGGTTAGGGTTAGGGTTAGTGTTAGGGTTAGGGCTCGGTTTAGGGTACGTTTTAGAATTGGGGTACGTGTTAGGGTTAGGGTAGGGGTTAGGGTTAGGGTACGTGTTAGGGTTAGGGTAGTTATTAAACCTATCGCCTCTCTAGTTACCCCTTAGCACGTAAAGGAATATTACTTGGGGGTCCAGCCATGGAGAAGAGTTTAGACACTAAGATAATATAAGGAACACACACATTATAAAGAAATCACATTAGGATTCTCTTTTTAAGCTGTTCCTTAAAACACTAGTGCTTAGGAAATCTATTGGAGGCAGAAGCAGTCAAGGGTAGCCTAGGTTTAGGTTGAGGCTTGGGGTTAGGCTTAGGGTACGGCTTAGGATACGGGTTCGGGGAGGGGTTTGGGTACGGCGTAGCGTATGGGTTAGGGTTAGGGTTTGGGTTAGTGTTAGGGTTAGGGCTCCGTTTAGGGTACGGGTTAGGATTAGGGTACGTGTTAGGGTTAGGGTAGGGGTTAGGGTTAGGTTACGCGTTAGGTTTAGGGTAGTTATTAAACCTATCCCACTCTCTACATACCCCTTAGCACGTAAAGTAATATTATTTGGGGGTCCAGCCATGGAGAAGAGTTTAGACAATAGGATAAGATAAGGAACACACCCATTATAAAGAAATCACATTAGGATACTCTTTTTAAGCTGTTCCTTAAAACACTAGTGCTTAGGAAATCTATTGGAGGCAGAAGCAGTGAAGGGTAGCCTAGGGTTAGGGTTAGGCTTAGGGTTAGGGTTAGGGTACGGCTTAGGTTATGGGTTCGGGGAGAGGTTCGGGCACGGCGTAGGGTATGGGTTAGGGTTAGGGTTAGGGTTAGTGTTAGGGTTAGGGCTCGGTTTAGGGTACGGGTTAGGATTAGGGTACGTGTTAGGGTTAGGGTAGGGGTTAGGTTTAGGGTACGCGTTAGGGTTAGGGTAGTTATTAAACCTATCCCACTCTCCAAATTCCCCTTAGCACGTAAAGGAATATTATTTGGGGGTCCAGCCATGGAGAAGAGTTTAGACACTAGGATAAGATAAGGAACACACCCATTATAAATAAATCACATTAGGATTCTCTTTTTAAGCTGTTCCTTAAAACACTAGTGCTTAGGAAATCTATTGGAGGCAGAAGCAGTCAAGGGTAGCCTAGGGTTAGGGTTAAGCTTAGGGTTAGGCTTAGGGTACGGCTTAGGGTACGGGTTCGGGGAGGGCTTCGGGTACGGCGAAGGGTATGGGTTAAGGTTAGGGTTAGGGTTAGTGTTAGGGTTAGGGCTCGGATTAGGTTATGGGTTAGGATTAGGGTACGTGTTAGGGTTAGGGTAGGGGTTAGGGTTAGGGTACGCGTTAGGGTTAGGGTAGTTATTAAACCTATCCCACTCTCTAGATACCCCTTAGCACGTAAAGGAATATTATTTGGGGGTCCAGCCATGGAGAAGAGTTTAGACACTAGGATAAGATAAGGAACACACTCATTATAAAGAAATCACATTAGGATTCTCTTTTTAAGCTGTTCCTTAAAACACTAGTGCTTAGGAAATCTATTGGAGGCCGAAGCAGTCAAGGGTAGCCTAGGGTTAGGGTTAGTCTAAGGTTAGGGTTAGGGTACCTCTTAGGGTATGGGTTCGGGGAGAGGTTCGGGCACGGCGTAGGGTATGGGTTAGGGTTAGGGTTAGGGTTAGTGTTAGGGTTAGGGCTCGGTTTAGGGTACGGGTTAGGATTAGGGTACGTGTTAGGGTTAGGGTATGGGTTAGTGTTAGGGTACCCGTTAGGGTTAGGGTAGTAATTAAACCTATCCCACTCACTAGATACCCCTTAGCACGTAAAGGAATATTATTTGGGGTTCCAGCCATGGAAAAGAGTTTAGACACTAGGATTAGATAAGGAACACACCCATTATAAAGAAATCACATTAGGATTCTTTTTTTAAGCTGTTCCTTAAAACACTAGTGCTTAGGAAATCTATTGGAGGCAGAAGCAGTCAAGGATAGCCAAGGGTTAGGGTTAGGCTTAGGGTTAGGCTTAGGGTACGGCTTAGGGTACGGGTTCGGGGAGGGGTTTGGGTACGGCGTAGCGTATGGGTTAGGGTTAGGGTTTGGGTTAGTGTTAGGGTTAGGGCTCCGTTTAGGGTACGGGTTAGGATTAGGGTACGTGTTAGGGTTAGGGTAGGGGTTAGGGTTAGGGTACGCGTTAGGGTGAGGGTAGTTATTAAACCTATCCCACTCTCTAGATACCCCTTAGCACGTAAAGGAATATCATTTGGGGGTCCAGCCATGGAGAAGAGTTTAGACACTAGGATAAGATAAGGAACACACTCATTATAAAGAAATCACATTAGGATTCTCTTTTTAAGCTGTTCCTTAAAACACTAGTGCTTAGGAAAGCTATTGGAGGCAGAAGCAGTCAAGGGTAGCCTAGGGTTAGGGTTAGGCTTAGGGTTAGGGTTAGGGTACGGCTTAGGTTATGGGTTCGGGGAGAGGTTCGGGCACGGCGTAGGGTATGGGTTAGGGTTAGGGTTAGGGTTAGTGTTAGGGTTAGGGCTCGGTTTAGGGTACGGGTTAGGATTAGGGTACGTGTTAGGGTTAGGGTAGGGGTTAGGTTAGGATACGCGTTAGGGTTAGGGTAGTTATTAAACCTATCCCACTCTCTAGATACCGCATAACACGTAAAGGAATATTATTTGGGGGTCCAGCCATGGAGAAGAGTTTAGACACTAGGATAAGATAAGGAACACACCCATTATAAAGAAATCACATTAGGATTCTCTTTTTAAGCTGTTCCTTAAAACACTAGTGCTTAGGAAATCTATTGGAGGCAGAAGCAGTCAAGGGTAGCCTAGGGTTAGGGTTAGGCTTAGGGTTAGGCTTAGGGTACGGCTTAGGGTACGGGTTCGGGGAGGGCTTCGGGTAAGGCGTAGGGTATGGGTTAGGGATAGGGTTAGGATTAGTGTTAGGGTTAGGGTTCGGTTTAGGGTACGGGTTAGGATTAGGGTACGTGTTAGGGTTAGGGTAGGGGTTAGGGTTAGGGTACGCGTTAGGGTTAGGGTAGTTATTAAACCTATTCCACTCTCTAGATACCCCTTAGCACGTAAAGGAATATTATTTGGGGGTCCAGCCATGGAGAAAAGTTTAACACTAGGATAAGATAAGGAACACACCCATTATAAAGAAATCACATTAGGATTCTCTTTTTAAGCTGTTCCTTAAAACACTAGTGCTTAGGAAATCTATTGGAGGCAGAAGCAGTCAAGGGTAGCCTAGGGTTAGGGTTAGGCTTAGGGTTAGGCTTAGGGTACGGGTTCGGGGAGGGCTTCGGGTACGGCGTAAGGTATGGCTTAGGGTTAGGGTTAGGGTTAGTGTTAGGTTTAGGGCTCGATGTAGGGTACGGGTTAGGATTAGGGTACGTGTTAGGGTTAGGGTAGGGGTTAGGGTTAGGGTACGCGTTAGGGTTAGGGTAGTTATTAAACCTATCCCACTCTATAGATACCCCTTAGCACGTAAAGGAATATTATTTGGGGGTCCAGCCATGGAGAAGAGTTTAGACACTAGGATAAGATCAGGAACACACCTATTATAAAGAAATCACATTAGGATTCTCTTTTTAAGCTCTTCCTTAAAACACTAGTGCTTAGGAAATCTATTGTAGGCAGAAGCAGTCAAGGGTAGCCTAGGGTTAGGGTTAGGCTTAGGGTTAGGCTTAGGGCACGGCTTAGGGTACGGGTTCGGGGAGGGGTTCGTGTACGGCGTAGGGTATGGGTTAGGGTTAGGGTTTGGGTTAATGTTAGGGTTAGGGTTCCGTTTAGGGTACGGGTTAGGATTAGGGTATGTGTTAGGGTTAGGGTAGTGGTTAGGGTTAGGGTACGCGTTAGGGTTAGGGTAGTTATTAAACCTATCCCACTCTCTAGATACCCCTTAGCACGTAAAGGAATATTATTTGGGGGTCCAGCCATGGAGAAGAGTTTAGACACTAGGATAAGATAAGGAACACACTCATTATAAAGAAATCACATTAGGATTCTCTTTTTAAGCTGTTCCTTAAAACACTAGTGCTTAGGAAATCTATTGGATGCAGAAGCAGTCAAGGGTAGCCTAGGGTTAGGGTTAGGCTTAGGGTTAGGGTTAGGGTACGGCTTACGGTATGGGTTCGGGGAGAGGATCGGGCACGGCGTAGGGTATGGGTTAGGGTTAGGGTTAGGGTTAGTGTTAGGGTTAGGGCTCGGTTTAGGGTACGGGTTAGGATTAGGGTTCGTGTTAGGGTTAGGGTAGGGGTTAGGTTTAGGGTACGCGTTAGGTTTAGGGTAGTTATTAAACCTATCCCACTCTCTAGATACCCCTTAGCACGTAAAGGAATATTATTTGGGGGTCCAGCCATGGAGAAGAGTTTAGACACTAGGATAAGATAAGGAACACACCCATTATAAAGAAATCACATTAGGATTCTCTTTTTAAGCTGTTCCTTAAAACACTAGTGCTTAGGAAATCTATTGGAGGCAGAAGCAGTCAAGGGTAGCCTAGGGTTAGGGTTAGACTTAGGGTTAGGCTTAGGGTACGGCTTAGGGTACGGGTTCGGGGAGGGCTTCGGGTACGGCGTAGGGTATGGGTTAGGGTTAGGGTTAGGGTTAGTGTTAGGGTTAGGGCTCGGTTTAGGGTACGGGTTAGGATTAGGGTACGTGTTAGGGTTAGGGTAGGGTTTAGGGTTAGGGTACGCCTTAGGGTTAGGGTAGTTATTAAACCTATCCCACTCTCTAGATACCCCTTAGCACGTAAAGGAATATTATTTGGGGGTCCAGCCATGGAGAAGAGTTTAGACACTAAGATAATATAAGGAACACAGAGATTATAAAGAAATCACATTAGGATTCTCTTTTTAAGCTGTTCCTTAAAACACTAGTGCTTAGAAAATCTATTGGAGGCAGAAGCAGTCAAGGGTAGCCTAGGGTTAGGGTTACGCTTAGGGTTAGGCTTAGGGTACGACTTAGGTTACGGGTTCCGGGTGGGCTTCGGGTACTGCGTAGGGTATGGGTTAGGGTTAGGGTTAGGGTTAGTGTTAGGGTTAGGGCTCGGTTTAGGTTACGGGTTAGGAGTAGGGTACGTGTTAGCGTTAGGGTAGGGGTTAGGGTTAGGGTACGCGTTAGGGTTGGGGTAGTTATTAAACCTATCCCACTCTCTAGATACCCCTTAGCACGTAAAGGAATATTATTTGGGGGTCCAGCCATGGAGAAGAGTTTAACACTAGGATAAGATAAGGAACACACCCATTATAAAGAAATCACATTAGGATTCTCTTTTTAAGCTGTTCCTTAAAACACTAGTGCTTAGGAAATCTATTGGAGGCAGAAGCAGTCAAGGGTAGCCTAGGGTTAGGGTTAGGCTTAGGGTTAGGCTTAGGGTACGGCTTAGGGTACGGGTTCGGGGAGGGCTTCGGGTACGGCGTAGGGTATGGGTTAGGGTTAGGGTCAGTGTTAGGGTTAGGGCTCGGTTTAGGGTACGGGTTAGGATTAGGGTACGTGTTAGGGTTAGGGTAGGGGTTAGGGTGAGGGTACGCCATAGGGTTAGGGTAGTTATTAAACCTATCCCACTCTCTAGATACCCCTTAGCACGTAAAGGAATATTATTTGGGGGTCCAGCCATGGAGAAGAGTTTAGACACTAAGATAAGATAAGGAACACACCTATTATAAAGAAATCACATTAGGATTCTCTTTTTAAGCTGTTCCTTAAAACACTAGTGCTTAGGAAATCTATTGGAGGCAGAAGCAGTCAAGGGTAGCCTATGGTTAGGATTAGGCTTAGGGTTAGGGTTAGTGTATGGCTTAGGGTACGGGTTCGGGGAGGGTTTCGGGTACGGCGAAGGGTATGGGTTAGGCTTAGGGTTAGGGTTAGTGTTAGGGTTAGGGCTCGGTTTAGGGTACGTGTTAGGGTTAGGGTAGGGGATAGGGTTAGGGTATTCATTAGAGTTAGGGTAGTTATTAGGGTTAGGGTTAGGGTTAGGCTTAGGGTACGGCTTAGGGTACGGGTTCGGGGAGGGCTTCGGGTACGGCGTAGGGTATGGGTTAGGGTTAGGGTTAGGGTTAGTGTTAGGGTTAGGGCTCGGTTTAGGGTACGTTTTAGGATTAGGGTACGTGTTAGGGTTAGGGTAGGGGTTAGGGTTAGGGTACGTGTTAGGGTTAGGGTAGTTATTAAACCTATCGCCTCTCTAGATACCCCTTAGCACGTAAAGGAATATTATTTGGGGGTCCAGCCATGGAGAAGAGTTTAGACACTAGGAAAATATAAGGAACACACCCATTATAAAGAAATCACATTAGGATTCTCTTTTTAAGCTGTTCCTTAAAACACTAGTGCTTAGGAAATCTATTGGAGGCAGAAGCAGTCAAGGGTAGCCTAGGGTTAGGGTTAGGCTTAGGCTTAGGCTTAGGGTACGGCTTAGGGTACGGGTTCGGGGAGGGCTTCGGTTACGGCGTAGGGTATGGGATATGGTTAGGGTTAGGTTTAGTGTTAGGGTTAGGGCTCGGTTTAGGGTACGGTTTAGGATTAGGGTACGTGTTAGGGTTAGGGTAGTGGTTAGGGTTAGGGTACGTGTTAGGGTTAGGGTAGTTATTAAACCTATTCCACTCTCTAGATACCGCATAACACGTAAAGGAATATTATTTGGGGGTCCAGCCATGGAGGAGAGTTTAGACACTAGGATAAGATAAGGAACACACCCATTATAAAGAAATCACATTAGGATTCTCTTTTTAAGCTGTTCCTTAAAACACTAGTGCATAGGAAATCTATTGGAGGCAGAAGCATTCAAGGGTAGCCTAGGGTTAGGGTTAGGCTTAGGGTTAGGCTTAGGGTACGGCTTAGGGTACGGGTTCGGGGAGGGCTTCGAGTACGGCGTAGGGTATGGGTTAGGGATAGGGTTAGGGTTAGTGTTAGGGTTAGGGCTCGCTTTAGTGTACGGGATAGGATTAGGGCACGTGTTAGGGTTAGGGTAGGGGTTAGGGTTAGGGTACGCGTTAGGGTTAGGGTAGTTATTAAACCTATCCCACTCTCTAGATACCCCTTAGCACGTAAAGGAATATTATTTGGGGGTCCAGCCATGGAGAAGAGTTTAGACACTAGGATAAGATAAGGAACACACTCATTATAAAGAAATCACATTAGGATTCTCTTTTTAAGCTGTTCCTTAAAACACTAGTGCTTAGGAAATCTATTGGATGCAGAAGCAGTCAAGGGTAGCCTAGGGTTAGGGTTAGGCTTAGGGTTAGGGTTAGGGTACGGCTTAGGGTATGGGTTCGGGGAGAGGATCGGGCACGGCGTAGGGTATGGGTTAGGGTTAGGGTTAGGGTTAGTGTTAGGGTTAGGGCTCGGTTTAGGGTACGGGTTAGGATTAGGGTTCGTGTTAGGGTTAGGGTAGGGGTTAGGTTTAGGGTACGCGTTAGGTTTAGGGTAGTTATTAAACCTATCCCACTCTCTAGATACCCCTTAGCACGTAAAGGAATATTATTTGGGGGTCCAGCCATGGAGAAGAGTTTAGACACTAGGATAAGATAAGGAACACACCCATTATAAAGAAATCACATTAGGATTCTCTTTTTAAGCTGTTCCTTAAAACACTAGTGCTTAGGAAATCTATTGGAGGCAGAAGCAGTCAAGGGTAGCCTAGGGTTAGGGTTAGACTTAGGGTTAGGCTTAGGGTACGGCTTAGGGTACGGGTTCGGGGAGGGCTTCGGGTACGGCGTAGGGTATGGGTTAGGGTTAGGGTTAGGGTTAGTGTTAGGGTTAGGGCTCGGTTTAGGGTACGGGTTAGGATTAGGGTACGTGTTAGGGTTAGGGTAGGGTTTAGGGTTAGGGTACGCCTTAGGGTTAGGGTAGTTATTAAACCTATCCCACTCTCTAGATACCCCTTAGCACGTAAAGGAATATTATTTGGGGGTCCAGCCATGGAGAAGAGTTTAGACACTAAGATAATATAAGGAACACAGAGATTATAAAGAAATCACATTAGGATTCTCTTTTTAAGCTGTTCCTTAAAACACTAGTGCTTAGAAAATCTATTGGAGGCAGAAGCAGTCAAGGGTAGCCTAGGGTTAGGGTTACGCTTAGGGTTAGGCTTAGGGTACGACTTAGGTTACGGGTTCCGGGTGGGCTTCGGGTACTGCGTAGGGTATGGGTTAGGGTTAGGGTTAGGGTTAGTGTTAGGGTTAGGGCTCGGTTTAGGTTACGGGTTAGGAGTAGGGTACGTGTTAGCGTTAGGGTAGGGGTTAGGGTTAGGGTACGCGTTAGGGTTGGGGTAGTTATTAAACCTATCCCACTATCTAGATACCCCTTAGCACGTAAAGGAATATTATTTGGGGGTCCAGCCATGGAGAAGAGTTTAACACGAGGATAAGATAAGGAACACACCCATTATAAAGAAATCACATTAGGATTCTCTTTTTAAGCTGTTCCTTAAAACACTAGTGCTTAGGAAATCTATTGGAGGCAGAAGCAGTCAAGGGTAGCCTAGGGTTAGGGTTAGGCTTAGGGTTAGGCTTAGGGTACGGCTTAGGGTACGGGTTCGGGGAGGGCTTCGGGTACGGCGTAAGGTATGGCTTAGGGTTAGGGTTAGGGTTAGTGTTAGGTTTAGGGCTCGATGTAGGGTACGGGTTAGGATTAGGGTACGTGTTAGGGTTAGGGTAGGGGTTAGGGTTAGGGTACGCGTTAGGGTTAGGGTAGTTATTAAACCTATCCCACTCTATAGATACCCCTTAGCACGTAAAGGAATATTATTTGGGGGTCCAGCCATGGAGAAGAGTTTAGACACTAGGATAAGATCAGGAACACACCTATTATAAAGAAATCACATTAGGATTCTCTTTTTAAGCTCTTCCTTAAAACACTAGTGCTTAGGAAATCTATTGTAGGCAGAAGCAGTCAAGGGTAGCCTAGGGTTAGGGTTAGGCTTAGGGTTAGGCTTAGGGCACGGCTTAGGGTACGGGTTCGGGGAGGGGTTCGTGTACGGCGTAGGGTATGGGTTAGGGTTAGGGCTCGGTTTAGGGTACGTGTTAGGGTTAGGGTAGGGGATAGGGTTAGGGTATTCATTAGAGTTAGGGTAGTTATTAAACCTATCCCACTTTCTAGATACACCTTAGCACGTAAAGGAATATTATTTGGGTGTCCAGCCATGGAGAAGAGTTTAGACACTAGGATAAGATAAGGAACACACCCATTATAAAGAAATAACAATAGGAGTCTCTTTTTAAGCTGTTCCTTAAAACACTAGTGCTTAGGAAATCTATTGGAGGCAGAAGCAGTCAAGGGTAGCCTAGGGTTAGGGTTAGGCTTAGGGTTAGGGTTAGGGTACGGCTTAGGGTACGGGTTCGGGGAGGGGTTCGGATATGGCGTAGGGTATGGGTTAGGGTTAGGGCTCGGTTTAGGGTACGGGTTAGGATTAGGGTACATGTTAGGGTTAGGGTAGGAGTTACGGTTAGGGTACGCGTTAGGGTTAGGGTAGTTATTAAACCTATCCCACTCTCTAGATACCCCTTAGCACGTCAAGGAATATTATTTGGGGGTCCAGCCATGGAGAAGAATTTAGACACTAGGATAAAATAAGGAACACACCCATTATAAAGAAATCACATTAGGATTCTCTTTTTAAGCTGTTCCTTAAAACACTAGTGCTTAGGATATCTATTGGAGGCAGAAGCAGTCAAGGGTAGCCTAGGGTTAGGGTTAGGCTTAGGGTTAGGGTTAGGGTATGGCTTAGGGTACGGGTTCGGGGAGGCGTTCGGGTACAGCGTAGGGTATGGGTTAGGCTTAGGGATAGGGTTAGTGTTAGGGTTAGGGCTCGGTTTAGGGTACGTGTTAGGATTAGGGTAGGGGGTAGGGTTAGGGTACGCGTTAGAGTTAGGGTAGTTATTAAACCTATTCCATGCTCTAGATACACCTTAGCACGTAAAGGAATATTATTTGGGGGTCCAGCCATGGAGAAGAGTTTAGACACTAGGATAAGATAAGGAACACACCCATTATAAAGAAATCACAATAGGAGTCGCTTTTTAAGCTGTTCTTTAAAACACTAGTGCTTAGGAAATCTATTGGATGCCGAAGCAGTCAAGGGTAGCCTAGGGATAGGGTTAGGCTTAGGGTTAGGGTTAGAGTACGGCTTAGGGTACGGGTTCGGGGAGGGCTTTGGGTACGGCGTAGGGTATGGGTTAGGGTTAGGGCTCGGTTTAGGTTACGGGTTAGGATTACGGTACATGTTAGGGTTAGGGTAGGGGTTAGGGTTAGTTTACGCATTAGGGTTAGGGTAGTTATTAAACCTATCCCACTCTCTAGATACCCCTTAGCACGTCAAGGAATATTATTTGGGGGTCCAGCCATGGAGAAGAGTTTAGACACGAGGATAAGATAAGGAACACACCCATTATAAAGAAATCACATTAGGATTCTCTTTTTAAGCTGTTCCTTAAAACACTAGGGCTTAGGAAAATTATTGGAGGCAGAAGCAGTCAAGGGTAGCCTAGGGTTAGGGTTAGGCTTAGGGTTACGGTTAGGGTACGGCTTAGGGTACGGGTTCGGGGAGGGGTTCGGTTATGGCGTAGGGTATGAGTTAGGGTTAGGGTTAGGGTTAGGGCACGGTTTAGGGTACGGGTTAGGATTAGGATACGTGTTAGTGTTAGGGTAGGGGTTAGGGTTAGGGTACGCATTATGGTTAGGTTAGTTATTAAACCTATCGCACTCTCTAGATACCCCTTAGCACGTCAAGGAATATTATGGAGAAGACTTTAGACACTAGGATAAATAAGGAACACACCCATTATAAAGAAATCACATTAGGATTATCTTTTTAAGCTGTTCCTTAAAACACTAGTGCTTAGGAGAACTATTGGAGGCAGAAGCAGTCAAGGGTAGCCTAGGGTTAGGGTTAGGGTGAGGGGTAGGGTTAGGGTACGGCTTAGGGTACGGGTTCGGGGTGGGGTTCGGGTACGGCGTAGTGTATGGGTTAGAATTAGGGTTAGGGTTAGTGTTAGGGTTAGGTCTCGGTTTGGGTATGTGTTAGCGTTAGGGTAGGGGTTAGGGTTAGGGTAAGCGTTAGAGTTAGGGTAGTTATTAAACCTATCCCACTCTATAGATACACCTTAGCACGTAAAGGAATATTATTTGGGGGTCCAGCCATGGAGAAGAGTTTAGACACTAGGATAAAATAAGAAACACACCCATTATAATGAAATCACATTAGGATTCTCTTTTTAAGCTGTTCCTTAAAACACTAGTGCTTAGGAAATCTACTGGAGGCAGAAGCAGTCAAGGGTAGCCTAGGGTTAGGGTTAGGCTTAGGGTACGGCTTAGGGTACGGCTTAGGGTACGGGTTCGGCGAGGGGTTCGGGTACAGCGTAGGGTATGGGTTAGGCTTAGGGTTAGGGTTAGTGTTAGGGTTAGGGCTCGGTTTAGGGTAAGTGTTAGGGTTCGGGTAGGGGTTAGGGTTAGGGTACGTGATAGGGTTAGGGTAGTTATTAAACCTATCCCACTCTCTAGATACCCCTTAGCACGTAAAGCAATATTATTTGGGGATCCATCCATGGAGAAGAGTTTAGACACTAAGATAATATAAGGAACACACACATTATAAAGAAATCACATTAGGATTCTCTTTTTAAGCTGTTCCTTAAAACACTAGTGCTTAGGAAATCTATTGGAGGCAGAAGCAGTCAAGGTTAGCCTAGGTTTAGGTTGAGGCTTGGGATTAGGCTTAGGGTACGGCTTAGGGTACGGGTTCGGGGAGGGGTTTGGGTACGGCGTAGCGTATGGGTTAGGGTTAGGGTTTGGGTTAGTGTTAGGGTTAGGGCTCCGTTTAGGGTACGGGTTAGGAGTAGGGTACGTGTTAGGGTTAGGGTAGGGGTTAGGGTTAGGGTACGCGTTAGGGTTAGGATAGTTATTAAACCTATCCCACTCTCTAGATACCCCTTAGCACTTAAGGAATATTATTTGGGGATCTAGCCATGGAGAAGAGTTTAGACACTAGGATAAGATAAGGAACACACCCATTATATAAAAATCACATTACGATACTCTTTTTAAGCTGTTCCTTAAAACAGTAGTGCTTAGGAAATCTATTGGAGGCAGAAGCAGTCAAGGGTAGCCTAGGGTTAGGGTTAGGGTTAGGGTTAGGCTTAGGGTTAGGCTTAGGGTACGGCTTAGGGTACGGGTTCGGGGAGGGCTTCGGGTACGGCGTAGGGTATGGGTTAGGGATAGGGTTAGGGTTAGTGTTAGGGTTAGGGCTCGGTTTAGGGTACGGGTTAGGATTAGGGTACGTGTTAGGGTTAGGGTTAGGGTACGCGTTAGGGTTAGGGTAGTTATTAAACCTATCACACTCTCTAGATACCCCTTAGCACGTAAAGCAATATTATTTGGGGGTACATCCATGGAGAAGAGTTTAGACACTAAGATAATATAAGGAACACACCCATTATAAAGAAATCACATTAGGATTCTCTTTTTAAGCTGTTCCTTAAAACACTAGTGCTTAGGAAATCTACTGGAGGCAGAAGCAGTCAAGGGTAGCCTAGGGATAGGGTTAGGCTTAGGGTTAGGCTTAGGGTTAGGCTTAGGGTACGGCTTAGGGTACGGGTTCGGGGAGGGCTTCGGGTACGGCGAAGGGTATGGGTTAGGGTTCGTGTTAGGGTTAGTGTTAGAGTTAGGGCTCGGTTTAGGGTACGGTTTAGGATTAGGGTACGTGTTAGGGTTAGGGTAGGGTTTAGGTTTAGGGTACGCGTTAGGGTTAGGGTAGTTATTAAAACTATCCCACTCTCTAGATACCCCTTAGCACCTAAAGAATATTATTTGGGGGTCCAGCCATGGATAAGCGTTTAGACAGTAGGGGAAGATAAGGAACACACCCATTATTAAGAAATCACATTAGGATTCTCTTTTTAAGCTGTTCCTTAAAACACTAGTGCTTAGGAAATCTATTGGAGGCAGAAGCAGTCAAGGGTAGCCTAGGGTTAGGGTTAGGCTTAGGGTTAGGCTTAGGGTACGGTTTCGGGGAGGGCTTCGGGTACGGCGTAGGGTATGGTTTAGGGTTAGGTTTAGGGTTAGTGTTAGGGTTAGGGCTCGGTTTAGGGTACGGGTTAGGATTAGGGTACGTGTTAGGGTTAGGGTAGGCGTTAGGGTTATGGTACGTGTTACGGTTAGGGTAGTTATTAAACCTATCCCACTCTCTAGATACCCCTTAGCACGTAAAGGAATATTATTTGGGGGTCCAGCCATGGAGAAGAGTTTAGACACTAAGATAATATAAGGAACACACCCATTATAAAGAAATCACATTAGGATTCTCTTTTTAAGCTGTTCCTTAAAACACTAGTGCTTAAACATCTATTGGAGGCAGAAGCAGTCAAGGGTAGCCTAGGGTTAGGGTTAGGCTTAGGGTTAGGCTTAGGGTACGGCTTAGGGCACGGTTTCAAGGAGGGGTTCGTGTACGGCGTAGGGTATGGGTTAGGGTTAGGGTTAGGGTTAGTGTTAGGGTTAGGGCTCGGTTTAGTGTACGGGTTAGGATTATGGTACGTGTTAGGGTTAGGGTAGGGGTTAGGGTTAGGGTACGCATTAGGGTTAGGGTAGTTATTAAACCTATCCCACTCTCTAGATACCCCTTAGCACGTCAAGGAATATTATTTGGGGGTCCAGCAATGGAGAAGAGTTTAGACACTAGGATAAGATAAGGAACACACCCATTATAAAGAAATCACATTAGGATTCTCTTTTTAAGCTGTTCCTTAAAACACTAGTGCTCACGAAATCTATTGGAGGCAGAAGCAGTCAAGGGTAGCCTAGGGTTAGGGTTAGGCTTAGGGTTAGGGTTAGGGTATGGCTTAGGGCACGGGTTCGGGGAGGGGTTCGGGTACGGCGTAGTGTATGGGTTAGGCTTAGGGTTAGGGTTAGTGTTAGGGTTAGGGCTCGGTTTAGGGTACGTGTTAGGGTTAGTGTAGGGGATAGGGTTAGGGTACGCGTTAGAGTTAGGGTAGTTATTAAACCTATCCCACTCTCTAGATACACCTTAGCACGTAAAGGAATATTATTTGGGGGTCCATCCATGGAGAAGTGTTTAGACACTAAGATAATATAAGGAACACACACATTATAAAGAAATCACATTAGGATTCTCATTTTAAGCTGTTCCTTAAAACACTAGTGCTTAGGAAATCTATTGGAGGCAGAAGCAGTCAAGGGTAGCAGAGGGTTAGGGTGAGGCTTGGGGTTAGGCTTAGGGTACGTCTTAGGTTATGGGTTCGGGGAGGGGTTTGGGTACGGCGTAGGGTATGGGTTAGGGTTACGGTTTGGGTTAGTGTTAGGGTTAGGGCTCGGTTTAGGGTATGGGTTAGAATTAGGGTATGTTTTAGGGTTAGGGTATGGTTTAGGGTTAGGGTACGCATTAGGGTTAGGGTAGTTATTAAACCTATCCCACTCTCTTGATACCCCTTAGCACGTAAAGGAATATTATTTGGGGGTCCACACGTGGAGAAGAGTTTAGACACTAGGATAAAATAGGGAACACACCCATTATAAAGAAATCACATTAGGATTCTCTTTTTAAGCTGTTCCTTAAAACACTAGTGCTTAGGAAATCTATTGGAGGCAGAAGCAGTCAAGGGTAGCAGAGGGTTAGGGTTAGGCTTAGGGTTAGGCTTAGGGTACGGTTTATGGTACGGGTTCGGGGAGGGCTTCGGATACGGCGTACGGTATGTGTTAGGGTTAGGGTTAGGGTTAGTGTTAGGGTTAGGGCTCGGTTTAGGGTAAGGGTTAGGATTAGGGTACGTGTTAGGGTTAGGGTAGGGGTTAGGGTTAGGGTACGCGTTAGGGTTAGGGTAGTTATTAAAACTATCCCACTCTCTAGATACCCCTTAGAACGTAAAGGAATATTATTTGGGGGTCCAGCCATGGAGAAGAGTTTAGACACAAGGATAAGATAAGGAACACACCCATTATAAAGAAATCACATTAGGATTCTCTTTTTAAGCTGTTCCTTAAAACACTAGTGCTTAGGAAATCTACTGGAGGCAGAAGCAGTCAAGGGTAGCCTAGGGTTAGGGTTAGGCTTAGGGTTAGGCTTAGGGTACGGCTTAGGGTACGGGTTCGGGGAGGGCTTCGGGTACAGCGTAGGGTATGGGTTAGGATAGGGTTAGGGTTACTGTTAGGGTTAGGGCTCGGTTTAGGGTACGGGTTAGGATTAGGGTACGTGTTAGGGTTAGGGTAGGGGTTAGGGTTAGGGTACGCGTTAGGGTTAGGGTAGTTATTAAACCTATCCCACTCTCTAGATACCCCTTAGCACGTAAAGCAATATTATTTGGGGGTACATCCATGGAGAAGAGTTTAGACACTAAGATAATATAAGGAACACACCCATTATAAAGAAATCACATTAGGATTCTCTTTTTAAGCTGTTCCTTAAAACACTAGTGCTTAGGAAATCTACTGGAGGCAGAAGCAGTCAAGGGTAGCCTAGGGTTAGGGTTAGGCTTAGGGTTTGGCTTAGGGTACGGCTTAGGGTACGTGTTCGGTGAGGGCTTCGGGTACGGCGTAGGGTATGGGTTAGGGTTAGGGTTAGGGTTAGTGTTAGGGTTAGGGCTCGGTTTAGGGTACGGTTTAGGATTAGGGTACGTGTTAGGGTCAGGGTAGGGTTTAGGGTTAGGGTACGTGTTAGGGTTAGAGTAGTTATTAAACCTATCCCCTCTCTAGATACCCCTTAGCACGTAAAGGAATATTATTTGGGGGTCCAGCCATGGAGAAGAGTTTAGACACTTGGATAAGATAAGGAACACACCCATTATAAAGAAATCACATTAGGATTCTCTTTTTAAGCTGTTCCTTAAAACACTGGTGTTTAGGAAATCTATTGGAGGCAGAAGCAGTCAAGGGTAGCCTAGGTTTAGGTTGAGGCTTGGTGTTAGGCTTAGGGTACGGCTTAGGGTACGGGTTCGGGGAGGGGTTTGGGTACGGCGTAGCGTATGGGTTAGGGTTAGGGTTTGGGTTAGTGTTAGGGTTAGGGCTCCGTTTAGGGTACGGGTTAGGAGTAGGGTACGTGTTAGGGTTAGGGTAGGGGTTTGGGTTAGGGTACGCGTTAGGGTTAGGGTAGTTATTAAACCTATCCCACTCTCTAGATACCCCTTAGCACTTAAGGAATATTATTTGGGTGTCCAGCCATGGAGAAGAGTTTAGACACTAGGATAAGATAAGGAACACACCCATTATAAAGAAATCACATTAGGATACTCTTTTTAAGCTGTTCCTTAAAACACTAGTGCTTAGGAAATCTATTGGAGGCAGAAGCAGTCAAGGGTAGCCTAGGGATAGGGTTAGGCTTAGGGTTAGGCTTAGGGTACGGCTTAGGGTACGGGTTCGGGGAGGGCTTCGGGTACGGCGTAGGGTATGGGTTAGGGTTAGGGTTAGGGTTAGTGTTAGGGTTAGGTCTCGGTTTAGGGTACGGTTTAGGATTATCTTACGTGTTAGGGTTAGGGTAAGGGTTAGGGTTAGGGTACGTGTTAGGGTTAGGGTAGTTATTAAACCTATCCCCTCTCTAGATACCCCTTAGCACGTAAAGGAATATTATTTGGGGGTCCAGCCATGGAGAAGAGTTTAGACACTAGGAAAAGATAAGGAACACACCCATTATAAAGAAATCACATGAGGATTCTCTTTTTAAGCTGTTCCTTAAAACACTAGTGCTTAGGAAATCTATTGGAGGCAGAAGCAGTCAAGGGTAGCAGAGGGTTAGGGTTAGGCTTAGGGTTAGGCTTAGGGTACGGTTTAGGGTACGGGTTCGGGGAGGGCTTCGGATACGGCGTAGGGTATGGGTTAGGGTTAGGGTTAGTGTTAGGGTTAGGGCTCGGTTTAGGGTAAGGGTTAGGATTAGGGTACGTGTTAGGGTTAGGGTAGGGGTTAGGGTTAGGGTACGCATTAGGGTTAGGGTAGTTATTAAACCTATCCCACTCTCTAGATACCCCTTAGAACGTAAAGGAATATTATTTGGGGGTCCAGCCATGGAGAAGAGTTTAGACACTAGGAAAAGATAAGGAACACACCCATTATAAAGAAATCACATTAGGATTCTCTTTTTAAGCTGTTCCTTAAAACACTAGTGCTTAGGAAATCTATTGGAGGCAGAAGCAGTCAAGGGTAGCCTAGGGTTAGGGTTAGGCTTAGGGTTAGGGTTAGGGTACGGTTTAGGGTATGGGTTCGAGGAGAGGTTCGGGCACGGCGTAGGGTATGTGTTAGGGTTAGGGTTAGGGTTAGTGTTAGGGTTAGGGCTCGGTTTAGGGTACGGGTTAGGATTAGGGTACGTGTTAGGGTTAGGGTAGGGGTTAGGTTTAGGGTACGAGTTAGGGTTAGGGTAGTTATTAAACCTATCCCACTCTCTAGATACCCCTTAGCACGTAAAGGAATATTATTTGGGGGTCCAGCCATGGAGAAGCGTTTAGACAGTAGGATAAGATAAGGAACACACCCATTATTAAGAAATCACATTAGGATTCTCTTTTTACGCTGTTCCTTAAAACACTAGTGCTTAGGAAATCTATTGGAGGCAGAAGCAGTCAAGGGTAGCCTAGGGTTAGGGTTAGGCTTAGGGTTAGGCTTAGGGTACGGCTTAAGGTACGGGTTCGGGGAGGGCTTCGGGTACGGCGTAAGTTATGGGTTAGGGTTAGGGTTATGGTTAGTGTTAGGGTTAGGGCTCGCTTTAGTGTACGGGTTAGGATTAGGGTACATGTTAGGGTTAGGGTAGGGGTTAGGGTTAGGGTACGCGTTAGGGTTAGGTTAGTGATTAAACCTATCCCACTCTCTAGATACCCCTTAGCACGTAAAGGAATATTATTTGGTGGTCCAGCCATGGAGAAGAGTTTAGACACTAGGATAATATAAGGAACACACCCATTATAAAGAAATCACATTAGGATTCTCTTTTTAAGCTGTTCCTTAAAACACTAGTGCTTAGGAAATCTACTGGAGGCAGAAGCAGTCAAGGGTAGCCTAGGGTTAGGGTTAGGCTTAGGGTTAGGCTTAGGGTACGGCTTAGGGTACGTGTTCGGTGAGGGCTTCGGGTACGGCGTAGGGTATGGGTTAGGGTTAGGGTTAGGGTTAGTGTTAGGGTTAGGGCTCGGTTTAGGGTACGGTTTAGGATTAGGGTACGTGTTAGGGTCAGGGTAGGGTTTAGGGTTAGGGTACGTGTTAGGGTTAGGGTAGTTATTAAACCTCTCCCCTTTCTAGATACCCCTTAGCACGTAAGGGAATATTATTTGGGGGTCCAGCCATGGAGAAGAGTTTAGACACTAGGATAAGATAAGGAACACACCCATTATAAAGAAATCTCATTAGGATTCTCTTTTTAAGCTGTTCCTTAAAACACTAGTGCTTAGGAAATCTATTGGAGGCAGAAGCAGTCAAGGGTAGCCTAGGGTTAGTGTTAGGCTTAGGGTTAGGCTTAGGGTACGGCTTAGGGAACGGGTTCGGGGAGGGCTTCGGGTACGGCGTAGGGTATGGGTTAGGGATATTGTTAGGGTTAATGTTAGGGTTAGGGCTCGGTTTAGGGTACGGTTTAGGATTAGGGTACGTGTTAGGGTTAGGGTAGGGGTTAGGGTTAGGGTACGTGTTAGGGTTAGGGTAGTTATTAAACCTATCCCCTCTCTAGATACCCCTTAGCACGTAAAGGAATATTATTTGGGGGTCCAGCCATGGAGAAGAGTTTGGACACTAGGATAAGATAAGGAACACACCCATTATAAAGAAATCACATTAGGATTCTCTTTTTAAGCTTTTCCTCAAAACACTGGTGCTTAGGAAATCTATTGGAGGCAGAAGCAGTCAAGGGTAGCCTAGGGTTAGGGTTAGGCTTAGGGTTAGGCTTAGGGTACGGTTTCGGGGAGGGCTTCGGGTACGGCGTAGGGTATGGTTTAGGGTTAGGTTTAGGGTTAGTGTTAGGGTTAGGGCTCGGTTTAGGGTACGGGTTAGGATTAGGGTACGTGTTAGGGTTAGGGTAGGCGTTAGGGTTATGGTACGTGTTACGGTTAGGGTAGTTATTAAACCTATCCCACTCTCTAGATACCCCTTAGCACGTAAAGGAATATTATTTGGGGGTCCAGCCATGGAGAAGAGTTTAGACACTAAGATAATATAAGGAACACACCCATTATAAAGAAATCACATTAGGATTCTCTTTTTAAGCTGTTCCTTAAAACACTAGTGCTTAAACATCTATTGGAGGCAGAAGCAGTCAAGGGTAGCCTAGGGTTAGGGTTAGGCTTAGGGTTAGGCTTAGGGTACGGCTTAGGGCACGGTTAAAAGGAGGGGTTCGGGTACGGCGTAGGGTATGGGTTAGGGTTAGGGTTAGGGTTAGTGTTAGGGTTAGGGCTCGGTTTAGTGTACGGGTTAGGATTATGGTACGTGTTAGGGTTAGGGTAGGGGTTAGGGTTAGGGTACGCATTAGGGTTAGGGTAGTTATTAAACCTATCCCACTCTCTAGATACCCCTTAGCACGTCAAGGAATATTATTTGGGGGTCCAGCAATGGAGAAGAGTTTAGACACTAGGATAAGATAAGGAACACACCCATTATAAAGAAATCACATTAGGATTCTCTTTTTAAGCTGTTCCTTAAAACACTAGTGCTCACGAAATCTATTGGAGGCAGAAGCAGTCAAGGGTAGCCTAGGGTTAGGGTTAGGCTTAGGGTTAGGGTTAGGGTATGGCTTAGGGCACGGGTTCGGAGAGGGGTTCGGGTACGGCGTAGTGTATGGGTTAGGCTTAGGGTTAGGGTTAGTGTTAGGGTTAGGGCTCGGTTTAGGGTACGTGTTAGGGTTAGTGTAGGGGATAGGGTTAGGGTACGCGTTAGAGTTAGGGTAGTTATTAAACCTATCCCACTCTCTAGATACACCTTAGCACGTAAAGGAATATTATTTGGGGGTCCATCCATGGAGAAGTGTTTAGACACTAAGATAATATAAGGAACACACACATTATAAAGAAATCACATTAGGATTCTCATTTTAAGCTGTTCCTTAAAACACTAGTGCTTAGGAAATCTATTGGAGGCAGAAGCAGTCAAGGGTAGCAGAGGGTTAGGGTGAGGCTTGGGGTTAGGCTTAGGGTACGTCTTAGGTTATGGGTTCGGGGAGGGGTTTGGGTACGGCGTAGGGTATGGGTTAGGGTTACGGTTTGGGTTAGTGTTAGGGTTAGGGCTCGGTTTAGGGTATGGGTTAGAATTAGGGTATGTTTTAGGGTTAGGGTATGGTTTAGGGTTAGGGTACGCATTAGGGTTAGGGTAGTTATTAAACCTATCCCACTCTCTTGATACCCCTTAGCACGTAAAGGAATATTATTTGGGGGTCCAGACGTGGAGAAGAGTTTAGACACTAGGATAAAATAAGGAACACACCCATTATAAAGAAATCACATTAGGATTCTCTTTTTAAGCTGTTCCTTAAAACACTAGTGCTTAGGAAATCTATTGGAGGCAGAAGCAGTCAAGGGTAGCAGAGGGTTAGGTTTAGGCTTAGGGTTAGGCTTAGGGTACGGTTTAGGGTACGGGTTCGGGGAGGGCTTCGGATACGGCGTACGGTATGTGTTAGGGTTAGGGTTAGGGTTAGTGTTAGGGTTAGGGCTCGGTTTAGGGTAAGGGTTAGGATTAGGGTACGTGTTAGGGTTAGGGTAGGGGTTAGGGTTAGGGTACGCGTTAGGGTTAGGGTAGTTATTAAAACTATCCCACTCTCTAGATACCCCTTAGAACGTAAAGGAATATTATTTGGGTGTCCAGCCATGGAGAAGAGTTTAGACACAAGGATAAGATAAGGAACACACCCATTATAAAGAAATCACATTAGGATTCTCTTTTTAAGCTGTTCCTTAAAACACTAGTGCTTAGGAAATCTACTGGAGGCAGAAGCAGTCAAGGGTAGCCTAGGGTTAGGGTTAGGCTTAGGGTTAGGCTTAGGGTACGGCTTAGGGTACGGGTTCGGGGAGGGCTTCGGGTACAGCGTAGGGTATGGGTTAGGATAGGGTTAGGGTTACTGTTAGGGTTAGGGCTCGGTTTAGGGTACGGGTTAGGATTAGGGTACGTGTTAGGGTTAGGGTAGGGGTTAGGGTTAGGGTACGCGTTAGGGTTAGGGTAGTTATTAAACCTATCCCACTCTCTAGATACCCCTTAGCACGTAAAGCAATATTATTTGGGGGTCCATCCAATGGAGAAGAGTTTAGACACTAAGATAATATAAGGAACACACACATTATAAAGAAATCACATTAGGATTCTCTTTTTAAGCTGTTCCTTAAAACACTAGTGCTTAAAAATCTATTGGAGGCTGAAGCAGTCAAGGGTAGCCTAGGGTTAGGATTAGGCTTAGGGTTAGGCTTAGGGTACGGCTTAGGGTACGGGTTCGGTGAGGGCTTCGGGTACGGCGTAGGGTATGGGTTAGGGTTAGGGTTAGTGTTAGGGTTAGGGCTCGGTTTAGGGTACGTTTTAGAATTAGGGTACGTGTTAGGGTTAGGGTAGGGGTTAGGGTTAGGGTACGTGTTAGGGTTAGGGTAGTTATTAAACCTATCGCCTCTCTAGTTACCCCTTAGCACGTAAAGGAATATTACTTGGGGGTCCAGCCATGGAGAAGAGTTTAGACACTAAGATAATATAAGGAACACACAAATTATAAAGAAATCACATTAGGATACTCTTTTTAAGCTGTTCCTTAAAACACTAGTGCTTAGGAAATCTATTGGAGGCAGAAGCAGTCAAGGGTAGCCTAGGGTTAGGGTTAGGCTTAGGGTTAGGCTTAGGGTACGGCTTAGGGTACGGGTTCGGGGAGGGCTTCGGGTACGGCGAAGGGTATGGGTTAAGGTTAGGGTTAGGGTTAGTGTTAGGGTTAGGGCTCGGATTAGGTTATGGGTTAGGATTAGGGTACGTGTTAGGGTTAGGGTAGGGGTTAGGGTTAGGGTACGCGTTAGGGTTACGGTAGTTATTAAACCTATCCCACTCTCTAGATACCCCTTTGCACGTAAAGGAATATTATTTGGGTGTCCAGCCATGGAGAAGAGTTTAGACACTAGGATAAGATAAGGAACACACTCATTATAAAGAAATCACATTAGGATTCTCTTTTTAAGCTGTTCCTTAAAACACTAGTGCATAGGAAATCTATTGGAGGCAGAAGCAGTCAAGGGTAGCCTAGGGTTAGGGTTAGGCTTAGGGTTAGGGTTAGGGTACGGCTTAGGGTATGGGTTCGGGGAGAGGTTCGGGCACGGCGTAGGGTATGGGTTAGGGTTAGGGTTAGGGTTAGTGTTAGGGTTAGGGCTCGGTTTAGGGTACGGGTTAGGATTAGGGTACGTGTTAGGGTTAGGGTAGGGGTTAGGTTTAGGGTACGCGTTAGGGTTAGGGTAGTTATTAAACCTATCCCACTCTCTAGATACCCCTTAGCACGTAAAGGAATATTATTTGGGGGTCCAGCCATGGAGAAGAGTTTAGACACTAGGATAAGATAAGGAACACACCCATTATAAAGAAATCACATTAGGATTCTCTATTTAAGCTGATCCTTAAAACACTAGTGCTTAGTAAATCTATTGGAGGCAGAAGCAGTCAAGGGTAGCCTAGGGTTATGGTTAGGCTTAGGGTACGGCTTAAGGTACGGGTTCGGGGAGGGCTTCGGGTACGGCGTATGTTATGGGTTAGGGTTAGGGTTATGGTTAGTGTTAGGGTTAGGGCTCGCTTTAGTGTACGGGTTAGGATTAGCTTACATGTTAGGGTTAGGGTAGGGGTTAGGCTTAGGGTACGGCTTACGGTACGGGTTCGGTGAGGGCTTCGGGTACGGCGTAAGGTATGGGTTAGGGTTAGGGTTAGTGTTAGGGTTAGGGCTCGGTTTAGGGTACGTTTTAGAATTAGGGTACGTGTTAGGGTTAGGGTAGGGGTTAGGGTTAGGTTACGTGTTAGGGTTAGGGTAGTTATTAAACCTATCGCCTCTCTAGTTACCCCTTAGCACGTAAAGGAATATTACTTGGGGGTCCAGCCATGGAGAAGAGTTTAGACACTAAGATAATATAAGGAACACACACATTATAAAGAAATCACATTAGGATTCTCTTTTTAAGCTGTTCCTTAAAACACTAGTGCTTAGGAAATCTATTGGAGGCAGAAGCAGTCAAGGGTAGCCTAGGTTTAGGTTGAGGCTTGGGGTTAGGCTTAGGGTACGGCTTAGGATACGGGTTCGGGGAGGGGTTTGGGTACGGCGTAGCGTATGGGTTAGGGTTAGGGTTTGGGTTAGTGTTAGGGTTAGGGCTCCGTTTAGGTTACGGGTTAGGATTAGGGTACGTGTTAGGGTTAGGGTAGGGGTTAGGGTTAGGTTACGCGTTAGGGTTAGGGTAGTTATTAAACCTATCCCACTCTCTAGATACCCCTTAGCACGTAAAGGAATATTATATGGGGGTCCAGCCATGGAGAAGAGTTTAGACACTAGGATAAGATAAGGAAAACACCCATTATAAAGAAATCACATTAGGTTACTCTTTTTAAGCTGTTCCTTAAAACACTAGTGCTTAGGAAATCTATTGGAGGCAGAAGCAGTCAAGGGTAGCCTAGGGTTAGGGTTAGGCTTAGGGTTAGGTTTAGGGTACGGCTTAGGGTACGGGTTCGGGGAGGGCTTCGGGTACGGCGTAGGGTATGGGTTAGGGATAGGGTTAGGGTTAGTGTTAGGGTTAGGGCTCGGTTTAGGGTACGGGTTAGGATTAGGGTACGTGTTAGGGTTAGGGTAGGGGTTAGGGTTAGGGTACGCGTTAGGGTTAGGGTAGTTATTAAACCTATCCCACTCTCTAGATACCCCTTAGCACGTAAAGCAATATTATTTGGGGGTCCATCCAATGGAGAAGAGTTTAGACACTAAGATAATATAAGGAACACACACATTATAAAGAAATCACATTAGGATTCTCTTTTTAAGCTGTTCCTTAAAACACTAGTGCTTAAAAATCTATTGGAGGCTGAAGCAGTCAAGGGTAGCCTAGGGTTAGGGTTAGGCTTAGGGTTAGGCTTAGGGTACGGCTTAGGGTACGGGTTCGGTGAGGGCTTCGGGTACGGCGTAGGGTATGGGTTAGGGTTAGGGTTAGGGTTAGTGTTAGGGTTAGGGCTCGGTTTAGGGTACGTTTTAGAATTAGTGTACGTGTTAGGGTTAGGGTAGGGGTTAGGGTTAGGGTACGTGTTAGGGTTAGGGTAGTTATTAAACCTATCGCCTCTCTAGTTACCCCTTAGCACGTAAAGGAATATTACTTGGGGGTCCAGCCATGGAGAAGAGTTTAGACACTAAGATAATATAAGGAACACACACATTATAAAGAAATCACATTAGGATACTCTTTTTAAGCTGTTCCTTAAAACACTAGTGCTTAGGAAATCTATTGGAGGCAGAAGCAGTCAAGGGTAGCCTAGGGTTAGGGTTAGGCTTAGGGTTAGGCTTAGGGTACGGCTTAGCGTACGGGTTCGGGGAGGGCTTCGGGTACGGCGAAGGGTATGGGTTAAGGTTAGGGTTAGGGTTAGTGTTAGGGTTAGGGCTCGGATTAGGTTATGGGTTAGGATTAGGGTACGTGTTAGGGTTAGGGTAGGGGTTAGGGTTAGGGTACGCGTTAGGGTTACGGTAGTTATTAAACCTATCCCACTCTCTAGATACCCCTTTGCACGTAAAGGAATATTATTTGGGTGTCCAGCCATGGAGAAGAGTTTAGACACTAGGATAAGATAAGGAACACACTCATTATAAAGAAATCACATTAGGATTCTCTTTTTAAGCTGTTCCTTAAAACACTAGTGCTTAGGAAATCTATTGGAGGCAGAAGCAGTCAAGGGTAGCCTAGGGTTAGGGTTAGGCTTAGGGTTAGGGTTAGGGTACGTCTTAGGGTATGGGTTCGGGGAGAGGTTCGGGCACGGCGTAGGGTATGGGTTAGGGTTAGGGTTAGGGTTAGTGTTAGGGTTAGGGCTCGGTTTAGGGTACGGGTTAGGATTAGGGTACGTGTTAGGGTTAGGGTAGGGGTTAGGTTTAGGGTACGCGTTAGGGTTAGGGTAGTTATTAAACCTATCCCACTCTCTAGATACCCCTTAGCACGTAAAGGAATATTATTTGGGGGTCCAGCCATGGAGAAGAGTTTAGACACTAGGATAAGATAAGGAACACACCCATTATAAAGAAATCACATTAGGATTCTCTTTTTAAGCTGTTCCTTAAAACACTAGTGTTTAGGAAATCTATTGGAGGCAGAAGCAGTCAAGGGTAGCCTAGGGTTAGGGTTAGGCTTAGGGTACGGCTTAAGGTACGGGTTCGGGGAGGGCTTCGGGTACGGCGTATGTTATGGGTTAGGGTTAAGGTTATGGTTAGTGTTAGGGTTAGGGCTCGCTTTAGTGTACGGGTTAGGATTAGCTTACATGTTAGGGTTAGGGTAGGGGTTAGGCTTAGGGTACGGCTTAGGGTACGGGTTCGGTGAGGGCTTCGGGTACGGCGTAAGGTATGGGTTAGGATTAGGGTTAGGGTTAGTGTTAGGGTTAGGGCTCGGTTTAGGGTACGTTTTAGAATTAGGGTACGTGTTAGGGTTAGGGTAGGGGTTAGGGTTAGGGTACGTGTTAGGGTTAGGGTAGTTATTAAACCTATCGCCTCTCTAGTTACCCCTTAGCACGTAAAGGAATATTACTTGGGGGTCCAGCCATGGAGAAGAGTTTAGACACTAAGATAATATAAGGAACACACACATTATAAAGAAATCACATTAGGATTCTCTTTTTAAGCTGTTCCTTAAAACACTAGTGCTTAGGAAATCTATTGGAGGCAGAAGCAGTCAAGGGTAGCCTAGGTTTAGGTTGAGGCTTGGGGTTAGGCTTAGGGTACGGCTTAGGATACGGGTTCGGGGAGGGGTTTGGGTACGGCGTAGCGTATGGGTTAGGGTTAGGGTTTGGGTTAGTGTTATGGTTAGGGCTCCGTTTAGGTTACGGGTTAGGATTAGGGTACGTGTTAGGGTTAGGGTAGGGGTTAGGGTTAGGTTACGCGTTAGGGTTAGGGTAGTTATTAAACCTATCCCACTCTCTAGATACCCCTTAGCACGTAAAGGAATATTATTTGGGGGTCCAGCCATGGAGAAGAGTTTAGACACTAGGATAAGATAAGGAACACACCCATTATAAAGAAATCACATTAGGTTACTCTTTTTAAGCTGTTCCTTAAAACACTAGTGCTTAGGAAATCTATTGGAGGCAGAAGCAGTCAAGGGTAGCCTAGGGTTAGGGTTAGGCTTAGGGTTAGGTTTAGGGTACGGCTTAGGGTACGGGTTCGGGGAGGGCTTCGGGTACGGCGTAGGGTATGGGTTAGGGATAGGGTTAGGGTTAGTGTTAGGGTTAGGGCTCGGTTTAGGGTACGGGTTAGGATTAGGGTACGTGTTAGGGTTAGGGTAGGGGTTAGGGTTAGGGTACGCGTTAGGGTTAGGGTAGTTATTAAACCTATCCCACTCTCTAGATACCCCTTAGCACGTAAAGCAATATTATTTGGGGGTCCATCCAATGGAAAAGAGTTTAGACACTAAGATAATAGAAGGAACACACACATTATAAAGAAATCACATTAGGATTCTCTTTTTAAGCTGTTCCTTAAAACACTAGTGCTTAAAAATCTATTGGAGGCTGAAGCAGTCAAGGGTAGCCTAGGGTTAGGGTTAGGCTTAGGGTTAGGCTTAGGGTACGGCTTAGGGTACGGGTTCGGTGAGGGCTTCAGGTATGGCGTAGGGTATGGGTTAGGGTTAGGGTTAGGGTTAGTGTTAGGGTTAGGGCTCGGTTTAGGGTACGTTTTAGAATTGGGGTACGTGTTAGGGTTAGGGTAGGGGTTAGGGTTAGGGTACGTGTTAGGGTTAGGGTAGTTATTAAACCTATCGCCTCTCTAGTTACCCCTTAGCACGTAAAGGAATATTACTTGGGGGTCCAGCCATGGAGAAGAGTTTAGACACTAAGATAATATAAGGAACACACACATTATAAAGAAATCACATTAGGATTCTCTTTTTAAGCTGTTCCTTAAAACACTAGTGCTTAGGAAATCTATTGGAGGCAGAAGCAGTCAAGGGTAGCCTAGGTTTAGGTTGAGGCTTGGGGTTAGGCTTAGGGTACGGCTTAGGATACGGGTTCGGGGAGGGGTTTGGGTACGGCGTAGCGTATGGGTTAGGGTTAGGGTTTGGGTTAGTGTTAGGGTTAGGGCTCCGTTTAGGGTACGGGTTAGGATTAGGGTACGTGTTAGGGTTAGGGTAGGGGTTAGGGTTAGGTTACGCGTTAGGTTTAGGGTAGTTATTAAACCTATCCCACTCTCTATATACCCCTTAGCACGTAAAGTAATATTATTTGGGGGTCCAGCCATGGAGAAGAGTTTAGACAATAGGATAAGATAAGGAACACACCCATTATAAAGAAATCACATTAGGATACTCTTTTTAAGCTGTTCCTTAAAACACTAGTGCTTAGGAAATCTATTGGAGGCAGAAGCAGTGAAGGGTAGCCTAGGGTTAGGGTTAGGCTTAGGGTTAGGGTTAGGGTACGGCTTAGGTTATGGGTTCGGGGAGAGGTTCGGGCACGGCGTAGGGTATGGGTTAGGGTTAGGGTTAGGGTTAGTGTTAGGGTTAGGGCTCGGTTTAGGGTACGGGTTAGGATTAGGGTACGTGTTAGGGTTAGGGTAGGGGTTAGGTTTAGGGTACGCGTTAGGGTTAGGGTAGTTATTAAACCTATCCCACTCTCCAAATTCCCCTTAGCACGTAAAGGAATATTATTTGGGGGTCCAGCCATGGAGAAGAGTTTAGACACTAGGATAAGATAAGGAACACACCCATTATAAATAAATCACATTAGGATTCTCTTTTTAAGCTGTTCCTTAAAACACTAGTGCTTAGGAAATCTATTGGAGGCAGAAGCAGTCAAGGGTAGCCTAGGGTTAGGGTTAAGCTTAGGGTTAGGCTTAGGGTACGGCTTAGGGTACGGGTTCGGGGAGGGCTTCGGGTACGGCGAAGGGTATGGGTTAAGGTTAGGGTTAGGGTTAGTGTTAGGGTTAGGGCTCGGATTAGGTTATGGGTTAGGATTAGGGTACGTGTTAGGGTTAGGGTAGGGGTTAGGGTTAGGGTACGCGTTAGGGTTAGGGTAGTTATTAAACCTATCCCACTCTCTAGATACCCCTTAGCACGTAAAGGAATATTATTTGGGGGTCCAGCCATGGAGAAGAGTTTAGACACTAGGATAAGATAAGGAACACACTCATTATAAAGAAATCACATTAGGATTCTCTTTTTAAGCTGTTCCTTAAAACACTAGTGCTTAGGAAATCTATTGGAGGCCGAAGCAGTCAAGGGTAGCCTAGGGTTAGGGTTAGTCTAAGGTTAGGGTTAGGGTACCTCTTAGGGTATGGGTTCGGGGAGAGGTTCGGGCACGGCGTAGGGTATGGGTTAGGGTTAGGGTTAGGGTTAGTGTTAGGGTTAGGGCTCGGTTTAGGGTACGGGTTAGGATTAGGGTACGTGTTAGGGTTAGGGTATGGGTTAGTGTTAGGGTACCCGTTAGGGTTAGGGTAGTAATTAAACCTATCCCACTCACTAGATACCCCTTAGCACGTAAAGGAATATTATTTGGGGTTCCAGCCATGGAAAAGAGTTTAGACACTAGGATTAGATAAGGAACACACCCATTATAAAGAAATCACATTAGGATTCTCTTTTTAAGCTGTTCCTTAAAACACTAGTGCTTAGGAAATCTATTGGAGGCAGAAGCAGTCAAGGATAGCCAAGGGTTAGGGTTAGGCTTAGGGTTAGGCTTAGGGTACGGCTTAGGGTACGGGTTCGGGGAGGGGTTTGGGTACGGCGTAGCGTATGGGTTAGGGTTAGGGTTTGGGTTAGTGTTAGGGTTAGGGCTCCGTTTAGGGTACGGGTTAGGATTAGGGTACGTGTTAGGGTTAGGGTAGGGGTTAGGGTTAGGGTACGCGTTAGGGTGAGGGTAGTTATTAAACCTATCCCACTCTCTAGATACCCCTTAGCACGTAAAGGAATATTATTTGGGGGTCCAGCCATGGAGAAGAGTTTAGACACTAGGATAAGATAAGGAACACACCCATTATGGAGAAATCACATTAGGATACTCTTTTTAAGCTGTTCCTTAAAACACTAGTGCTTAGGAAATATATTGGAGGCAGAAGCAGTCAAGGGTAGCCTAGGGTTAGGGTTAGGCTTAGGGTTAGGCTTAGGGTACGGCTTAGGGTACGGGTTCGGGGAGGGCTTCGGGTACGGCGAAGGGTATGGGTTAAGGTTAGGGTTAGGGTTAGTGTTAGGGTTAGGGCTCGGATTAGGTTATGGGTTAGGATTAGGGTACGTGTTAGGGTTAGGGTAGGGGTTAGGGTTAGGGTACGCGTTAGGGTTAGGGTAGTTATTAAACCTATCCCACTCTCTAGATACCCCTTAGCACGTAAAGGAATATCATTTGGGGGTCCAGCCATGGAGAAGAGTTTAGACACTAGGATAAGATAAGGAACACACTCATTATAAAGAAATCACATTAGGATTCTCTTTTTAAGCTGTTCCTTAAAACACTAGTGCTTAGGAAATCTATTGGAGGCAGAAGCAGTCAAGGGTAGCCTAGGGTTAGGGTTAGGCTTAGGGTTAGGGTTAGGGTACGGCTTAGGTTATGGGTTCGGGGAGAGGTTCGGGCACGGCGTAGGGTATGGGTTAGGGTTAGGGTTAGGGTTAGTGTTAGGGTTAGGGCTCGGTTTAGGGTACGGGTTAGGATTAGGGTACGTGTTAGGGTTAGGGTAGGCGTTAGGGTTATGGTACGTGTTACGGTTAGGGTAGTTATTAAACCTATCCCACTCTCTAGATACCACTTAGCACGTAAAGGAATATTATTTGGGGGTCCAGCCATGGAGAAGAGTTTAGACACTAAGATAATATAAGGAACACACCCATTATAAAGAAATCACATTAGGATTCTCTTTTTAAGCTGTTCCTTAAAACACTAGTGCTTAAACATCTATTGGAGGCAGAAGCAGTCAAGGGTAGCCTAGGGTTAGGGTTAGGCTTAGGGTTAGGCTTAGGGTACGGCTTAGGGCACGGTTTCAAGGAGGGGTTCGTGTACGGCGTAGGGTATGGGTTAGGGTTAGGGTTAGGGTTAGTGTTAGGGTTAGGGCTCGGTTTAGTGTACGGGTTAGGATTATGGTACGTGTTAGGGTTAGGGTAGGGGTTAGGGTTAGGGTACGCATTAGGGTTAGGGTAGTTATTAAACCTATCCCACTCTCTAGATACCCCTTAGCACGTCAAGGAATATTATTTGGGGGTCCAGCAATGGAGAAGAGTTTAGACACTAGGATAAGATAAGGAACACACCCATTATAAAGAAATCACATTAGGATTCTCTTTTTAAGCTGTTCCTTAAAACACTAGTGCTCACGAAATCTATTGGAGGCAGAAGCAGTCAAGGGTAGCCTAGGGTTAGGGTTAGGCTTAGGGTTAGGGTTAGGGTATGGCTTAGGGCACGGGTTCGGGGAGGGGTTCGGGTACGGCGTAGTGTATGGGTTAGGCTTAGGGTTAGGGTTAGTGTTAGGGTTAGGGCTCGGTTTAGGGTACGTGTTAGGGTTAGTGTAGGGGATAGGGTTAGGGTACGCGTTAGAGTTAGGGTAGTTATTAAACCTATCCCACTCTCTAGATACACCTTAGCACGTAAAGGAATATTATTTGGGGGTCCATCCATGGAGAAGTGTTTAGACACTAAGATAATATAAGGAACACACACATTATAAAGAAATCACATTAGGATTCTCATTTTAAGCTGTTCCTTAAAACACTAGTGCTTAGGAAATCTATTGGAGGCAGAAGCAGTCAAGGGTAGCAGAGGGTTAGGGTGAGGCTTGGGGTTAGGCTTAGGGTACGTCTTAGGTTATGGGTTCGGGGAGGGGTTTGGGTACGGCGTAGGGTATGGGTTAGGGTTACGGTTTGGGTTAGTGTTAGGGTTAGGGCTCGGTTTAGGGTATGGGTTAGAATTAGGGTATGTTTTAGGGTTAGGGTATGGTTTAGGGTTAGGGTACGCATTAGGGTTAGGGTAGTTATTAAACCTATCCCACTCTCTTGATACCCCTTAGCACGTAAAGGAATATTATTTGGGGGTCCAGACGTGGAGAAGAGTTTAGACACTAGGATAAAATAGGGAACACACCCATTATAAAGAAATCACATTAGGATTCTCTTTTTAAGCTGTTCCTTAAAACACTAGTGCTTAGGAAATCTATTGGAGGCAGAAGCAGTCAAGGGTAGCAGAGGGTTAGGGTTAGGCTTAGGGTTAGGCTTAGGGTACGGTTTAGGGTACGGGTTCGGGGAGGGCTTCGGATACGGCGTACGGTATGTGTTAGGGTTAGGGTTAGGGTTAGTGTTAGGGTTAGGGCTCGGTTTAGGGTAAGGGTTAGGATTAGGGTACGTGTTAGGGTTAGGGTAGGGGTTAGGGTTAGGGTACGCGTTAGGGTTAGGGTAGTTATTAAAACTATCCCACTCTCTAGATACCCCTTAGAACGTAAAGGAATATTATTTGGGGGTCCAGCCATGGAGAAGAGTTTAGACACAAGGATAAGATAAGGAACACACCCATTATAAAGAAATCACATTAGGATTCTCTTTTTAAGCTGTTCCTTAAAACACTAGTGCTTAGGAAATCTACTGGAGGCAGAAGCAGTCAAGGGTAGCCTAGGGTTAGGGTTAGGCTTAGGGTTAGGCTTAGGGTACGGCTTAGGGTACGGGTTCGGGGAGGGCTTCGGGTACAGCGTAGGGTATGGGTTAGGATAGGGTTAGGGTTACTGTTAGGGTTAGGGCTCGGTTTAGGGTACGGGTTAGGATTAGGGTACGTGTTAGGGTTAGGGTAGGGGTTAGGGTTAGGGTACGCGTTAGGGTTAGGGTAGTTATTAAACCTATCCCACTCTCTAGATACCCCTTAGCACGTAAAGCAATATTATTTGGGGGTACATCCATGGAGAAGAGTTTAGACACTAAGATAATATAAGGAACACACCCATTATAAAGAAATCACATTAGGATTCTCTTTTTAAGCTGTTCCTTAAAACACTACTGCTTAGGAAATCTACTGGAGGCAGAAGCAGTCAAGGGTAGCCTAGGGTTAGGGTTAGGCTTAGGGTTTGGCTTAGGGTACGGCTTAGGGTACGTGTTCGGTGAGGGCTTCGGGTACGGCGTAGGGTATGGGTTAGGGTTAGGGTTAGGGTTAGTGTTAGGGTTAGGGCTCGGTTTAGGGTACGGTTTAGGATTAGGGTACGTGTTAGGGTCAGGGTAGGGTTTAGGGTTAGGGTACGTGTTAGGGTTAGAGTAGTTATTAAACCTATCCCCTCTCTAGATACCCCTTAGCACGTAAAGGAATATTATTTGGGGGTCCAGCCATGGAGAAGAGTTTAGACACTAGGATAAGATAAGGAACACACCCATTATAAAGAAATCACATTAGGATTCTCTTTTTAAGCTGTTCCTTAAAACACTGGTGCTTAGGAAATCTATTGGAGGCAGAAGCAGTCAAGGGTAGCCTAGGTTTAGGTTGAGGCTTGGTGTTAGGCTTAGGGTACGGCTTAGGGTACGGGTTCGGGGAGGGGTTTGGGTACGGCGTAGCGTATGGGTTAGGGTTAGGGTTTGGGTTAGTGTTAGGGTTAGGGCTCCGTTTAGGGTACGGGTTAGGAGTAGGGTACGTGTTAGGGTTAGGGTAGGGGTTTGGGTTAGGGTACGCGTTAGGGTTAGGGTAGTTATTAAACCTATCCCACTCTCTAGATACCCCTTAGCACTTAAGGAATATTATTTGGGTGTCCAGCCATGGAGAAGAGTTTAGACACTAGGATAAGATAAGGAACACACCCATTATAAAGAAATCACATTAGGATACTCTTTTTAAGCTGTTCCTTAAAACACTAGTGCTTAGGAAATCTATTGGAGGCAGAAGCAGTCAAGGGTAGCCTAGGGATAGGGTTAGGCTTAGGGTTAGGCTTAGGGTACGGCTTAGGGTACGGGTTCGGGGAGGGCTTCGGGTACGGCGTAGGGTATGGGTTAGGGTTAGGGTTAGGGTTAGTGTTAGGGTTAGGTCTCGGTTTAGGGTACGGTTTAGGATTATCTTACGTGTTAGGGTTAGGGTAGGGGTTAGGGTTAGGGTACGTGTTAGGGTTAGGGTAGTTATTAAACCTATCCCCTCTCTAGATACCCCTTAGCACGTAAAGGAATATTATTTGGGTGTCCAGCCATGGAGAAGAGTTTAGACACTAGGATAAGGTAAGGAACACACCCATTATAAAGAAATCACATTAGGATTCTCTTTTTAAGCTGTTCCTTAAAACACTAGTGCTTAGGAAATCTATTGGAGGCAGAAGCAGTCAAGGGTAGCCTAGGGTTAGGGTTAGGCTTAGGGTGCGGCTTAGGGTACGGGTTCGGGGAGGGCTTCGGGTACGGCGTAGGGTATGGGTTATGGATAGGGTTAGGGTTAGTGTTAGGGTTAAGGCTCGGTTTAGGGTACGGGTTAGGATTAGGGTACGTGTTAGGGTTAGGGTAGTGGTTAGGGTTAGGGTACGCGTTAGGGTTAGGGTAGTTATTAAACCTATCCCACTCTCTAGATACCCCTTAGCACGTAAAGCAATATTATTTGGGGGTCCATCCATGGAGAAGTGTTTAGACACTAGGAAAAGATAAGGAACACACCCATTATAAAGAAATCCCATTAGGATTCTCTTTTTAAGCTGTTCCTTAAAACACTAGTGCTTAGGAAATCTATTGGAGGCAGAAGCAGTCAAGGGTAGCAGAGGGTTAGGGTTAGGCTTAGGGTTAGGCTTAGGGTACGGTTTAGGGTACGGGTTCGGGGAGGGCTTCGGATACGGCGTAGGGTATGGGTTAGGGTTAGGGTTAGTGTTAGGGTTAGGGCTCGGTTTAGGGTAAGGGTTAGGATTAGGGTACGTGTTAGGGTTAGGGTAGGGGTTAGGGTTAGGGTACGCATTAGGGTTAGGGTAGTTATTAAACCTATCCCACTCTCTAGATACCCCTTAGAACGTAAAGGAATATTATTTGGGGGTCCAGCCATGGAGAAGAGTTTAGACACTAGGAAAAGATAAGGAACACACCCATTATAAAGAAATCACATTAGGATTCTCTTTTTAAGCTGTTCCTCAAAACACTAGTGCTTAGGAAATCTATTGGAGGCAGAAGCAGTCAAGGGTAGCCTAGGGTTAGGGTTAGGCTTAGGGTTAGGGTTAGGGTACGGTTTAGGGTATGGGTTCGAGGAGAGGTTCGGGCACGGCGTAGGGTATGTGTTAGGGTTAGGGTTAGGGTTAGTGTTAGGGTTAGGGCTCGGTTTAGGGTACGGGTTAGGATTAGGGTACGTGTTAGGGTTAGGGTAGGGGTTAGGTTTAGGGTACGAGTTAGGGTTAGGGTAGTTATTAAACCTATCCCACTCTCTAGATACCCCTTAGCACGTAAAGGAATATTATTTGGGGGTCCAGCCATGGAGAAGCGTTTAGACAGTAGGATTAGATAAGGAACACACCCATTATTAAGAAATCACATTACGATTCTCTTTTTAAGCTGTTCCTTAAAACACTAGTGCTTAGGAAATCTATTGGAGGCAGAAGCAGTCAAGGGTAGCCTAGGGTTAGGGTTAGGCTTAGGGTTAGGCTTAGGGTACGGCTTAAGGTACGGGTTCGGGGAGGGCTTCGGGTACGGCGTAAGTTATGGGTTAGGGTTAGGGTTATGGTTAGTGTTAGGGTTAGGGCTCGCTTTAGTGTACGGGTTAGGATTAGGGTACATGTTAGGGTTAGGGTAGGGGTTAGGGTTAGGGTACGCGTTAGGGTTAGGTTAGTGATTAAACCTATCCCACTCTCTAGATACCCCTTAGCACGTAAAGGAATATTATTTGGTGGTCCAGCCATGGAGAAGAGTTTAGACACTAGGATAATATAAGGAACACACCCATTATAAAGAAATCACATTAGGATTCTCTTTTTAAGCTGTTCCTTAAAACACTAGTGCTTAGGAAATCTACTGGAGGCAGAAGCAGTCAAGGGTAGCCTAGGGTTAGGGTTAGGCTTAGGGTTAGGCTTAGGGTACGGCTTAGGGTACGTGTTCGGTGAGGGCTTCGGGTACGGCGTAGGGTATGGGTTAGGGTTAGGGTTAGGGTTAGTGTTAGGGTTAGGGCTCGGTTTAGGGTACGGTTTAGGATTAGGGTACGTGTTAGGGTCAGGGTAGGGTTTAGGGTTAGGGTACGTGTTAGGGTTAGGGTAGTTATTAAACCTCTCCCCTCTCTAGATACCCCTTAGCACGTAAGGGAATATTATTTGGGGGTCCAGCCATGGAGAAGAGTTTAGACACTAGGATAAGATAAGGAACACACCCATTATAAAGAAATCTCATTAGGATTCTCTTTTTAAGCTGTTCCTTAAAACACTAGTGCTTAGGAAATCTATTGGAGGCAGAAGCAGTCAAGGGTAGCCTAGGGTTAGTGTTAGGCTTAGGGTTAGGCTTAGGGTACGGCTTAGGGAACGGGTTCGGGGAGGGCTTCGGGTACGGCGTAGGGTATGGGTTAGGGATATTGTTAGGGTTAATGTTAGGGTTAGGGCTCGGTTTAGGGTACGGTTTAGGATTAGGGTACGTGTTAGGGTTAGGGTAGGGGTTAGGGTTAGGGTACGTGTTAGGGTTAGGGTAGTTATTAAACCTATCCCCTCTCTAGATACCCCTTAGCACGTAAAGGAATATTATTTGGGGGTCCAGCCATGGAGAAGAGTTTGGACACTAGGATAAGATAAGGAACACACCCATTATAAAGAAATCACATTAGGATTCTCTTTTTAAGCTTTTCCTCAAAACACTGGTGCTTAGGAAATCTATTGGAGGCAGAAGCAGTCAAGGGTAGCCTAGGGTTAGGGTTAGGCTTAGGGTTAGGCTTAGGGTACGGTTTCGGGGAGGGCTTCGGGTACGGCGTAGGGTATGGTTTAGGGTTAGGTTTAGGGTTAGTGTTAGGGTTAGGGCTCGGTTTAGGGTACGGGTTAGGATTAGGGTACGTGTTAGGGTTAGGGTAGGCGTTAGGGTTATGGTACGTGTTACGGTTAGGGTAGTTATTAAACCTATCCCACTCTCTAGATACCCCTTAGCACGTAAAGGAATATTATTTGGGGGTCCAGCCATGGAGAAGAGTTTAGACACTAAGATAATATAAGGAACACACCCATTATAAAGAAATCACATTAGGATTCTCTTTTTAAGCTGTTCCTTAAAACACTAGTGCTTAAACATCTATTGGAGGCAGAAGCAGTCAAGGGTAGCCTAGGGTTAGGGTTAGGCTTAGGGTTAGGCTTAGGGTACGGCTTAGGGCACGGTTAAAAGGAGGGGTTCGGGTACGGCGTAGGGTATGGGTTAGGGTTAGGGTTAGGGTTAGTGTTAGGGTTAGGGCTCGGTTTAGTGTACGGGTTAGGATTATGGTACGTGTTAGGGTTAGGGTAGGGGTTAGGGTTAGGGTACGCATTAGGGTTAGGGTAGTTATTAAACCTATCCCACTCTCTAGATACCCCTTAGCACGTCAAGGAATATTATTTGGGGGTCCAGCAATGGAGAAGAGTTTAGACACTAGGATAAGATAAGGAACACACCCATTATAAAGAAATCACATTAGGATTCTCTTTTTAAGCTGTTCCTTAAAACACTAGTGCTCACGAAATCTATTGGAGGCAGAAGCAGTCAAGGGTAGCCTAGGGTTAGGGTTAGGCTTAGGGTTAGGGTTAGGGTATGGCTTAGGGCACGGGTTCGGAGAGGGGTTCGGGTACGGCGTAGTGTATGGGTTAGGCTTAGGGTTAGGGTTAGTGTTAGGGTTAGGGCTCGGTTTAGGGTACGTGTTAGGGTTAGTGTAGGGGATAGGGTTAGGGTACGCGTTAGAGTTAGGGTAGTTATTAAACCTATCCCACTCTCTAGATACACCTTAGCACGTAAAGGAATATTATTTGGGGGTCCATCCATGGAGAAGTGTTTAGACACTAAGATAATATAAGGAACACACACATTATAAAGAAATCACATTAGGATTCTCATTTTAAGCTGTTCCTTAAAACACTAGTGCTTAGGAAATCTATTGGAGGCAGAAGCAGTCAAGGGTAGCAGAGGGTTAGGGTGAGGCTTGGGGTTAGGCTTAGGGTACGTCTTAGGTTATGGGTTCGGGGAGGGGTTTGGGTACGGCGTAGGGTATGGGTTAGGGTTACGGTTTGGGTTAGTGTTAGGGTTAGGGCTCGGTTTAGGGTATGGGTTAGAATTAGGGTATGTTTTAGGGTTAGGGTATGGTTTAGGGTTAGGGTACGCATTAGGGTTAGGGTAGTTATTAAACCTATCCCACTCTCTTGATACCCCTTAGCACGTAAAGGAATATTATTTGGGGGTCCAGACGTGGAGAAGAGTTTAGACATTAGGATAAAATAAGGAACACACCCATTATAAAGAAATCACATTAGGATTCTCTTTTTAAGCTGTTCCTTAAAACACTAGTGCTTAGGAAATCTATTGGAGGCAGAAGCAGTCAAGGGTAGCAGAGGGTTAGGTTTAGGCTTAGGGTTAGGCTTAGGGTACGGTTTAGGGTACGGGTTCGGGGAGGGCTTCGGATACGGCGTACGGTATGTGTTAGGGTTAGGGTTAGGGTTAGTGTTAGGGTTAGGGCTCGGTTTAGGGTAAGGGTTAGGATTAGGGTACGTGTTAGGGTTAGGGTAGGGGTTAGGGTTAGGGTACGCGTTAGGGTTAGGGTAGTTATTAAAACTATCCCACTCTCTAGATACCCCTTAGAACGTAAAGGAATATTATTTGGGGGTCCAGCCATGGAGAAGAGTTTAGACACAAGGATAAGATAAGGAACACACCCATTATAAAGAAATCACATTAGGATTCTCTTTTTAAGCTGTTCCTTAAAACACTAGTGCTTAGGAAATCTACTGGAGGCAGAAGCAGTCAAGGGTAGCCTAGGGTTAGGGTTAGGCTTAGGGTTAGGCTTAGGGTACGGCTTAGGGTACGGGTTCGGGGAGGGCTTCGGGTACAGCGTAGGGTATGGGTTAGGATAGGGTTAGGGTTACTGTTAGGGTTAGGGCTCGGTTTAGGGTACGGGTTAGGATTAGGGTACGTGTTAGGGTTAGGGTAGGGGTTAGGGTTAGGGTACGCGTTAGGGTTAGGGTAGTTATTAAACCTATCCCACTCTCTAGATACCCCTTAGCACGTAAAGCAATATTATTTGGGGGTACATCCATGGAGAAGAGTTTAGACACTAAGATAATATAAGGAACACACCCATTATAAAGAAATCACATTAGGATTCTCTTTTTAAGCTGTTCCTTAAAACACTAGTGCTTAGGAAATCTACTGGAGGCAGAAGCAGTCAATGGTAGCCTAGGGTTAGGGTTAGGCTTAGGGTTTGCCTTAGGGTACGGCTTAGGGTACGTGTTCGGTGAGGGCTTCGGGTACGGCGTAGGGTATGGGTTAGGGTTAGGGTTAGGGTTAGTGTTAGGGTTAGGGCTCGGTTTAGGGTACGGTTTAGGATTAGGGTACGTGTTAGGGTCAGGGTAGGGTTTAGGGTTAGGGTACGTGTTAGGGTTAGAGTAGTTATTAAACCTATCCCCTCTCTAGATACCCCTTAGCACGTAAAGGAATATTATTTGGGGGTCCAGCCATGGAGAAGAGTTTAGACACTAGGATAAGATAAGGAACACACCCATTATAAAGAAATCACATTAGGATTCTCTTTTTAAGCTGTTCCTTAAAACACTGGTGCTTAGGAAATCTATTGGAGGCAGAAGCAGTCAAGGGTAGCCTAGGTTTAGGTTGAGGCTTGGTGTTAGGCTTAGGGTACGGCTTAGGGTACGGGTTCGGGGAGGGGTTTGGGTACGGCGTAGCATATGGGTTAGGGTTAGGGTTTGGGTTAGTGTTAGGGTTAGGGCTCCGTTTAGGGTACGGGTTAGGAGTAGGGTACGTGTTAGGGTTAGGGTAGGGGTTTGGGTTAGGGTACGCGTTAGGGTTAGGGTAGTTATTAAACCTATCCCACTCTCTAGATACCCCTTAGCACTTAAGGAATATTATTTGGGTGTCCAGCCATGGAGAAGAGTTTAGACACTAGGATAAGATAAGGAACACACCCATTATAAAGAAATCACATTAGGATACTCTTTTTAAGCTGTTCCTTAAAACACTAGTGCTTAGGAAATCTATTGGAGGCAGAAGCAGTCAAGGGTAGCCTAGGGATAGGGTTAGGCTTAGGGTTAGGCTTAGGGTACGGCTTAGGGTACGGGTTCGGGGAGGGCTTCGGGTACGGCGTAGGGTATGGGTTAGGGTTAGGGTTAGGGTTAGTGTTAGGGTTAGGTCTCGGTTTAGGGTACGGTTTAGGATTATCTTACGTGTTAGGGTTAGGGTAGGGGTTAGGGTTAGGGTACGTGTTAGGGTTAGGGTAGTTATTAAACCTATCCCCTCTCTAGATACCCCTTAGTACGTAAAGGAATATTATTTGGGTGTCCAGCCATGGAGAAGAGTTTAGACACTAGGATAAGATAAGGAACACACCCATTATAAAGAAATCACATTAGGATTCTCTTTTTAAGCTGTTCCTTAAAACACTAGTGCTTAGGAAATCTATTGGAGGCAGAAGCAGTCAAGGGTAGCCTAGGGCAAGGGTTAGGCTTACGGTGCGGCTTAGGGTACGGGTTCGGGGAGGGCTTCGGGTACGGCGTAGGGTATGGGTTATGGATAGGGTTAGGGTTAGTGTTAGGGTTAAGGCTCGGTTTAGGGTACGGGTTAGGATTAGGGTACGTGTTAGGGTTAGGGTAGGGGTTAGGGTTAGGGTACGCTTTAGGGTTAGGGTAGTTATTAAACCTATCCCACTCTCTAGATACCCCTTAGCACGTAAAGCAATATTATTTGGGGGTCCATCCATGGAGAAGTGTTTAGACACTAGGAAAAGATAAGGAACACACCCATTATAAAGAAATCCCATTAGGATTCTCTTTTTAAGCTGTTCCTTAAAACACTAGTGCTTAGGAAATCTATTGGAGGCAGAAGCAGTCAAGGGTAGCAGAGGGTTAGGGTTAGGCTTAGGGTTAGGCTTAGGGTACGGTTTAGGGTACGGGTTCGGGGAGGGCTTCGGATACGGCGTAGGGTATGGGTTAGGGTTAGGGTTAGTGTTAGGGTTAGGGCTCGGTTTAGGGTAAGGGTTAGGATTAGGGTACGTGTTAGGGTTAGGGTAGGGGTTAGGGTTAGGGTACGCATTAGGGTTAGGGTAGTTATTAAACCTATCCCACTCTCTAGATACCCCTTAGAACGTAAAGGAATATTATTTGGGGGTCCAGCCATGGAGAAGAGTTTAGACACTAGGAAAAGATAAGGAACACACCCATTATAAAGAAATCACATTAGGATTCTCTTTTTAAGCTGTTCCTTAAAACACTAGTGCTTAGGAAATCTATTGGAGGCAGAAGCAGTCAAGGGTAGCCTAGGGTTAGGGTTAGGCTTAGGGTTAGGGTTAGGGTACGGTTTAGGGTATGGGTTCGAGGAGAGGTTCGGGCACGGCGTAGGGTATGTGTTAGGGTTAGGGTTAGGGTTAGTGTTAGGGTTAGGGCTCGGTTTAGGGTACGGGTTAGGATTAGGGTACGTGTTAGGGTTAGGGTAGGGGTTAGGTTTAGGGTACGAGTTAGGGTTAGGGTAGTTATTAAACCTATCCCACTCTCTAGATACCCCTTAGCACGTAAAGGAATATTATTTGGGGGTCCAGCCATGGAGAAGCGTTTAGACAGTAGGATTAGATAAGGAACACACCCATTATTAAGAAATCACATTAGGATTCTCTTTTTAAGCTGTTCCTTAAAACACTAGTGCTTAGGAAATCTATTGGAGGCAGAAGCAGTCAAGGGTAGCCTCGGGTTAGGGTTAGGCTTAGGGTTAGGCTTAGGGTACGGCTTAAGGTACGGGTTCGGGGAGGGCTTCGGGTACGGCGTAAGTTATGGGTTAGGGTTAGGGTTATGGTTAGTGTTAGGGTTAGGGCTCGCTTTAGTGTACGGGTTAGGATTAGGGTACATGTTAGGGTTAGGGTAGGGGTTAGGGTTAGGGTACGCATTAGGGTTAGGTTAGTGATTAAACCTATCCCACTCTCTAGATACCCCTTAGCACGTAAAGGAATATTATTTGGTGGTCCAGCCATGGAGAAGAGTTTAGACACTAGGATAATATAAGGAACACACCCATTATAAAGAAATCACATTAGGATTCTCTTTTTAAGCTGTTCCTTAAAACACTAGTGCTTAGGAAATCTACTGGAGGCAGAAGCAGTCAAGGTTAGCCTAGGGTTAGGGTTAGGCTTAGGGTTAGGCTTAGGGTACGGCTTAGGGTACGTGTTCGGTGAGGGCTTCGGGTACGGCGTAGGGTATGGGTTAGGGTTAGGGTTAGGGTTAGTGTTAGGGTTAGGGCTCGGTTTAGGGTACGGTTTAGGATTAGGGTACGTGTTAGGGTCAGGGTAGGGTTTAGGGTTAGGGTACGTGTTAGGGTTAGGGTAGTTATTAAACCTCTCCCCTCTCTAGATACCCCTTAGCACGTAAGGGAATATTATTTGGGGGTCCAGCCATGGAGAAGAGTTTAGACACTAGGATAAGATAAGGAACACACCCATTATAAAGAAATCTCATTAGGATTCTCTTTTTAAGCTGTTCCTTAAAACACTAGTGCTTAGGAAATCTATTGGAGGCAGAAGCAGTCAAGGGTAGCCTAGGGTTAGTGTTAGGCTTAGGGTTAGGCTTAGGGTACGGCGTAGGGAACGGGTTCGGGGAGGGCTTCGGGTACGGCGTAGGGTATGGGTTAGGGATATTGTTAGGGTTAATGTTAGGGTTAGGGCTCGGTTTAGGGTACGGTTTAGGATTAGGGTACGTGTTAGGGTTAGGGTAGGGGTTAGGGTTAGGGTACGTGTTAGGGTTAGGGTAGTTATTAAACCTATCCCCTCTCTAGATACCCCTTAGCACGTAAAGGAATATTATTTGGGGGTCCAGCCATGGAGAAGAGTTTGGACACTAGGATAAGATAAGGAACACACCCATTATAAAGAAATCACATTAGGATTCTCTTTTTAAGCTTTTCCTCAAAACACTGGTGCTTAGGAAATCTATTGGAGGCAGAAGCAGTAAAGGGTAGCCTAGGTTTAGGTTGAGGCTTGGTGTTAGGCTTAGGGTACGGCTTAGGGTACGGGTTCGGGGAGGGGTTTGGGTACGGCGTAGCGTATGGGTTAGGGTTAGGGTTTGGGTTAGTGTTAGGGTTAGGGCTCCGTTTAGGTTACGGGTTAGGAGTAGGGTACGTGTTAGGGTTAGGGTTGGGGTTTGGGTTAGGGTACGCGTTAGGGTTAGGGTAGTTATTAAACCTATCCCACTCTCTAGATACCCCTTAGCACTTAAGGAATATTATTTGGGTGTCCAGCCATGGAGAAGAGTTTAGACACTAGGATAAGATAAGGAACACACCCATTATAAAGAAATCACATTAGGATACTCTTTTTAAGCTGTTCCTTAAAACACTAGTGCTTAGGAAATCTATTGGAGGCAGAAGCAGTCAAGGGTAGCCTAGGGATAGGGTTAGGCTTAGGGTTAGGCTTAGGGTACGGCTTAGGGTACGGGTTCGGGGAGGGCTTCGGGTACGGCGAAGGGTATGGGTTAGGGTTAGTGTTAGGGTTAGTGTTAGGGTTAGGGCTCGGTTTAGGGTACGGTTTAGGATTAGGGTACGTGTTAGGGTTAGGGTAGGGGTTAGGGTTAGGGTACGTGTTAGGGTTAGGGTAGTTATTAAACCTATCCCCTCTCTAGATACCCCTTAGCACGTAAAGGAATATTATTTGGGGGTCCAGCCATGGAGAAGAGTTTAGACACTAGGATAATATAAGAAACACACACATTATAAAGAAATCACATTAGGATTCTCTTTTTAAGCTGTTCCTTAAAACACTAGTGCTTAGGAAATCTATTGGAGGCAGAAGCAGTCAAGGGTAGCCTAGGTTTAGGTTGAGGCTTGGGGTTAGGCTTAGGGTACGGCTTAGGGTACGGGTTCGGGGAGGGCTTCGTATACGGCGTAGGGTATGGGTTAGGGATAGGGTTAGGGTTAGTGTTAGGGTTAGGGCTCGGTTTAGGGTACAGGTTAGGATTAAGGTACGTGTTAGGGTTAGGGTTAGGGTACGCGTTAGGGTTAGGGTAGTTATTAAACCTATCACACTCTCTAGATACCGCTTAGCACGTAAAGCAATAATATTTGGGGGTCCATTCATGGAGAAGAGTTTAGACACTAAGATAATATAAGGAACACACGCATTATAAAGAAATCACATTAGGATTCTCTTTTTAAGCTGTTCCTTAAAACACTAGTGCTTAAAAATCTATTTGAGGCAGAAGCAGTCAAGGGTAGCCTAGGGTTAGGGTTAGGCTTAGGGTTAGGCTTAGGGTACGGCTTAGGGTACGGGTTCGGTGAGGGCTTCGGGTATGGCGTAGGGTATGTGTTAGGCTTAGGGTTAGGGTTAGTGTTAGGGTTAGGGCTCGGTTTAGGGTACGTGTTAGGGTTAGTGTAGGGGATAGGGTTAGGGTACGCGTTAGAGTTAGGGTAGTTATTAAACCTATCCCACTCTCTAGATACACCTTAGCACGTAAAGGAATATTATTTGGGGGTCCATCCATGGAGAAGTGTTTAGACACTAAGATAATATAAGGAACACACACATTATAAAGAAATCACATTAGGATTCTCATTTTAAGCTGTTCCTTAAAACACTCGTGCTTAGGAAATCTATTGGCGGCAGAAGCAGTCAAGGGTAGCAGAGGGTTAGGGTGAGGCTTGGGGTTAGGCTTAGTGTACGTCTTAGGTTATGGGTTCGGGGAGGGGTTTGGGTACGGCGTAGGGTATGGGTTAGGGTTAAGGTTTGGGTTAGTGTTAGGGTTAGGGCTCGGTTTAGGGTATGGGTTAGAATTAGGGTATGTTTTAGGGTTAGGGTAGGGGTTAGGGTTAGGGTACGCATTAGGGTTAGGGTAGTTATTAAACCTATCCCACTCTCTTGATACCCCTTAGCACGTAAAGGAATATTATTTGGGGGCCCAGCCGTGGAGAAGAGTTTAGACACTAGGATAAGATAAGGAACACACCCATTATAAAGAAATCATATTAGGATACTCTTTTTAAGCTGTTCCTTAAAACACTAGTGCTTAGGAAATCTATTGGAGGCAGAAGCAGTCAAGGGTAGCCTAGGGTTAGGGTTAGGCTTAGGGTTAGGCTTAGGGTACGGCTTAGGGTACGGGTTCGGTGAGGGCTTCGGGTACAGCGTAGGGTATGGGTTAGGGTTAGGGTTAGGGTTAGTGTTAGGGTTAGGGCTCGGTTTAGGGTACGGTTTAGGATTATGTTACGTGTTAGGGTTAGGGTAGGGGTTAGGGTTAGGGTACGTGTTAGGGTTAGGGTAGTTATTAAACCTATCCCCTCTCTAGATACCCCTTAGCACGTAAAGGAATATTATTTGGGGGTCCAGCCATGGAGAAGAGTTTAGACACTAGGATAAGATAAGGAACACACCCATTATAAAGAAATCACATTAGGATTCTCTTTTTAAGCTGTTCCTTAAAACACTAGTGCTTAGGAAATCTATTGGAGGCAGAAGCAGTCAAGGGTAGCAGAGGGTTAGGGTTAGGCTTAGGGTTAGGCTTAGGGTACGGTTTAGGGTACGGGTTCGGGGAGGGCTTCGGATACGGCGTACGGTATGTGTTAGGGTTAGGGTTAGGGTTAGTGTTAGGGTTAGGGCTCGGTTTAGGGTAAGGGTTAGGATTAGGGTACGTGTTAGGGTTAGGGTAGGGGTTAGGGTTAGGGTACGCGTTAGGGTTAGGGTAGTTATTAAAACTATCCCACTCTCTAGATACCCCTTAGAACGTAAAGGAATATTATTTGGGGGTCCAGCCATGGAGAAGAGTTTAGACACAAGGATAAGATAAGGAACACACACATTATAAAGAAATCACATTAGGATTCTCTTTTTAAGCTGTTCCTTAAAACACTAGTGCTTAGGAAATCTACTGGAGGCAGAAGCAGTCAAGGGTAGCCTAGGGTTAGGGTTAGGCTTAGGGTTAGGCTTAGGGTACGGCTTAGGGTACGGGTTCGGGGAGGGCTTCGGGTACAGCGTAGGGTATGGGTTAGGATAGGGTTAGGGTTACTGTTAGGGTTAGGGCTCGGTTTAGTGTACGGGTTAGGATTAGGGTACGTGTTAGGGTTAGGGTAGGGGTTAGGGTTAGGGTACGCGTTAGGGTTAGGGTAGTTATTAAACCTATCCCACTCTCTAGATACCCCTTAGCACGTAAAGCAATATTATTTGGGGGTACATCCATGGAGAAGAGTTTAGACACTAAGATAATATAAGGAACACACCCATTATAAAGAAATCACATTAGGATTCTCTTTTTAAGCTGTTCCTTAAAACACTAGTGCTTAGGAAATCTACTGGAGGCAGAAGCAGTCAAGGGTAGCCTAGGGTTAGGGTTAGGCTTAGGGTTTGGCTTAGGGTACGGCTTAGGGTACGTGTTCGGTGAGGGCTTCGGGTACGGCGTAGGGTATGGGTTAGGGTTAGGGTTAGGGTTAGTGTTAGGGTTAGGGCTCGGTTTAGGGTACGGTTTAGGATTAGGGTACGTGTTAGGGTCAGGGTAGGGTTTAGGGTTAGGGTACGTGTTAGGGTTAGGGTAGTTATTAAACCTATCCCCTCTCTAGATACCCCTTAGCACGTAAAGGAATATTATTTGGGGGTCCAGCCATGGAGAAGAGTTTGGACACTAGGATAAGATAAGGAACACACCCATTATAAAGAAATCACATTAGGATTCTCTTTTTAAGCTTTTCCTCAAAACACTGGTGCTTAGGAAATCTATTGGAGGCAGAAGCAGTCAAGGGTAGCCTAGGGTTAGGGTTAGGCTTAGGGTTAGGCTTAGGGTACGGTTTCGGGGAGGGCTTCGGGTACGGCGTAGGGTATGGTTTAGGGTTAGGTTTAGGGTTAGTGTTAGGGTTAGGGCTCGGTTTAGGGTACGGGTTAGGATTAGGGTACGTGTTAGGGTTAGGGTAGGCGTTAGGGTTATGGTACGTGTTACGGTTAGGGTAGTTATTAAACCTATCCCACTCTCTAGATACCCCTTAGCACGTAAAGGAATATTATTTGGGGGTCCAGCCATGGAGAAGAGTTTAGACACTAAGATAATATAAGGAACACACCCATTATAAAGAAATCACATTAGGATTCTCTTTTTAAGCTGTTCCTTAAAACACTAGTGCTCACGAAATCTATTGGAGGCAGAAGCAGTCAAGGGTAGCCTAGGGTTAGGGTTAGGCTTAGGGTTAGGGTTAGGGTATGGCTTAGGGCACGGGTTCGGAGAGGGGTTCGGGTACGGCGTAGTGTATGGGTTAGGCTTAGGGTTAGGGTTAGTGTTAGGGTTAGGGCTCGGTTTAGGGTACGTGTTAGGGTTAGTGTAGGGGATAGGGTTAGGGTACGCGTTAGAGTTAGGGTAGTTATTAAACCTATCCCACTCTCTAGATACACCTTAGCACGTAAAGGAATATTATTTGGGGGTCCATCCATGGAGAAGTGTTTAGACACTAAGATAATATAAGGAACACACACATTATAAAGAAATCACATTAGGATTCTCATTTTAAGCTGTTCCTTAAAACACTAGTGCTTAGGAAATCTATTGGAGGCAGAAGCAGTCAAGGGTAGCAGAGGGTTAGGGTGAGGCTTGGGGTTAGGCTTAGGGTACGTCTTAGGTTATGGGTTCGGGGAGGGGTTTGGGTACGGCGTAGGGTATGGGTTAGGGTTACGGTTTGGGTTAGTGTTAGGGTTAGGGCTCGGTTTAGGGTATGGGTTAGAATTAGGGTATGTTTTAGGGTTAGGGTATGGTTTAGGGTTAGGGTACGCATTAGGGTTAGGGTAGTTATTAAACCTATCCCACTCTCTTGATACCCCTTAGCACGTAAAGGAATATTATTTGGGGGTCCAGACGTGGAGAAGAGTTTAGACACTAGGATAAAATAAGGAACACACCCATTATAAAGAAATCACATTAGGATTCTCTTTTTAAGCTGTTCCTTAAAACACTAGTGCTTAGGAAATCTATTGGAGGCAGAAGCAGTCAAGGGTAGCAGAGGGTTAGGTTTAGGCTTAGGGTTAGGCTTAGGGTACGGTTTAGGGTACGGGTTCGGGGAGGGCTTCGGATACGGCGTACGGTATGTGTTAGGGTTAGGGTTAGGGTTAGTGTTAGGGTTAGGGCTCGGTTTAGGGTAAGGGTTAGGATTAGGGTACGTGTTAGGGTTAGGGTAGGGGTTAGGGTTAGGGTACGCGTTAGGGTTAGGGTAGTTATTAAAACTATCCCACTCTCTAGATACCCCTTAGAACGTAAAGGAATATTATTTGGGGGTCCAGCCATGGAGAAGAGTTTAGACACAAGGATAAGATAAGGAACACACCCATTATAAAGAAATCACATTAGGATTCTCTTTTTAAGCTGTTCCTTAAAACACTAGTGCTTAGGAAATCTACTGGAGGCAGAAGCAGTCAAGGGTAGCCTAGGGTTAGGGTTAGGCTTAGGGTTAGGCTTAGGGTACGGCTTAGGGTACGGGTTCGGGGAGGGCTTCGGGTACAGCGTAGGGTATGGGTTAGGATAGGGTTAGGGTTACTGTTAGGGTTAGGGCTCGGTTTAGGGTACGGGTTAGGATTAGGGTACGTGTTAGGGTTAGGGTAGGGGTTAGGGTTAGGGTACGCGTTAGGGTTAGGGTAGTTATTAAACCTATCCCACTCTCTAGATACCCCTTAGCACGTAAAGCAATATTATTTGGGGGTACATCCATGGAGAAGAGTTTAGACACTAAGATAATATAAGGAACACACCCATTATAAAGAAATCACATTAGGATTCTCTTTTTAAGCTGTTCCTTAAAACACTAGTGCTTAGGAAATCTACTGGAGGCAGAAGCAGTCAAGGGTAGCCTAGGGTTAGGGTTAGGCTTAGGGTTTGGCTTAGGGTACGGCTTAGGGTACGTGTTCGGTGAGGGCTTCGGGTACGGCGTAGGGTATGGGTTAGGGTTAGGGTTAGGGTTAGTGTTAGGGTTAGGGCTCGGTTTAGGGTACGGTTTAGGATTAGGGTACGTGTTAGGGTCAGGGTAGGGTTTAGGGTTAGGGTACGTGTTAGGGTTAGAGTAGTTATTAAACCTATCCCCTCTCTAGATACCCCTTAGCACGTAAAGGAATATTATTTGGGGGTCCAGCCATGGAGAAGAGTTTAGACACTAGGATAAGATAAGGAACACACCCATTATAAAGAAATCACATTAGGATTCTCTTTTTAAGCTGTTCCTTAAAACACTGGTGCTTAGGAAATCTATTGGAGGCAGAAGCAGTCAAGGGTAGCCTAGGTTTAGGTTGAGGCTTGGTGTTAGGCTTAGGGTACGGCTTAGGGTACGGGTTCGGGGAGGGGTTTGGGTACGGCGTAGCGTATGGGTTAGGGTTAGGGTTTGGGTTAGTGTTAGGGTTAGGGCTCCGTTTAGGGTACGGGTTAGGAGTAGGGTACGTGTTAGGGTTAGGGTAGGGGTTTGGGTTAGGGTACGCGTTAGGGTTAGGGTAGTTATTAAACCTATCCCACTCTCTAGATACCCCTTAGCACTTAAGGAATATTATTTGGGTGTCCAGCCATGGAGAAGAGTTTAGACACTAGGATAAGATAAGGAACACACCCATTATAAAGAAATCACATTAGGATACTCTTTTTAAGCTGTTCCTTAAAACACTAGTGCTTAGGAAATCTATTGGAGGCAGAAGCAGTCAAGGGTAGCCTAGGGATAGGGTTAGGCTTAGGGTTAGGCTTAGGGTACGGCTTAGGGTACGGGTTCGGGGAGGGCTTCGGGTACGGCGTAGGGTATGGGTTAGGGTTAGGGTTAGGGTTAGTGTTAGGGTTAGGTCTCGGTTTAGGGTACGGTTTAGGATTATCTTACGTGTTAGGGTTAGGGTAGGGGTTAGGGTTAGGGTACGTGTTAGGGTTAGGGTAGTTATTAAACCTATCCCCTCTCTAGATACCCCTTAGTACGTAAAGGAATATTATTTGGGTGTCCAGCCATGGAGAAGAGTTTAGACACTAGGATAAGATAAGGAACACACCCATTATAAAGAAATCACATTAGGATTCTCTTTTTAAGCTGTTCCTTAAAACACTAGTGCTTAGGAAATCTATTGGAGGCAGAAGCAGTCAAGGGTAGCCTAGGGTTAGGGTTAGGCTTAGGGTGCGGCTTAGGGTACGGGTTCGGGGAGGGCTTCGGGTACGGCGTAGGGTATGGGTTATGGATAGGGTTAGGGTTAGTGTTAGGGTTAGGGCTCGGTTTAGGGTACGGGTTAGGATTAGGGTACGTGTTAGGGTTAGGGTAGGGGTTAGGGTTAGGGTACGCGTTAGGGTTAGGGTAGTTATTAAACCTATCCCACTCTCTAGATACCCCTTAGCACGTAAAGCAATATTATTTGGGGGTCCATCCATGGAGAAGTGTTTAGACACTAGGAAAAGATAAGGAACACACCCATTATAAAGAAATCCCATTAGGATTCTCTTTTTAAGCTGTTCCTTAAAACACTAGTGCTTAGGAAATCTATTGGAGGCAGAAGCAGTCAAGGGTAGCAGAGGGTTAGGGTTAGGCTTAGGGTTAGGCTTAGGGTACGGTTTAGGGTACGGGTTCGGGGAGGGCTTCGGATACGGCGTAGGGTATGGGTTAGGGTTAGGGTTAGTGTTAGGGTTAGGGCTCGGTTTAGGGTAAGGGTTAGGATTAGGGTACGTGTTAGGGTTAGGGTAGGGGTTAGGGTTAGGGTACGCATTAGGGTTAGGGTAGTTATTAAACCTATCCCACTCTCTAGATACCCCTTAGAACGTAAAGGAATATTATTTGGGGGTCCAGCCATGGAGAAGAGTTTAGACACTAGGAAAAGATAAGGAACACACCCATTATAAAGAAATCACATTAGGATTCTCTTTTTAAGCTGTTCCTTAAAACACTAGTGCTTAGGAAATCTATTGGAGGCAGAAGCAGTCAAGGGTAGCCTAGGGTTAGGGTTAGGCTTAGGGTTAGGGTTAGGGTACGGTTTAGGGTATGGGTTCGAGGAGAGGTTCGGGCACGGCGTAGGGTATGTGTTAGGGTTAGGGTTAGGGTTAGTGTTAGGGTTAGGGCTCGGTTTAGGGTACGGGTTAGGATTAGGGTACGTGTTAGGGTTAGGGTAGGGGTTAGGTTTAGGGTACGAGTTAGGGTTAGGGTAGTTATTAAACCTATCCCACTCTCTAGATACCCCTTAGAACGTAAAGGAATATTATTTGGGGGTCCAGCCATGGAGAAGCGTTTAGACAGTAGGATAAGATAAGGAACACACCCATTATTAAGAAATCACATTAGGATTCTCTTTTTAAGCTGTTCCTTAAAACACTAGTGCTTAGGAAATCTATTGGAGGCAGAAGCAGTCAAGGGTAGCCTCGGGTTAGGGTTAGGCTTAGGGTTAGGCTTAGGGTACGGCTTAAGGTACGGGTTCGGGGAGGGCTTCGGGTACGGCGTAAGTTATGGGTTAGGGTTAGGGTTATGGTTAGTGTTAGGGTTAGGGCTCGCTTTAGTGTACGTGTTAGGATTAGGGTACATGTTAGGGTTAGGGTAGGGGTTAGGGTTAGGGTACGCGTTAGGGTTAGGTTAGTGATTAAACCTATCCCACTCTCTAGATACCCCTTAGCACGTAAAGGAATATTATTTGGTGGTCCAGCCATGGAGAAGAGTTTAGACACTAGGATAATATAAGGAACACACCCATTATAAAGAAATCACATTAGGATTCTCTTTTTAAGCTGTTCCTTAAAACACTAGTGCTTAGGAAATCTACTGGAGGCAGAAGCAGTCAAGGGTAGCCTAGGGTTAGGGTTAGGCTTAGGGTTAGGCTTAGGGTACGGCTTAGGGTACGTGTTCGGTGAGGGCTTCGGGTACGGCGTAGGGTATGGGTTAGGGTTAGGGTTAGGGTTAGTGTTAGGGTTAGGGCTCGGTTTAGGGTACGGTTTAGGATTAGGGTACGTGTTAGGGTCAGGGTAGGGTTTAGGGTTAGGGTACGTGTTAGGGTTAGGGTAGTTATTAAACCTCTCCCCTCTCTAGATACCCCTTAGCACGTAAGGGAATATTATTTGGGGGTCCAGCCATGGAGAAGAGTTTAGACACTAGGATAAGATAAGGAACACACCCATTATGAAGAAATCTCATTAGGATTCTCTTTTTAAGCTGTTCCTTAAAACACTAGTGCTTAGGAAATCTATTGGAGGCAGAAGCAGTCAAGGGTAGCCTAGGGTTAGTGTTAGGCTTAGGGTTAGGCTTAGGGTACTGCTTAGGGAACGGGTTCGGGGAGGGCTTCGGGTACGGCGTAGGGTATGGGTTAGGGATATTGTTAGGGTTAATGTTAGGGTTAGGGCTCGGTTTAGGGTACGGTTTAGGATTAGGGTACGTGTTAGGGTTAGGGTAGGGGTTAGGGTTAGGGTACGTGTTAGGGTTAGGGTAGTTATTAAACCTATCCCCTCTCTAGATACCCCTTAGCACGTAAAGGAATATTATTTGGGGGTCCAGCCATGGAGAAGAGTTTGGACACTAGGATAAGATAAGGAACACACCCATTATAAAGAAATCACATTAGGATTCTCTTTTTAAGCTGTTCCTTAAAACACTAGTGCTCACGAAATCTATTGGAGGCAGAAGCAGTCAAGGGTAGCCTAGGGTTAGGGTTAGGCTTAGGGTTAGGGTTAGGGTATGGCTTAGGGCACGGGTTCGGAGAGGGGTTCGGGTACGGCGTAGTGTATGGGTTAGGCTTAGGGTTAGGGTTAGTGTTAGGGTTAGGGCTCGGTTTAGGGTACGTGTTAGGGTTAGTGTAGGGGATAGGGTTAGGGTACGCGTTAGAGTTAGGGTAGTTATTAAACCTATCCCACTCTCTAGATACACCTTAGCACGTAAAGGAATATTATTTGGGGGTCCATCCATGGAGAAGTGTTTAGACACTAAGATAATATAAGGAACACACACATTATAAAGAAATCACATTAGGATTCTCATTTTAAGCTGTTCCTTAAAACACTAGTGCTTAGGAAATCTATTGGAGGCAGAAGCAGTCAAGGGTAGCAGAGGGTTAGGGTGAGGCTTGGGGTTAGGCTTAGGGTACGTCTTAGGTTATGGGTTCGGGGAGGGGTTTGGGTACGGCGTAGGGTATGGGTTAGGGTTACGGTTTGGGTTAGTGTTAGGGTTAGGGCTCGGTTTAGGGTATGGGTTAGAATTAGGGTATGTTTTAGGGTTAGGGTATGGTTTAGGGTTAGGGTACGCATTAGGGTTAGGGTAGTTATTAAACCTATCCCACTCTCTTGATACCCCTTAGCACGTAAAGGAATATTATTTGGGGGTCCAGACGTGGAGAAGAGTTTAGACACTAGGATAAAATAAGGAACACACCCATTATAAAGAAATCACATTAGGATTCTCTTTTTAAGCTGTTCCTTAAAACACTAGTGCTTAGGAAATCTATTGGAGGCAGAAGCAGTCAAGGGTAGCAGAGGGTTAGGTTTAGGCTTAGGGTTAGGCTTAGGGTACGGTTTAGGGTACGGGTTCGGGGAGGGCTTCGGATACGGCGTACGGTATGTGTTAGGGTTAGGGTTAGGGTTAGTGTTAGGGTTAGGGCTCGGTTTAGGGTAAGGGTTAGGATTAGGGTACGTGTTAGGGTTAGGGTAGGGGTTAGGGTTAGGGTACGCGTTAGGGTTAGGGTAGTTATTAAAACTATCCCACTCTCTAGATACCCCTTAGAACGTAAAGGAATATTATTTGGGGGTCCAGCCATGGAGAAGAGTTTAGACACAAGGATAAGATAAGGAACACACCCATTATAAAGAAATCACATTAGGATTCTCTTTTTAAGCTGTTCCTTAAAACACTAGTGCTTAGGAAATCTACTGGAGGCAGAAGCAGTCAAGGGTAGCCTAGGGTTAGGGTTAGGCTTAGGGTTAGGCTTAGGGTACGGCTTAGGGTACGGGTTCGGGGAGGGCTTCGGGTACAGCGTAGGGTATGGGTTAGGATAGGGTTAGGGTTACTGTTAGGGTTAGGGCTCGGTTTAGGGTACGGGTTAGGATTAGGGTACGTGTTAGGGTTAGGGTAGGGGTTAGGGTTAGGGTACGCGTTAGGGTTAGGGTAGTTATTAAACCTATCCCACTCTCTAGATACCCCTTAGCACGTAAAGCAATATTATTTGGGGGTACATCCATGGAGAAGAGTTTAGACACTAAGATAATATAAGGAACACACCCATTATAAAGAAATCACATTAGGATTCTCTTTTTAAGCTGTTCCTTAAAACACTAGTGCTTAGGAAATCTACTGGAGGCAGAAGCAGTCAAGGGTAGCCTAGGGTTAGGGTTAGGCTTAGGGTTTGGCTTAGGGTACGGCTTAGGGTACGTGTTCGGTGAGGGCTTCGGGTACGGCGTAGGGTATGGGTTAGGGTTAGGGTTAGGGTTAGTGTTAGGGTTAGGGCTCGGTTTAGGGTACGGTTTAGGATTAGGGTACGTGTTAGGGTCAGGGTAGGGTTTAGGGTTAGGGTACGTGTTAGGGTTAGAGTAGTTATTAAACCTATCCCCTCTCTAGATACCCCTTAGCACGTAAAGGAATATTATTTGGGGGTCCAGCCATGGAGAAGAGTTTAGACACTAGGATAAGATAAGGAACACACCCATTATAAAGAAATCACATTAGGATTCTCTTTTTAAGCTGTTCCTTAAAACACTGGTGCTTAGGAAATCTATTGGAGGCAGAAGCAGTCAAGGGTAGCCTAGGTTTAGGTTGAGGCTTGGTGTTAGGCTTAGGGTACGGCTTAGGGTACGGGTTCGGGGAGGGGTTTGGGTACGGCGTAGCGTATGGGTTAGGGTTAGGGTTTGGGTTAGTGTTAGGGTTAGGGCTCCGTTTAGGGTACGGGTTAGGAGTAGGGTACGTGTTAGGGTTAGGGTAGGGGTTTGGGTTAGGGTACGCGTTAGGGTTAGGGTAGTTATTAAACCTATCCCACTCTCTAGATACCCCTTAGCACTTAAGGAATATTATTTGGGTGTCCAGCCATGGAGAAGAGTTTAGACACTAGGATAAGATAAGGAACACACCCATTATAAAGAAATCACATTAGGATACTCTTTTTAAGCTGTTCCTTAAAACACTAGTGCTTAGGAAATCTATTGGAGGCAGAAGCAGTCAAGGGTAGCCTAGGGATCGGGTTAGGCTTAGGGTTAGGCTTAGGGTACGGCTTAGGGTACGGGTTCGGGGAGGGCTTCGGGTACGGCGTAGGGTATGGGTTAGGGTTAGGGTTAGGGTTAGTGTTAGGGTTAGGTCTCGGTTTAGGGTACGGTTTAGGATTATCTTACGTGTTAGGGTTAGGGTAGGGGTTAGGGTTAGGGTACGTGTTAGGGTTAGGGTAGTTATTAAACCTATCCCCTCTCTAGATACCCCTTAGTACGTAAAGGAATATTATTTGGGTGTCCAGCCATGGAGAAGAGTTTAGACACTAGGATAAGATAAGGAACACACCCATTATAAAGAAATCACATTAGGATTCTCTTTTTAAGCTGTTCCTTAAAACACTAGTGCTTAGGAAATCTATTGGAGGCAGAAGCAGTCAAGGGTAGCCTAGGGTTAGGGTTAGGCTTAGGGTGCGGCTTAGGGTACGGGTTCGGGGAGGGCTTCGGGTACGGCGTAGGGTATGGGTTATGGATAGGGTTAGGGTTAGTGTTAGGGTTAAGGCTCGGTTTAGGGTACGGGTTAGGATTAGGGTACGTGTTAGGGTTAGGGTAGGGGTTAGGGTTAGGGTACGCGTTAGGGTTAGGGTAGTTATTAAACCTATCCCACTCTCTAGATACCCCTTAGCACGTAAAGCAATATTATTTGGGGGTCCATCCATGGAGAAGTGTTTAGACACTAGGAAAAGATAAGGAACACACCCATTATAAAGAAATCCCATTAGGATTCTCTTTTTAAGCTGTTCCTTAAAACACTAGTGCTTAGGAAATCTATTGGAGGCAGAAGCAGTCAAGGGTAGCAGAGGGTTAGGGTTAGGCTTAGGGTTAGGCTTAGGGTACGGTTTAGGGTACGGGTTCGGGGAGGGCTTCGGATACGGCGTAGGGTATGGGTTAGGGTTAGGGTTAGTGTTAGGGTTAGGGCTCGGTTTAGGGTAAGGGTTAGGATTAGGGTACGTGTTAGGGTTAGGGTAGGGGTTAGGGTTAGGGTACGCATTAGGGTTAGGGTAGTTATTAAACCTATCCCACTCTCTAGATACCCCTTAGAACGTAAAGGAATATTATTTGGGGGTCCAGCCATGGAGAAGAGTTTAGACACTAGGAAAAGATAAGGAACACACCCATTATAAAGAAATCACATTAGGATTCTCTTTTTAAGCTGTTCCTTAAAACACTAGTGCTTAGGAAATCTATTGGAGGCAGAAGCAGTCAAGGGTAGCCTAGGGTTAGGGTTAGGCTTAGGGTTAGGGTTAGGGTACGGTTTAGGGTATGGGTTCGAGGAGAGGTTCGGGCACGGCGTAGGGTATGTGTTAGGGTTAGGGTTAGGGTTAGTGTTAGGGTTAGGGCTCGGTTTAGGGTACGGGTTAGGATTAGGGTACGTGTTAGGGTTAGGGTAGGGGTTAGGTTTAGGGTACGAGTTAGGGTTAGGGTAGTTATTAAACCTATCCCACTCTCTAGATACCCCTTAGAACGTAAAGGAATATTATTTGGGGGTCCAGCCATGGAGAAGCGTTTAGACAGTAGGATAAGATAAGGAACACACCCATTATTAAGAAATCACATTAGGATTCTCTTTTTAAGCTGTTCCTTAAAACACTAGTGCTTAGGAAATCTATTGGAGGCAGAAGCAGTCAAGGGTAGCCTCGGGTTAGGGTTAGGCTTAGGGTTAGGCTTAGGGTACGGCTTAAGGTACGGGTTCGGGGAGGGCTTCGGGTACGGCGTAAGTTATGGGTTAGGGTTAGGGTTATGGTTAGTGTTAGGGTTAGGGCTCGCTTTAGTGTACGGGTTAGGATTAGGGTACATGTTAGGGTTAGGGTAGGGGTTAGGGTTAGGGTACGCGTTAGGGTTAGGTTAGTGATTAAACCTATCCCACTCTCTAGATACCCCTTAGCACGTAAAGGAATATTATTTGGTGGTCCAGCCATGGAGAAGAGTTTAGACACTAGGATAATATAAGGAACACACCCATTATAAAGAAATCACATTAGGATTCTCTTTTTAAGCTGTTCCTTAAAACACTAGTGCTTAGGAAATCTACTGGAGGCAGAAGCAGTCAAGGGTAGCCTAGGGTTAGGGTTAGGCTTAGGGTTAGGCTTAGGGTACGGCTTAGGGTACGTGTTCGGTGAGGGCTTCGGGTACGGCGTAGGGTATGGGTTAGGGTTAGGGTTAGGGTTAGTGTTAGGGTTAGGGCTCGGTTTAGGGTACGGTTTAGGATTAGGGTACGTGTTAGGGTCAGGGTAGGGTTTAGGGTTAGGGTACGTGTTAGGGTTAGGGTAGTTATTAAACCTCTCCCCTCTCTAGATACCCCTTAGCACGTAAGGGAATATTATTTGGGGGTCCAGCCATGGAGAAGAGTTTAGACACTAGGATAAGATAAGGAACACACCCATTATGAAGAAATCTCATTAGGATTCTCTTTTTAAGCTGTTCCTTAAAACACTAGTGCTTAGGAAATCTATTGGAGGCAGAAGCAGTCAAGGGTAGCCTAGGGTTAGTGTTAGGCTTAGGGTTAGGCTTAGGGTACGGCTTAGGGAACGGGTTCGGGGAGGGCTTCGGGTACGGCGTAGGGTATGGGTTAGGGATATTGTTAGGGTTAATGTTAGGGTTAGGGCTCGGTTTAGGGTACGGTTTAGGATTAGGGTACGTGTTAGGGTTAGGGTAGGGGTTAGGGTTAGGGTACGTGTTAGGGTTAGGGTAGTTATTAAACCTATCCCCTCTCTAGATACCCCTTAGCACGTAAAGGAATATTATTTGGGGGTCCAGCCATGGAGAAGAGTTTGGACACTAGGATAAGATAAGGAACACACCCATTATAAAGAAATCACATTAGGATTCTCTTTTTAAGCTTTTCCTCAAAACACTGGTGCTTAGGAAATCTATTGGAGGCAGAAGCAGTAAAGGGTAGCCTAGGTTTAGGTTGAGGCTTGGTGTTAAGCTTAGGGTACGGCTTAGGGTACGGTTTCGGGGAGGGGTTTGGGTACGGCGTAGCGTATGGGTTAGGGTTAGGGTTTGGGTTAGTGTTAGGGTTAGGGCTCCGTTTAGGTTACGGGTTAGGAGTAGGGTACGTGTTAGGGTTAGGGTTGGGGTTTGGGTTAGGGTACGCGTTAGGGTTAGGGTAGTTATTAAACCTATCCCACTCTCTAGATACCCCTTAGCACTTAAGGAATATTATTTGGGTGTCCAGCCATGGAGAAGAGTTTAGACACTAGGATAAGATAAGGAACACACCCATTATAAAGAAATCACATTAGGATACTCTTTTTAAGCTGTTCCTTAAAACACTAGTGCTTAGGAAATCTATTGGAGGCAGAAGCAGTCAAGGGTAGCCTAGGGATAGGGTTAGGCTTAGGGTTAGGCTTAGGGTACGGCTTAGGGTACGGGTTCGGGGAGGGCTTCGGGTACGGCGAAGGGTATGGGTTAGGGTTAGTGTTAGGGTTAGTGTTAGGGTTAGGGCTCGGTTTAGGGTACGGTTTAGGATTAGGGTACGTGTTAGGGTTAGGGTAGGGGTTAGGGTTAGGGTACGTGTTAGGGTTAGGGTAGTTATTAAACCTATCCCCTCTCTAGATACCCCTTAGCACGTAAAGGAATATTATTTGGGGGTCCAGCCATGGAGAAGAGTTTAGACACTAGGATAATATAAGAAACACACACATTATAAAGAAATCACATTAGGATTCTCTTTTTAAGCTGTTCCTTAAAACACTAGTGCTTAGGAAATCTATTGGAGGCAGAAGCAGTCAAGGGTAGCCTAGGTTTAGGTTGAGGCTTGGGGTTAGGCTTAGGGTACGGCTTAGGGTACGGGTTCGGGGAGGGCTTCGTATACGGCGTAGGGTATGGGTTAGGGATAGGGTTAGGGTTAGTGTTAGGGTTAGGGCTCGGTTTAGGGTACAGGTTACGATTAAGTTACGTGTTAGGGTTAGGGTTAGGGTACGCGTTAGGGTTAGGGTAGTTATTAAACCTATCACACTCTCTAGATACCGCTTAGCACGTAAAGCAATAATATTTGGGGGTCCATTCATGGAGAAGAGTTTAGACACTAAGATAATATAAGGAACACACGCATTATAAAGAAATCACATTAGGATTCTCTTTTTAAGCTGTTCCTTAAAACACTAGTGCTTAAAAATCTATTTGAGGCAGAAGCAGTCAAGGGTAGCCTAGGGTTAGGGTTAGGCTTAGGGTTAGGCTTAGGGTACGGCTTAGGGTACGGGTTCGGTGAGGGCTTCGGGTATGGCGTAGGGTATGTGTTAGGCTTAGGGTTAGGGTTAGTGTTAGGGTTAGGGCTCGGTTTAGGGTACGTGTTAGGGTTAGTGTAGGGGATAGGGTTAGGGTACGCGTTAGAGTTAGGGTAGTTATTAAACCTATCCCACTCTCTAGATACACCTTAGCACGTAAAGGAATATTATTTGGGGGTCCATCCATGGAGAAGTGTTTAGACACTAAGATAATATAAGGAACACACACATTATAAAGAAATCACATTAGGATTCTCATTTTAAGCTGTTCCTTAAAACACTCGTGCTTAGGAAATCTATTGGCGGCAGAAGCAGTCAAGGGTAGCAGAGGGTTAGGGTGAGGCTTGGGGTTAGGCTTAGTGTACGTCTTAGGTTATGGGTTCGGGGAGGGGTTTGGGTACGGCGTAGGGTATGGGTTAGGGTTAAGGTTTGGGTTAGTGTTAGGGTTAGGGCTCGGTTTAGGGTATGGGTTAGAATTAGGGTATGTTTTAGGGTTAGGGTAGGGGTTAGGGTTAGGGTACGCATTAGGGTTAGGGTAGTTATTAAACCTATCCCACTCTCTTGATACCCCTTAGCACGTAAAGGAATATTATTTGGGGGCCCAGCCGTGGAGAAGAGTTTAGACACTAGGATAAGATAAGGAACACACCCATTATAAAGAAATCATATTAGGATACTCTTTTTAAGCTGTTCCTTAAAACACTAGTGCTTAGGAAATCTATTGGAGGCAGAAGCAGTCAAGGGTAGCCTAGGGTTAGGGTTAGGCTTAGGGTTAGGCTTAGGGTACGGCTTAGGGTACGGGTTCGGTGAGGGCTTCGGGTACAGCGTAGGGTATGGGTTAGGGTTAGGGTTAGGGTTAGTGTTAGGGTTAGGGCTCGGTTTAGGGTACGGTTTAGGATTATGTTACGTGTTAGGGTTAGGGTAGGGGTTAGGGTTAGGGTACGTGTTAGGGTTAGGGTAGTTATTAAACCTATCCCCTCTCTAGATACCCCTTAGCACGTAAAGGAATATTATTTGGGGGTCCAGCCATGGAGAAGAGTTTAGACACTAGGATAAGATAAGGAACACACCCATTATAAAGAAATCACATTAGGATTCTCTTTTTAAGCTGTTCCTTAAAACACTAGTGCTTAGGAAATCTATTGGAGGCAGAAGCAGTCAAGGGTAGCAGAGGGTTAGGGTTAGGCTTAGGGTTAGGCTTAGGGTACGGTTTACGGTACGGGTTCGGGGAGGGCTTCGGATACGGCGTACGGTATGTGTTAGGGTTAGGGTTAGGGTTAGTGTTAGGGTTAGGGCTCGGTTTAGGGTAAGGGTTAGGATTAGGGTACGTGTTAGGGTTAGGGTAGGGGTTAGGGTTAGGGTACGCGTTAGGGTTAGGGTAGTTATTAAAACTATCCCACTCTCTAGATACCCCTTAGAACGTAAAGGAATATTATTTGGGGGTCCAGCCATGGAGAAGAGTTTAGACACAAGGATAAGATAAGGAACACACACATTATAAAGAAATCACATTAGGATTCTCTTTTTAAGCTGTTCCTTAAAACACTAGTGCTTAGGAAATCTACTGGAGGCAGAAGCAGTCAAGGGTAGCCTAGGGTTAGGGTTAGGCTTAGGGTTAGGCTTAGGGTACGGCTTAGGGTACGGGTTCGGGGAGGGCTTCGGGTACAGCGTAGGGTATGGGTTAGGATAGGGTTAGGGTTACTGTTAGGGTTAGGGCTCGGTTTAGGGTACGGGTTAGGATTAGGGTACGTGTTAGGGTTAGGGTAGGGGTTAGGGTTAGGGTACGCGTTAGGGTTAGGGTAGTTATTAAACCTATCCCACTCTCTAGATACCCCTTAGCACGTAAAGCAATATTATTTGGGGGTACATCCATGGAGAAGAGTTTAGACACTAAGATAATATAAGGAACACACCCATTATAAAGAAATCACATTAGGATTCTCTTTTTAAGCTGTTCCTTAAAACACTAGTGCTTAGGAAATCTACTGGAGGCAGAAGCAGTCAAGGGTAGCCTAGGGTTAGGGTTAGGCTTAGGGTTTGGCTTAGGGTACGGCTTAGGGTACGTGTTCGGTGAGGGCTTCGGGTACGGCGTAGGGTATGGGTTAGGGTTAGGGTTAGGGTTAGTGTTAGGGTTAGGGCTCGGTTTAGGGTACGGTTTAGGATTAGGGTACGTGTTAGGGTCAGGGTAGGGTTTAGGGTTAGGGTACGTGTTAGGGTTAGAGTAGTTATTAAACCTATCCCCTCTCTAGATACCCCTTAGCACGTAAAGGAATATTATTTGGGGGTCCAGCCATGGAGAAGAGTTTAGACACTAGGATAAGATAAGGAACACACCCATTATAAAGAAATCACATTAGGATTCTCTTTTTAAGCTGTTCCTTAAAACACTGGTGCTTAGGAAATCTATTGGAGGCAGAAGCAGTCAAGGGTAGCCTAGGTTTAGGTTGAGGCTTGGTGTTAGGCTTAGGGTACGGCTTAGGGTACGGGTTCGGGGAGGGGTTTGGGTACGGCGTAGCGTATGGGTTAGGGTTAGGGTTTGGGTTAGTGTTAGGGTTAGGGCTCCGTTTAGGGTACGGGTTAGGAGTAGGGTACGTGTTAGGGTTAGGGTAGGGGTTTGGGTTAGGGTACGCGTTAGGGTTAGGGTAGTTATTAAACCTATCCCACTCTCTAGATACCCCTTAGCACTTAAGGAATATTATTTGGGTGTCCAGCCATGGAGAAGAGTTTAGACACTAGGATAAGATAAGGAACACACCAATTATAAAGAAATCACATTAGGATACTCTTTTTAAGCTGTTCCTTAAAACACTAGTGCTTAGGAAATCTATTGGAGGCAGAAGCAGTCAAGGGTAGCCTAGGGATAGGGTTAGGCTTAGGGTTAGGCTTAGGGTACGGCTTAGGGTACGGGTTCGGGGAGGGCTTCGGGTACGGCGTAGGGTATGGGTTAGGGTTAGGGTTAGGGTTAGTGTTAGGGTTAGGTCTCGGTTTAGGGTACGGTTTAGGATTATCTTACGTGTTAGGGTTAGGGTAGGGGTTAGGGTTAGGGTACGTGTTAGGGTTAGGGTAGTTATTAAACCTATCCCCTCTCTAGATACCCCTTAGCACGTAAAGGAATATTATTTGGGTGTCCAGCCATGGAGAAGAGTTTAGACACTAGGATAAGATAAGGAACACACCCATTATAAAGAAATCACATTAGGATTCTCTTTTTAAGCTGTTCCTTAAAACACTAGTGCTTAGGAAATCTATTGGAGGCAGAAGCAGTCAAGGGTAGCCTAGGGTTAGGGTTAGGCTTAGGGTGCGGCTTAGGGTACGGGTTCGGGGAGGGCTTCGGGTACGGCGTAGGGTATGGGTTATGGATAGGGTTAGGGTTAGTGTTAGGGTTAAGGCTCGGTTTAGGGTACGGGTTAGGATTAGGTTACGTGTTAGGGTTAGGGTAGGGGTTAGGGTTAGGGTACGCGTTAGGGTTAGGGTAGTTATTAAACCTATCCCACTCTCTAGATACCCCTTAGCACGTAAAGCAATATTATTTGGGGGTCCATCCATGGAGAAGTGTTTAGACACTAGGAAAAGATAAGGAACACACCCATTATAAAGAAATCCCATTAGGATTCTCTTTTTAAGCTGTTCCTTAAAACACTAGTGCTTAGGAAATCTATTGGAGGCAGAAGCAGTCAAGGGTAGCAGAGGGTTAGGGTTAGGCTTAGGGTTAGGCTTAGGGTACGGTTTAGGGTACGGGTTCGGGGAGGGCTTCGGATACGGCGTAGGGTATGGGTTAGGGTTAGGGTTAGTGTTAGGGTTAGGGCTCGGTTTAGGGTAAGGGTTAGGATTAGGGTACGTGTTAGGGTTAGGGTAGGGGTTAGGGTTAGGGTACGCATTAGGGTTAGGGTAGTTATTAAACCTATCCCACTCTCTAGATACCCCTTAGAACGTAAAGGAATATTATTTGGGGGTCCAGCCATGGAGAAGAGTTTAGACACTAGGAAAAGATAAGGAACACACCCATTATAAAGAAATCACATTAGGATTCTCTTTTTAAGCTGTTCCTTAAAACACTAGTGCTTAGGAAATCTATTGGAGGCAGAAGCAGTCAAGGGTAGCCTAGGGTTAGGGTTAGGCTTAGGGTTAGGCTTAGGGTACGGCTTAAGGTACGGGTTCGGGGAGGGCTTCGGGTACGGCGTAAGTTATGGGTTAGGGTTAGGGTTATGGTTAGTGTTAGGGTTAGGGCTCGCTTTAGTGTACGGGTTAGGATTAGGGTACATGTTAGGGTTAGGGTAGGGGTTAGGGTTAGGGTACGCGTTAGGGTTAGGTTAGTGATTAAACCTATCCCACTCTCTAGATACCCCTTAGCACGTAAAGGAATATTATTTGGTGGTCCAGCCATGGAGAAGAGTTTAGACACTAGGATAATATAAGGAACACACCCATTATAAAGAAATCACATTAGGATTCTCTTTTTAAGCTGTTCCTTAAAACACTAGTGCTTAGGAAATCTACTGGAGGCAGAAGCAGTCAAGGGTAGCCTAGGGTTAGGGTTAGGCTTAGGGTTAGGCTTAGGGTACGGCTTAGGGTACGTGTTCGGTGAGGGCTTCGGGTACGGCGTAGGGTATGGGTTAGGGTTAGTGTTAGGGTTAGTGTTAGGGTTAGGGCTCGGTTTAGGGTACGGTTTAGGATTAGGGTACGTGTTAGGGTCAGGGTAGGGTTTAGGGTTAGGGTACGTGTTAGGGTTAGGGTAGTTATTAAACCTCTCCCCTCTCTAGATACCCCTTAGCAAGTAAGGGAATATTATTTGGGGGTCCAGCCATGGAGAAGAGTTTAGACACTAGGATAAGATAAGGAACACACCCATTATAAAGAAATCTCATTAGGATTCTCTTTTTAAGCTCTTCCTTAAAACACTAGTGCTTAGGAAATCTATTGGAGGCAGAAGCAGTCAAGGGTAGCCTAGGGTTAGTGTTAGGCTTAGGGTTAGGCTTAGGGTACGGCTTAGGGAACGGGTTCGGGGAGGGCTTCGGGTACGGCGTAGGGTATGGGTTAGGGATATTGTTAGGGTTAATGTTAGGGTTAGGGCTCGGTTTAGGGTACGGTTTAGGATTAGGGTACGTGTTAGGGTTAGGGTAGGGGTTAGGGTTAGGGTACGTGTTAGGGTTAGGGTAGTTATTAAACCTATCCCCTCTCTAGATACCCCTTAGCACGTAAAGGAATATTATTTGGGGGTCCAGCCATGGAGAAGAGTTTGGACACTAGGATAAGATAAGGAACACACCCATTATAAAGAAATCACATTAGGATTCTCTTTTTAAGCTTTTCCTCAAAACACTGGTGCTTAGGAAATCTATTGGAGGCAGAAGCAGTAAAGGGTAGCCTAGGTTTAGGTTGAGGCTTGGTGTTAGGCTTAGGGTACGGCTTAGGGTACGGGTTCGGGGAGGGGTTTGGGTACGGCGTAGCGTATGGGTTAGGGTTAGGGTTTGGGTTAGTGTTAGGGTTAGGGCTCCGTTTAGGTTACGGGTTAGGAGTAGGGTACGTGTTAGGGTTAGGGTTGGGGTTTGGGTTAGGGTACGCGTTAGGGTTAGGGTAGTTATTAAACCTATCCCACTCTCTAGATACCCCTTAGCACTTAAGGAATATTATTTGGGTGTCCAGCCATGGAGAAGAGTTTAGACACTAGGATAAGATAAGGAACACACCCATTATAAAGAAATCACATTAGGATACTCTTTTTAAGCTGTTCCTTAAAACACTAGTGCTTAGGAAATCTATTGGAGGCAGAAGCAGTCAAGGGTAGCCTAGGGATAGGGTTAGGCTTAGGGTTAGGCTTAGGGTACGGCTTAGGGTACGGGTTCGGGGAGGGCTTCGGGTACGGCGAAGGGTATGGGTTAGGGTTAGTGTTAGGGTTAGTGTTAGGGTTAGGGCTCGGTTTAGGGTACGGTTTAGGATTAGGGTACGTGTTAGCGTTAGGGTAGGGGTTAGGGTTAGGGTACGTGTTAGGGTTAGGGTAGTTATTAAACCTATCCCCTCTCTAGATACCCCTTAGCACGTAAAGGAATATTATTTGGGGGTCCAGCCATGGAGAAGAGTTTAGACACTAGGATAATATAAGAAACACACACATTATAAAGAAATCACATTAGGATTCTCTTTTTAAGCTGTTCCTTAAAACACTAGTGCTTAGGAAATCTATTGGAGGCAGAAGCAGTCAAGGGTAGCCTAGGTTTAGGTTGAGGCTTGGGGTTAGGCTTAGGGTACGGCTTAGGGTATGGGTTCGGGGAGGGGTTTGGTTACGGCGTAGCGTATGGGTTAGGGTTAGGGTTTGGGTTAGTGTTAGGGTTAGGGCTCCGTTTAGGGTACGGGTTAGGATTAGGGTACGTGTTAGGGTTAGGGTAGGGGTTAGGGTTAGGGTACGCGTTAGGGTTAGGGTAGTTATTAAACCTATCCCACTCTCTAGATACCCCTTAGCACGTAAAGGAATATTATTTGGGGGTCCAGCCATGGAGAAGAGTTTAGACACTAGGATAAGATAAGGAACACACCCATTATAAAGAAATCACATTAGGATACTCTTTTTAAGCTGTTCCTTAAAACACTAGTGCTTAGGAAATCTATTGGAGGCAGAAGCAGTCAAGGGTAGCCTAGGGTTAGGGTTAGGCTTAGGGTTAGGCTTAGGGTACGGTTTAGGGTACGGGTTCGGGGAGGGCTTCGGGTACGGCGAAGGGTATGGGTTAAGGTTAGTGTTAGGGTTAGTGTTAGGGTTAGGGCTCGGTTTAGGGTACGGTTTAGGATTATGGTACGTGTTAGGGTTAGGGTAGGGGTTAGGGTTAGGGTACGTGTTAGGGTTAGGGTAGTTATTAAACCTATCCTCTCTCTACATACCCCTTAGCACGTAAAGGAATATTATTTGGGGGTCCAGCCATGGAGAAGAGTTTAGACACTAGGATAAGATAAGGAACACACCCAGTATAAAGAAATCACATTAGGATTCTCTTTTTAAGCTGTTCCTTAAAACACTAGTGCTTAGGAAATCTATTGGAGGCAGAAGCTGTCAAGGGTAGCCTAGGGTTAGGTTTAGGCTTAGGGTTAGGCTTAGGGTACGGCTTAGGGTACGGGTTCGGGGAGGGCTTCGTATACGGCGTAGGGTATGGGTTAGGGATAGGGTTAGGGTTAGTGTTAGGGTTAGGGCTCGGTTTAGGGTACGGGTTAGGATTAAGGTACGTGTTAGGGTTAGGGTTAGGGTACGCGTTAGGGTTAGGGTAGTTATTAAACCTATCACACTCTCTAGATACCGCTTAGCACGTAAAGCAATATTATTTGGGGGTCCATTCATGGAGAAGAGTTTAGACACTAAGATAATATAAGGAACACACGCATTATAAAGAAATCACATTAGGATTCTCTTTTTAAGCTGTTCCTTAAAACACTAGTGCTTAAAAATCTATTTGAGGCAGAAGCAGTCAAGGGTAGCCTAGGGTTAGGGTTAGGCTTAGGGTTAGGCTTAGGGTACGGCTTAGGGTACGGGTTCGGTGAGGGCTTCGGGTATGGCGTTGGGTATGTGTTAGGCTTAGGGTTAGGGTTAGTGTTAGGGTTAGGGCTCGGTTTAGGGTACGTGTTAGGGTTAGTGTAGGGGATAGGGTTAGGGTACGCGTTAGAGTTAGGGTAGTTATTAAACCTATCCCACTCTCTAGATACACCTTAGCACGTAAAGGAATATTATTTGGGGGTCCATCCATGGAGAAGTGTTTAGACACTAAGATAATATAAGGAACACACACATTATAAAGAAATCACATTAGGATTCTCATTTTAAGCTGTTCCTTAAAACACTCGTGCTTAGGAAATCTATTGGCGGCAGAAGCAGTCAAGGGTAGCAGAGGGTTAGGGTGAGGCTTGGGGTTAGGCTTAGTGTACGTCTTAGGTTATGGGTTCGGGGAGGGGTTTGGGTACGGCGTAGGGTATGGGTTAGGGTTAGGGTTTGGGTTAGGGTTAGGGCTCGGTTTAGGGTTTGGGTTAGAATTAGGGTATGTTTTAGGGTTAGGGTAGGGGTTAGGGTTAGGGTACGCATTAGGGTTAGGGTAGTTATTAAACCTATCCCACTCTCTTGATACCCCTTAGCACGTAAAGGAATATTATTTGGGGGCCCAGCCGTGGAGAAGAGTTTAGACACTAGGATAAGATAAGGAACACACCCATTATAAAGAAATCATATTAGGATACTCTTTTTAAGCTGTTCCTTAAAACACTAGTGCTTAGGAAATCTATTGGAGGCAGAAGCAGTCAAGGGTAGCCTAGGGTTAGGGTTAGGCTTAGGGTTAGGCTTAGGGTACGGCTTAGGGTACGGGTTCGGTGAGGGCTTCGGGTACAGCGTAGGGTATGGGTTAGGGTTAGGGTTAGGGTTAGTGTTAGGGTTAGGGCTCGGTTTAGGGTACGGTTTAGGATTATGTTACGTGTTAGGGTTAGGGTAGGGGTTAGGGTTAGGGTACGTGTTAGGGTTAGGGTAGTTATTAAACCTATCCCCTCTCTAGATACCCCTTAGCACGTAAAGGAATATTATTTGGGGGTCCAGCCATGGAGAAGAGTTTAGACACTAGGATAAGATAAGGAACACACCCATTATAAAGAAATCACATTAGGATTCTCTTTTTAAGCTGTTCCTTAAAACACTAGTGCTTAGGAAATCTATTGGAGGCAGAAGCAGTCAAGGGTAGCCTAGGGTTAGGGTTAGGCTTAGGGTGCGGCTTAGGGTACGGGTTCGGGGAGGGCTTCGGGTACGGCGTAGGGTATGGGTTAGGGATAGGTTTAGGGTTAGTGTTAGGGTTGGGGCTCGGTTTAGGGTACGGGTTAGGATTAGGGTACGTGTTAGGGTTAGGGTAGGGGTTAGGGTTAGGGTACGCGTTAGGGTTAGGGTAGTTATTAAACCTATCCCACTCTCTAGATACCCCTTAGCACGTAAAGCAATATTATTTGGGGGTCCATCCATGGAGAAGTGTTTAGACACTAAGATAATATAAGGAACACACACATTATAAAGAAATCACATTAGGATTCTCTTTTTAAGCTGTTCCTTAAAACACTAGTGCTTAGGAAATCTATTGGAGGCAGAAGCAGTGAAGTGTAGCAGAGGGTTAGGGTTAGGCTTAGGGTTAGGCTTAGGGTACGGTTTAGGGTACGGGTTCGGGGAGGGCTTCGGATACGGCGTAGGGTATGGGTTAGGGTTAGGGTTAGGGTTAGTGTTAGGGTTAGGGCTCGGTTTAGGGTAAGGGTTAGGATTAGGGTACGTGTTAGGGTTAGGGTAGGGGTTAGGGTTAGGGTACGCATTAGGGTTAGGGTAGTTATTAAACCTATCCCACTCTCTAGATACCCCTTAGAACGTAAAGGAATATTATTTGGGGGTCCAGCCATGGAGAAGAGTTTAGACACTAGGAAAAGATAAGGAACACACCCATTATAAAGAAATCACATTAGGATTCTCTTTTTAAGCTGTTCCATAAAACACTAGTGCTTAGGAAATCTATTGGAGGCAGAAGCAGTCAAGGGTAGCCTAGGGTTAGGGTTAGGCTTAGGGTTAGGGTTAGGGTACGGTTTAGGGTATGGGTTCGAGGAGAGGTTCGGGCACGGCGTAGGGTATGTGTTAGGGTTAGGGTTAGGGTTAGTGTTAGGGTTAGGGCTCGGTTTAGGGTACGGGTTAGGATTAGGGTACGTGTTAGGGTTAGGGTAGGGGTTAGGTTTAGGGTACGCGTTAGGGTTAGGGTAGTTATTAAACCTATCCCACTCTCTAGATACCCCTTAGCACGTAAAGGAATATTATTTGGGGGTCCAGCCATGGAGAAGCGTTTAGACAGTAGGATAAGATAAGGAACACACCCATTATTAAGAAATCACATTAGGATTCTCTTTTTAAGCTGTTCCTTAAAACACTAGTGCTTAGGAAATCTATTGGAGGCAGAAGCAGTCAAGGGTAGCCTAGGGTTAGGGTTAGGCTTAGGGTTAGGCTTAGGGTACGGCTTAAGGTACGTGTTCGGGGAGGGCTTCGGGTACGGCGTAAGTTATGGGTTAGGGTTAGGGTTATGGTTAGTGTTAGGGTTAGGGCTCGCTTTAGTGTACGGGTTAGGATTAGGGTACATGTTAGGGTTAGGGTAGGGGTTAGGGTTAGGGTATGCGTTAGGGTTAGGGTAGTGATTAAACCTATCCCACTCTCTAGATACCCCTTAGCACGTAAAGGAATATTATTTGGCGGTCCAGCCATGGAGAAGAGTTTAGACACTAGGATAATATAAGGAACACACCCATTATAAAGAAATCACATTAGGATTCTCCTTTTAAGCTGTTCCTTAAAACACTAGTGCTTAGGAAATCTATTGGAGGCAGAAGCAGTCAAGGGTAGCGTAGGGTTAGGGTTAGGCTTAGGGTTAGGCTTAGGGTACGGCTTAGGGTACGTGTTCGGGGAGGGCGTCGGGTATGGCGTAGGGTATCGGTTAGGGTTAGGGTTAGGGTTAGTGTTAGGGTTAGGGCTCGGTTTAGGGTACGGGTTAGGATTAGGGTACGTGTTAGGGTTAGGGTAGGGGTTAGTGTTAGGGTATGCGTTATGGTTAGGGTAGTTATTAAACCCATCCCACTCTCTAGATACCCCTTAGCACGTAAAGGAATATTATTTGGGGGTCCAGCCATGGAGAAGAGTTTAGACACTAGGATAAGATAAGGAACACACCCATTATAAAGAAATCACATTAGGATTCTCTTTTTAAGCTGTTCCTTAAAACACTAGTGCTTAGGAAATCTACTGGAGGCAGAAGCAGTCAAGGGTAGCCTAGGGTTAGGGTTAGGCTTAGGGTTAGGCTTAGGGTACGGCTTAGGGTACGGGTTCGGGGAGGGCTTCGTGTACAGCGTAGGGTATGGGGTAGGGATAGGGTTAGGTTTAGTGTTAGGTTTAGGGCTCGGATTAGGTTAGGGGTTAGGATTAGGATACGTGTTAGGGTTAGGGTAGGGGTTAGGGTTAGGGTACGCGTTAGGGTTAGGGTAGTTATTAAACCTATCCCACTCTCTAGATACCCCTTAGCACGTAAAGGAATATTATTTGGGGGTCCAGCAATGGAGAAGAGTTTAGACACTAGGATAAGATAAGGAACACACTCATTATAAAGAAATCACATTAGGATTTTCTTTTTAAGCTGTTCCTTAAAACACTAGTGCTTAGGAAATCTATTGGAGGCAGAAGCAGTCAAAGGTAGCCTAGGGTTAGGGTTAGGCTTAGGGTTAGTGTTAGGGTACGGCTTAGGGTATGGGTTCGGGGAGAGGTTCGGGCACGGCGTAGGGTATGGGTTAGGGTTAGGGTTAGGGTTAGTGTTAGTGTTAGGGCTCGGTTTAGGGTACGGGTTAGGATTAGGGTACATGTTAGGGTTAGGGTAGGGGTTAGGTTTAGGGTACGCGTTAGGGTTGTTATTAAAACTATCCCACTCTCTAGATACCCCTTAGCACCTAAAGAATATTATTTGGGGGTCCAGCCATGGAGAAGCGTTTAGACAGTAGGAGAAGATAAGGAACACACCCATTATTAAGAAATCACATTAGGATTCTTTTTTTAAGCTGTTCCATAAAACACTAGTGCTTAGGAAATCTATTGGAGGCAGAAGCAGTCAAGGGTAGCCTAGGGTTAGGGTTAGGCTTAGGGTTAGGCTTAGGGTACGGCTTAGGGTACGGGTTCGGGGAGGGCTTCAGGTACGGCATAGGGTATGGGTTAGGGTTAGGGTTAGGGTTAGTGTTAGGTTTAGGGCTCGGTTTAGTGTACGGGTTAGGATTATGGTACGTGTTAGGGTTAGGGTAGGGGTTAGGGTTAGGGTACGCGTTAGGGTTAGGGTAGTTATTAAACCTATCCCACTCTCTAGATACCCCTTAGCACGTCAAGGAATATTATTTGGGGGTCCAGCCATGGAGAAGAGTTTAGACAATAGGATAAGATAAGGAACACACCCATTATAAAGAAATCACATTAGGATTCTCTTTTTAAGCTGTTCCTTAAAACACTAGTGCTTACGAAATCTATTGGAGGCAGAAGCAGTCAAGGGTAGCCTAGGGTTAGGGTTAGGCTTAGGGTTAGGGTTAGGGTATGGCTTAGGGCACGGGTTCGGGGAGGGGTTCGGGTACGGCATAGTGTATGGGTTAGGCTTAGGGTTAGGGTTAGTGTTAGGGTTAGGGCTCGGTTTAGGGTACGTGTTAGGGTTAGTGTAGGGGATAGGGTTATGGTACGCGTTAGAGTTAGGGTAGTTATTAAACCTATCCCACTCTCTAGATACCCCTTAGCACGTAAAGGAATATTATTTGGGGGTCCAGCCATGGAGAAGAGTTTAGACACTAGGATAAGATAAGGAACACACCCATTATAAAGAAATCACATTAGGCTACTCTTTTTAAGCTGTTCCTTAAAACACTAGTGCTTAGGAAATCTATTGGAGGCAGAAGCAGTCAAGGGTAGCCTAGGGATAGTGTTAGGCTTAGGGTTAGGCTTAGGGTACGGCTTAGGGTACGGGTTCGGGGAGGGCTTCGGGTACGGCGAAGGGTATGGGTTAGGGTTAGTGTTAGGGTTAGTGTTAGGGTTAGGGCTCGGTTTAGGGTACGGTTTAGGATTAGGGTACGTGTTAGGGTTAGGGTAGGGGTTAGGGTTAGGGTACGTGTTAGGGCTAGGGTAGTTATTAAACCTATCCCCTCTCTAGATACCCCTTAGCACGTAAAGGAATATTATTTGGGGGTCCAGCCATGGAGAAGAGTTTAGACACTAGGATAATATAAGAAACACACACATTATAAAGAAATCACATTAGGATTCTCTTTTTAAGCTGTTCCTTAAAACACTAGTGCTTAGGAAATCTATTGGAGGCAGCAGCAGTCAAGGGTAGCCTAGGTTTAGGTTGGGGCTTGGGGTTAGGCTTAGGGTACGGCTTAGGGTATGGGTTCGGGGAGGGGTTTGGGTACGGCGTAGCGTATGGGTTAGGGTTAGGGTTTGGGTTAGTGTTAGGGTTAGGGCTCCGTTTAGGGTACGGGTTAGGATTAGGGTACGTGTTAGGGTTAGGGTAGGGGTTAGGGTTAGGGTACGCGTTAGGGTTAGGGTAGTTATTAAACCTATCCCACTCTCTAGATACCCCTTAGCACGTAAAGGAATATTATTTGGGGGTCCAGCCATGGAGAAGAGTTTAGACACTAGGATAAGATAAGGAACACACCCATTATAAAGAAATCACATTAGGATACTCTTTTTAAGCTGTTCCTTAAAACACTAGTGATTAGGAAATCTATTGGAGGCAGAAGCAGTCAAGTGTAGCCTAGGGTTAGGGTTAGGCTTACGGTTAGGGTTAGGGTATGGCTTAGGGCACGGGTTCGGGGAGGGGTTCGGGTATGGCGTAGTGTATGGGTTAGGCTTAGGGTTAGGGTTAGTGTTAGGGTTAGGGCTCGGTTTAGGGTACGTGTTAGGGTTAGTGTAGGGGATAGGGTTAGGGTACGCGTTAGAGTTAGGGTAGTTATTAAACCTATCCCACTCTCTAGATACACCTTAGCACTTAAAGGAATATTATTTGGGGGTCCATCCATGGAGAAGTGTTTAGACACTAAGATAATATAAGGAACACACACATTATAAAGAAATCACATTAGGATTCTCATTTTAAGCTGTTCCTTAAAACACTAGTGCTTAGGAAATCTATTGGAGGCAGAAGCAGTCAAGGGCAGCAGAGGGTTAGGGTGAGGCTTGGGGTTAGGCTTAGGGTACGTCTTAGGTTATGGGTTCGGGGAGGGGTTTGGGTACGGCGTAGGGTATGGGTTAGGGTTAGGGTTTGGGTTAGTGTTAGGGTTAGGGCTCGGTTTAGGGTATGGGTTAGAATTAGGGTATGTTTTAGGGTTAGGGTAGGGGTTAGGGTTACGGTACGCATTAGGGTTAGGGTAGTTATTAAACCTATCCCACTCTCTTGATACCTCTTAGCACGTAAAGGAATATTATTTGGGGGTCCAGCCGTGGAGAAGAGGTTAGACACTAGGATAAAATAAGGAACACACCCATTATAAAGAAATCACATTAGGATTCTCTTTTTAAGCTGTTCCTTAAAACACTAGTGCTTAGGAAATCTATTGGAGGCAGAAGCAGTCAAGGGTAGCAGAGGGTTAGGGTTAGGCTTAGGGTTAGGCTTAGGGTACGGTTTAGGGTACGGGTTCGGGGAGGGCTTCGGATACGGCGTAGGGTATGTGTTAGGGTTAGGGTTAGGGTTAGTGTTAGGGTTAGGGCTCGGTTTAGGGTAAGGGTTAGGATTAGGGTACGTGTTAGGGTTAGGGTAGGGGTTAGGGTTAGGGTACGCGTTAGGGTTAGGGTAGTTATTAAAACTATCCCACTCTCTAGATACCCCTTAGAACGTAAAGGAATATTATTTGGGGGTCCAGCCATGGAGAAGAGTTTAGACACTAGGATAAGATAAGGAACACACCCATTATAAAGAAATCACATTAGGATACTCTTTTTAAGCTGTTCCTTAAAACACTAGTGCTTAGGAAATCTATTGGAGGCAGAAGCAGTCAAGGGTAGCCTAGGGTTAGGGTTAGGCTTAGGGTTAGGCTTAGGGTACGGCTTAAGGTACGGGTTCGGGGAGGGCTTCGGGTACGGCGTAAGTTATGGTTTAGGGTTAGGGTTATGGTTAGTGTTAGGGTTAGGGCTCGCTTTAGTGTACGGGTTAGGATTAGGGTACATGTTAGGGTTAGGGTAGGGGTTAGGGTTAGGGTACGCGTTAGGGTTAGGGTAGTGATTAAACCTATCCCACTCTCTAGATACCCCTTAGCACGTAAAGGAATATTATTTGGTGGTCCAGCCATGGAGAAGAGTTTAGACACTAGGATAATATAAGGAACACACCCATTATAAAGAAATCACATTAGGATTCTCTTTTTAAGCTGTTCCTTAAAACACTAGTGCTTAGGAAATCTACTGGAGGCAGAAGCAGTCAAGGGTAGCCTAGGGTTAGGGTTAGGCTTAGGGTTAGGCTTAGGGTACGGCTTAGGGTACGGGTTCGGGGAGGGCTTCGGGTACAGCGTAGGGTATGGGTTAGGGATAGGGTTAGGGTTAGTGTTAGGGTTAGGGCTCGGTTTAGGGTACGGGTTAGGATTAGGGTACATGTTAGGGTTAGGGTAGGGGTTAGGTTTAGGGTACGCGTTAGGGTTAGGGTAGTTATTAAAACTATCCCACTCTCTAGATACCCCTTAGCACCTAAAGAATATTATTTGGGGGTCCAGCCATGGAGAAGCGTTTAGACAGTAGGAGAAGATAAGGAACACACCCATTATTAAGAAATCACATTAGGATTCTCTTTTTAAGCTGTTCCTTAAAACACTAGTGCTTAGGAAATCTATTGGAGGCAGAAGCAGTCAAGGGTAGCCTAGGGTTAGGGTTAGGCTTAGGGTTAGGCTTAGGGTATGGCTTAGGGTACGGGTTCGGTGAGGGCTTCGGGTACGGCGTAGGGTATGGGTTAGGGTTAGGGTTAGGGTTAGTGTTAGGGTTAGGGCTCGGTTTAGGGTACGGTTTAGGATTAGGTTACGTGTTAGGGTTAGGGTAGAGGTTAGGGTTAGGGTACGTGTTAGGGTTAGGGTAGTTATTAAACCTATCCCCTCTCTAGATACCCCTTAGCACGTAAAGGAATATTATTTGGGGGTCCAGCCATGGAGAAGAGTTTAGACACTAGGATAAGATAAGGAACACACCCATTATAAAGAAATCACATTAGGATTCTCTTTTTAAGCTGTTCCTTAAAACACTAGTGCTTAGGAAATCTATTGGAGGCAGAAGCAGTCAAGGGTAGCCTAGGGTTAGGGTTAGGCTTAGGGTGCGGCTTAGGGTACGGGTTCGGGGAGGGCTTCGGGTACGGCGTAGGGTATGGGTTAGGGATAGGGTTAGGGTTAGTGTTAGGGTTAGGGCTCGGTTTAGGGTACGGGTTAGGATTGGGGTACGTGTTAGGGTTAGGGTAGGGGTTAGGGTTAGGGTACGCGTTAGGGTTAGGGTAGTTATTAAACCTATCCCACTCTCTAGATACCCCTTAGCACGTAAAGCAATATTATTTGTGGGTCCATCCATGGAGAAGTGTTTAGACACTAAGATAATATAAGGAACACACACATTATAAAGAAATCACATTAGGATTCTCTTTTTAAGCTGTTCCGTAAAACACTAGTGCTTAGGAAATCTATTGGAGGCAGAAGCAGTCAAGGGTAGCCTAGGGTTAGGGTGAGGCTTGGGGTTAGGCTTAGGGTACGTCTTAGGTTATGGTTTCGGGGAGGGATTTGGGTACGGCGTAGGGTATGTGTTAGGGTTAGGGTTTGGGTTAGTGTTAGGGTTAGGGCTCGGTTTAGGGTATGGATTAGGATTAGGGTATGTTTTAGGGTTAGGGTAGGGGTTAGGGTTAGGTTACGCATTAGGGTTAGGGTAGTTATTAAACCTATCCCACTCTCTTGATACCCCTTAGCACGTAAAGGAATATTATTTGGGGGTCCAGCCATGGAGAAGAGTTTAGACACTAGGAAAAGATAAGGAACACACCCATTATAAAGAAATCACATTAGGATTCTCTTTTTAAGCTGATCCTTAAAACACTAGTGCTTAGGAAATCTATTGGAGGCAGAAGCAGTCAAGGGTAGCCTAGGGTTAGGGTTAGGCTTAGGGTTAGGGTTAGGGTACGGTTTAGGGTATGGGTTCGAGGAGAGGTTCGGGCACGGCGTAGGGTATGTGTTAGGGTTAGGGTTAGGGTTAGTGTTAGGGTTAGGGCTCGGTTTAGGGTACGTGTTAGGGTTAGTGTAGGGGATAGGGTTAGGGTACGCGTTAGAGTTAGGGTAGTTATTAAACCTATCCCACTCTCTAGATACACCTTAGCACTTAAAGGAATATTATTTGGGGGTCCATCCATGGAGAAGTGTTTAGACACTAAGATAATATAAGGAACACACACATTATAAAGAAATCACATTAGGATTCTCATTTTAAGCTGTTCCTTAAAACACTAGTGCTTAGGAAATCTATTGGAGGCAGAAGCAGTCAAGGGCAGCAGAGGGTTAGGGTGAGGCTTGGGGTTAGGCTTAGGGTACGTCTTAGGTTATGGGTTCGGGGAGGGGTTTGGGTACGGCGTAGGGTATGGGTTAGGGTTAGGGTTTGGGTTAGTGTTAGGGTTAGGGCTCGATTTAGGGTATGGGTTAGAATTAGGGTATGTTTTAGGGTTAGGGTAGGGGTTAGGGTTACGGTACGCATTAGGGTTAGGGTAGTTATTAAACCTATCCCACTCTCTTGATACCTCTTAGCACGTAAAGGAATATTATTTGGGGGTCCAGCCGTGGAGAAGAGGTTAGACACTAGGATAAAATAAGGAACACACCCATTATAAAGAAATCACATTAGGATTCTCTTTTTAAGCTGTTCCTTAAAACACTAGTGCTTAGGAAATCTATTGGAGGCAGAAGCAGTCAAGGGTAGCAGAGGGTTAGGGTTAGGCTTAGGGTTAGGCTTAGGGTACGGTTTAGGGTACGGGTTCGGGGAGGGCTTCGGATACGGCGTAGGGTATGTGTTAGGGTTAGGTTTAGGGTTAGTGTTAGGGTTAGGGCTCGGTTTAGGGTAAGGGTTAGGATTAGGGTACGTGTTAGGGTTAGGGTAGGGGTTAGGGTTAGGGTACGCGTTAGGGTTAGGGTAGTTATTAAAACTATCCCACTCTCTAGATACCCCTTAGAACGTAAAGGAATATTATTTGGGGGTCCAGCCATGGAGAAGAGTTTAGACACTAGGATAAGATAAGGAACACACCCATTATAAAGAAATCACATTAGGATACTCTTTTTAAGCTGTTCCTTAAAACACTAGTGCTTAGGAAATCTATTGGAGGCAGAAGCAGTCAAGGGTAGCCTAGGGTTAGGGTTAGGCTTAGGGTTAGGCTTAGGGTACGGCTTAAGGTACGGGTTCGGGGAGGGCTTCGGGTACGGCGTAAGTTATGGTTTAGGGTTAGGGTTATGGTTAGTGTTAGGGTTAGGGCTCGCTTTAGTGTACGGGTTAGGATTAGGGTACATGTTAGGGTTAGGGTAGGGGTTAGGGTTAGGGTACGCGTTAGGGTTAGGGTAGTGATTAAACCTATCCCACTCTCTAGATACCCCTTAGCACGTAAAGGAATATTATTTGGTGGTCCAGCCATGGAGAAGAGTTTAGACACTAGGATAATATAAGGAACACACCCATTATAAAGAAATCACATTAGGATTCTCTTTTTAAGCTGTTCCTTAAAACACTAGTGCTTAGGAAATCTACTGGAGGCAGAAGCAGTCAAGGGTAGCCTAGGGTTAGGGTTAGGCTTAGGGTTAGGCTTAGGGTACGGCTTAGGGTACGGGTTCGGGGAGGGCTTCGGGTACAGCGTAGGGTATGGGTTAGGGATAGGGTTAGGGTTAGTGTTAGGGTTAGGGCTCGGTTTAGGGTACGGGTTAGGATTAGGGTACATGTTAGGGTTAGGGTAGGGGTTAGGTTTAGGGTACGCGTTAGGGTTAGGGTAGTTATTAAAACTATCCCACTCTCTAGATACCCCTTAGCACCTAAAGAATATTATTTGGGGGTCCAGCCATGGAGAAGCGTTTAGACAGTAGGAGAAGATAAGGAACACACCCATTATTAAGAAATCACATTAGGATTCTCTTTTTAAGCTGTTCCTTAAAACACTAGTGCTTAGGAAATCTATTGGAGGCAGAAGCAGTCAAGGGTAGCCTAGGGTTAGGGTTAGGCTTAGGGTTAGGCTTAGGGTACGGCTTAGGGTACGGGTTCGGTGAGGGCTTCGGGTACGGCGTAGGGTATGGGTTAGGGTTAGGGTTAGGGTTAGTGTTAGGGTTAGGGCTCGGTTTAGGGTACGGTTTAGGATTAGGTTACGTGTTAGGGTTAGGGTAGAGGTTAGGGTTAGGGTACGTGTTAGGGTTAGGGTAGTTATTAAACCTATCCCCTCTCTAGATACCCCTTAGCACGTAAAGGAATATTATTTGGGGGTCCAGCCATGGAGAAGAGTTTAGACACTAGGATAAGATAAGGAACACACCCATTATAAAGAAATCACATTAGGATTCTCTTTTTAAGCTGTTCCTTAAAACACTAGTGCTTAGGAAATCTATTGGAGGCAGAAGCAGTCAAGGGTAGCCTAGGGTTAGGGTTAGGCTTAGGGTGCGGCTTAGGGTACGGGTTCGGGGAGGGCTTCGGGTACGGCTTAGGGTATGGGTTAGGGATAGGGTTAGGGTTAGTGTTAGGGTTAGGGCTCGGTTTAGGGTACGGGTTAGGATTGGGGTACGTGTTAGGGTTAGGGTAGGGGTTAGGGTTAGGGTACGCGTTAGGGTTAGGGTAGTTATTAAACCTATCCCACTCTCTAGATACCCCTTAGCACGTAAAGCAATATTATTTGTGGGTCCATCCATGGAGAAGTGTTTAGACACTAAGATAATATAAGGAACACACACATTATAAAGAAATCACATTAGGATTCTCTTTTTAAGCTGTTCCGTAAAACACTAGTGCTTAGGAAATCTATTGGAGGCAGAAGCAGTCAAGGGTAGCCTAGGGTTAGGGTGAGGCTTGGGGTTAGGCTTAGGGTACGTCTTAGGTTATGGTTTCGGGGAGGGATTTGGGTACGGCGTAGGGTATGTGTTAGGGTTAGGGTTTGGGTTAGTGTTAGGGTTAGGGCTCGGTTTAGGGTATGGGTTAGGATTAGGGTATGTTTTAGGGTTAGGGTAGGGGTTAGGGTTAGGTTACGCATTAGGGTTAGGGTAGTTATTAAACCTATCCCACTCTCTTGATACCCCTTAGCACGTAAAGGAATATTATTTGGGGGTCCAGCCATGGAGAAGAGTTTAGACACTAGGAAAAGATAAGGAACACACCCATTATAAAGAAATCACATTAGGATTCTCTTTTTAAGCTGATCCTTAAAACACTAGTGCTTAGGAAATCTATTGGAGGCAGAAGCAGTCAAGGGTAGCCTAGGGTTAGGGTTAGGCTTAGGGTTAGGGTTAGGGTACGGTTTAGGGTATGGGTTCGAGGAGAGGTTCGGGCACGGCGTAGGGTATGTGTTAGGGTTAGGGTTAGGGTTAGTGTTAGGGTTAGGGCTCGGTTTAGGGTACGGGTTAGGATTAGGGTACGTGTTAGGGTTAGGGTAGGGGTTAGGTTTAGGGTACACGTTAGGGTTAGGGTAGTTATTAAACCTATCCCACTCTCTAGATACACCTTAGCACGTAAAGGAATATTATTTGGGGGTCCAGCCATGGAGAAGCGTTTAGACAGTAGGATAAGATAAGGAACACACCCATTATTAAGAAATCACATTAGGATTCTCTTTTTAAGCTGTTCCTTAAAACACTAGTGCTTAGGAAATCTATTGGAGGCAGAAGCAGTCAAGGGTAGCCTAGGGTTAGGGTTAGGCTTAGGGTTAGGCTTAGGGTACGGCTTAAGGTACGGGTTCGGGGAGGGCTTCTGGTACGGCGTAAGTTATGGGTTAGGGTTAGGGTTATGGTTAGTGTTAGGGTTAGGGCTCGCTTTAGTGTACGGGTTAGGATTAGGGTACATGTTAGGGTAGGGGTTAGGGTTAGGGTACGCGTTAGGGTTAGGGTAGTGATTAAACCTATCCCACTCTCTAGATACCCCTTGGCACGTAAAGGAATATTATTTGGTGGTCCAGCCATGGAGAAGAGTTTAGACACTAGGATAATATAAGGAACACACACATTATAAAGAAATCACATTAGGATTCTCTTTTTAAGCTGTTCCTTAAAACACTAGTGCTTAGGAAATCTATTGGAGGCAGAAGCAGTCAAGGGTAGCGTAGGGTTAGGGTTAGGCTTAGGGTTAGGCTTAGGGTACAGCTTAGGGTACATGTTCGGGGAGGGCTTCGGGTATGGCGTAGGGTATCGGTTAGGGTTAGGGTTAGGGTTAGTGTTAGGGTTAGGGCTCGGTTTAGGGTACGGGTTAGGATTAGGGTACGTGGTAGGGTTAGGATAGGGGTTAGTGTTAGGGTATGCGTTATGGTTAGGGTAGTTATTAAACCTATCCCACTCTCTAGATACCCCTTAGCACGTAAAGGAATATTATTTGGGGGTCCAGCCATGGAGAAGAGTTTAGACACTAGGATAAGATAAGGAACACACCCATTATAAAGAAATCACATTAGGATTCTCTTTTTAAGCTGTTCCTTAAAACACTAGTGCTTAGGAAATCTACTGGAGGCAGAAGCAGTCAAGGGTAGCCTAGGGTTAGGGTTAGGCTTAGGGTTAGGCTTAGGGTACGGCTTAGGGTACGGGTTCGGGGAGGGCTTCGGGTACAGCGTAGGGTATGGGTTAGGGATAGGGTAAGGGTTAGTGTTAGGGTTAGGGCTCAGTTTAGGGTACGGGTTAGGATTAGGGTACGTGTTAGGGTTAGGGTAGGGGTTAGGGTTAGGGTACGCGTTAGGGTTAGGGTAGTTATTAAACCTATCCCACTCTCTAGATACCCCTTAGCACGTAAAGCAATATTATTTGGGGGTCCATCCATGCAGAAGAGTTTAGACACTAAGATAATATAAGGAACACACCCATTATAAAGAAATCACATTAGGATTCTCTTTTTAAGCTGTTCCTTAAAACACTAGTGCTTAGGAAATCTACTGGAGGCAGAAGCAGTCAAGGGTAGCCTAGGGTTAGGGTTAGGCTTAGGGTTAGGCTTAGGGTACGGCTTAGGGTACGTGTTCGGTGAGGGCTTCGGGTACGGCGTAGGGTATGGGTTAGGGTTAGGGTTAGGGTTAGTGTTAGGGTTAGGGCTCGGTTTAGGGTACGGTTTAGGATTACGGTACGTGTTAGGTTTAGGGTGGGGTTAGGGTTAGGGTACGTTTTAGGGTTAGGGTAGTTATTAAACCTCTCCCCTCTCTAGATACCCCTTAGCACGTAAGGGAATATTACTTGGGGGTCCAGCCATGGAGAAGAGTTTAGACACTAGGATAAGATAAGGAACACACCCATTATAAAGAAATCACATTAGGATTCTCTTTTTAAGCTGTTCCTTAAAACACTGGTGCTTAGGAAATCTATTGGAGGCAGAAGCAGTCAAGGGTAGCCTAGGTTTAGGTTGAGGCTTGGTGTTAGGCTTAGGGTACGGCTTAGGGTACGGGTTCGGGGAGTGGTTTGGGTACGGCGTAGCGTATGGGTTAGGGTTAGGGTTTGGGTTAGTGTTAGGGTTAGGGCTCCGTTTAGGGTACGGGTTAGGAGTAGGGTACGTGTTAGGGTTAGGGTAGGGTTTAGGGTTAGGGTACGTGTTAGGGTTAGGGTAGTTATTAAACCTATCCCCTCTCTAGATACCCCTTAGCACGTAAAGGAATATTATTTGGGGGTCCAGCCATGGAGAAGAGTTTAGACACTAGGATAATATAAGAAACACACACATTATAAAGAAATCACATTAGGATTCTCTTTTTAAGCTGTTCCTTAAAACACTAGTGCTTAGGAAATCTATTGGAGGCAGAAGCAGTCAAGGGTAGCCTAGGTTTAGGTTGAGGCTTGGGGTTAGGCTTAGGGTACGGCTTTGGGTATGGGTTCGGGGAGGGGTTTGGGTACGGCGTAGCGTATGGGTTAGGGTTAGGATTTGGGTTATTGTTAGGGTTAGGGCTCCGTTTAGGGTACGGGTTAGGCTTAGGGTACGGTTTAGGGTACGGGTTCGGGGAGGGCTTCGGGTACGGCGAAGGGTATGGGTTAAGGTTAGGGTTAGGGTTAGTGTTAGGGTTAGGGCTCGGATTAGGTTAGGGGTTAGGATTAGGATACGTGTTAGGGTTAGGGTAGGGGTTAGGGTTAGGGTATGCGTTAGGGTTAGGGTAGTTATTAAACCTATCCCACTCTCTAGATACCCCTTAGCACGTAAAGGAATATTATTTGGGGGTCCAGCCATGGAGAAGAGTTTAGACACTAGGATAAGATAAGGAACACACTCATTATAAAGAAATCACATTAGGATTCTCTTTTTAAGCTGTTCCTTAAAACACTAGTGCTTAGGAAATCTACTGGAGGCAGAAGCAGTCAAGGGTAGCCTAGGGTTAGGGTTAGGCTTAGGGTTAGGCTTAGGGTACGGCTTAGGGTACGTGTTCGGTGAGGGCTTCGGGTACGGCGTAGGGTATGGGTTAGGGTTAGGGTTAGGGTTAGTGTTAGGGTTAGGGCTCGGTTTAGGGTACGGTTTAGGATTAGGGTACGTGTTAGGGTTAGGGTGGGGTTAGGGTTAGGGTACGTTTTAGGGTTAGGGTAGTTATTAAACCTCTCCCCTCTCTAGATACCCCTTAGCACGTAAGGGAATATTTTTTGGGGGTCCAGCCATGGAGAAGAGTTTAGACACTAGGATAAGATAAGGAACACACCCATTATAAAGAAATCACATTAGGATTCTCTTTTTAAGCTGTTCCTTAAAACACTGGTGCTTAGGAAATCTATTGGAGGCAGAAGCAGTCAAGGGTAGCCTAGGTTTAGGTTGAGGCTTGGTGTTAGGCTTAGGGTACGGCTTAGGGTACGGGTTCGGGGAGTGGTTTGGGTACGGCGTAGCGTATGGGTTAGGGTTAGGGTTTGGGTTAGTGTTAGGGTTAGGGCTCCGTTTAGGGTACGGGTTAGGAGTAGGGTACGTGTTAGGGTTAGGGTAGGGTTTAGGGTTAGGGTACGTGTTAGGGTTAGGGTAGTTATTAAACCTATCCCCTCTCTAGATACCCCTTAGCACGTAAAGGAATATTATTTGGGGGTCCAGCCATGGAGAAGAGTTTAGACACTAGGATAATATAAGAAACACACACATTATAAAGAAATCACATTAGGATTCTCTTTTTAAGCTGTTCCTTAAAACACTAGTGCTTAGGAAATCTATTGGAGGCAGAAGCAGTCAAGGGTAGCCTAGGTTTAGGTTGAGGCTTGGGGTTAGGCTTAGGGTACGGCTTTGGGTATGGGTTCGGGGAGGGGTTTGGGTACGGCGTAGCGTATGGGTTAGGGTTAGGATTTGGGTTATTGTTAGGGTTAGGGCTCCGTTTAGGGTACGGGTTAGGCTTAGGGTACGGTTTAGGGTTCGGGTTCGGGGAGGGCTTCGGGTACGGCGAAGGGTATGGGTTAAGGTTAGGGTTAGGGTTAGTGTTAGGGTTAGGGCTCGGATTAGGTTAGGGGTTAGGATTAGGATACGTGTTAGGGTTAGGGTAGGGGTTAGGGTTAGGGTATGCGTTAGGGTTAGGGTAGTTATTAAACCTATCCCACTCTCTAGATACCCCTTAGCACGTAAAGGAATATTATTTGGGGGTCCAGCCATGGAGAAGAGTTTAGACACTAGGATAAGATAAGGAACACACTCATTATAAAGAAATCACATTAGGATTCTCTTTTTAAGCTGTTCCTTAAAACACTAGTGCTTAGGAAATCTATTGGAGGCAGAAGCAGTCAAGGGTAGCCTAGGGTTAGGGTTAGGCTTAGGGTTAGGGTTAGGGTACGGCTTAGGGTATGGGTTTGGGGAGAGGTTCGGGCACGGCGTAGGGTATGGTTTAGGGTTAGGGTTAGGGTTAGTGTTAGGGTTAGGGCTCGGTTTAGGGTACGGGTTAGGATTAGGGTACATGTTAGGGTTAGGGTAGGGGTTAGGTTTAGGGTACGCGTTAGGGTTAGGGTAGTTATTAAAACTATCCCACTCTCTAGATACCCCTTAGCACCTAAAGAATATTATTTGGGGGTCCAGCCATGGAGAAGCGTTTAGACAGTAGGAGAAGATAAGGAACACACCCATTATTAAGAAATCACATTAGGATTCTCTTTTTAAGCTGTTCCTTAAAACACTAGTGCTTAGGAAATCTATTGGAGGCAGAAGCAGTCAAGGGTAGCCTAGGGTTAGGGTTAGGCTTAGGGTTAGGCTTAGGGTACGGCTTAGGGTACGGTTTCGGGGAGGGCTTTGGGTACGGCCTAGGGTATGGTTTAGGGTTAGGTTTAGGGTTAGTGTTAGGGTTAGGGCTCGGTTTAGGGTACGGGTTAGGATTAGGGTACGTGTTAGGGTTAGGGTAGGAGTTAGGGTTATGGTACGCATTATGGTTAGGATAGTTATTAAACCTATCCCACTCTCTAGATACCCCTTAGCACGTAAAGGAATATTATTTGGGGGTCCAGCCATGGAGAAGAGTTTAGACACTAAGATAATATAAGGAACACACCCATTATAAAGAAATCACATTAGGATTCTCTTTTTAAGCTGTTCCTTAAAACACTAGTGCTTAAACATCTATTGGAGGCAGAAGCAGTCAAGGGTAGCCTAGGGTTAGGTTAGGCTTAGGTTTAGGCTTAGGGTACGGGTTCGGGGAGGGCTTCGGGTACGGCGTATGGTATGGGTTAGGGTTAGGGTTAGGGTTAGTGTTAGGGTTAGGGCTCGGTTTAGTTTACGGCTTAGGATTATGGTACGTGTTAGGGTTAGGGTAGGGGTTAGGGTTAGGGTACGCATTAGGGTTAGGATAGTTATTAAACCTATCCCACTCTCTAGATACCCCTTAGCACGTCAAGGAATATTATTTGGGGGTCCAGCCATGGAGAAGAGTTTAGACACTAGGATAAGATAAGGAACACACCCATTATAAAGAAATCACATTAGGATTCTCTTTTTAAGCTGTTCCTTAAAACACTAGTGCTTACGAAATCTATTGGAGGCAGAAGCAGTCAAGGGTAGCCTAGGGTTAGGGTTAGGCTTAGGGTTAGGGTTAGGGTATGGCTTAGGGCACGGGTTCGGGGAGGGGTTCGGGTACGGCGTAGTGTATGGGTTAGGCTTAGGGTTAGGGTTAGTGTTAGGGTTAGGGCTCGGTTTAGGGTACGTTTTAGGATTAGGGTACGTGTTAGGGTTAGGGTAGGGGTTAGGGTTAGGGTACGCGTTAGGGTTAGGGTGGTTATTAAACCTATCCCACTCTCTAGATACCCCTTAGCACGTAAAGGAATATTATTTGGGGGTCCAGCCATGGAGAAGAGTTTAGACACTAGGATAAGATAAGGAAAACACCCATTATAAAGAAATCACATTAGGATTCTCTTTTTAAGCTGTTCCTTAAAACACTAGTGCTTAGGAAATCTATTGGAGGCAGAAGCAGTCAAGGGTAGCCTAGGGTTAGGGTTAGGCTTAGGGTTAGGCTTAGGCTACGGCTTAGGGTACGGGTTCGGGGAGGGCTTCGGGTACGGCGTAGGGTATGGGTTAGGGATAGGGTTAGGGTTAGTGTTATGGTTAGGGCTCGGTTTAGGGTACGGGTTAGGATTAAGGTACGTGTTAGGGTTAGGGTTAGGGTACGCGTTAGGGTTAGGGTAGTTATTAAACCTATCACACTCTCTAGATACCCCTTAGCACGTAAAGCAATATTATTTAGGGGTCCATCCATGGAGAAGAGTTTAGACACTAAGATAATATAAGGAACACACGCATTATAAAGAAATCACATTAGGATTCTCTTTTTAAGCTGTTCCTTAAAACACTAGTGCTTAAAAATCTATTTGAGGCAGAAGCAGTCAAGGGTAGCCTAGGGTTAGGCTTAGGCTTAGGGTTAGGCTTAGGGTACGGCTTAGGGTAAGGGTTCGGTGAGGGCTTCGGGTACGGCGTAGGGTATGGGTTAGGCTTAGGGTTAGGGTTAGTGTTAGGGTTAGGGCTCGGTTTAGGGTACGTGTTAGGGTTAGTGTAGGGGATAGGGTTAGGGTACGCGTTAGAGTTAGGGTAGTTATTAAACCTATCCCACTCTCTAGATACACCTTAGCACGTAAAGGAATATTATTTGGGGGTCCATCCATGGAGAAGTGTTAAGACACTAAGATAATATAAGGAACACACACATTATAAAGAAATCACATTAGGATTCTCATTTTAAGCTGTTCCTTAAAACACTCGTGCTTAGGAAATCTATTGGAGGCAGAAGCAGTCAAGGGTAGCAGAGGGTTAGGGTGAGGCTTGGGGTTAGGCTTAGGGTACGTCTTAGGTTATGGGTTCGGGGAGGGGTTTGGGTACGGCGTAGGGTATGGGTTAGGGTTAGGGTTTGGGTTAGTGTTAGGGTTAGGGCTCGGTTTAGGGTATGGGTTAGGATTAGGGTATGTTTTAGGGTTAGGGTAGGGGTTAGGGTTAGGTTATGCATTAGGGTTAGGGTAGTTATTAAACCTATCCCACTCTCTTGATACCCCTTAGCACGTAAAGGAATATTATTTGGGGGTCCAGCCATGGAGAAGAGTTTAGACACTAGGATAATATAAGGAACACACCCATTATAAAGAAATCACATTAGGATTCTCTTTTTAAGCTGTTCCTTAAAACACTAGTGCTTAGGAAATCTATTGGAGGCAGAAGCAGTCAAGGGTAGCAGAGGGTTAGGGTTAGGCTTAGGGTTAGGCTTAGGGTACGGTTTAGGGTACGGGTTCGGGGAGGGCTTCGGATACGGCGTAGGGTATGGGATAGGGTTAGGGTTAGGGTTAGTGTTAGGGTTAGGGCTCGGTTTAGGGTAAGGGTTAGGATTAGGGTACGTGTTAGGGTTAGGGTAGGGGTTAGGGTTAGGGTACGCGTTAGGGTTAGGGTAGTTATTAAAACTATCCCACTCTCTAGATACCCCTTAGAACGTAAAGGAATATTATTTGGGGGTCCAGCCATGGAGAAGAGTTTAGACACTAGGATAAGATAAGGAACACACCCATTATAAAGAAATCACATTAGGATACTCTTTTTAAGCTGTTCCTTAAAACACTAGTGGTTAGGAAATCTATTGGAGGCAGAAGCAGTCAAGGGTAGCCTAGGGTTAGGGTTAGGCTTAGGGTTAGGCTTAGGGTACGGGTTAGGGTACGGGTTCGGTGAGGGCTTCGGGTACGGCGTAGGGTATGGGTTAGGGTTAGGGTTAGGGTTAGTGTTAGGGTTAGGGCTCGGTTTAGGGTACGGTTTAGGATTATGTTACGTGTTAGGGTTAGTGTAGGGGTTAGGGTTAGGGTACGTGTTAGGGTTAGGGTAGTTATTAAACCTATCCCCTCTCTAGATACCCCTTAGCATGTAAAGGAATATTATTTGGGGGTCCAGCCATGGAGAAGAGTTTAGACACTAGGATAAGATAAGGAACACACCCATTATAAAGAAATCACATTAGGATTCTCTTTTTAAGCTGTTCCTTAAAACACTAGTGCTTAGGAAATCTATTGGAGGCAGAAGCAGTCAAGGGTAGCCTAGGGTTAGGGTTAGGCTTAGGGTGCGGCTTAGGGTACGGGTTCGGGGAGGGCTTCGGGTACGGCGTAGGGTATGGGTTAGGGATAGGGTTAGGGTTAGTGTTAGGGTTAGGGCTCGGTTTAGGGTACGGGTTAGGATTAGGGTACGTGTTAGAGTTAGGGTAGGGGTTAGGGTTAGGGTACGCGTTAGGGTTAGGGTAGTTATTAAACCTATCCCACTCTCTAGATACCCCTTAGCACGTAAAGCAATATTATTTGGGGGTCCATCCATGGAGAAGTGTTTAGACACTAAGATAATATAAGGAACACACACATTATAAAGAAATCACATTAGGATTCTCTTTTTAAGCTGTTCCTTAAAACACTAGTGCTTAGGAAATCTATTGGAGGCAGAAGCAGTCAAGGGTAGCATAGGGTTAGGGTGAGGCTTGGGGTTAGGCTTAGGGTACGTCTTAGGTTATGGTTTCGGGGAGGGATTTGGGTACGGCGTAGGGTATGGGTTAGGGTTAGGGTTTGGGTTAGTGTTAGGGTTAGGGCTCGGTTTAGGGTATGGGTTAGGATTAGGGTATGTTTTAGGGTTAGGGTAGGGGTTAGGGTTAGGTTATGCATTAGGGTTAGGGTAGTTATTAAACCTATCCCACTCTCTTGATACCCCTTAGCACGTAAAGGAATATTATTTGGGGGTCCAGCCATGGAGAAGAGTTTAGACACTAGGATAATATAAGGAACACACCCATTATAAAGAAATCACATTAGGATTCTCTTTTTAAGCTGTTCCTTAAAACACTAGTGCTTAGGAAATCTATTGGAGGCAGAAGCAGTCAAGGGTAGCAGAGGGTTAGGGTTAGGCTTAGGGTTAGGCTTAGGGTACGGTTTAGGGTACGGGTTCGGGGAGGGCTTCGGATACGGCGTAGGGTATGGGATAGGGTTAGGGTTAGGGTTAGTGTTAGGGTTAGGGCTCGGTTTAGGGTAAGGGTTAGGATTAGGGTACGTGTTAGGGTTAGGGTAGGGGTTAGGGTTATGGTACGCATTAGGGTTAGGTTAGTTATTAAACCTATCCCACTCTCTAGATACCCCTTAGAACGTAAAGGAATATTATTTGGGGGTCCAGCCATGGAGAAGAGTTTAGACACTAGGAAAAGATAAGGAACACACCCATTATAAAGAAATCACATTAGGATTCTCTTTTTAAGCTGTTCCTTAAAACACTAGTGCTTAGGAAATCTATTGGAGGCAGAAGCAGTCAAGGGTAGCCTAGGGTTAGGGTTAGGCTTAGGGTTAGGGTTAGGGTACGGTTTAGCGTATGGGTTCGAGGAGAGGTTCGGGCACGGCATAGGGTATGTGTTAGGGTTAGGGTTAGGGTTAGTGTTAGGGTTAGGGCTCGGTTTAGGGTACGGGTTAGGATTAGGGTACGAGTTAGGGTTAGGGTAGGGGTTAGGTTTAGGGTACGCGTTAGGGTTAGGGTAGTTATTAAACCTATCCCACTCTCTAGATACCCCTTAGCACGTAAAGGAATATTATTTGGGGGTCCAGCCATGGAGAAGCGTTTAGACAGTAGGATAAGATAAGGAACACACCCATTATTAAGAAATCACATTAGGATTCTCTTTTTAAGCTGTTCCTTAAAACACTAGTGCTTAGGAAATCTATTGGAGGCAGAAGCAGTCAAGGGTAGCCTAGGGTTAGGGTTAGGCTTAGGGTTAGGTTTAGGGTACGGCTTAGGGTACGGGTTCGGGGAGGGCTTCGCGTACAGCGTAGGGTATGGGTTAGGGATAGGGTTAGGGTTAGTGTTAGGGTTAGGGCTCAGTTTAGGGTACGGGTTAGGATTAGGGTACGTGTTAGGGTTAGGGTAGGGGTTAGGGTTAGGGTACGCGTTAGGGTTAGGGTGGTTATTAAACCTATCCCACTCTCTAGATACCCCTTAGCACGTAAAGGAATATTATTTGGGGGTCCAGCCATGGAGAAGAGTTTAGACACTAGGATAATATAAGAAACACACACATTATAAAGAAATCACATTAGGATTCTCTTTTTAAGCTGTTCCTTAAAACACTAGTGCTTAGGAAATCTATTGGAGGCAGAAGCAGTCAAGGGTAGCCTAGGTTTAGGTTGAGGCTTGGGGTTAGGCTTAGGGTACGGCTTAGGGTATGGGTTCGGGGAGGGGTTTGGGTATGGCGTAGCGTATGGGTTAGGGTTAGGTTTTGGGTTAGTGTTAGGGTTAGGGCTCCGTTTAGGGTACGGGTTAGGCTTAGGGTACGGTTTAGGGTACGGGTTCGGGGAGGGCTTCAGGTACGGCGTAGGGTATGGGTTAGGGATAGGGTTAGGGTTAGTGTTAGGGTTAGGACTCGGTTTAGGGTACGGGTTAGGATTAAGGTACGTGTTAGGGTTAGGGTTAGGGTACGCGTTAGGGTTAGGGTAGTTATTAAACCTATCACACTCTCTAGATACCCCTTAGCACGTAAAGCAATATTATTTAGGGGTCCATCCATGGAGAAGAGTTTAGAAACTAAGATAATATAAGGAACACACGCATTATAAAGAAATCACATTAGGATTCTCTTTTTAAGCTGTTCCTTAAAACACTAGTGCTTAAAAATCTATTTGAGGCAGAAGCAGTCAAGGGTAGCCTAGGGTTAGGGTTAGGCTTAGGGTTAGGCTTAGGGTACGGCTTAGGGTAAGTGTTCGGTGAGGGCTTCGGGTACGGCGTAGGGTATGGGTTAGGCTTAGGGTTAGGGTTAGTGTTAGGGTTAGGGCTCGGTTTAGGGTACGTGTTAGGGTTAGTGTAGGGGATAGGGTTAGGGTACGCGTTAGAGTTAGGGTAGTTATTAAACCTATCCCACTCTCTAGATACACCTTAGCACGTAAAGGAATATTATTTGGGGGTCCATCCATGGAGAAGTGTTTAGACACTAAGATAATATAAGGAACACACACATTATAAAGAAATCACATTAGGATTCTCATTTTAAGCTGTTCCTCAAAACACTCGTGCTTAGGAAATCTATTGGAGGCAGAAGCAGTCAAGGGTAGCAGAGGGTTAGGGTGAGGCTTGGGGTTAGGCTTAGGGTACGTCTTAGGTTATGGGTTCGGGGAGGGGTTTGGGTACGGCGTAGGGTATGGGTTAGGGTTAGGGTTTGGGTTAGTGTTAGGGTTAGGGCTCGGTTTAGGGTATGGGTTAGAATTAGGGTATGTTTTAGGGTTAGGGTAGGGGTTAGGGTTAGGGTACGCATTAGGGGTAGGGTAGTTATTAAACCTATCCCACTCTCTTGATACCCCTTAGCACGTAAAGGAATATTATTTGGGGGTCCAGCCGTGGAGAAAAGTTTAGACACTAGGATAAAATATGGAACACAACCATTATAAAGAAATCACATTAGGATTCTCTTTTTAAGCTGTTCCTTAAAACACTAGTGCTTAGGAAATCTATTGGAGGCAGAAGCAGTCAAGGGTAGCAGAGGGTTAGGGTTAGGCTTAGGGTTAGGCTTAGGGTACGGTTTAGGGTACGGGTTCGGGGAGGGCTTCGGATACGGCGTAGGGTATGTGTTAGGGTTAGGGTTAGGGTTAGTGTTAGGGTTAGGGCTCGGTTTAGGGTAAGGGTTAGGATTAGGGTATGTGTTAGGGTTAGGGTAGGGGTTAGGGTTAGGGTACGCGTTAGGGTTAGGGTAGTTATTAAAACTATCCCACTCTCTAGATACCCCTTAGCACGTAAAGGAATATTATTTGGGGGTCCAGCCATGGAGAAGAGTTTAGACACTAGGATAAGATAAGGAACACACCCATTATAAAGAAATCACATTAGGATTCTCTTTTTAAGCTGTTCCTTAAAACACTAGTGCTTAGGAAATCTATTGGAGGCAGAAGCAGTCAAGGGTAGCGTAGGGTTAGGGTTAGGCTTAGGGTTAGGCTTAGGGTACGGCTTAGGGTACGTGTTCGGGGAGGGCTTCGGGTATGGCGTAGGGTATCGGTTAGGGTTAGGGTTAGGGTTAGTGTTAGGGTTAGGGCTCGGTTTAGGGTACGGGTTAGGATTAGGGTACGTGTTAGGGTTAGGGTAGGGGTTAGTGTTAGGGTATGCGTTATGGTTAGGGTAGTTATTAAACCTATCCCACTCTCTAGATACCCCTTAGCACGTAAAGGAATATTATTTGGGGGTCCAGCCATGGAGAAGAGTTTAGACACTAGGATAAGATAAGGAACACACCCATTATAAAGAAATCACATTAGGATTCTCTTTTTAAGCTGTTCCTTAAAACACTAGTGCTTAGGAAATCTACTGGAGGCAGAAGCAGTCAAGGGTAGCCTAGGGTTAGGGTTAGGCTTACGGTTAGGTTTAGGGTACGGCTTAGGGTACGGGTTCGGGGAGGGCTTCGCGTACAGCGTAGGGTATGGGTTAGGGATAGGGTTAGGGTTAGTGTTAGGGTTAGGGCTCAGTTTAGGGTACGGGTTAGGATTAGGGTACGTGTTAGGGTTAGGGTAGGGGTTAGGGTTAGGGTACGCGTTAGGGTTAGGGTGGTTATTAAACCTATCCCACTCTCTAGATACCCCTTAGCACGTAAAGGAATATTATTTGGGGGTCCAGCCATGGAGAAGAGTTTAGACACTAGGATAATATAAGAAACACACACATTATAAAGAAATCACATTAGGATTCTCTTTTTAAGCTGTTCCTTAAAACACTAGTGCTTAGGAAATCTATTGGAGGCAGAAGCAGTCAAGGGTAGCCTAGGTTTAGGTTGAGGCTTGGGGTTAGGCTTAGGGTACGGCTTAGGGTATGGGTTCGGGGAGGGGTTTGGGTACGGCGTAGCGTATGGGTTAGGGTTAGGTTTTGGGTTAGTGTTAGGGTTAGGGCTCCGTTTAGGGTACGGGTTAGGCTTAGGGTACGGTTTAGGGTACGGGTTCGGGGAGGGCTTCGGGTACGGCGTAGGGTATGGGTTAGGGATAGGGTTAGGGTTAGGGTTAGGACTCGGTTTAGGGTACGGGTTAGGATTAAGGTACGTGTTAGGGTTAGGGTTAGGGTACGCGTTAGGGTTAGGGTAGTTATTAAACCTATCACACTCTCTAGATACCCCTTAGCACGTAAAGCAATATTATTTAGGGGTCCATCCATGGAGAAGAGTTTAGAAACTAAGATAATATAAGGAACACACGCATTATAAAGAAATCACATTAGGATTCTCTTTTTAAGCTGTTCCTTAAAACACTAGTGCTTAAAAATCTATTTGAGGCAGAAGCAGTCAAGGGTAGCCTAGGGTTAGGGTTAGGCTTAGGGTTAGGCTTAGGGTACGGCTTAGGGTAAGGGTTCGGTGAGGGCTTCGGGTACGGCGTAGGGTATGGGTTAGGCTTAGGGTTAGGGTTAGTGTTAGGGTTAGGGCTCGGTTTAGGGTACGTTTTAGGATTAGGGTACGTGTTAGGTTTAGGGTAGGGGTTAGGGTTAGGGTACGTGTTAGGGTTAGGGTAGTTATTAAACCTATCCCCTCTCTAGATACCCCTTAGCACGTAAAGGAATATTATTTGGGGGTCCAGCCATGGAGAAGAGTTTAGACACTAGGATAAGATAAGGAAAACACCCATTATAAAGAAATCACATTAGGATTCTCTTTTTAAGCTGTTCCTTAAAACACTAGTGCTTAGGAAATCTATTGGAGGCAGAAGCAGTCAAGGGTAGCCTAGGGTTAGGGTTAGGCTTAGGGTTAGGCTTAGGCTACGGCTTAGGGTACGGGTTCGGGGAGGGCTTCGGGTACGGCGTAGGGTATGGGTTAGGGATAGGGTTAGGGTTAGTGTTATGGTTAGGGCTCGGTTTAGGGTACGGGTTAGGATTAAGGTACGTGTTAGGGTTAGGGTTAGGGTACGCGTTAGGGTTAGGGTAGTTATTAAACCTATCACACTCTCTAGATACCCCTTAGCACGTAAAGCAATATTATTTAGGGGTCCATCCATGGAGAAGAGTTTAGACACTAAGATAATATAAGGAACACACGCATTATAAAGAAATCACATTAGGATTCTCTTTTTAAGCTGTTCCTTAAAACACTAGTGCTTAAAAATCTATTTGAGGCAGAAGCAGTCAAGGGTAGCAGAGGGTTAGGGTGAGGCTTGGGGTTAGGCTTAGGGTACGTCTTAGGTTATGGGTTCGGGGAGGGGTTTGGGTACGGCGTAGGGTATGGGTTAGGGTTAGGGTTTGGGTTAGTGTTAGGGTTAGGGCTCGGTTTAGGGTATGGGTTAGGATTAGGGTATGTTTTAGGGTTAGGGTAGGGGTTAGGGTTAGGTTATGCATTAGGGTTAGGGTAGTTATTAAACCTATCCCACTCTCTTGATACCCCTTAGCACGTAAAGGAATATTATTTGGGGGTCCAGCCATGGAGAAGAGTTTAGACACTAGGATAATATAAGGAACACACCCATTATAAAGAAATCACATTAGGATTCTCTTTTTAAGCTGTTCTTTAAAACACTAGTGCTTAGGAAATCTATTGGAGGCAGAAGCAGTCAAGGGTAGCAGAGGGTTAGGGTTAGGCTTAGGGTTAGGCTTAGGGTACGGTTTAGGGTACGGGTTCGGGGAGGGCTTCGGATACGGCGTAGGGTATGGGATAGGGTTAGGGTTAGGGTTAGTGTTAGGGTTAGGGCTCGGTTTAGGGTAAGGGTTAGGATTAGGGTACGTGTTAGGGTTAGGGTAGGGGTTAGGGTTAGGGTACGCGTTAGGGTTAGGGTAGTTATTAAAACTATCCCACTCTCTAGATACCCCTTAGAACGTAAAGGAATATTATTTGGGGGTCCAGCCATGGAGAAGAGTTTAGACACTAGGATAAGATAAGGAACACACCCATTATAAAGAAATCACATTAGGATACTCTTTTTAAGCTGTTCCTTAAAACACTAGTGGTTAGGAAATCTATTGGAGGCAGAAGCAGTCAAGGGTAGCCTAGGGTTAGGGTTAGGCTTAGGGTTAGGCTTAGGGTACGGGTTAGGGTACGGGTTCGGTGAGGGCTTCGGGTACGGCGTAGGGTATGGGTTAGGGTTAGGGTTAGGGTTAGTGTTAGGGTTAGGGCTCGGTTTAGGGTACGGTTTAGGATTATGTTACGTGTTAGGGTTAGTGTAGGGGTTAGGGTTAGGGTACGTGTTAGGGTTAGGGTAGTTATTAAACCTATCCCCTCTCTAGATACCCCTTAGCATGTAAAGGAATATTATTTGGGGGTCCAGCCATGGAGAAGAGTTTAGACACTAGGATAAGATAAGGAACACACCCATTATAAAGAAATCACATTAGGATTCTCTTTTTAAGCTGTTCCTTAAAACACTAGTGCTTAGGAAATCTATTGGAGGCAGAAGCAGTCAAGGGTAGCCTAGGGTTAGGGTTAGGCTTAGGGTGCGGCTTAGGGTACGGGTTCGGGGAGGGCTTCGGGTACGGCGTAGGGTATGGGTTAGGGATAGGGTTAGGGTTAGTGTTAGGGTTAGGGCTCGGTTTAGGGTACGGGTTAGGATTAGGGTACGTGTTAGAGTTAGGGTAGGGGTTAGGGTTAGGGTACGCGTTAGGGTTAGGGTAGTTATTAAACCTATCCCACTCTCTAGATACCCCTTAGCACGTAAAGCAATATTATTTGGGGGTCCATCCATGGAGAAGTGTTTAGACACTAAGATAATATAAGGAACACACACATTATAAAGAAATCACATTAGGATTCTCTTTTTAAGCTGTTCCTTAAAACACTAGTGCTTAGGAAATCTATTGGAGGCAGAAGCAGTCAAGGGTAGCAGAGGGTTAGGGTTAGGCTTAGGGTTAGGCTTAGGGTACGGTTTAGGGTACGGGTTCGGGGAGGGCTTCGGATACGGCGTAGGGTATGGGATAGGGTTAGGGTTAGGGTTAGTGTTAGGGTTAGGGCTCGGTTTAGGGTAAGGGTTAGGATTAGGGTACGTGTTAGGGTTAGGGTAGGGGTTAGGGTTATGGTACGCATTAGGGTTAGGTTAGTTATTAAACCTATCCCACTCTCTAGATACCCCTTAGAACGTAAAGGAATATTATTTGGGGGTCCAGCCATGGAGAAGAGTTTAGACACTAGGAAAAGATAAGGAACACACCCATTATAAAGAAATCACATTAGGATTCTCTTTTTAAGCTGTTCCTTAAAACACTAGTGCTTAGGAAATCTATTGGAGGCAGAAGCAGTCAAGGGTAGCCTAGGGTTAGGGTTAGGCTTAGGGTTAGGGTTAGGGTACGGTTTAGCGTATGGGTTCGAGGAGAGGTTCGGGCACGGCATAGGGTATGTGTTAGGGTTAGGGTTAGGGTTAGTGTTAGGGTTAGGGATCGGTTTAGGGTACGGGTTAGGATTAGGGTACGAGTTAGGGTTAGGGTAGGGGTTAGGTTTAGGGTACGCGTTAGGGTTAGGGTAGTTATTAAACCTATCCCACTCTCTAGATACCCCTTAGCACGTAAAGGAATATTATTTGGGGGTCCAGCCATGGAGAAGCGTTTAGACAGTAGGATAAGATAAGGAACACACCCATTATTAAGAAATCACATTAGGATTCTCTTTTTAAGCTGTTCCTTAAAACACTAGTGCTTAGGAAATCTATTGGAGGCAGAAGCAGTCAAGGGTAGCCTAGGGTTAGGGTTAGGCTTAGGGTTAGGTTTAGGGTACGGCTTAGGGTACGGGTTCGGGGAGGGCTTCGCGTACAGCGTAGGGTATGGGTTAGGGATAGGGTAAGGGTTAGTGTTAGGGTTAGGGCTCAGTTTAGGGTACGGGTTAGGATTAGGGTACGTGTTAGGGTTAGGGTAGGGGTTAGGGTTAGGGTACGCGTTAGGGTTAGGGTGGTTATTAAACCTATCCCACTCTCTAGATACCCCTTAGCACGTAAAGGAATATTATTTGGGGGTCCAGCCATGGAGAAGAGTTTAGACACTAGGATAATATAAGAAACACACACATTATAAAGAAATCACATTAGGATTCTCTTTTTAAGCTGTTCCTTAAAACACTAGTGCTTAGGAAATCTATTGGAGGCAGAAGCAGTCAAGGGTAGCCTAGGTTTAGGTTGAGGCTTGGGGTTAGGCTTAGGGTACGGCTTAGGGTATGGGTTCGGGGAGGGGTTTGGGTACGGCGTAGCGTATGGGTTAGGGTTAGGTTTTGGGTTAGTGTTAGGGTTAGGGCTCCGTTTAGGGTACGGGTTAGGCTTAGGGTACGGTTTAGGGTACGGGTTCGGGGAGGGCTTCGGGTACGGCGTAGGGTATGGGTTAGGGATAGGGTTAGGGTTAGGGTTAGGACTCGGTTTAGGGTACGGGTTAGGATTAAGGTACGTGTTAGGGTTAGGGTTAGGGTACGCGTTAGGGTTAGGGTAGTTATTAAACCTATCACACTCTCTAGATACCCCTTAGCACGTAAAGCAATATTATTTAGGGGTCCATCCATGGAGAAGAGTTTAGAAACTAAGATAATATAAGGAACACACGCATTATAAAGAAATCACATTAGGATTCTCTTTTTAAGCTGTTCCTTAAAACACTAGTGCTTAAAAATCTATTTGAGGCAGAAGCAGTCAAGGGTAGCCTAGGGTTAGGGTTAGGCTTAGGGTTAGGCTTAGGGTACGGCTTAGGGTAAGGGTTCGGTGAGGGCTTCGGGTACGGCGTAGGGTATGGGTTAGGCTTAGGGTTAGGGTTAGTGTTAGGGTTAGGGCTCGGTTTAGGGTACGTTTTAGGATTAGGGTACGTGTTAGGTTTAGGGTAGGGGTTAGGGTTAGGGTACGTGTTAGGGTTAGGGTAGTTATTAAACCTATCCCCTCTCTAGATACCCCTTAGCACGTAAAGGAATATTATTTGGGGGTCCAGCCATGGAGAAGAGTTTAGACACTAGGATAAGATAAGGAAAACACCCATTATAAAGAAATCACATTAGGATTCTCTTTTTAAGCTGTTCCTTAAAACACTAGTGCTTAGGAAATCTATTGGAGGCAGAAGCAGTCAAGGGTAGCCTAGGGTTAGGGTTAGGCTTAGGGTTAGGCTTAGGCTACGGCTTAGGGTACGGGTTCGGGGAGGGCTTCGGGTACGGCGTAGGGTATGGGTTAGGGATAGGGTTAGGGTTAGTGTTATGGTTAGGGCTCGGTTTAGGGTACGGGTTAGGATTAAGGTACGTGTTAGGGTTAGGGTTAGGGTACGCGTTAGGGTTAGGGTAGTTATTAAACCTATCACACTCTCTAGATACCCCTTAGCACGTAAAGCAATATTATTTAGGGGTCCATCCATGGAGAAGAGTTTAGACACTAAGATAATATAAGGAACACACGCATTATAAAGAAATCACATTAGGATTCTCTTTTTAAGCTGTTCCTTAAAACACTAGTGCTTAAAAATCTATTTGAGGCAGAAGCAGTCAAGGGTAGCCTAGGGTTAGGGTTAGGCTTAGGGTTAGGCTTAGGGTACGGCTTAGGGTAAGGGTTCGGTGAGGGCTTCGGGTACGGCGTAGGGTATGGGTTAGGCTTAGGGTTAGGGTTAGTGTTAGGGTTAGGGCTCGGTTTAGGGTACGTGTTAGGGTTAGTGTAGGGGATAGGGTTAGGGTACGCGTTAGAGTTAGGGTAGTTATTAAACCTATCCCACTCTCTAGATACACCTTAGCACGTAAAGGAATATTATTTGGGGGTCCATCCATGGAGAAGTGTTTAGACACTAAGATAATATAAGGAACACACACATTATAAAGAAATCACATTAGGATTCTCATTTTAAGCTGTTCCTTAAAACACTCGTGCTTAGGAAATCTATTGGAGGCAGAAGCAGTCAAGGGTAGCAGAGGGTTAGGGTGAGGCTTGGGGTTAGGCTTAGGGTACGTCTTAGGTTATGGGTTCGGGGAGGGGTTTGGGTACGGCGTAGGGTATGGGTTAGGGTTAGGGTTTGGGTTAGTGTTAGGGTTAGGGCTCGGTTTAGGGTATGGGTTAGGATTAGGGTATGTTTTAGGGTTAGGGTAGGGGTTAGGGTTAGGTTATGCATTAGGGTTAGGGTAGTTATTAAACCTATCCCACTCTCTTGATACCCCTTAGCACGTAAAGGAATATTATTTGGGGGTCCAGCCATGGAGAAGAGTTTAGACACTAGGATAATATAAGGAACACACCCATTATAAAGAAATCACATTAGGATTCTCTTTTTAAGCTGTTCCTTAAAACACTAGTGCTTAGGAAATCTATTGGAGGCAGAAGCAGTCAAGGGTAGCAGAGGGTTAGGGTTAGGCTTAGGGTTAGGCTTAGGGTACGGTTTAGGGTACGGGTTCGGGGAGGGCTTCGGATACGGCGTAGGGTATGGGATAGGGTTAGGGTTAGGGTTAGTGTTAGGGTTAGGGCTCGGTTTAGGGTAAGGGTTAGGATTAGGGTACGTGTTAGGGTTAGGGTAGGGGTTAGGGTTAGGGTACGCGTTAGGGTTAGGGTAGTTATTAAAACTATCCCACTCTCTAGATACCCCTTAGAACGTAAAGGAATATTATTTGGGGGTCCAGCCATGGAGAAGAGTTTAGACACTAGGATAAGATAAGGAACACACCCATTATAAAGAAATCACATTAGGATACTCTTTTTAAGCTGTTCCTTAAAACACTAGTGGTTAGGAAATCTATTGGAGGCAGAAGCAGTCAAGGGTAGCCTAGGGTTAGGGTTAGGCTTAGGGTTAGGCTTAGGGTACGGGTTAGGGTACGGGTTCGGTGAGGGCTTCGGGTACGGCGTAGGGTATGGGTTAGGGTTAGGGTTAGGGTTAGTGTTAGGGTTAGGGCTCGGTTTAGGGTACGGTTTAGGATTATGTTACGTGTTAGGGTTAGTGTAGGGGTTAGGGTTAGGGTACGTGTTAGGGTTAGGGTAGTTATTAAACCTATCCCCTCTCTAGATACCCCTTAGCATGTAAAGGAATATTATTTGGGGGTCCAGCCATGGAGAAGAGTTTAGACACTAGGATAAGATAAGGAACACACCCATTATAAAGAAATCACATTAGGATTCTCTTTTTAAGCTGTTCCTTAAAACACTAGTGCTTAGGAAATCTATTGGAGGCAGAAGCAGTCAAGGGTAGCCTAGGGTTAGGGTTAGGCTTAGGGTGCGGCTTAGGGTACGGGTTCGGGGAGGGCTTCGGGTACGGCGTAGGGTATGGGTTAGGGATAGGGTTAGGGTTAGTGTTAGGGTTAGGGCTCGGTTTAGGGTACGGGTTAGGATTAGGGTACGTGTTAGAGTTAGGGTAGGGGTTAGGGTTAGGGTACGCGTTAGGGTTAGGGTAGTTATTAACCTATCCCACTCTCTAGATACCCCTTAGCACGTAAAGCAATATTATTTGGGGGTCCATCCATGGAGAAGTGTTTAGACACTAAGATAATATAAGGAACACACACATTATAAAGAAATCACATTAGGATTCTCTTTTTAAGCTGTTCCTTAAAACACTAGTGCTTAGGAAATCTATTGGAGGCAGAAGCAGTCAAGGGTAGCATAGGGTTAGGGTGAGGCTTGGGGTTAGGCTTAGGGTACGTCTTAGGTTATGGTTACGGGGAGGGATTTGGGTACGGCGTAGGGTATGGGTTAGGGTTAGGGTTTGGGTTAGTGTTAGGGTTAGGGCTCGGTTTAGGGTATGGGTTAGGATTAGGGTAGGTTTTAGGGTTAGGGTAGGGGTTAGGGTTAGGTTATGCATTAGGGTTAGGGTAGTTATTAAACCTATCCCACTCTCTTGATACCCCTTAGCACGTAAAGGAATATTATTTGGGGGTCCAGCCATGGAGAAGAGTTTAGACACTAGGATAATATAAGGAACACACCCATTATAAAGAAATCACATTAGGATTCTCTTTTTAAGCTGTTCCTTAAAACACTAGTGCTTAGGAAATCTATTGGAGGCAGAAGCAGTCAAGGGTAGCAGAGGGTTAGGGTTAGGCTTAGGGTTAGGCTTAGGGTACGGTTTAGGGTACGGGTTCGGGGAGGGCTTCGGATACGGCGTAGGGTATGGGATAGGGTTAGGGTTAGGGTTAGTGTTAGGGTTAGGGCTCGGTTTAGGGTAAGGGTTAGGATTAGGGTACGTGTTAGGGTTAGGGTAGGGGTTAGGGTTATGGTACGCATTAGGGTTAGGTTAGTTATTAAACCTATCCCACTCTCTAGATACCCCTTAGAACGTAAAGGAATATTATTTGGGGGTCCAGCCATGGAGAAGAGTTTAGACACTAGGAAAAGATAAGGAACACACCCATTATAAAGAAATCACATTAGGATTCTCTTTTTAAGCTGTTCCTTAAAACACTAGTGCTTAGGAAATCTATTGGAGGCAGAAGCAGTCAAGGGTAGCCTAGGGTTAGGGTTAGGCTTAGGGTTAGGGTTAGGGTACGGTTTAGCGTATGGGTTCGAGGAGAGGTTCGGGCACGGCATAGGGTATGTGTTAGGGTTAGGGTTAGGGTTAGTGTTAGGGTTAGGGATCGGTTTAGGGTACGGGTTAGGATTAGGGTACGAGTTAGGGTTAGGGTAGGGGTTAGGTTTAGGGTACGCGTTAGGGTTAGGGTAGTTATTAAACCTATCCCACTCTCTAGATACCCCTTAGCACGTAAAGGAATATTATTTGGGGGTCCAGCCATGGAGAAGCGTTTAGACAGTAGGATAAGATAAGGAACACACCCATTATTAAGAAATCACATTAGGATTCTCTTTTTAAGCTGTTCCTTAAAACACTAGTGCTTAGGAAATCTATTGGAGGCAGAAGCAGTCAAGGGTAGCCTAGGGTTAGGGTTAGGCTTAGGGTTAGGTTTAGGGTACGGCTTAGGGTACGGGTTCGGGGAGGGCTTCGCGTACAGCGTAGGGTATGGGTTAGGGATAGGGTAAGGGTTAGTGTTAGGGTTAGGGCTCAGTTTAGGGTACGGGTTAGGATTAGGGTACGTGTTAGGGTTAGGGTAGGGGTTAGGGTTAGGGTACGCGTTAGGGTTAGGGTGGTTATTAAACCTATCCCACTCTCTAGATACCCCTTAGCACGTAAAGGAATATTATTTGGGGGTCCAGCCATGGAGAAGAGTTTAGACACTAGGATAATATAAGAAACACACACATTATAAAGAAATCACATTAGGATTCTCTTTTTAAGCTGTTCCTTAAAACACTAGTGCTTAGGAAATCTATTGGAGGCAGAAGCAGTCAAGGGTAGCCTAGGTTTAGGTTGAGGCTTGGGGTTAGGCTTAGGGTACGGCTTAGGGTATGGGTTCGGGGAGGGGTTTGGGTACGGCGTAGCGTATGGGTTAGGGTTAGGTTTTGGGTTAGTGTTAGGGTTAGGGCTCCGTTTAGGGTACGGGTTAGGCTTAGGGTACGGTTTAGGGTACGGGTTCGGGGAGGGCTTCGGGTACGGCGTAGGGTATGGGTTAGGGATAGGGTTAGGGTTAGTGTTAGGGTTAGGACTCGGTTTAGGGTACGGGTTAGGATTAAGGTACGTGTTAGGGTTAGGGTTAGGGTACGCGTTAGGGTTAGGGTAGTTATTAAACCTATCACACTCTCTAGATACCCCTTAGCACGTAAAGCAATATTATTTAGGGGTCCATCCATGGAGAAGAGTTTAGAAACTAAGATAATATAAGGAACACACGCATTATAAAGAAATCACATTAGGATTCTCTTTTTAAGCTGTTCCTTAAAACACTAGTGCTTAAAAATCTATTTGAGGCAGAAGCAGTCAAGGGTAGCCTAGGGTTAGGGTTAGGCTTAGGGTTAGGCTTAGGGTACGGCTTAGGGTAAGTGTTCGGTGAGGGCTTCGGGTACGGCGTAGGGTATGGGTTAGGCTTAGGGTTAGGGTTAGTGTTAGGGTTAGGGCTCGGTTTAGGGTACGTGTTAGGGTTAGTGTAGGGGATAGGGTTAGGGTACGCGTTAGAGTTAGGGTAGTTATTAAACCTATCCCACTCTCTAGATACACCTTAGCACGTAAAGGAATATTATTTGGGGGTCCATCCATGGAGAAGTGTTTAGACACTAAGATAATATAAGGAACACACACATTATAAAGAAATCACATTAGGATTCTCATTTTAAGCTGTTCCTCAAAACACTCGTGCTTAGGAAATCTATTGGAGGCAGAAGCAGTCAAGGGTAGCAGAGGGTTAGGGTGAGGCTTGGGGTTAGGCTTAGGGTACGTCTTAGGTTATGGGTTCGGGGAGGGGTTTGGGTACGGCGTAGGGTATGGGTTAGGGTTAGGGTTTGGGTTAGTGTTAGGGTTAGGGCTCGGTTTAGGGTATGGGTTAGAATTAGGGTATGTTTTAGGGTTAGGGTAGGGGTTAGGGTTAGGGTACGCATTAGGGGTAGGGTAGTTATTAAACCTATCCCACTCTCTTGATACCCCTTAGCACGTAAAGGAATATTATTTGGGGGTCCAGCCGTGGAGAAAAGTTTAGACACTAGGATAAAATATGGAACACAACCATTATAAAGAAATCACATTAGGATTCTCTTTTTAAGCTGTTCCTTAAAACACTAGTGCTTAGGAAATCTATTGGAGGCAGAAGCAGTCAAGGGTAGCAGAGGGTTAGGGTTAGGCTTAGGGTTAGGCTTAGGGTACGGTTTAGGGTACGGGTTCGGGGAGGGCTTCGGATACGGCGTAGGGTATGTGTTAGGGTTAGGGTTAGGGTTAGTGTTAGGGTTAGGGCTCGGTTTAGGGTAAGGGTTAGGATTAGGGTATGTGTTAGGGTTAGGGTAGGGGTCAGGGTTAGGGTACGCGTTAGGGTTAGGGTAGTTATTAAAACTATCCCACTCTCTAGATACCCCTTAGCACGTAAAGGAATATTATTTGGGGGTCCAGCCATGGAGAAGAGTTTAGACACTAGGATAAGATAAGGAACACACCCATTATAAAGAAATCACATTAGGATTCTCTTTTTAAGCTGTTCCTTAAAACACTAGTGCTTAGGAAATCTATTGGAGGCAGAAGCAGTCAAGGGTAGCGTAGGGTTAGGGTTAGGCTTAGGGTTAGGCTTAGGGTACGGCTTAGGGTACGTGTTCGGGGAGGGCTTCGGGTATGGCGTAGGGTATCGGTTAGGGTTAGGGTTAGGGTTAGTGTTAGGGTTAGGGCTCGGTTTAGGGTACGGGTTAGGATTAGGGTACGTGTTAGGGTTAGGGTAGGGGTTAGTGTTAGGGTATGCGTTATGGTTAGGGTAGTTATTAAACCTATCCCACTCTCTAGATACCCCTTAGCACGTAAAGGAATATTATTTGGGGGTCCAGCCATGGAGAAGAGTTTAGACACTAGGATAAGATAAGGAACACACCCATTATAAAGAAATCACATTAGGATTCTCTTTTTAAGCTGTTCCTTAAAACACTAGTGCTTAGGAAATCTACTGGAGGCAGAAGCAGTCAAGGGTAGCCTAGGGTTAGGGTTAGGCTTACGGTTAGGTTTAGGGTACGGCTTAGGGTACGGGTTCGGGGAGGGCTTCGCGTACAGCGTAGGGTATGGGTTAGGGATAGGGTTAGGGTTAGTGTTAGGGTTAGGGCTCAGTTTAGGGTACGGGTTAGGATTAGGGTACGTGTTAGGGTTAGGGTAGGGGTTAGGGTTAGGGTACGCGTTAGGGTTAGGGTGGTTATTAAACCTATCCCACTCTCTAGATACCCCTTAGCACGTAAAGGAATATTATTTGGGGGTCCAGCCATGGAGAAGAGTTTAGACACTAGGATAATATAAGAAACACACACATTATAAAGAAATCACATTAGGATTCTCTTTTTAAGCTGTTCCTTAAAACACTAGTGCTTAGGAAATCTATTGGAGGCAGAAGCAGTCAAGGGTAGCCTAGGTTTAGGTTGAGGCTTGGGGTTAGGCTTAGGGTACGGCTTAGGGTATGGGTTCGGGGAGGGGTTTGGGTACGGCGTAGCGTATGGGTTAGGGTTAGGTTTTGGGTTAGTGTTAGGGTTAGGGCTCCGTTTAGGGTACGGGTTAGGCTTAGGGTACGGTTTAGGGTACGGGTTCGGGGAGGGCTTCGGGTACGGCGTAGGGTATGGGTTAGGGATAGGGTTAGGGTTAGGGTTAGGACTCGGTTTAGGGTACGGGTTAGGATTAAGGTACGTGTTAGGGTTAGGGTTAGGGTACGCGTTAGGGTTAGGGTAGTTATTAAACCTATCACACTCTCTAGATACCCCTTAGCACGTAAAGCAATATTATTTAGGGGTCCATCCATGGAGAAGAGTTTAGAAACTAAGATAATATAAGGAACACACGCATTATAAAGAAATCACATTAGGATTCTCTTTTTAAGCTGTTCCTTAAAACACTAGTGCTTAAAAATCTATTTGAGGCAGAAGCAGTCAAGGGTAGCCTAGGGTTAGGGTTAGGCTTAGGGTTAGGCTTAGGGTACGGCTTAGGGTAAGGGTTCGGTGAGGGCTTCGGGTACGGCGTAGGGTATGGGTTAGGCTTAGGGTTAGGGTTAGTGTTAGGGTTAGGGCTCGGTTTAGGGTACGTGTTAGGGTTAGTGTAGGGGATAGGGTTAGGGTACGCGTTAGAGTTAGGGTAGTTATTAAACCTATCCCACTCTCTAGATACACCTTAGCACGTAAAGGAATATTATTTGGGGGTCCATCCATGGAGAAGTGTTTAGACACTAAGATAATATAAGGAACACACACATTATAAAGAAATCACATTAGGATTCTCATTTTAAGCTGTTCCTCAAAACACTCGTGCTTAGGAAATCTATTGGAGGCAGAAGCAGTCAAGGGTAGCAGAGGGTTAGGGTGAGGCTTGGGGTTAGGCTTAGGGTACGTCTTAGGTTATGGGTTCGGGGAGGGGTTTGGGTACGGCGTAGGGTATGGGTTAGGGTTAGGGTTTGGGTTAGTGTTAGGGTTAGGGCTCGGTTTAGGGTATGGGTTAGAATTAGGGTATGTTTTAGGGTTAGGGTAGGGGTTAGGGTTAGGGTACGCATTAGGGGTAGGGTAGTTATTAAACCTATCCCACTCTCTAGATACCCCTTAGCACGTAAAGGAATATTATTTGGGGGTCCAGCCGTGGAGAAAAGTTTAGACACTAGGATAAAATATGGAACACAACCATTATAAAGAAATCACATTAGGATTCTCTTTTTAAGCTGTTCCTTAAAACACTAGTGCTTAGGAAATCTATTGGAGGCAGAAGCAGTCAAGGGTAGCAGAGGGTTAGGGTTAGGCTTAGGGTTAGGCTTAGGGTACGGTTTAGGGTACGGGTTCGGGGAGGGCTTCGGATACGGCGTAGGGTATGTGTTAGGGTTAGGGTTAGGGTTAGTGTTAGGGTTAGGGCTCGGTTTAGGGTAAGGGTTAGGATTAGGGTATGTGTTAGGGTTAGGGTAGGGGTTAGGGTTAGGGTACGAGTTAGGGTTAGGGTAGTTATTAAAACTATCCCACTCTCTAGATACCCCTTAGCACGTAAAGGAATATTATTTGGGGGTCCAGCCATGGAGAAGAGTTTAGACACTAGGATAAGATAAGGAACACACCCATTATAAAGAAATCACATTAGGATTCTCTTTTTAAGCTGTTCCTTAAAACACTAGTGCTTAGGAAATCTATTGGAGGCAGAAGCAGTCAAGGGTAGCGTAGGGTTAGGGTTAGGCTTAGGGTTAGGCTTAGGGTACGGCTTAGGGTACGTGTTCGGGGAGGGCTTCGGGTATGGCGTAGGGTATCGGTTAGGGTTAGGGTTAGGGTTAGTGTTAGGGTTAGGGCTCGGTTTAGGGTACGGGTTAGGATTAGGGTACGTGTTAGGGTTAGGGTAGGGGTTAGTGTTAGGGTATGCGTTATGGTTAGGGTAGTTATTAAACCTATCCCACTCTCTAGATACCCCTTAGCACGTAAAGGAATATTATTTGGGGGTCCAGCCATGGAGAAGAGTTTAGACACTAGGATAAGATAAGGAACACACCCATTATAAAGAAATCACATTAGGATTCTCTTTTTAAGCTGTTCCTTAAAACACTAGTGCTTAGGAAATCTACTGGAGGCAGAAGCAGTCAAGGGTAGCCTAGGGTTAGGGTTAGGCTTACGGTTAGGTTTAGGGTACGGCTTAGGGTACGGGTTCGGGGAGGGCTTCGCGTACAGCGTAGGGTATGGGTTAGGGATAGGGTTAGGGTTAGTGTTAGGGTTAGGGCTCAGTTTAGGGTACGGGTTAGGATTAGGGTACGTGTTAGGGTTAGGGTAGGGGTTAGGGTTAGGGTACGCATTAGGGTTAGGGTGGTTATTAAACCTATCCCACTCTCTAGATACCCCTTAGCACGTAAAGGAATATTATTTGGGGGTCCAGCCATGGAGAAGAGTTTAGACACTAGGATAATATAAGAAACACACACATTATAAAGAAATCACATTAGGATTCTCTTTTTAAGCTGTTCCTTAAAACACTAGTGCTTAGGAAATCTATTGGAGGCAGAAGCAGTCAAGGGTAGCCTAGGTTTAGGTTGAGGCTTGGGGTTAGGCTTAGGGTACGGCTTAGGGTATGGGTTCGGGGAGGGGTTTGGGTACGGCGTAGCGTATGGGTTAGGGTTAGGTTTTGGGTTAGTGTTAGGGTTAGGGCTCCGTTTAGGGTACGGGTTAGGCTTAGGGTACGGTTTAGGGTACGGGTTCGGGGAGGGATTCGGGTACGGCGTAGGGTATGGGTTAGGGATAGGGTTAGGGTTAGTGTTAGGGTTAGGACTCGGTTTAGGGTACGGGTTAGGATTAAGGTACGTGTTAGGGTTAGGGTAGGGGTTAGGGTTAGGGTACGCATTAGGGTTAGGGTAGTTATAAAACCTATCCCACTCTCTACATACCCCTTAGCACGTCAAGGAATATTATTTGGGGGTCCAGCCATGGAGAAGAGTTTAGACACTAGGATAAGATAAGGAACACACCCATTATAAAGAAATCACATTAGGATTCTCTTTTCAAGCTGTTCCTTAAAACACTAGTGCTTACGAAATCTATTGGAGGCAGAAGCAGTCAAGGGTAGCCTAGGGTTAGGGTTAGGCTTAGGGTTAGGGTTAGGGTATGGCTTAGGGCACGGGTTCGGGGAGGGGTTCGGGTACGGCGTAGTGTATGGGTTAGGCTTAGGGTTAGGGTTAGTGTTAGGGTTAGGGCTCGGTTTAGGGTACGTGTTAGGCTTAGTGTAGGGGATAGGGTTAGGGTACGCGTTAGAGTTAGGGTAGTTATTAAACCTATCCCACTCTCTAGATACCCCTTAGCACGTAAAGGAATATTAATTGGGGGTCCAGCCATGGAGAAGAGTTTAGATACTAGGATAAGATAAGGAACACACCCATTATAAAGAAATCACATTAGGATACTCTTTTTAAGCTGTTCCTTAAAACACTAGTGCTTAGGAAATCTATTGGAGGCAGAAGCAGTCAAGGGTAGCCTAGGGATAGGGTTAGGCTTAGGGTTAGGCTTAGGGTACGGCTTAGGGTACGGGTTCGGGGAGGGCTTCGGGTACGGCGAAGGGTATGGGTTAGGGTTAGTGTTAGGGTTAGTGTTAGGGTTAGGGCTCGGATTAGGTTAGGGGTTAGGATTAGGATACGTGTTAGGGTTAGGGTAGGGGTTAGGGTTAGGGTACGCGTTAGGGTTAGGGTAGTTATTAAACCTATCCCACTCTCTAGATACCCCTTAGCACGTAAAGGAATATTATTTGGGGGTCCAGCCATGGAGAAGAGTTTAGACACTAGGATAAGATAAGGAACACACTCATTATAAAGAAATCACATTAGGATTCTCTTTTTAAGCTGTTCCTTAAAACACTAGTGCTTAGGAAATCTATTGGAGGCAGAAGCAGTCAAGGGTAGCCTAGGGTTAGGGTTAGGCTTAGGGTTAGGGTTAGGGTACGGCTTAGGGTATGGGTTCGGGGAGAGGTTCGGGCACGGCGTAGGGTATGGGTTAGGGTTAGGGTTAGGGTTAGTGTTAGGGTTAGGGCTCGGTTTAGGGTACGGGTTAGGATTAGGGTACATGTTAGGGTTAGGGTAGGGGTTAGGTTTAGGGTACGCGTTAGGGTTAGGGTAGTTATTAAAACTATCCCACTCTCTAGATACCCCTTAGCACCTAAAGAATATTATTTGGGGGTCCAGCCATGGAGAAGCGTTTAGACAGTAGGAGAAGATAAGGAACACACCCATTATTAAGAAATCACATTAGGATTCTCTTTTTAAGCTGTTCCTTAAAACACTAGTGCTTAGGAAATCTATTGGAGGCAGAAGCAGTCAAGGGTAGCCTAGGGTTAGGGTTAGGCTTAGGGTTAGGCTTAGGGTACGGCTTAGGGCACGGGTTCGGGGAGGGGTTCGGGTACGGCGTAGTGTATGGGTTAGGCTTAGGGTTAGGGTTAGTGTTAGGGTTAGGGCTCGGTTTAAGGTACGTGTTAGGGTTAGTGTAGGGGATAGGGTTAGGGTACGCGTTAGAGTTAGGGTAGTTATTAAACCTATCCCACTCTCTAGATACACCTTAGCACGTAAAGGAATATTATTTGGGGGTCCATCCATGGAGAAGTGTTTAGACACTAAGATAATATAAGGAACACACACATTATAAAGAAATCACATTAGGATTCTCATTTTAAGCTGTTCCTTAAAACACTAGTGCTTAGGAAATCTATTGGAGGCAGAAGCAGTCAAGGGTAGCAGAGGGTTAGGGTGAGGCTTGGGGTTAGGCTTAGGGTACCTCTTAGGTTATGGGTTCGGGGAGGGGTTTGGGTACGGCGTAGGGTATGGGTTAGGGTTAGGGTTTGGGTTAGTGTTAGGGTTAGGGCTCGGTTTAGGGTATGGGTTAGAATTAGGGTATGTTTTAGGGTTAGGGTAGGGGTTAGGGTTAGGGTACGCATTAGGGTTAGGGTAGTTATTAAACCTATCCCACTCTCTTGATACCCCTTAGCACGTAAAGGAATATTATTTGGGGGTCCAGGCGTGGAGAAGAGTTTAGACACTAGGATAAAATAAGGAACACACCCATTATAAAGAAATCACATTAGGATTCTCTTTTTAAGCTGTTCCTTAAAACACTAGTGCTTAGGAAATCTATTGGAGGCAGAAGCAGTCAAGGGTAGCCTAGGGTTAGGGTTAGGCTTAGGGTTAGGGTTAGGGTACGGCTTAGGGTATGGGTTCGGGGAGAGGTTCGGGCACGGCGTAGGGTATGGGTTAGGGTTAGGGTTAGGGTTAGTGTTAGGGTTAGGGCTCGGTTTAGGGTACGGGTTAGGATTAGGGTACATGTTAGGGTTAGGGTAGGGGTTAGGTTTAGGGTACGCGTAAGGGTTAGGGTAGTTATTAAAACTATCCCACTCTCTAGATACCCCTTAGCACCTAAAGAATATTATTTGGGGGTCCAGCCATGGAGAAGCGTTTAGACAGTAGGAGAAGATAAGGAACACACCCATTATTAAGAAATCACATTAGGATTCTCTTTTTAAGCTGTTCCTTAAAACACTAGTGCTCAGGAAATCTATTGGAGGCAGAAGCAGTCAAGGGTAGCCTAGGGTTAGGGTTAGGCTTAGGGTTAGGCTTAGGGTACGGCTTAGGGTACGGTTTCGGGGAGGGCTTCGGGTACGGCGTAGGGTATGGTTTAGGGTTAGGTTTAGGCTTAGTGTTAGGGTTAGGGCTCGGTTTAGGGTACGGGTTAGGATTAGGGTACGTGTTAGGGTTAGGGTAGGGGTTAGGGTTATGGTACGCATTACGGTTAGGGTAGTTATTAAACCTATCCCACTCTCTAGATACCCCTTAGCACGTAAAGGAATATTATTTGGGGGTCCAGCCATGGAGAAGAGTTTAGACACTAAGATAATATAAGGAACACACCCATTATAAAGAAATCACATTAGGATTCTCTTTTTAAGCTGTTCCTTAAAACACTAGGGCTTAAACATCTATTGGAGGCAGAAGCAGTCAAGGGTAGCCTAGGGTTAGGTTAGGCTTAGGGTTAGGCTTAGGGTACGGCTTAGGGTACGGGTTCGGGGAGGGCTTCGGGTACGGCATAGGGTATGGGTTAGGGTTAGGGTTAGGGTTAGTGTTAGGGTTAGGGCTCGGTTTAGTGTATGGGTTAGGATTATGGTACGTGTTAGGGTTAGGGTAGGGGTTAGGGTTTGGGTACGCATTAGGGTTAGGGTAGTTATTAAACCTATCCCACTCTCTAGATACCCCTTAGCACGTCAAGGAATATTATTTGGGGGTCCAGCCATGGAGAAGAGTTTAGACACTAGGATAAGATAAGGAACACACCCATTATAAAGAAATCACATTAGGATTCTCTTTTTAAGCTGTTCCTTAAAACACTAGTGTTTAGGAAATCTATTGGAGGCAGAAGCAGTTAAGGGTAGCCCAGGGTTAGGATTAGGCTTAGGGTTAGGCTTAGGGTACGGCTTAGGGTACGGGTTCGGGTGGGCTTCGGGTACGACGTAGGGTATGGGTTAGGGATAGGGTTAGGGTTAGTGTTAGGGTTAGGGCTCGGTTTAGGTTACGGGTTAGGATTAGGGTACGTGTTAGGGTTAGGGTAGGGGTTAGGGTTAGGGTACGCGTTAGGGTTAGGGTAGTTATTAAACCTATCCCACTCTCTAGATACCCCTTAGCACGTAAAGCAATATTATTTGGGGGTCCATCCATGGAGAAGAGTTTAGACACTAAGATAATATAAGGAACACACACATTATAAAGAAATCACATTAGGATTCTCTTTTTAAGCTGTTCCTTAAAACACTAGTGCTTAAAAATCTATTGGAGGCAGAAGCAGTCAAGGTTAGCCTAGGGTTAGGGTTAGGCTTAGGGTTAGGCTTAGGGTACGGCTTAGGGTACGGTTTCGGTGAGGGCTTCGGGTACGGCGTAGGGTATGGGTTAGGGTTAGGGTTAGGGTTAGTGTTAGGGTTAGGGCTCGGTTTAGGGTACCGTTTAGGATTAGCGTACGTGTTAGGGTTAGGGTAGGGGTTAGGGTTAGGGTACGTGTTAGGGTTAGGGTAGTTATTAAACCTATCCCCTCTCTAGATACCCCTTAGCACGTAAAGGAATATTATTTGGGGGTCCAGCCATGGAGAAGAGTTTAGACACTAGGATAAGATAAGGAACACACACATTATAAAGAAATCACATCAGGATTCTCTTTTTAAGCTGTTCCTTAAAACACTAGTGGTTAGGAAATCTATTGGAGGCAGAAGCAGTCAAGGGTAGCCTAGGGTTAGGGTTAGGCTTAGGGTTAGGCTTAGGGTACGGCTTAGGGTACGTGTTCGGGGAGGGCTTCGGGTACGGCGTAGGGTATGGGTTAGGGTTAGGGTTAGTGTTAGTGTTAGGGTTAGGGCTCGGTTTAGGGTACATTTTAGGATTAGGGTACGTGTTAGGGTTAGGGTAAGGGTTAGGGTTAGGGTACGTGTTAGGGTTAGGGTAGTTATTAAACCTATCCCCTCTCTAGATACCCCTTAGCACGTAAAGGAATATTATTTGGGGGTCCAGCCATGGAGAAGAGTTTAGACACTAGGATAAGATAAGGAACACACCCATTATAAAGAAATCACATTAGGATTCTCTTTTTAAGCTGTTCCTTAAAACACTAGTGCTTAGGAAATCTATTGGAGGCAGAAGCAGTCAAGGGTAGCCTAGGGTTAGGGTTAGGCTTAGGGTTAGGCTTAGGGTACGGCTTAGGGTACGGGTTCGGGGAGGGGTACGAGTACGGCGTAGGGTATGGGTTAGGGTTAGGGTTAGGGTTAGTGTTAGGGTTAGGGCTCGGTTTAGGGTACGGGTTAGGATTAGGGTACGTGTTAGGGTTAGGGTAGTGGATAGTGTTAGGGTATGCGTTATGGTTAGGGTAGTTATTAAACCTATCCCACTCTCTAGATAACCCTTAGCACGTAAAGGAATATTATTTGGGGGTCCAGCCATGGAGAAGAGTTTAGACACTAGGATAAGATAAGGAACACACCCATTATAAAGAAATCACATTAGGATTCTCTTTTTAAGCTGTTCCTTAAAACACTAGTGCTTAGGAAATCTATTGGAGGCAGAAGCAGTCAAGGGTAGCCTAGGGTTAGGGTTAGGCTTAGGGTTAGGCTTAGGGTACGGCTTAGGTTACGGGTTCGGGAGGGCTTCGGGTACGGCGTGGGGTATGGGTTAGGGATAGGGTTAGGGTTAGTGTTAGGGTTAGGGCTCGGTTTAGGGTACGGGTTAGGATTAGGGTACGTGTCAGGGTTAGGGTAGGGGTTAGGGTTAGGGTACGCGTTAGGGTTAGGGTAGTTATTAAACCTATCCCACTCTCTAGATACCCCTTAGCACGTAAAGCAATATTATTTGGGGGTCCATCCATGGAGAAGAGTTTAGACACTAAGATAATATAAGGAACACACACATTATAAAGAAATCACATTAGGATTCTCTTTTTAAGCTGTTCCTTAAAACACTAGTGCTTAAAAATCTATTGGAGGCAAAAGCAGTCAAGGGTAGCCTAGGGTTAGGTTTAGGCTTAGGGTTAGGCTTAGGGTACGGCTTAGGGTACGGGTTCGGTGAGGGCTTCGTGTACGGCGTAGGGTATGGGTTAGGGTTAGGGTTAGGGTTAGTGTTAGGGTTAGGGCTCGGTTTAGGGTACGTTTTAGGATTAGGGTACGTGTTAGGGTTAGGGTAGGGGTTAGGGTTAGGGTACGTGTTAGGGTTAGGGTAGTTATTAAACCTATCCCCTCTCTAGATACCCCTTAGCACGTAAAGGAATATTATTTGGGGGTCCAGCCATGGAGAAGAGTTTAGACACTAGGATAAGATAAGGAACACACCCATTATAAAGAAATCACATTAGGATTCTCTTTTTAAGTTGTTCCTTAAAACACTAGTGCTTAGGAAATCTATTGAAGGCAGAAGCAGTCAAGGGTAGCCTAGGGTTAGTGTTAGGCTTAGGGTTAGGCTTAGGGTACGGCTTAGGGTACGGGTTCGGGGAGGGCTTCGGGTACGGCGTAGGGTATGGGTTAGGGATAGGGTTAGGGTTAGTGTTAGGGTTAGGGCTCGGTTTAGGATAAGGGTTAGGATTAGGGTACGTGTTAGGGTTAGGGTAGGGGTTAGGGTTAGCGTACGCGTTAGGGTTAGGGTAGTTATTAAAACTATCCCACTCTCTAGATACCCCTTAGAACGTAAAGGAATATTATTTGGGGGTCCAGCCATGGAGAAGAGTTTAGACACTAGGAAAAGATAAGGAACACACCCATTAGAAAGAAATCACATTAGGATTCTCTTTTTAAGCTGTTCCTTAAAACACTAGTGCTTAGGAAATCTATTGGAGGCAGAAGCAGTCAAGGGTAGCCTAGGGTTAGGGTTAGGCTTAGGGTTAGGCTTAGGGTACGGCTTAGGGTACGAGTTCGGTGAGGGCTTCGGGTACGGCGTAGGGTATGGGTTAGGGTTAGGGTTAGGGTTAGTGTTAGGGTTAGGGCTCGGTTTAGGGTACGTTTTAGGATTAGGGTTCTTGTTAGGGTTAGGGTAGGGGTTAGGGTTAGGGTACGTGTTAGGGTTAGGGTAGTTATTAAACCTATCCCCTCTCTAGATACCCCTTAGCACGTAAAGGAATATTATTTGGGGGTCCAGCCATGGAGAAGAGTTTAGACACTAGGATAAGATAAGGAACACACCCATTATAAAGAAATCACATTAGGATTCTCTTTTTAAGCTGTTCCTTAAAACAGTAGTGCTTAGGAAATCTATTGGAGGCAGAAGCAGTCAAGGGTAGCCTAGGGTTAGGGTTAGGCTTAGGGTTAGGCTTAGGGTACGGCTTAGGGTACGGGTTCGGGGAGGGCTTCGGGTACGGCGTAGGGTATGGGTTAGGGATAGGGTTAGGGTTAGTGTTAGGGTTAGGGCTCGGTTTAGGGTAAGGGTTAGGATTAGGGTACGTGTTAGGGTTAGGGTAGGGGTTAGGTTTAGGGAACGCGTTAGGGTTATGGTAGTTATTAAACCTATCCCACTCTCTAGATACCCCTTAGCACGTAAAGGAATATTATTTGGGGGTCCAGCCATGGAGAAGAGTTTAGACACTAGGATAAGATAAGGAACACACCCATTATAAAGAAATCACTTTAGGATTCTCTTTTTAAGCTGTTCCTTAAAACACTAGTGCTTAGGAAATCTATTGGAGGCAGAATCAGTTAAGGGTAGCCTAGGTTTAGGGTTAGGCTTAGGGTTAGGCTTAGGGTACGGCTTAGGGTACGGGTTCGGGTGGGCTTCGGGTACGGCGTAGGGTATGGGTTAGGGATAGGGTTAGGGTTAGTGTTAGGGTTAGGGCTCGGTTTAGGGTACGGGTTAGGATTAGGGTACGTGTTAGGGTTAGGGTAGGGGTTAGGGTTAGGGTACGCGTTAGGGTTAGGGTAGTTATTAAACCTATCCCACTCTCTAGATACCCCTTAGCACGTAAAGCAATATTATTTGGGGGTCCATCCATGGAGAAGGGTTTTGACACTAAGATAATATAAGGAACACACACATTATAAAGAAATCACATTAGGATTCACTTTTTAAGCTGTTCCTTAAAACACTAGTGCTTAAAAATCTATTGGAGGCAAAAGCAGTCAAGGGTAGCCTAGGGTTAGGGTTAGGCTTAGGGTTAGGCTTAGGGTACGGCTTAGGGTACGGGTTCGGTGAGGGCTTCGGGTACGGCGTAGGGTATGGGTTAGGGTTAGGGTTAGTGTTAGTGTTAGGGTTAGGGCTCGGTTTAGGGTACATTTTAGGATTAGGGTACGTGTTAGGGTTAGAGTAGGGGTTAGGATTAGGGTATGCGTTATGTTTAGGGTTGTTATTAAACCTATCCCACTCTCTAGATACCCCTTAGCACGTAAAGGAATATTATTTGGGGGTCCAGCCATGGAGAAGAGTTTAGACACTAGGATAAGATAAGGAACACACCCATTATAAAGAAATCACATTAGGATTCTCTTTTTAAGCTGTTCCTTAAAACACTAGTGCTTAGGAAATCTATTGGAGGCAGAAGCAGTTAAGGGTAGCCCAGGGTTAGGGTTAGGCTTAGGGTTAGGCTTAGGGTACGGCTTAGGGTACGGGTTCGGGTGGGCTTCGGGTACGACGTAGGGTATGGGTTAGGGATAGGGTTAGGGTTAGTGTTAGGGTTAGGGCTCGGTTTAGGGTACGGGTTAGGATTAGTGTACGTGTTAGGGTTAGGGTAGGGGTTAGGGTTAGGGTACGCGTTAGGGTTAGGGTAGTTATTAAACCTATCCCACTCTCTAGATACCCCTTAGCACGTAAAGCAATATTATTTGGGGGTCCATCCATGGAGAAGAGTTTAGACACTAAGATAATATAAGGAACACACACATTATAAAGAAATCACATTAGGATTCTCTTTTTAAGCTGTTCCTTAAAACACTAGTGCTTAAAAATCTATTGGAGGCAGAAGCAGTCAAGGTTAGCCTAGGGTTAGGGTTAGGCTTAGGGTTAGGCTTAGGGTACGGCTTAGGGTACGGGTTCGGGGAGGGCTTCGGGTACGGCGTAGGGTATGGGTTAGGGATAGGGTTAGGGTTAGTGTTAGGGTTAGGGCTCGGTTTAGGATAAGGGTTAGGATTAGGGTACGTGTTAGGGTTAGGGTAGGGGTTAGGGTTAGGGTACGCGTTAGGGTTAGGGTAGTTATTAAAACTATCCCACTCTCTAGATACCCCTTAGAATGTAAAGGAATATTATTTGGGGGTCCAGCCATGGAGAAGAGTTTAGACACTAGGAAAAGATAAGGAACACACCCATTATAAAGAAATCACATTAGGATTCTCTTTTTAAGCTGTTCCTTAATACACTAGTGCTTAGGAAATCTATTGGAGGCAGAAGCAGTCAAGGGTAGGCTAGGGTTAGGGTTAGGCTTAGGGTTAGGCTTAGGGTACGGCTTAGGGTACGAGTTCGGTGAGGGCTTCGGGTACGGCGTAGGGTATGGGTTAGGGTTAGGGTTAGGGTTAGTGTTAGGGTTAGGGCTCGGTTTAGGGTACGTTTTAGGATTAGGGTTCTTGTTAGGGTTAGGGTAGGGGTTAGGGTTAGGGTACGTGTTAGGGTTAGGGTAGTTATTAAACCTATCCCCTCTCTAGATACCCCTTAGCACGTAAAGGAATATTATTTGGGGGTCCAGCCATGGAGAAGAGTTTAGACACTAGGATAAGATAAGGAACACACCCATTATAAAGAAATCACATTAGGATTCACTTTTTAAGCTGTTCCTTAAAACACTAGTGCTTAGGAAATCTATTGGAGGCAGAAGCAGTCAAGGGTAGCCTAGGGTTAGGGTTAGGCTTAGGGTTAGGCTTAGGGTACGGCTTAGGGTACGGGTTCGGGGAGGGCTTCAGGTACGGCGTAGGGTATGGGTTAGGGATAGGGTTAGGGTTAGTGTTAGGGTTAGGGCTCGGTTTAGGGTAAGGGTTAGGATTAGGGTACGTGTTAGGGTTAGGGTAGGGGTTAGGTTTAGGGTACGCGTTAGGGTTATGGTAGTTATTAAACCTATCCCACTCTCTAGATACCCCTTAGCACGTAAAGGAATATTATTTGGGGGTCCAGCCATGGAGAAGAGTTTAGACACTAGGATAAGATAAGGAACACACCCATTATAAAGAAATCACATTATGATTCTCTTTTTAAGCTGTTCCTTAAAACACTAGTGCTTAGGAAATCTATTGGAGGCAGAATCAGTTAAGGGTAGCCTAGGTTTAGGGTTAGGCTTAGGGTTAGGCTTAGGGTACGGCTTAGGGTACGGGTTCGGGTGGGCTTCAGGTACGGCGTAGGGTATGGGTTAGGGATAGGGTTAGGGTTAGTGTTAGGGTTAGGGCTCGGTTTAGGGTACGGGTTAGGATTAGGGTACGTGTTAGGGTTAGGGTAGGGGTTAGGGTTAGGGTACGCGTTAGGGTTAGGGTAGTTATTAAACCTATCCCACTCTCTAGATACCCCTTCGCACGTAAAGCAATATTATTTGGGGGTCCATCCATGGAGAAGGGTTTTGACACTGAGATAATATAAGGAACACACACATTATAAAGAAATCACATTAGGATTCACTTTTTAAGCTGTTCCTTAAAACACTAGTGCTTAAAAATCTATTGGAGGCAAAAGCAGTCAAGGGTAGCCTAGGGTTAGGGTTAGGCTTAGGGTTAGGCTTAGGGTACGGCTTAGGGTACGGGTTCGGTGAGGGCTTCGGGTACGGCGTAGGGTATGGGTTAGGGTTAGGGTTAGTGTTAGTGTTAGGGTTAGGGCTCGGTTTAGGGTACATTTTAGGATTAGGGTACGTGTTAGGGTTAGGGTAGGGGTTAGGGTTAGGGTACGTGTTAGGGTTTGGGTAGTTATTAAACCTATCCCCTCTCTAGATACCCCTTAGCACGTAAAGGAATATTATTTGGGGGTCCAGCCATGGAGAAGAGTTTAGACACTAGGATAAGATAAGGAACACACCCATTATAAAGAAATCACATTAGGATTCTCTTTTTAAGCTGTTCCTTAAAACACTAGTGCTTAGGAAATCTATTGGAGGCAAAAGCAGTCAAGGGTAGCCTAGGGTTAGGGTTAGGCTTAGGGTTAGGCTTAGGGTACGGCTTAGGGTACGGGTTCGGGGAGGGGTACGAGTACGGCGTAGGGTATGGGTTAGGGTTAGGGTTAGGGTTAGTGTTAGGGTTAGGGCTCGGTTTAGGGTACGGGTTAGGATTAGGGTACGTGTTAGGGTTAGGGTAGTGGATAGTGTTAGGGTATGCGTTATGGTTAGGGTAGTTATTAAACCTATCCCACTCTCTTGATACCCCTTAGCACGTAAAGGAATATTATTTGGGGGTCCAGCCATGGAGAAGAGTTTAGACACTAGGATAAGATAAGGAACACACCCATTATAAAGAAATCACATTAGGATTCTCTTTTTAAGCTGTTCCTTAAAACACTAGTGCTTAGGAAATCTATTGGAGGCAGAAGCAGTCAAGGGTAGCCTAGGTTTAGGTTGAGGCTTGGGGTTAGGCTTAGGGTACGGCTTAGGGTACGGGTTCGGCGAGGGGTTTGGGTACGGCGTAGCGTATGGGTTAGGGTTAGGTTTTGGGTTAGTGTTAGGGTTAGGGCTCCGTTTAGGGTATGGGTTAGGAGTAGGGTACGTGTTAGGGTTAGGGTAGGGGTTAGGGTTAGGGTACGCGTTAGGGTTAGGGTAGTTATTAAACCTATCCCACTCTCTAGATACCCCTTAGAACGTAAAGCAATATTATTTGGGGGTCCATCCATGGAGAAGAGTTTAGACACTAAAATAATATAAGGAACACACACATTATAAAGAAATCACATTAGGATTCTCTTTTTAAGCTGTTCCTTAAAACACTAGTGCTTAAAAATCTATTGGAGGCAAAAGCAGTCAAGGGTAGCCTAGGGTTAGGGTTAGGCTTAGGGTTAGGCTTAGGGTACGGCTTAGGGTACGGGTTCGGTGAGGGCTTCGTGTACGGCGTAGTGTATGGGTTAGGGTTAGGGTTAGGGTTAGTGTTAGGGTTAGGGCTCCGTTTAGGGTACGTTTTAGGATTAGGGTACGTGTTAGGGTTAGGGTAGGGGTTAGGGTTAGGGTACGTGTTAGGGTTAGGGTAGTTATTAAACCTACCCCCTCTCTAGATACCCCTTAGCACGTAAAGGAATATTATTTGGGGGTCCAGCCATGGAGAAGAGTTTAGACTCTAGGATAAGATAAGGAACACACCCATTATAAAGAAATCACATTAGGATTCTCTTTTTAAGCTGTTCCTTAAAACACTATTGCTTAGGAAATCTATTGGAGGCAGAAGCAGTCAAGGGTAGCCTAGGGTTAGGGTTAGGCTTAGGGTTAGGCTTAGGGTACGGCTTAGGGTACGGGTTCGGGGAGGGCTTCGGGTACGGCGTAGGGTATGGGTTAGGGATAGGGTTAGGGTTAGTGTTAGGGTTAGGGCTCGGTTTAGGGTAAGGGTTAGGATTAGGGTACGTGTTAGGGTTAGGGTAGGGGTTAGGTTTAGGGTACGCGTTAGGGTTATGGTAGTTATTAAACCTATCCCACTCTCTAGATACCCCTTAGCACGTAAAGGAATATTATTTGGGGGTCCAGCCATGGAGAAGCGTTTAGACAGTAGGATAAGATAAGGAACACACCCATTAGTAAGAAATCACAGTAGGATTCTCTTTTTAAGCTGTTCCTTAAAACACTAGTGTTTAGGAAATCTATTGGAGGCAGAAGCAGTCAAGGGTAGCCTAGGGTTAGGGTTAGGCTTAGGGTTAGGCTTAGGGTACGGCTTAAGGTACGGGTTCGGGGAGGGCTTCGGGTACGGCGTAAGTTATGGGTTAGGGTTAGGGTTTTGGTTAGTGTTAGGGTTAGGGCTCGCTTTAGTGTACGGGTTAGGATTAGGGTACATGTTAGGGTTATGGTAGGGGTTAGGGTTAGGGTACGCGTTAGGGTTAGGGTAGTGATTAAACCTATCCCACTCTCTAGATACCCCTTAGCACGTAAAGGAATATTATTTGGTGGTCCAGCCATGGAGAAGAGTTTAGACACTTGGATAATATAAGGAACACACCCATTATAAAGAAATCACATTAGGATTCTCTTTTTAAGCTGTTCCTTAAAACACTAGTGCTTAGGAAATCTATTGGAGGCAGAAGCAGTCAAGGGTAGCCTAGGGTTAGGGTTAGGCTTAGGGTTAGGCTTAGGGTATGGCTTAGGGTACCGGTTCGGGGAGGTCTACGAGTACGGCGTAGGGTATGGGTTAGGGTTAGGGTTAGGGTTAGTGTTAGGGTTAGGGCTCGGTTTAGGGTACGGGTTAGGATTAGGGTACGTGTTAGGGTTAGGGTAGGGGTTAGTGTTAGGGTATGCGTTATGGTTAGGGTAGTTATTAAACCTATCCCACTCTCTAGATACCCCTTAGCACGTAAAGGAATATTATTTGGGGGTCCAGCCATGGAGAAGAGTTTAGACACTAGGATAAGATAAGGAACACACCCATTATAAAGAAATCACATTAGGATTCTCTTTTTAAGCTGTTCCTTAAAACACTACTGCTTAGGAAATCTATTGGAGGCAGAAGCAGTCAAGGGTAGCCTAGGGTTAGGGTTAGGCTTAGGGTTAGGCTTAGGGTACGGCTTAGGGTACGTGTTCGGGGAGGGCTTCGGGTACGGCGTCGGGTATGGGTTAGGGTTAGGGTTAGGGTTAGTGTTAGGGTTAGGGCTCGGTTTAGTGTACGGGTTAGGATTAGGGTACGTGTTAGGGTTAGGGTAGGGGTTAGTGTTAGGGTATGCGTTATGGTTAGGGTAGTTATTAAACCTATCCCACTCTCTCGATACCCCTTAGCACGTAAAGGAATATTATTTGGGGGTCCAGGCATGGAGAAGAGTTTAGACACTAGGATAAGATAAGGAACACACCCATTATAAAGAAATCACATTAGGATTCTCTTTTTAAGCTGTTCCTTAAAACACTAGTGCTTAGGAAATCTATTGAAGGCAGAAGCAGTCAAGGGTAGCCTAGGGTTAGGGTTAGGCTTAGGGTTAGGCTTAGGGTACGGGTTCGGGGAGGGCTTCGGGTACGGCGTAGGGTATGGGTTAGCGATAGGGTTAGGGTTAGTGTTAGGGTTAGGGCTCGGTTTAGGGTACGGGTTAGGATTAGGGTACGTGTTAGGGTTAGGGTAGGGATTAGGGTTAGGGTACGCGTTAGGGTTAGGGTAGTTATTAAACCTATCCCACTCTCTAGATACCCCTTAGTACGTAAAGCAATATTATTTGGGGGTCCATCCATGGAGAAGGGTTTTGACACTAAGATAATATAAGGAACACACACATTATAAAGAAATCACATTAGGATTCACTTTTTAAGCTGTTCCTTAAAACACTAGTGCTTAAAAATCTATTGGAGGCAAAATCAGTCAAGGGTAGCCTAGGGTTAGGGTTAGGCTTAGGGTTAGGCTTAGGGTACGGCTTAGGGTACGGGTTCGGTGAGGGCTTCGGGTACGGCGTAGGGTATGGGTTAGGGTTAGGGTTAGTGTTAGTGTTAGGGTTAGGGCTCGGTTTAGGGTACATTTTAGGATTAGGGTACGTGTTAGGGTTAGGGTAGGGGTTAGGGTTAGGGTACGTGTTAGGGTTAGGGTAGTTATTAAACCTATCCCCTCTCTAGATACCCCTTAGCACGTAAAGGAATATTATTTGGGGGTCCAGCCATGGAGAAGAGTTTAGACACTAGGATAAGATAAGGAACACACCCATTATAAAGAAATCACATTAGGATTCTCTTTTTAAGCTGTTCCTTAAAACACTAGTGCTTAGGAAATCTATTGGAGGCAGAAGCAGTCAAGGGTAGCCTAGGGTTAGGGTTAGGCTTAGGGTTAGGCTTAGGGTACGGCTTAGGGTACGGGTTCGGGGAGGGCTTCGGGTACGGCGTAGGGTATGGGTTAGGATTAGGGTTAGGGTTAGTGTTAGGGTTAGGGCTCCGTTTAGGGTATGGGTTAGGATTAGGGTAAGTGTTAGGGTTAGGGTAGGGGTTAGGGTTAGGGTACGCGTTAGGGTTAGGGTAGTTATTAAACCTATCCCACTCTCTAGATACCCCTTAGCACGTAAAGCAATATTATTTGGGGGTCCATCCATGGAGAAGAGTTTAGACACTAAGATAATATAAGGAACACACACATTATAAAGAAATCACATTAGGATTCTCTTTTTAAGCTGTTCCTTAAAACACTAGTGCTTAAAAATCTATTGGAGGCAAAAGCAGTCAAGGGTAGCCTAGGGTTAGGGTTAGGCTTAGGGTTAGGCTTAGGGTACGGCTTAGGGTACGGGTTCGGTGAGGGCTTCGTGTACGGCGTAGGGTATGGGTTAGGGTTAGGCTTAGGGTTAGTGTTAGGGTTAGGGCTCGGTTTAGGGTACGTTTTAGGATTAGGGTACGTGTTAGGGTTAGGGTAGGGGTTAGGGTTAGGGTACGTGTTAGGGTTAGGGTAGTTATTAAACCTATCCCCTCTCTAGATACCCCTTAGCACGTAAAGGAATATTATTTGGGGGTCCAGCCATGGAGAAGAGTTTAGACACTAGGATAAGATAAGGAACACACCCATTATAAAGAAATCACATTAGGATTCTCTTTTTAAGCTGTTCCTTAAAACACTAGTGCTTAGGAAATCTATTGGAGGCAGAAGCAGTCAAGGGTAGCCTAGGGTTAGGGTTAGGCTTAGGGTTAGGCTTAGGGTACGGCTTAGGGTACGGGTTCGGGGAGGGCTTCGGGTACGGCGTAGGGTATGGGTTAGGGTTAGTGTTAGGGTTAGGGCTCGGTTTAGGGTACGGGTTAGGATTAGGGTACGTGTTAGGGTTAGGGTAGGGATTAGGGTTAGGGTACGCGTTAGGGTTAGGGTAGTTATTAAACCTATCCCACTCTCTAGATACCCCTTAGTACGTAAAGCAATATTATTTGGGGGTCCATCCATGGAGAAGGGTTTTGACACTAAGATAATATAAGGAACACACACATTATAAAGAAATCACATTAGGATTCACTTTTTAAGCTGTTCCTTAAAACACTAGTGCTTAAAAATCTATTGGAGGCAAAAGCAGTCAAGGGTAGCCTAGGGTTAGGGTTAGGCTTAGGGTACGGCTTAGGGTACGGGTTCGGTGAGGGCTTCGGGTACGGCGTAGGGTATGGGTTAGGGTTAGGGTTAGGGTTAGTGTTAGGGTTAGGGCTCGGTTTAGGGTACATTTTAGGATTAGGGTACGTGTTAGGGTTAGGGTAGGGGTTAGGGTTAGGGTACCTGTTAGGGTTAGGGTAGTTATTAAACCTATCCCCTCTCTAGATACCCCTTAGCACGTAAAGGAATATTATTTGGGGGTCCAGCCATGGAGAAGAGTTTAGACACTAGGATAAGATAAGGAACACACCCATTATAAAGAAATCACATTAGGATTCTCTTTTTAAGCTGTTCCTTAAAACACTAGTGCTTAGGAAATCTATTGGAGGCAGAAGCAGTCAAGGGTAGCCTAGGGTTAGGGTTAGGCTTAGGGTTAGGCTTAGGGTACGGCTTAGGGTACGGGTTCGGGGAGGGCTTCGGGTACGGCGTAGGGTATGGGTTAGGGATAGGGTTTGGGTTAGTGTTAGGGTTAGGGCTCGGTTTAGGGTACGGGTTAGGATTAGGGTAAGTGTTAGGGTTAGGGTAGGGGTTAGGGTTAGGGTACGCGTTAGGGTTAGGGTAGTTATTAAACCTATCCCACTCTCTAGATACCCCTTAGCACGTAAAGGAATATTATTTGGGGGTCCAGCCATGGAGAAGAGTTTAGACACTAGGATAAGATAAGGAACACACCCATTATAAAGAAATCACATTAGGATTCTCTTTTTAAGCTGCTCCTTAAAACACTAGTGCTTAGGAAATCTATTGGAGGCAGAAGCAGTTAAGGGTAGCCTAGGGTTAGGGTTAGGCTTAGGGTTAGGCTTAGGGTACGGCTTAGGGTACGGGTTCGGGTGGGCTTCGGGTACGGCGTAGGGGATGAGTTAGGGATAGGGTTAGGGTTAGTGTTAGGGTTAGGGCTCGGTTTAGGGTACGGGTTAGGATTAGGGTACGTGTTAGGGTTAGGGTAGGGGTTAGGGTTAGGGTACGCGTTAGGGTTAGGGTAGTTATTAAACCTATCCCACTCTCTAGATACCCCTTAGCACGTAAAGCAATATTATTTGGGGGTCCATCCATGGAGAAGAGTTTAGACACTAAGATAATATAAGGAACACACACATTATAAAGAAATCACATTAGGATTCTCTTTTTAAGCTGTTCCTTAAAACACTAGTGCTTAAAAATCTATTGGAGGCAGAAGCAGTCAAGGTTAGCCTAGGGTTAGGGTTAGGCTTAGGGTTAAGCTTAGGGTACGGCTTAGGGTACGGTTTCGGTGAGGGCTTCGGGTACGGCGTAGGGTATGGGTTAGGGTTAGGGTTAGGGTTAGTGTTAGGGTTAGGGCTCGGTTTAGGGTACGGTTTAGGATTAGCGTACGTGTTAGGGTTAGGGTAGGGGTTAGGGTTAGGGTACGTGTTTGGGTTAGGGTAGTTATTAAACCTATCCCCTCTCTAGATACCCCTTAGCACGTAAAGGAATATTATTTGGGGGTCCAGCCATGGAGAAGAGTTTAGACACTAGGATAAGATAAGGAACACACCCATTATAAAGAAATCACATTAGGATTCTCTTTTTAAGCTGTTCCTTAAAACACTAGTGCTTAGGAAATCTATTGGAGGCAGAAGCAGTCAAGGGTAGCCTAGGGTTAGGGTTAGGCTTAGGGTTAGGCTTAGGGTACGGCTTAGGGTACGTGTTCGGGGAGGGCTTCGGGTACGGCGTAGGGTATGGGTTAGGGTTAGAGTTAGGGTTAGTGTTAGGGTTAGGGCTCGGTTTAGTGTACGGGTTAGGATTAGGGTACGTGTTAGGGTTAGGGTAGGGGTTAGTGTTAGGGTATGCGTTATGGTTAGGGTAGTTATTAAACCTATCCCACTCTCTAGATACCCCTTAGCACGTAAAGGAATATTATTTGGGGGTCCAGGCATGGAGAAGAGTTTAGACACTAGGATAAGATAAGGAACACACCCATTATAAAGAAATCACATTAGGATTCTCTTTTTAATCTGTTCCTTAAAACACTAGTGCTTAGGAAATCTATTGAAGGCAGAAGCAGTCAAGGGTAGCCTAGGGTTAGGGTTAGGCTTAGGGTTAGGCTTAGGGTACGGCTTAGGGTACGGGTTCGGGGAGGGCTTCGGGTACGGCGTAGGGTATGGGTTAGCGATAGGGTTAGGGTTAGTGTTAGGGTTAGGGCTCGGTTTAGGGTACGGGTTAGGATTAGGGTACGTGTTAGGGTTAGGGTAGGGATTAGGGTTAGGGTACGCGTTAGGGTTAGGGTAGTTATTAAACCTATCCCACTCTCTAGATACCCCTTAGTACGTAAAGCAATATTATTTGGGGGTCCATCCATGGAGAAGGGTTTTGACACTAAGATAATATAAGGAACACACACATTATAAAGAAATCACATTAGGATTCACTTTTTAAGCTGTTCCTTAAAACACTAGTGCTTAAAAATCTATTGGAGGCAAAAGCAGTCAAGGGTAGCCTAGGGTTAGGGTTAGGCTTAGGGTTAGGCTTAGGGTACGGCTTAGGGTACGGGTTCGGTGAGGGCTTCGGGTACGGCGTAGGGTATGGGTTAGGGTTAGGGTTAGGGTTAGTGTTAGGGTTAGGGCTCGGTTTAGGGTACATTTTAGGATTAGGGTACGTGTTAGGGTTAGGGTAGGGGTTAGGGTTAGTGTACGTGTTAGGGTTAGGGTAGTTATTAAACCTATCCCCTCTCTAGATACCCCTTAGCACGTAAAGGAATATTATTTGGGGGTCCAGCCATGGAGAAGAGTTTAGACACTAGGATAAGATAAGGAACACACCCATTATAAAGAAATCACATTAGGATTCTCTTTTTAAGCTGTTCCTTAAAACACTAGTGCTTAGGAAATCTATTGGAGGCAGAAGCAGTCAAGGGTAGCCTAGGGTTAGGGTTAGGCTTAGGGTTAGGCTTAGGGTACGGCTTAGGGTACGGGTTCGGGGAGGGCTTCGGGTACGGCGTAGGGTATGGGTTAGGGATAGGGTTAGGGTTAGTGTTAGGGTTAGGGCTCGGTTTAGGGTACGGGTTAGGATTAGGGTAAGTGTTAGGGTTAGGGTAGGGGTTAGGGTTAGGGTACGCGTTAGGGTTAGGGTAGTTATTAAACCTATCCCACTCTCTAGATACCCCTTAGCACGTAAAGCAATATTATTTGGGGATCCATCGATGGAGAAGAGTTTAGACACAAAGATAATATAAGGAACACACACATTATAAAGAAATCAAATTAGGATTCTCTTTTTAAGCTGTTCCTTAAAACACTAGTGCTTAGGAAATCTATTGGAGGCAGAAGCAGTCAAGGGTAGCCTAGGTTTAGGTTGAGGCTTGGGGTTAGGCTTAGGGTACGGCTTAGGGTACGGGTTCGGGGAGGGGTTTGGGTATGGCGTAGCGTATGGGTTAGGGTTAGGGTTTGGGTTAGTGTTAGGGTTAGGGCTCCGTTTAGGGTATGGGTTAGGAGTAGGGTACGTGTTAGGGTTAGGGTAGGGGTTAGGGTTAGGGTACGCGTTAGGGTTAGGGTAGTTATTAAACCTATCCCACTCTCTAGATACCCCTTAGCACGTAAAGCAATATTATTTGGGGGTCCATCCATGGAGAAGAGTTTAGACACTAAGATAATATAAGGAACACACACATTATAAAGAAATCACATTAGGATTCTCTTTTTAAGCTGTTCCTTAAAACACTAGTGCTTAAAAATCTATTGGAGGCAAAAGCAGTCAAGGGTAGCCTAGGGTTAGGGTTAGGCTTAGGGTTAGGCTTAGGGTACGGCTTAGGGTACGGGTTCGGTGAGGGCTTCGTGTACGGCGTAGGGTATGGGTTAGGGTTAGGGTTAGGGTTAGTGTTAGGGTTAGGGCTCGGTTTAGGGTACGTTTTAGGATTAGGGTACGTGTTAGGGTTAGGGTAGGGGTTAGGGTTAGGGTTCGTGTTAGGGTTAGGGTAGTTATTAAACCTATCCCCTCTCTAGATACCCCTTAGCACGTAAAGGAATATTATTTGGGGGTCCAGCCATGGAGAAGAGTTTAGACACTAGGATAAGATAAGGAACACACCCATTATAAAGAAATCACATTAGGATTCTCTTTTTAAGCTGTTCCTTAAAACACTAGTGCTTAGGAAATCTATTGGAGGCAGAAGCAGTCAAGGGTAGCCTAGGGTTAGGGTTAGGCTTAGGGTTAGGCTTAGGGTACGGCTTAGGGTACGGGTTCAGGGAGGGCTTCGGGTAAGGCGTAGGGTATGGGTTAGGGATAGGGTTAGGGTTAGTGTTAGGGTTAGGGCTCGGTTTAGGGTAAGGGTTAGGATTAGGGTACGTGTTAGGGTTAGGGTAGGGGTTAGGTTTAGGGTACGCGTTAGGGTTATGGTAGTTATTAAACCTATCCCACTCTCTAGATACCCCTTAGCACGTAAAGGAATATTATTTGGGGGTCCAGCCATGGAGAAGCGTTTAGACAGTAGGATAAGATAAGGAACACACCCATTATTAAGAAATCACATTAGGATTCTCTTTTTAAGCTGTTCCTTAAAACACTAGTGCTTAGGAAATCTATTGGAGGCAGAAGCAGTCAAGGGTAGCCTAGGGTTAGGGTTAGGCTTAAGGTTAGGCTTAGGGTACGGCTTAAGGTACGGGTTCGGGGAGGGCTTCGGGTACGGCGTAAGTTATGGGTTAGGGTTAGGGTTTTGGTTAGTGTTAGGGATAGGGCTCGCTTTAGTGTACGGGTTAGGATTAGGGTACATGTTAGGGTTAGGGTAGGGGTTAGGGTTAGGGTACGCGTTAGGGTTAGGGTAGTGATTAAACCTATCCCACTCTCTAGATACCCCTTAGCACGTAAAGGAATATTATTTGGTGGTCCAGCCATGGAGAAGAGTTTAGACACTAGGATAATATAAGGAACACACCCATTATAAAGAAATCACATTAGGATTCTCTTTTTAAGCTGTTCCTTAAAACACTAGTGCTTAGGAAATCTATTGGAGGCAGAAGCAGTTAAGGGTAGCCTAGGGTTAGGGTTAGGCTAAGGGTTAGGCTTAGGGTACGGCTTAGGGTACGGGTTCGGGTGGGCTTCGGGTACGGCGTAGGGTATGGGTTAGGGATAGGGTTAGGGTTAGTGTTAGGGTTAGGGCTCGGTTTAGGGTACGGGTTAGGATTAGGGTACGTGTTAGGGTTAGGGTAGGGGTTAGGTTTAGGGTACGCATTAGGGTTATGGTAGTTATTAAACCTATCCCACTCTCTAGATACCCCTTAGCACGTAAAGGAATATTATTTGGGGGTCCAGCCATGGAGAAGCGTTTAGACAGTAGGATAAGATAAGGAACACACCCATTATTAAGAAATCACATTAGGATTCTCTTTTTAAGCTGTTCCTTAAAACACTAGTGCTTAGGAAATCTATTGGAGGCAGAAGCAGTCAAGGGTAGCCTAGGGTTAGGGTTAGGCTTAGGGTTAGGCTTAGGGTACGGCTTAAGGTACGGGTTCGGGGAGGGCTTCGGGTACGGCGTAAGTTATGGGTTAGGGTTAGGGTTTTGGTTAGTGTTAGGGATAGGGCTCGCTTTAGTGTACGGGTTAGGATTAGGGTACATGTTAGGGTTAGGGTAGGGGTTAGGGTTAGGGTACGCGTTAGGGTTAGGGTAGTGATTAAACCTATCCCACTCTCTAGATACCCCTTAGCACGTAAAGGAATATTATTTGGTCGTCCAGCCATGGAGAAGAGTTTAGACACTAGGATAATATAAGGAACACACCCATTATAAAGAAATCACATTAGGATTCTCTTTTTAAGCTGTTCCTTAAAACACTAGTGCTTAGGAAATCTATTGGAGGCAGAAGCAGTTAAGGGTAGCCTAGGGTTAGGGTTAGGCTAAGGGTTAGGCTTAGGGTACGGCTTAGGGTACGGGTTCGGGTGGGCTTCGGGTACGGCGTAGGGTATGGGTTAGGGATAGGGTTAGGGTTAGTGTTAGGGTTAGGGCTCGGTTTAGGGTACGGGTTAGGATTAGGGTAAGTGTTAGGGTTAGGGTAGGGGTTAGGGTTAGGGTACGCATTAGGGTTAGGGTAGTTATTAAACCTATCCCACTCTCTAGATACCCCTTAGCACGTAAAGCAATATTATTTGGGGGTCCATCCATGGAGAAGAGTTTAGACACTAAGATAATATAAGGAACACACACATTATAAAGAAATCACATTAGGATTCTCTTTTTAAGCTGTTCCTTAAAACACTAGTGCTTAAAAATCTATTGGTGGCAGAAGCAGTCAAGGTTAGCCTAGGGTTAGGGTTAGGCTTAGGGTTAGGCTTAGGGTACGGCTTAGGGTACGGTTTCGGTGAGGGCTTCGGGTACGGCGTAGGGTATGGGTTAGGGTTAGGGTTAGGGTTAGTGTTAGGGTTAGGGCTCGGTTTAGGGTACGGTTTAGGATTAGCGTACGTGTTAGGGTTAGGGTAGGGGTTAGGGTTAGGGTACGTGTTAGGGTTAGGGTAGTTATTAAACCTATCCCCTCTCTAGATACCCCTTAGCACGTAAAGGAATATTATTTGGGGGTCCAGCCATGGAGAAGAGTTTAGACACTAGGATAAGATAAGGAACACACCCATTATAAAGAAATCACATTAGGATTCTCTTTTTAAGCTGTTCCTTAAAACACTAGTGCTTAGGAAATCTATTGGAGGCAGAAGCAGTCAAGGGTAGCCTAGGGTTAGGGTTAGGCTTAGGGTTAGGCTTAGGGTACGGCTTAGGGTACGGGTTCGGGGAGGGCTTCGGGTACGGCGTAGGGTATGGGTTAGGGATAGGGTTAGGGTTAGTGTTAGGGTTAGGGCTCGGTTTAGGGTACGGGATAGGATTAGGGTAAGCGTTAGGGTTAGGGTAGGGGTTAGGGTTAGGGTACGCGTTAGGGTTAGGGTAGTTATTAAACCTATCCCACTCTCTAGATACCCCTTAGCACGTAAAGCAATATTATTTGGGGATCCATCGATGGAGAAGAGTTTAGACTCTAAGATAATATAAGGAACACACACATTATAAAGAAATCACATTAGGATTCTCTTTTTAAGCTCTTCCTTAAAACACTAGTGCTTAGGAAATCTATTGGAGGCAGAAGCAGTCAAGGGTAGCCTAGGTTTAGGTTGAGGCTTGGGGTTAGGCTTAGGGTACGGCTTAGGGTACGGGTTCGGGGAGGGGTTTGGGTACGGCGTAGCGTATGGGTTAGGGTTAGGGTTTGGGTTAGTGTTAGGGTTAGGGCTCCGTTTAGGGTATGGGTTAGGAGTAGGGTACGTGTTAGGGTTAGGGTAGGGGTTAGGGTTAGGGTACGCGTTAGGGTTAGGGTAGTTATTAAACCTATCCCACTCTCTAGATACCCCTTAGCACGTAAAGCAATATTATTTGGGGGTCCATCCATGGAGAAGAGTTTAGACACTAAGATAATATAAGGAACACACACATTTTAAAGAAATCACATTAGGATTCTCTTTTTAAGCTGTTCCTTAAAACACTAGTGCTTAAAAATCTATTGGAGGCAAAAGCAGTCAAGTGTAGCCTAGGGTTAGGGTTAGGCTTAGGGTTAGGCTTAGGGTACGGCTTAGGGTACGGGTTCGGTGAGGGCTTCGTGTACGGCGTAGGGTATGGGTTAGGGTTAGGGTTAGGGTTAGTGTTAGGGTTAGGGCTCGGTTTAGGGTACGTTTTAGGATTAGAGTACGTGTTAGGGTTAGGGTAGGGGTTAGGGTTAGGGTACGTGTTAGGGTTAGGGTAGTTATTAAACCTATCCCCTCTCTAGATACCCCTTAGCACGTAAAGGAATATTATTTGGGGGTCCAGCCATGGAGAAGAGTTTAGACACTAGGATAAGATAAGGAACACACCCATTATAAAGAAATCACATTAGGATTCTCTTTTTAAGTTGTTCCTTAAAACACTAGTGCTTAGGAAATCTATTGGAGGCAGAAGCAGTCAAGGGTAGCCTAGGGTTAGGGTTAGGCTTAGGGTTAGGCTTAGGGTACGGCTTAGGGTACGGGTTCGGGGAGGGCTTCGGGTACGGCGTAGGGTATGGGTTAGGGATAGGGTTAGGGTTAGTGTTAGGGTTAGGGCTCGGTTTAGGGTAAGGGTTAGGATTAGGGTACGCGTTAGGGTTAGGGTAGGGGTTAGTGTTAGGGTATGCGTTACGGTTAGGGTAGTTATTAAACCTATCCCACTCTCTAGATACCCCTTAGCACGTAAAGGAATATTATTTGGGGGTCCAGCCATGGAGAAGAGTTTAGACACTAGGATAAGATACGGAACACACCCATTATAAAGAAATCACATTAGGATTCTCTTTTTAAGCTGTTCCTTAAAACACTAGTGCTTAGGAAATCTATTGGAGGCAGAAGCAGTTAAGGGTAGCCTAGGGTTAGGGTTAGGCTTAGGGTTAGGCTTAGGGTACGGCTTAGGGTACGGGTTCGGGAGGGCTTCGGGTACGGCGTAGGGTATGGGTTAGGGATAGGGTTAGGGTTAGTGTTAGGGTTAGGGCTCGGTTTAGGGTACGGGTTAGGATTAGGGTACGTGTTAGGGTTAGGGTAGGGGTTAGGGTTAGGGTACGCGTTAGGGTTAGGGTAGTTATTAAACCTATCCCACTCTCTAGATACCCCTTAGCACGTAAAGGAATATTATTTGGGGGTCCAGCCATGGAGAAGAGTTTAGACACTAGGATAAGATAAGGAACACACCCATTATAAAGAAATCACATTAGGATTCTCTTTTTAAGCTGTTCCTTAAAACACTAGTGCTTAGGAAAACTATTGGAGGCAGAAGCAGTCAAGGGTAGCCTAGGGTTAGGGTTAGGCTTAGGGTAAGGCTTAGGGTACGGCTTAGGGTACGTGTTCGGGGAGGGCTTCGGGTACGGCGTAGGGTATGGGTTAGGGTTAGTGTTAGGGTTAGGGCTCGGTTTAGGGTACGGGTTAGGATTAGGGTACGTGTTAGGGTTAGGGTAGATGTTAGTGTTAGGGTATGCGTTATGGTTAGGGTAGTTATTAAACCTATCCCACTCTCTAGATACCCCTTAGCACGTAAAGGAATATTATTTGGGGGTCCATCCATGGAGAAGAGTTTAGACACTAAGATAATATAAGGAACACACACATTATAAGGAATCACATTAGGATTCACTTTTTAAGCTGTTCCTTAAAACACTAGTGCTTAAAAATCTATTTGAGGCAAAAGCAGTCAAGGGTAGCCTAGGGTTAGGGTTAGGCTTAGGGTTAGGCTTAGGGTACGGCTTAGGGTACGGGTTCGGTGAGGGCTTCGGGTACGGCGTAGGGTATGGGTTAGGGTTAGGGTTAGGGTTAGTGTTAGGGTTAGGGCTCGGTTTAGGGTACGTTTTAGGATTAGGGTACGTGTTAGGGTTAGGGTAGGGGTTAGGGTTAGGGTACGTGTTAGGGTTAGGGTAGTTATTAAACCTATCCCCTCTCTAGATACCCCTTAGCACGTAAAGGAATATTATTTGGGGGTCCAGCCATGGAGAAGAGTTTAGACACTAGGATAAGATAAGGAACACACCCATTATAAAGAAATCACATTAGGATTCTCTTTTTAAGCTGTTCCTTAAAACACTAGTGCTTAGGAAATCTATTGGAGGCAGAAGCAGTCAACGGTAGCCTAGGATTAAGGTTAGGCTTAGGGTTAGGCTTAGGGTACGGCTTAGGGTACGGGTTCGGGGAGGGCTTCGGGTACGGCGTAGGGTATGGGTTAGGGATAGGGTTAGGGTTAGTGTTAGGGTTAGGGCTCGGTTTAGGGTACGGGTTAGGATTAGGGTAAGTGTTAGGGTTAGGGTAGGCGTTAGGGTTAGGGTACGCGTTAGGGTTAGGGTAGTTATTAAACCTATCCCACTCTCTAGATACCCCTTAGCACGTAAAGCAATATTATTTGGGGATCCATCGATGGAGAAGAGTTTAGACACTAAGATAATATAAGGAACACACACATTATAAAGAAATCACATTAGGATTCTCTTTTTAAGCTGTTCCTTAAAACACTAGTGCTTAGGAAATCTATTGGAGGCAGAAGCAGTCAAGGGTAGCCTAGGTTTAGGTTGAGGCTTGGGGTTAGGCTTAGGGTACGGCTTAGGTTACGGGTTCGGGGAGGGGTTTGGGTACGGCGTAGCGTATGCGTTAGGGTTAGGGTTTGGGTTAGTGTTAGGGTTAGGGCTCCGTTTAGGGTATGGGTTAGGAGTAGGGTACGTGTTAGGGTTAGGGTAGGGGTTAGGTTAGGGTACGCGTTAGGGTTAGGGTAGTTATTAAACCTATTCCACTCTCTAGATACCCCTTAGCACTTAAGGAATATTATTTGGGGGTCCAGCCATGGAGAAGAGTTTAGACACTAGGATAAGATAAGGAACACACCCATTATAAAGAAATCACATTAGGATACTCTTTTTAAGCTGTTCCTTAAAACACTAGTGCTTAGGAAATCTATTGGAGGCAGAAGCAGTCAAGGGTACCCTAGGGTTAGGGTTAGGCTTAGGGTTAGGCTTAGGGTACGGCTTAGGGTACGGGTTCGGGGAGGGCTTCGGGTACGGCGTAGGGTATGGGTTAGGGATAGGGTTAGGGTTAGTGTTAGGGTTAGGGCTCGGTTTAGGGTACGGGTTAGGATTAGGGTACGTGTTAGGGTTAGGGTAGGGATTAGGGTTAGGGTACGCGTTAGGGTTAGGGTAGTTATTAAACCTATCCCACTCTCTAGATACCCCTTAGCACGTAAAGCAATATTATTTGGGGGTCCATCCATGGAGAAGAGTTTAGACACTAAGATAATATAAGGAACACACACATTATAAAGAAATCACATTAGGATTCACTTTTTAAGCTGTTCCTTAAAACACTAGTGCTTAAAAATCTATTGGAGGCAAAAGCAGTCAAGGGTAGCCTAGGGTTAGGGTTAGGCTTAGGGTTAGGCTTAGGGTACGGCTTAGGGTATGGGTGCGGGGGGAGGTTCGGGCACGGCGTAGGGTATGGGTTAGGGTTAGGGTTAGGGTTAGTGTTAGGGTTAGGGCTCGGTTTAGGGTACGGGTTAGGATTAGGGTATATGTTAGGGTTAGGGTAGGGGTTAGGTTTAGGGCACGCGTTAGGGTTAGGGTAGTTATTAAAACTATCCCACTCTCTAGATACCCCTTAGCACGTAAAGGAATATTATTTGGGGGTCCAGCCATGGAGAAGCGTTTAGACAGTAGGATAAGATAAGGAACACACCCATTATTAAGAAATCACATTAGGATTCTCTTTTTAAGCTGTTCCTTAAAGCACTAGTGCTTAGGAAATCTATTGGAGGCAGAAGCAGTCAAGGGTAGCCTAGGGTTAGGGTTAGGCTTAGGGTTAGACTTAGGGTACGGCTTAAGGTACGGGTTCGGGGAGGGCTTCGGGTACGGCGTAAGTTATGGGTTAGGGTTAGGGTTTTGGTTAGTGTTAGGGTTAGGGCTCGCTTTAGTGTACGGGTTAGGATTAGGGTACATGTTAGGGTTAGGGTAGGGGTTAGGTTTAGGGTACGCGTTAGGGTTAGGGTAGTGATTAAACCTATCCCACTCTCTAGATACCCCTTAGCACGTAAAGGAATATTATTTGGTGGTCCAGCCATGGAGAAGAGTTTAGACACTAGGATAATATAAGGAACACACCCATTATAAAGAAATCACATTAGGATTCTCTTTTTAAGCTGTTCCTTAAAACACTAGTGCTTAGGAAATCTATTGGAGGCAGGAGCAGTCAAGGGTAGCCTAGGGTTAGGGTTAGGCTTAGGGTTAGGCTTAGGGTACGGGTTCGGGGAGGGGTTCGTGTACGGCGGAGGGTATGGGTTAGGGTTAGGTTTTGGGTTAGTGTTAGGGTTAGGGCTCCGTTTAGGGTACGGGATAGGATTAGGGTACGTGTTAGGGTTAGGGTAGGGGTTAGGGTTAGGGTACGCGTTTGGGTTAGGGTAGTGATTAAACCTATCCCACTCTCTAGATACCCCTTAGCACGTAAAGGAATATTATTTGGTGGTCCAGCCATGGAGAAGAGTTTAGACACTAGGATAATATAAGGAACACACCCATTATAAAGAAATCACATTAGGATTCTCTTTTTAAGCTGTTCCTTAAAACACTAGGGCTTAGGAAATCTATTGGAGGCAGAAGCAGTCAAGGGTAGCCTAGGGTTAGGGTTAGGCTTAGGGTTAGGCTTAGGGTACGGGTTCGGGGAGGGGTTCGTGTACGGCGGAGGGTATGGGTTAGGGTTAGGTTTTGGGTTAGTGTTAGGGTTAGGGCTCCGTTTAGGGTACGGGATAGGATTAGGGTACGTGTTAGGGTTAGGGTAGGGGTTAGTGTTAGGGTACCCGTTAGGGTTAGGGTAGTAATTAAACCTATCCCACTCTCTCAATACCCCTCAGCACGTAAAGGAATATTATTTGGGGTTCCAGCCATGGAAAATAGTTTAGACACTAGGATTAGATAAGGAATACACACATTATAAAGAAATCACATTAGGATTCTCTTTTTAAGCTGTTCCTTAAAACACTAGTGCTTAGGAAATCTATTGGAGGCAGAAGCAGTCAAGGGTAGCCTAGGGTTAGGGTTAGGCTTAGGGTTAGGCTTAGGGTGCGGCTTAGGGTACGGGTTCGGGGAGGGCTTCGGGTACGGCGTAGGGTATGGGTTAGGGATAGGGTTAGGGTTAGTGTTAGGGTTAGGGCTCGGTTTAGGGTACGGGTTAGGATTAGGGTACGTGTTAGGGTTAGGGTAGGGGTTAGGGTTAGGGTACGCGTTAGGGTTAGGGTAGTTATTAAACCTATCCCACTCTCTAGATACCCCTTAGCACGTAAAGCAATATTATTTGGGGGTCCATCCATGGAGAAGTGTTTAGACACTAAGATAATATAAGGAACACACACATTATAAAGAAATCACATTCGGATTCTCTTTTTAAGCTGTTCCTTAAAACACTAGTGCTTAGGAAATCTATTGGAGGCAGAAGCAGTCAAGGGTAGCCTAGGGTTAGGGTGAGGCTTGGGTTTAGGCTTAGGGTACGTCTTAGGTTATGGTTTCGGGGAGGGGTTTGGGTACGGCGTAGGGTATGGGTTAGGGTTAGGGTTTGGGTTAGGGCTCGGTTTAGGGTAAGGGTTAGGATTAGGGTACGTGTTAGGGTTAGGGTCGGGGTTAGGGTTAGGGTACGCATTAGGGTTAGGGTAGTTATTAAACCTATCCCACTCTCTAGATACCCCTTTGCACTTAAGGAATATTATTTGGGGGTCCAGCCATGGAGAAGAGTTTAGACACTAGGATAAGATAAGGAACACACCCATTATAAAGAAATCACATTAGGATACTCTTTTTAAGCTGTTCCTTAAAACACTAGTGCTTAGAAATCTATTGGAGGCAGAAGCAGTCAAGGGTAGCCTAGGGATAGGGTTAGGCTTAGGGTTAGGCTTAGGGTACGGCTTAGGGTACGGGTTCGGGGAGGGCTTCGGGTACGGCGAAGGGTATGGGTTAGGGTTAGTGTTAGGGTTAGTATTAGGGTTAGGGCTCGGTTTAGGGTATGGTTTAGGATTAGGGTACGTGTTAGGGTTAGGGTAGGCGTTAGGGTTAGGGTACGTGATAGGGTTAGGGTAGTTATTAAACCTATCCCCACTCTAGATACCCCTTAGCACGTAAAGGAATATTATTTGGGGGTCCAGCCATGGAGAAGAGTTTAGACACTAGGATAAGATAAGGAACACACCCAGTATAAAGAAATCACATTAGGATTCTCTTTTTAAGCTGTTCCTTAAAACACTAGTGCTTAGGAAATCAATTGGAGGCAGAAGCAGTCAAGGGAAGCCTAGGGTTAGGTTTAGGCTTAGGGTTAGGCTTAGGGTACGGCTTAGGGTACGGGTTCGGGGAGGGCTTCGGGTACGGCGTAGGGTATGGGTTAGGGATAGGGTTAGGGTTAGTGTTAGGGTTAGGGCTCGGTTTAGGGTACGGGTTAGGATTAGGGTACGTGTTAGGGTTAGGGTAGGGGTTAGGGTTAGGGTACGCGTTAGGGTTAGGGTAGTTATTAAACCTATCCCACTCTCTAGATACCCCTTATCACGTAAAGCAATATTATTTGGGGGTCCATCCATGGAGAAGAGTTTAGACACTAAGATAATATAAGGAACACACGCATTATAAAGAAATCACATTAGGATTCTCTTTTTAAGCTGTTCCTTAAAACACTAGTGGTTAAACATCTATTGGAGGCAGAAGCAGTCAAGGGTAGCCTAGGGTTAGGGTTAGGCTTAGGGTACGGCTTAGTTTACGGGTTCGGTGAGGGCTTCGGGTACGGCGTAGGGTATGGGTTAGGGTTAGGGTTAGGGTTAGTGTTAGGGTTGGGGCTCGGTTTAGGGTACGGTTTAGGATTAGGGTACGTGTTAGGGTTAGGGTAGGGGTTAGGGTTAGGGTACGTGTTAGGGTTAGGGTAGTTATTAAACCTATCCCCTCTTTAGATACCCCTTAGCACGTAAAGGAATATTATTTGGGGGTCCAGCCATGGAGAAGCGTTTAGACACTAGGATAAGATAAGGAACACACCCTTTATAAAGAAATCACATTAGGATTCTCTTTTTAAGCTGTTCCTTAAAACACTAGTGCTTAGGAAATCTAATGGAGGCAGAAGCAGTCAAGGGTAGCGTAGGGTTAGGGTTAGGCTTAGGGTTAGGCTTAGGGTACGGCTTAGGGTACGGGTTCGGGGAGCGCTTCGGGTACGGCGTAGGGTATGGGTTAGGGTTAGGGTTAGGGTTAGTGTTAGGGTTAGGGCTCGGTTTAGGGTACGGGTTAGGATTAGGGTACGTGTTAGGGTTAGGGTAGGGGTTAGTGTTAGGGTACCCGTTAGGGTTAGGGTAGTAATTAAACCTATCCCACTCTCTAGATACCCCTCAGCACGTAAAGGAATATTATGTGTGGTTCCAGCCATGGAAAATAGTTTAGACACTAGGATTAGATAAGGAACACACACATTATAAAGAAATCACATTAGGATTCTCTTTTTAAGCTGTTCCTTAAAACACTAGTGCTTAGGAAATCTATTGGAGGCAGAAGCAGTCAAGGGTAGCCTAGGGTTAGGGTTAGGCTTAGGGTTAGGCTTAGGGTACGGCTTAGGGTACGTGTCCGGGGAGGGCTTCGGGTACGGCGTAGGGTATGGGTTAGGGTTAGGGTTAGGGTTAGTGTTAGGGTTAGGGCTCGGTTTAGGGTACGGGTTAGGATTAGGGTACGTGTTAGGGTTAGGGTAGGGGTTAGTGTTAGGGTATGCGTTATGGTTAGGGTAGTTATAAAACCTATCCCACTCTCTAGATACCCCTTAGCACGTAAAGAAATATTATTTGGGGGTCCAGCCATGGAGAAGAGTTTAGACACTAGGATAAGATAAGGAACACACCCATTATAAAGAAATCACATTAGGATTCTCTTTTTAAGCTGTTCCTTAAAACACTAGTGCTTAGGAAATCTATTGGAGGCAGAAGCAGTCAAGGGTAGCCTAGGGTTAGGGTTAGGCTTAGGGTTAGGCTTAGGGTACGGCTTAGGGTACGGGTTCGGGGAGGGCTTCGGGTACGGCGTAGGGTATGGGTTAGGGATAGGGTTAGGGTTAGTGTTAGGGTTAGGGCTCGGTTTAGGGTACGGGTTAGGATTAGGGTACGTGTTAGGGTTAAGGTAGGGATTAGGGTTAGGGTACGCGTTAGGGTTAGGGTAGTGATTAAACCTATCCCACTCTCTAGATACCCCTTAGCACGTAAAGCAATATTATTTGGGGGTCCATCCATGGAGAAGAGTTTAGACCCTAAGATAATATAAGGAACACACACATTATAAAGAAATCACATTAGGATTCACTTTTTAAGCTGTTCCTTAAAACACTAGTGCTTAAAAATCTATTGGAGGCAAAAGCAGTCAAGGGTAGCCTAGGGTTAGGGTTAGGCTTAGGGTTAGGCTTAGGGTACGGCTTAGGGTACAGGTTCAGTGAGGGCTTCGTGTACGGCGTAGGGTATGGGTTAGGGTTAGGGTTAGGGTTAGTGTTAGGGTTAGGGCTCGGTTTAGGGTATGTGTTAGGATTAGGGTACGTGTTAGGGTTAGGGTAGGGGTTAGGTTTAGGGTACGCGTTAGGGTTATGGTAGTTATTAAACCTATCCCACTCTCTAGACAACCCTTAGCACGTAAAGGAATATTATTTGGGGGTCCAGCCATGGAGAAGCGTTTAGACAGTAGGATAAGATAAGGAACACACCCATTATTAAGAAATCACATTAGGATTCTCTTTTTAAGCTGTTCCTTAAAACACTTGTGCTTAGGAAATCTATTGGAGGCAGAAGCAGTCAAGGGTAGCCTAGGGTTAGGGTTAGGCTTAGGGTTAGGCTTAGGGTACGGCTTAAGGTACGGGTTCGGGGAGGGCTTCGGGTACGGCGTAAGTTATGGGTTAGGGTTAGGGTTAGGGTTAGTGTTAGGGTTAGGGCTCGGTTTAGGGTACTGGTTAGGATTAGGGTACGTGTTAGGGTTAGGGTAGCGGTTAGTGTTAGGGTATGCGTTATGGTTAGGGTAGTTATTAAACCTATCCCACTCTCTAGATACCCCTTAGCACATAAAGGAATATTATTTGGGGGTCCAGCCATGGAGAAGAGTTTAGACACTAGGATAAGATAAGGAACACACCCATTATAAAGAAATCACATTAGGATTCTCTTTTTAAGCTGTTCCTTAAAACACTAGTGCTTAGGAAATCTATTGGAGGCAGAAGCAGTCAAGGGTAGCCTAGGGTTAGGGTTAGGTTTAGGGTTAAGCTTAGGGTACGGCTTAGGGTACGGTTTCGGGGAGGGCTTCGGGTACGGCGTAGGGTATGGTTTAGGGTTAGGTTTAGGGTTAGTGTTAGGGTTAGGGCTCGGTTTAGGGTACGGGTTAGGATTAGGGTACGTGTTAGGGTTAGGGTAGGGGTTAGGGTTAGGGTACGCGTTAGGGTTAGTGTAGTTATTAAACCTATCCCACTCTCTAGATACCCCTTAGCACGTAAAGCAATATTACTTGGGGGTCCATCCATGGAGAAGAGTTTAGACACTAAGATAATATAAGGAACACACACATTATAAAGAAATCACATTAGGATTCTCTTTTTAAGGTGTTCCTTAAAACACTAGTGCTTAAAAATCTATTGGAGGCAGAAGCAGTCAAGGGTAGCCTAGGGTTAGAGTTAGTCTTAGAGTTAGGCTTAGGGTACGGCTTAGGGTACGGTTTCGTTGAGGGCTTCGGGTACGGTGTAGGGTATGGGTTAGGGTTAGGGTTAGTGTTAGGGTTAGGGCTCGGTTTAGGGTACGGTTTAGGATTAGGGTACGTGTTAGGGTTAGGGTAGGGGTTAGGGTTAGGGTACGTGTTAGGGTTAGGGTAGTTATTAAACCTATCCCCTCTCTAGATACCCCTTAGCACGTAAATGAATATTATTTGGGGGTCCAGCCATGGAGAAGAGTTTAGACACTAGGATAAGATAAGGAACACACCCATTATAAAGAAATCACATTAGGATTCTCTTTTTATGCTGTTCCTTAAAACACTAGTGCTTAGGAAATCTATTGGAGGCAGAAGCAGTCAAGGGTAGCCTAGGGTTAGGGTTAGGCTTAGGGTTAGGCTTAGGGTGCGGCTTAGGGTACCGGTTCGGGGAAGCCTTCGGGTACGGCGTAGGGTATGGGTTAGGGATAGGGTTAGGGTTAGTGTTAGGGTTAGGGCTCGGTTTAGGGTATGGGTTAGGATTAGGGTACGTGTTAGGGTTAGGGTAGGGGTTAGGGTTAGGGTACGCGTTAGGGTTAGGGTAGTTATTAAACCTATCCCACTCTCTAGATACCCCTTAGCACGTAAAGCAATATTATTTGGGGGTCCATCCATGGAGAAGTGTTTAGACACTAAGATAATATAAAGAACACACACATTATAAAGAAATCACATTAGGATTCTCTTTTTAAGTTGTTCCTTAAAACACTAGTGCTTAGGAAATCTATTGGAGGCAGAAGCAGTCAAGGGTAGCCTAGGGTTAGGGTGAGGCTTGGGGTTAGGCTTAGGGTACGTCTTAGGTTATGGTTTCGGGGAGGGGTTTGGGTACGGCGTAGGGTATGGCTTAGGGTTAGGGTTTGGGTTAGGGCTCGGTTTAGGGTAAGGGTTAGGATTAGGGTACGTGTTAGGGTTAGGGTAGGGTTTAGGGTTAGGGTACGCATTAGGGTGAGGGTAGTTATTAAACCTATCCCTCTCTCTAGATACCCCTTAGAACGTAAAGGAATATTATTTGGGGGTCCAGCCATGGAGAAGAGTTTAGACACTAGGAAAAGATAAGGAACACACCCATTATAAAGAAATCACATTAGGATACTCTTTTTAAGCTGTTCCTTAAAACACTAGTGCTTAGAAATCTATTGGAGGCAGAAGCAGTCAAGGGTAGCCTAGGGATAGGGTTAGGCTTAGGGTTAGGCTTAGGGTACGGCTTAGGGTACGGGTTCGGGGAGAGCTTCGGGTACGGCGAAGGGTATGGGTTAGGGTTAGTGTTAGGGTTAGTGTTAGGGTTAGGGCTCGGTTTAGGGTACGGTTTAGGATTAGGGTACGTGTTAGGGTTAGGGTAGGGGTTAGGGTTAGGGTACGTGTTAGGGTTAGGGTAGTTATTAAACCTATCCCCTCTCTAGATACCCCTTAGCACGTAAAGGAATATTATTTGGGGGTCCAGCCATGGAGAAGAGTTTAGACACTAGGATAAGATAAGGAACACACCCAGTATAAAGAAATCACATTAGGATTCTCTTTTTAAGCTGTTCCTTAAAACACTAGTGCTTAGGAAATCTATTGGAGGCAGAAGCAGTCAAGGGAAGCCTAGGGTTAGGTTTAGGCTTAGGGTTAGGCTTAGGGTACGGCTTAGGGTACGGGTTCGGGGAGGGATTCGGGTACGGCGTAGGGTATGGGTTAGGGATAGGGTTAGGGTTAGTGTTAGGGTTAGGGCTCGGTTTAGGGTACGGGTTAGGATTAGGGTACGTGTTAGGGTTAGGGTAGGGGTTAGGGTTAGGGTACGCGTTAGGGTTAGGGTAGTTATTAAACCTATCACACTCTCTAGATACCCCTTAGCACGTAAAGCAATATTATTTGGGGGTCCATCCATGGAGAAGAGTTTAGACACTAAGATAATATAAGGAACTCACGCATTATAAAGAAATCACATTAGGATTCTCTTTTTAAGCTGTTCCTTAAAACACTAGTGCTTAAAAATCTATTGGAGGCAGAAGCAGTCAAGGGTAGCCTAGGGTTAGGGTTAGGCTTAGGGTTAGGCTTAGGGTACGGCTTAGGGTACAGGTTCGGTGAGGGCTTCGGGTACGGCGTAGGGTATGGGTTAGGGTTAGGGTTAGGGTTAGTGTTAGGGTTAGGGCTCGGTTTAGGGTACGGGTTAGGATTAGGGTACGTGTTAGGGTTAGGGTAGGGTTTAGGGTTAGGGTACGCGTTAGGGTTAGGGTAGTTATTAAACCTATCCCACTCTCTAGATACCCCTTAGCATGTAAAGGAATATTATTTGGGTGTCCAGCCATGGAGAAGAGTTTAGACACTAGGATAAGATAAGGAACACACCCATTATAAAGAAATCACATTAGGATACTCTTTTTAAGCTGTTCCTTAAAACACTAGTGCTTAGGAAATCTATTGGAGGCAGAAGCAGTCAAGGGTAGCCTAGGGTTAGGGTTAGGCTTAGGGTTAGGCTTAGGGTACGGCTTAGGGTACGGGTTCGGGGAGGGCTTCGGGTACGGCGAAGGGTATGGGTTAAGGTTAGGGTTAGGGTTAGTGTTAGGGTTAGGGCTCGGATTAGGTTATGGGTTAGGATTAGGATACGTGTTAGGGTTAGGGTAGGGGTTAGGGTTAGGGTACGCGTTAGGGTTAGGGTAGTTATTAAACCTATCCCATTCTCTAGATACCCCTTAGCACGTAAAGGAATATTATTTGGGGGTCCAGCCATGGAGAAGAGTTTAGACACTAGGATAAGATAAGGAACACACTCATTATAAAGAAATCACATTAGGATTCTCTTTTTAAGCTGTTCCTTAAAACACTAGTGCTTAGGAAATCTATTGGAGGCAGAAGCAGTCAAGGGTAGCCTAGGGTTAGGGTTAGGCTTAGGGTTAGGTTTAGGGTACGGCTTAGGGTATGGGTTCGGGGAGAGGTTCGGGCACGGCGTAGGGTATGGGTTAGGGTTAGGGTTAGGGTTAGTGTTATGGTTAGGGCTCGGTTTAGGGTACGGGTTAGGATTAGGTTACATGTTAGGGTTAGGGTAGGGGTTAGGTTTAGGGTACGCGTTAGGGTTAGGGTAGTTATTAAAACTATCCCAATCTCTAGATACCCCTTAGCACCTAAAGGAATATTATTTGGGGGTCCAGCCATGGAGAAGCCTTTAGACAGTAGGAGAAGATAAGGAACACACCCATTATTAAGAAATCACATTAGGATTCTCTTTTTAAGCTGTTCCTTAAAACACTAGTGCTTAGGAAATCTATTGGAGGCAGAAGCAGTCAAGGGTAGCCTAGGGTTAGGGTTAGGCTTAGGGTTAGGCTTAGGGTACGGCTTAGGGTACGTGTTCGGGGAGGGCTTCGGGTACGGCGTAGGGTATGGGGTAGGGTTAGGGTTAGGGTTAGTGTTAGGGTTAGGGCTCGGTTTAGGGTACGGGTTAGGATTAGGGTACGTGATAGGGTTAGGGTAGCGGTTAGTGTTAGGGTATGCGTTATGGTTAGGGTAGTTATTAAACCTATCCCACTCTCTAGATACCCCTTAGCACTTAAGGAATATTATTTGGGGGTCCAGCCATGGAGAAGAGTTTAGACACTAGGATAAGATAAGGAACACACCCATTATAAAGAAATCACATTAGGATACTCTTTTTAAGCTGTTCCTTAAAACACTAGTGCTTAGAAATCTATTGGAGGCAGAAGCAGTCAAGGGTAGCCTAGGGATAGGGTTAGGCTTAGGGTTAGGCTTAGGGTACGGCTTAGGGTACGGGTTCGGGGAGAGCTTCGGGTACGGCGAAGGGTATGGGTTAGGGTTAGTGTTAGGGTTAGTGTTAGGGTTAGGGCTCGGTTTAGGGTACGGTTTAGGATTAGGGTACGTGTTAGGGTTAGGGTAGGGGTTATGGTTAGGGTACGTGTTAGGGTTAGGGTAGTTATTAAACCTATCCCCTCTCTAGATACCCCTTAGCACGTAAAGGAATATTATTTGGGGGTCCAGCCATGGAGAAGAGTTTAGACACTAGGATAAGATAAGGAACACACCCAGTATAAAGAAATCACATTAGGATTCTCTTTTTAAGCTGTTCCTTAAAACACTAGGCTTAGGAAATCTATTGGAGGCAGAAGCAGTCAAGGGTAGCCTAGGGTTAGGTTTAGGCTTAGGGTTAGGCTTAGGGTACGGCTTAGGGTACGGGTACAGGGAGGGCTTCGGGTACGGCGTAGGGTATGGGTTAGGGATAGGGTTAGGGTTAGTGTTAGGGTTAGGGCTCGGTTTAGGGTACGGGTTAGGATTACGGTACGTGTTAGGGTTAGCGTAGGGGTTAGGGTTAGGGTACGCGTTAGGGTTAGGGTAGTTATTAAACCTATCACACTCTCTAGATACCCCTTAGCACGTAAAGGAATATTATTTAGGGGTCCAGCCATGGAGAAGCGTTTAGACAGTAGGAGAAGATAAGGAACACACCCATTATTAAGAAATCACATTAGGATTCTCTTTTTAAGCTGTTCCTTAAAACACTAGTGCTTAGGAAATCTATTGGAGGCAGAAGCAGTCAAGGGTAGCCTAGGGTTAGGGTTAGGCTTAGGGTACGGCTTAAGGTACGGGTTCGGAGAGGGCTTCGGGTACGGCGTAAGTTATGGGTTAGGGTTAGGGTATGGTTAGTGTTAGGGTTAGGGCTCGCTTTAGTGTACGGGTTAGGATTAGGGTACATGTTAGGGTTAGGGTAGGGGTTAGTGTTAGGGTACCCGTTAGGGTTAGGGTAGTAATTAAACCTATCCCACTCTCTAGATACCCCTCAGCACGTAAAGGAATATTATGTGTGGTTCCAGCCATGGAAAATAGTTTAAACACTTGGGTTAGATAAGGAACACACACATTATAAAGAAATCACATTAGGATTGTCTTTTTAAGCTGTTCCTTAAAACACTAGTGCTTAGGAAATCTATTGGAGGCAGAAGCAGTCAAGGGTAGCCTAGGGTTAGGGTTAGGCTTAGGGTTAGGCTTAGGGTACGGGTTCGGGGAGGGGTTCGTGTACGGCGGAGGGTATGGGTTAGGGTTAGGTTTTGGGTTAGTGTTAGGGTTAGGGCTCAGTTTAGGGTACGGGATAGCATTAGGGTACGTGTTAGGGTTAGGGTAGGGGTTAGGGTTAGGGTACGTGTTAGGGTTAGGGTAGTTATTAAACCTATCCCCTCTCTAGATACCCCTTAGCACGTAAAGGAATATTATTTGGGGGTCCAGCCATGGAGAAGAGTTTAGACACTAGGATAAGATAAGGAACACACCCAGTATAAAGAAATCACATTAGGATTCTCTTTTTAAGCTGTTCCTTAAAACACTAGTGCTTAGGAAATCTATTGGAGGCAGAAGCAGTCAAGGGAAGCCTAGGGTTAGGTTTAGGCTTAGGGTTAGGCTTAGGGTACGGCTTAGGGTACGGGTTCGGGGAGGGCTTCGGGTACGGCGTAGGGTATGTGTTAGGGATAGGGTTAGGGTTAGTGTTAGGGTTAGGGCTCGGTTTAGGGTACAGGTTAGGATTAGGGTACGGGTTAGGGATAGGGTAGGGGTTAGGGTTAGGGTAGGCGTTAGGTTTAGGGTAGTTATTAAACCTATCACACTCTCTAGATACCCCTTAGCACGTAAAGCAATATTATTTGGGGGTCCATCCATGGAGAAGAGTTTAGACACTAAGATAATATAAGGAACACACGCATTATAAAGAAATCACATTAGGATTCTCTTTTTAAGCTGTTCCTTAAAACACTAGTGCTTAAAAATCTATTGGAGGCAGAAGCAGTCAAGGGTAGCCTAGGGTTAGGATTAGGCTTAGGGTTAGGCTTAGGGTACGGCTTAGGGTACAGGTTCGGTGAGGGCTTCGGGTACGGCGTAGGGTATGGGTTAGGGTTAGGGTTAGGGTTAGTGTTAGGGTTAGGGCGCGGTTTAGGGTACGGGTTAGGATTAGGGTACGTGTTAGGCTTAGGGTAGGGGTTAGGGTTAGGGTACGCGTTAGGGTTAGGGTAGTTATTAAACCTATCCCACTCTCTAGATACCCCTTAGCATGTAAAGGAATATTATTTGGGTGTCCAGCCATGGAGAAGAGTTTAGACACTAGGATAAGATAAGGAACACACCCATTATAAAGAAATCACATTAGGATACTCTTTTTAAGCTGTTCCTTAAAACACTAGTGCTTAGGAAATCTATTGGAGGCAGAAGCAGTCAAGGGTAGCCTAGGGTTAGGGTTAGGCTTAGGGTTAGGCTTAGGGTACGGCTTAGGGTACGGGTTCGGGGAGGGCTTCGGGTACGGCGAAGGGTATGGGTTAAGGTTAGGGTTAGGGTTAGTGTTAGGGTTAGGGCTCGGATTAGGTTATGGGTTAGGATTAGGATACGTGTTAGGGTTAGGGTAGGGGTTAGGGTTAGGGTACGCGTTAGGGTTAGGGTAGTTATTAAACCTATCCCATTCTCTAGATACCCCTTAGCACGTAAAGGAATATTATTTGGGGGTCCAGCCATGGAGAAGAGTTTAGACACTAGGATAAGATAAGGAACACACTCATTATAAAGAAATCACATTAGGATTCTCTTTTTAAGCTGTTCCTTAAAACACTAGTGCTTAGGAAATCTATTGGAGGCAGAAGCAGTCAAGGGTAGCCTAGGGTTAGGGTTAGGCTTAGGGTTAGGGTTAGGGTACGGCTTAGGGTATGGGTTCGGGGAGAGGTTCGGGCACGGCGTAAGGTATGGGTTAGGGTTAGGGTTAGGGTTAGTGTTATGGTTAGAGCTCGGTTTAGGGCACGGGTTAGGATTAGGTTACATGTTAGGGTTAGGATAGGGGTTAGGTTTAGGGTACGCGTTAGGGTTAGGGTAGTTATTAAAACTATCCCACTCTCTAGATACCCCTTACCACCTAAAGGAATATTATTTGGGGGTCCAGCCATGGAGAAGCCTTTAGACAGTAGGAGAAGATAAGGAACACACCCATTATTAAGAAATCACATTAGGATTCTCTTTTTAAGCTGTTCCTTAAAACACTAGTGCTTAGGAAATCTATTGGAGGCAGAAGCAGTCAAGGGTAGCCTAGGGTTAGGGTTAGGCTTAGGGTTAGGCTTAGGGTACGGCTTAGGGTACGTGTTCGGGGTGGGCTTCGGGTACGGCGTAGGGTATGGGTTAGGGTTAGGGTTAGGGTTAGTGTTAGGGTTAGGGCTCGGTTTAGGGTACGGGTTAGGATTAGGGTACGTGATAGGGTTAGGGTAGCGGTTAGTGTTAGGGTATGCGTTATGGTTAGGGTAGTTATTAAACCTATCCTACTCTCTAGATACCCCTTAGCACATAAAGGAATATTATTTGGGGGTCCAGCCATGGAGAAGAGTTTAGACACTAGGATAAGATAAGGAACACACCCATTATAAAGAAATCACATTAGGATTCTCTTTTTAAGCTGTTCCTTAAAACACTAGTGCTTAGGAAATCTATTGGAGGCAGAAGCAGTCAAGGGTAGCCTAGGGTTAGGGATAGGTTTAGGGTTAGGCTTAGGGTACGGCTTAGGGTACGGTTTCGGGGAGGGCTTCGAGTACGGCGTAGCGTATGGTTTAGGGTTAGGTTTAGGGTTAGTGTTAGGGTTAGGACTCGATTTAGGGTACGGGTTAGGATTAGGGTACGTGTTAGGGTTAGGGTAGGGGTTAGGGTTAGGGTACGCGTTAGGGTTAGTGTAGTTATTAAACCTATCCCACTCTCTAGATACCCCTTAGCACGTAAAGCAATATTACTTGGGGGTCCATCCATGGAGAGGAGTTTAGACACTAAGATAATATAAGGAACACACACATTATAAAGAAATAACATTAGGATTCTCTTTTTAAGCTGTTCCTTAAAACACTAGTGCTTAGGAAATCTATTGGAGGCAGAAGCAGTCAAGGGTAGCCTAGGTTTAGGTTGAGGCTTGGGGTTAGGCTTAGGGTACGGCTTAGGGTACGGGTTCGGGGAGGGGTTTGGGTACGGCGTAGCGTATGGGTTAGGGTTAGGGTTTGGGTTAGTGTTAGGGTTAGGGCTCGGTTTAGGGTACGGGTTAGGATTAGGGTACGTGTTAGGGTTAGGGTAGGGGTTAGGGTTAGGGTACGTGTTAGGGTTAGGGTAGTTATTAAACCTATCCCCTCTCTAGATACCCCTTAGCACGTAAAGGAATATTATTTGGGGGTCCAGCCATGGAGAAGAGTTTAGACACTAGGATAAGATAAGGAACACACCCAGTATAAAGAAATCACATTAGGATTCTCTTTTTAAGCTGTTCCTTAAAACACTAGGCTTAGGAAATCTATTGGAGGCAGAAGCAGTCAAGGGTAGCCTAGGGTTAGGTTTAGGCTTAGGGTTAGGCTTAGGGTACGGCTTAGGGTACGGGTACAGGGAGGGCTTCGGGTACGGCGTAGGGTATGGGTTAGGGATAGGGTTAGGGTTAGTGTTAGGGTTAGGGCTCGGTTTAGGGTACGGGTTAGGATTACGGTACGTGTTAGGGTTAGCGTAGGGGTTAGGGTTAGGGTACGCGTTAGGGTTAGGGTAGTTATTAAACCTATCACACTCTCTAGATACCCCTTAGCACGTAAAGGAATATTATTTAGGGGTCCAGCCATGGAGAAGCGTTTAGACAGTAGGAGAAGATAAGGAACACACCCATTATTAAGAAATCACATTAGGATTCTCTTTTTAAGCTGTTCCTTAAAACACTAGTGCTTAGGAAATCTATTGGAGGCAGAAGCAGTCAAGGGTAGCCTAGGGTTAGGGTTAGGCTTAGGGTACGGCTTAAGGTACGGGTTCGGGGAGGGCTTCGGGTACGGCGTAAGTTATGGGTTAGGGTTAGGGTATGGTTAGTGTTAGGGTTAGGGCTCGCTTTAGTGTACGGGTTAGGATTAGGGTACATGTTAGGGTTAGGGTAGGGGTTAGTGTTAGGGTACCCGTTAGGGTTAGGGTAGTAATTAAACCTATCCCACTCTCTAGATACCCCTCAGCACGTAAAGGAATATTATGTGTGGTTCCAGCCATGGAAAATAGTTTAAACACTTGGATTAGATAAGGAACACACACATTATAAAGAAATCACATTAGGATTGTCTTTTTAAGCTGTTCCTTAAAACACTAGTGCTTAGGAAATCTATTGGAGGCAGAAGCAGTCAAGGGTAGCCTAGGGTTAGGGTTAGGCTTAGGGTTAGGCTTAGGGTACGGGTTCGGGGAGGGGTTCGTGTACGGCGGAGGGTATGGGTTAGGGTTAGGTTTTGGGTTAGTGTTAGGGTTAGGGCTCCGTTTAGGGTACGGGATAGCATTAGGGTACGTGTTAGGGTTAGGGTAGGGGTTAGGGTTAGGGTACGTGTTAGGGTTAGGGTAGTTATTAAACCTATCCCCTCTCTAGATACCCCTTAGCACGTAAAGGAATATTATTTGGGGGTCCAGCCATGGAGAAGAGTTTAGACACTAGGATAAGATAAGGAACACACCCAGTATAAAGAAATCACATTAGGATTCTCTTTTTAAGCTGTTCCTTAAAACACTAGTGCTTAGGAAATCTATTGGAGGCAGAAGCAGTCAAGGGAAGCCTAGGGTTAGGTTTAGGCTTAGGGTTAGGCTTAGGGTACGGCTTAGGGTACGGGTTCGGGGAGGGCTTCGGGTACGGCGTAGGGTATGTGTTAGGGATAGGGTTAGGGTTACTGTTAGGGTTAGGGCTCGGTTTAGGGTACGGGTTAGGATTAGGGTACGGGTTAGGGATAGGGTAGGGGTTAGGGTTAGGGTACGCGTTAGGGTTAGGGTAGTTATTAAATCTATCACACTCTCTAGATACCCCTTAGCACGTAAAGCAATATTATTTGGGGGTCCATCCATGGAGAAGAGTTTAGACACTAAGATAATATAAGGAACACACGCATTATAAAGAAATCACATTAGGATTCTCTTTTTAAGCTGTTCTTTAAAACACTAGTGCTTAAAAATCTATTGGAGGCAGAAGCAGTCAAGGGTAGCCTAGGGTTAGGGTTAGGCTTAGGGTTAGGCTTAGGGTACGGCTTAGGGTACAGGTTCGGTGAGGGCTTCGGGTACGGCGTAGGGTATGGGTTAGGGTTAGGGTTAGGGTTAGTGTTAGGGTTAGGGCTCGGTTTAGGGTACGGGTTAGGATTAGGGTACGTGTTAGGCTTAGGGTAGGGGTTAGGGTTAGGGTACGCGTTAGGGTTAGGGTAGTTATTAAACCTATCCCACTCTCTAGATACCCCTTAGCATGTAAAGGAATATTATTTGGGTGTCCAGCCATGGAGAAGAGTTTAGACACTAGGATAAGATAAGGAACACACCCATTATAAAGAAATCACATTAGGATACTCTTTTTAAGCTGTTCCTTAAAACACTAGTGCTTAGGAAATCTATTGGAGGCAGAAGCAGTCAAGGGTAGCCTAGGGTTAGGGTTAGGCTTAGGGTTAGGCTTAGGGTACGGCTTAGGGTACGGGTTCGGGGAGGGCTTCGGGTACGGCGAAGGGTATGGGTTAAGGTTAGGGTTAGGGTTAGTGTTAGGGTTAGGGCTCGGATTAGGTTATGGGTTAGGATTAGGATACGTGTTAGGGTTAGGGTAGGGGTTAGGGTTAGGGTACGCGTTAGGGTTAGGGTAGTTATTAAACCTATCCCATTCTCTAGATACCCCTTAGCACGTAAAGGAATATTATTTGGGGGTCCAGCCTTGGAGAAGAGTTTAGACACTAGGATAAGATAAGGAACACACTCATTATAAAGAAATCACATTAGGATTCTCTTTTTAAGCTGTTCCTTAAAACACTAGTGCTTAGGAAATCTATTGGAGGCAGAAGCAGTCAAGGGTAGCCTAGGGTTAGGGTTAGGCTTAGGGTTAGGGTTAGGGTACGGCTTAGGGTATGGGTTCGGGGAGAGGTTCGGGCACGGCGTAAGGTATGGGTTAGGGTTAGGGTTAGGGTTAGTGTTATGGTTAGGGCTCGGTTTAGGGCACGGGTTAGGATTAGGTTACATGTTAGGGTTAGGATAGGGGTTAGGTTTAGGGTACGCGTTAGGGTTAGGGTAGTTATTAAAACTATCCCACTCTCTAGATACCCCTTAGCACCTAAAGGAATATTATTTGGGGGTCCAGCCATGGAGAAGCGTTTAGACAGTAGGAGAAGATAAGGAACACACCCATTATTAAGAAATCACATTAGGATTCTCTTTTTAAGCTGTTCCTTAAAACACTAGTGCTTAGGAAATCTATTGGAGGCAGAAGCAGTCAAGGGTAGCCTAGTGTTAGGGTTAGGCTTAGGGTACGGCTTAAGGTACGGGTTCGGGGAGGGCTTCGGGTACGGCGTAAGTTATGGGTTAGGGTTAGGGTATGGTTAGTGTTAGAGTTAGGGCTCGCTTTAGTGTACGGGTTAGGATTAGGGTACATGTTAGGGTTAGGGTAGGGGTTAGTGTTAGGGTACCCGTTAGGGTTAGGTTAGTAATTAAACCTATCCCACTCTCTAGATACCCCTCAGCACGTAAAGGAATATTATGTGTGGTTCCAGCCATGGAAAATAGTTAAAACACTTGGATTAGATAAGGAACACACACATTATAAAGAAATCACATTAGGATTGTCTTTTTAAGCTGTTCCTTAAAACACTAGTGCTTAGGAAATCTATTGGAGGCAGAAGCAGTCAAGGGTAGCCTAGGGTTAGGGTTAGGCTTAGGGTTAGGCTTAGGGTACGGGTTCGGGGAGGGGTTCGTGTACGGCGGAGGGTATGGGTTCGGGTTAGGTTTTGGGTTAGTGTTAGGGTTAGGGCTCCGTTTAGGGTACGGGATAGCATTAGGGTACGTGTTAGGGTTAGGGTAGGGGTTAGGGTTAGGGTACGTGTTAGGGTTAGGGTAGTTATTAAACCTATCCCCTCTCTAGATACCCCTTAGCACGTAAAGGAATATTATTTGGGGGTCCAGCCATGGAGAAGAGTTTAGACACTAGGATAAGATAAGGAACACACCCAGTATAAAGAAATCACATTAGGATTCTCTTTTTAAGCTGTTCCTTAAAACACTAGTGCTTAGGAAATCTATTGGAGGCAGAAGCAGTCAAGGGAAGCCTAGGGTTAGGTTTAGGCTTAGGGTTAGGCTTAGGGTACGGCTTAGGGTACGGGTTCGGGGAGGGCTTCGGGTACGGCGTAGGGTATGTGTTAGGGATAGGGTTAGGGTTAGTGTTAGGGTTAGGGCTCGGTTTAGGGTACGGGTTAGGATTAGGGTACGGGTTAGGGATAGGGTAGGGGTTAGGGTTAGGGTACGCGTTAGGGTTAGGGTAGTTATTAAACCTATCACACTCTCTAGATACCCCTTAGCACCTAAAGCAATATTATTTGGGGGTCCATCCATGGAGAAGAGTTTAGACACTAAGATAATATAAGGAACACACGCATTATAAAGAAATCACATTAGGATTCTCTTTTTAAGCTGTTCCTTAAAACACTAGTGCTTAAAAATCTATTGGAGGCAGAAGCAGTCAAGGGTAGCCTAGGGTTAGGGTTAGGCTTAGGGTACGGCTTAGGGTACAGGTTCGGTGAGGGCTTCGGGTACGGCGTAGGGTATGGGTTAGGGTTAGGGTTAGGGTTAGTGTTAGGGTTAGGGCTCGGTTTAGGGTACGGGTTAGGATTAGGGTACGTGTTAGGCTTAGGGTAGGGGTTAGGGTTAGGGTACGCGTTAGGGTTAGGGTAGTTATTAAACCTATCCCACTCTCTAGATACCCCTTAGCATGTAAAGGAATATTATTTGGGTGTCCAGGCATGGAGAAGAGTTTAGACACTAGGATAAGATAAGGAACACACCCATTATAAAGAAATCACATTAGGATACTCTTTTTAAGCTGTTCCTTAAAACACTAGTGCTTAGGAAATCTATTGGAGGCAGAAGCAGTCAAGGGTAGCCTAGGGTTAGGGTTAGGCTTAGGGTTAGGCTTAGGGTACGGCTTAGGGTACGGGTTCGGGGAGGGCTTCGGGTATGGCGAAGGGTATGGGTTAAGGTTAGGGTTAGGGTTAGTGTTAGGGTTAGGGCTCGGATTAGGTTATGGGTTAGGATTAGGATACGTGTTAGGGTTAGGGTAGGGGTTAGGGTTAGGGTACGCGTTAGGGTTAGGGTAGTTATTAAACCTATCCCATTCTCTAGATACCCCTTAGCACGTAAAGGAATATTATTTGGGGGTCCAGCCATGGAGAAGAGTTTAGACACTAGGATAAGATAAGGAACACACTCATTATAAAGAAATCACATTAGGATTCTCTTTTTAAGCTGTTCCTTAAAACACTAGTGCTTAGGAAATCTATTGGAGGCAGAAGCAGTCAAGGGTAGCCTAGGGTTAGGGTTAGGCTTAGGGTTAGGGTTAGGGTACGGCTTAGGGTATGGGTTCGGGGAGAGGTTCGGGCACGGCGTAAGGTATGGGTTAGGGTTAGGGTTAGGGTTAGTGTTATGGTTAGGGCTCGGTTTAGGGCACGGGTTAGGATTAGGTTACATGTTAGGGTTAGGATAGGGGTTAGGTTTAGGGTAGGCGTTAGGGTTAGGGTAGTTATTAAAACTACCCCACTCTCTAGATACCCCTTAGCACCTAAAGGAATATTATTTGGGGGTCCAGCCATGGAGAAGCGTTTAGACAGTAGGAGAAGATAAGGAACACACCCATTATTAAGAAATCACATTAGGATTCTCTTTTTAAGCTGTTCCTTAAAACACTAGTGCTTAGGAAATCTATTGGAGGCAGAAGCAGTCAAGGGTAGCCTAGGGTTAGGGTTAGGCTTAGGGTTAGGCTTAGGGTACGGCTTAGGGTACGTGTTCGGGGAGGGCTTCGGGTACGGCGTAGGGTATGGGTTAGGTTTAGGGTTAGGGTTAGTGTTAGGGTTAGGGCTCGGTTTAGGGTACGGGTTAGGATTAGGGTACGTGTTAGGGTTAGGGTAGCGGTTAGTGTTAGGGTATGCGTTATGGTTAGGGTAGTTATTAAACCTATCCCACTCTCTAGATACCCCTTAGCACATAAAGGAATATTATTTGGGGGTCCAGCCATGGAGAAGAGTTTAGACACTAGGATAAGATAAGGAACACACCCATTATAAAGAAATCACATTAGGATTCTCTTTTTAAGCTGTTCCTTAAAACACTAGTGCTTAGGAAATCTATTGGAGGCAGAAGCAGTCAAGGGTAGCCTAGGGTTAGGGTTAGGTTTAGGGTTAGGCTTAGGGTACGGCTTAGGGTACGGTTTCGGGGAGGGCTTCGGGTACGGCGTAGGGTATGGTTTAGGGTTAGGTTTAGGGTTAGTGTTAGGGTTAGGGCTCGATTTGGGTACGGGTTAGGATTAGGGTACGTGTTAGGGTTAGGGTAGTGGTTAGGGTTAGGGTACGCGTTAGGGTTAGGGTAGTTATTAAACCTATCCCACTCTCTAGATACCCCTTAGCACGTAAAGCAATATTACTTGGGGGTCCATCCATGGAGAAGAGTTTAGACACTAAGATAATATAAGGAACACACACATTATAAAGAAATCACATTAGGATTCTCTTTTTAAGGTGTTCCTTAAAACACTAGTGCTTAAAAATCTATTGGAGGCAGAAGCAGTCAAGGGTAGCCTAGGGTTAGAGTTAGGCTTAGGGTACGGCTTAGGGTACGGTTTCGTTGAGGGCTTCGGGTACGGTGTAGGGTATGGGTTAGGGTTAGGGTTAGGGTTAGTGTTAGGGTTAGGGCTCGGTTTAGGGTACGGTTTAGGATTAGGGTACGTGTTAGGGTTAGGGTAGGGGTTAGGGTTAGGGTACGTGTTAGGGTTAGGGTAGTTATTAAACCTATCCCCTCTCTAGATACCCCTTAGCACGTAAAGGAATATTATTTGGGGGTCCAGCCATGGAGAAGAGTTTAGACACTAGGATAAGATAAGGAACACACCCTTTATAAAGAAATCACATTAGGATTCTCTTTTTAAGCTGTTCCTTAAAACACTAGTGCTTAGGAAATCTATTGGAGGCAGAAGCAGTCAAGGGTAGCCTAGGGTTAGGGTTAGGCTTAGGGTTAGGCTTAGGGTACGGCTTAGGGTACGGGTTCGGGGAGGGCTTCGGGTACGGCGTAGGGTATGGGTTAGGGATAGGGTTAGGGTTAGTGTTAGGGTTAGGGCTCTGTTTAGGGTACGGGTTAGGATTAGCGTAAGTGTTAGGGTTAGGGTAGGGGTTAGGGTTAGGGTACACGTTAGGGTTAGGGTAGTTATTAAACCTATCCCACTCTCTAGATACCCCTTAGCACGTAAAGCAATATTATTTGGGGATCCATCCATGGAGAAGAGTTTAGACACTAAGATAATATAAGGAACACACACATTATAAAGAAATCACATTAGGATTCTCTTTTTAAGCTGTTCCTTAAAACACTAGTTCTTAGGAAATCTATTGGAGGCAGAAGCAGTCAAGGGTAGCCTAGGTTTAGGTTGAGGCTTGGGGTTAGGCTTAGGGTACGGATTAGGGTACGGGTTCGTGGAGGGGTTTGGGTACGGCGTAGCGTATGGGTTAGGGTTAGGGTTTGGGTTAGTGTTAGGGTTAGGGCTCGGTTTAGGGTACGGTTTAGGATTAGGGTACGTGTTAGGGTTAGGGTAGGGGTTAGGGTTAGGGTACGTGTTAGGGTTAGGGTAGTTATTAAACCTATCCCCTCTCTAGATACCCCTTAGCACGTAAAGGAATATTATTTGGGGGTCCAGCCATGGAGAAGAGTTTAGACACTAGGATAAGATAAGGAACACACCCAGTATAAAGAAATCACATTAGGATTCTCTTTTTAAGCTGTTCCTTAAAACTCTAGGCTTAGGAAATCTATTGGAGGCAGAAGCAGTCAAGGGTAGCCTAGGGTTAGGTTTAGGCTTAGGGTTAGGCTTAGGGTACGGCGTAGGGTACGGGTACAGGGAGGGCTTCGGGTACGGCGTAGGGTATGGGTTAGGGATAGGGTTAGGGTTAGTGTTAGGGTTAGGGCTCGGTTTAGGGTACGGGTTAGGATTACGGTACGTGTTAGGGTTAGCGTAGGGGTTAGGGTTAGGGTACGCGTTAGGGTTAGGGTAGTTATTAAACCTATCACACTCTCTAGATACCCCTTAGCACGTAAAGGAATATTATTTGGGGGTCCAGCCATGGAGAAGCGTTTAGACAGTAGGATAAGATAAGGAACACACCCATTATTAAGAAATCACATTAGGATTCTCTTTTTAAGCTGTTCCTTAAAACACTAGTGCTTAGGAAATCTATTGGAGGCAGAAGCAGTCAAGGGTAGCCTAGGGTTAGGGTTAGGCTTAGGGTACGGCTTAATGTACGGGTTCGGGGAGGGCTTCGGGTACGGCGTAAGTTATGGGTTAGGGTTAGGGTATGGTTAGTGTTAGGGTTAGGGCTCGCTTTAGTGTACGGGTTAGGATTAGGGTACATGTTAGGGTTAGGGTAGGGGTTAGGGTTAGGGTACGCGTTAGGGTTAGGGTAGTGATTAAACCTATCCCACTCTCTAGATACCCCTTAGCACGTAAAGGAATATTATTTGGTGGTCCAGCCATGGTTAAGAGTTTAGACACTAGGATAATATAAGGAACACACCCATTATAAAGAAATCACATTAGGATTCTCTTTTTAAGCTGTTTCTTAAAACACTAGTGCTTAGGAAATCTATTGGAGGCAGAAGCAGTCAAGGGTAGCCTAGGGTTAGGGTTAGGCTTAGGGTTAGGCTTAGGGTACGGCTTAGGGTACGTGTTCGGGGTGGGCTTCGGGTACGGCGTAGGGTATGGGTTAGGGTTAGGGTTAGGGTTAGTGTTAGGGTTAGGGCTCGGTTTAGGGTACGGGTTAGGATTAGGGTACGTGATAGGGTTAGGGTAGCGGTTAGTGTTAGGGTATGCGTTATGGTTAGGGTAGTTATTAAACCTATCCTACTCTCTAGATACCCCTTAGCACATAAAGGAATATTATTTGGGGGTCCAGCCATGGAGAAGAGTTTAGACACTAGGATAAGATAAGGAACACACCCATTATAAAGAAATCACATTAGGATTCTCTTTTTAAGCTGTTCCTTAAAACACTAGTGCTTAGGAAATCTATTGGAGGCAGAAGCAGTCAAGGGTAGCCTAGGGTTAGGGATAGGTTTAGGGTTAGGCTTAGGGTACGGCTTAGGGTACGGTTTCGGGGAGGGCTTCGAGTACGTCGTAGCGTATGGTTTAGGGTTAGGTTTAGGGTTAGTGTTAGGGTTAGGGCTCGATTTAGGGTACGGGTTAGGATTAGGGTACGTGTTAGGGTTAGGGTAGGGGTTAGGGTTAGGGTACGCGTTAGGGTTAGTGTAGTTATTAAACCTATCCCACTCTCTAGATACCCCTTAGCACGTAAAGCAATATTACTTGGGGGTCCATCCATGGAGAAGAGTTTAGACACTAAGATAATATAAGGAACACACACATTATAAAGAAATCACATTAGGATTCTCTTTTTAAGCTGTTCCTTAAAACACTAGTGCTTAGGAAATCTATTGGAGGCAGAAGCAGTCAAGGGTAGCCTAGGTTTAGGTTGAGGCTTGGGGTTAGGCTTAGGGTACGGCTTAGGGTACGGGTTCGGGGAGGGGTTTGGGTACGGCGTAGCGTATGGGTTAGGGTTAGGGTTTGGGTTAGTGTTAGGGTTAGGGCTCGGTTTAGGGTACGGTTTAGGATTAGGGTACGTGTTAGGGTTAGGGTAGGGGTTAGGGTTAGGGTACGTGTTAGGGTTAGGGTAGTTATTAAACCTATCCCCTCTCTAGATACCCCTTAGCACGTAAAGGAATATTATTTGGGGGTCCAGCCATGGAGAAGAGTTTAGACACTAGGATAAGATAAGGAACACACCCAGTATAAAGAAATCACATTAGGATTCTCTTTTTAAGCTGTTCCTTAAAACACTAGGCTTAGGAAATCTATTGGAGGCAGAAGCAGTCAAGGGTAGCCTAGGGTTAGGTTTAGGCTTAGGGTTAGGCTTAGGGTACGGCTTAGGGTACGGGTACAGGGAGGGCTTCGGGTACGGCGTAGGGTATGGGTTAGGGATAGGGTTAGGGTTAGTGTTAGGGTTAGGGCTCGGTTTAGGGTACGGGTTAGGATTACGGTACGTGTTAGGGTTAGCGTAGGGGTTAGGGTTAGGGTACGCGTTAGGGTTAGGGTAGTTATTAAACCTATCACACTCTCTAGATACCCCTTAGCACGTAAAGGAATATTATTTAGGGGTCCAGCCATGGAGAAGCGTTTAGACAGTAGGAGAAGATAAGGAACACACCCATTATTAAGAAATCACATTAGGATTCTCTTTTTAAGCTGTTCCTTAAAACACTAGTGCTTAGGAAATCTATTGGAGGCAGAAGCAGTCAAGGGTAGCCTAGGATTAGGGTTAGGCTTAGGGTACGGCTTAAGGTACGGGTTCGGGGAGGGCTTCGGGTACGGCGTAAGTTATGGGTTAGGGTTAGGGTATGGTTAGTGTTAGGGTTAGGGCTCGCTTTAGTGTACGGGTTAGGATTAGGGTACATGTTAGGGTTAGGGTAGGGGTTAGTGTTAGGGTACCCGTTAGGGTTAGGGTAGTAATTAAACCTATCCCACTCTCTAGATACCCCTCAGCACGTAAAGGAATATTATGTGTGGTTCCAGCCATGGAAAATAGTTAAAACACTTGGATTAGATAAGGAACACACACATTATAAAGAAATCACATTAGGATTGTCTTTTTAAGCTGTTCCTTAAAACACTAGTGCTTAGGAAATCTATTGGAGGCAGAAGCAGTCAAGGGTAGCCTAGGGTTAGGGTTAGGCTTAGGGTTAGGCTTAGGGTACGGGTTCGGGGAGAGGTTCGGGCACGGCGTAAGGTATGGGTTAGGGTTAGGGTTAGGGTTAGTGTTATGGTTAGGGCTCGGTTTAGGGCACGGGTTAGGATTAGGTTACATGTTAGGGTTAGGATAGGGGTTAGGTTTAGGGTAGGCGTTAGGGTTAGGGTAGTTATTAAAACTACCCCACTCTCTAGATACCCCTTAGCACCTAAAGGAATATTATTTGGGGGTCCAGCCATGGAGAAGCGTTTAGACAGTAGGAGAAGATAAGGAACACACCCATTATTAAGAAATCACATTAGGATTCTCTTTTTAAGCTGTTCCTTAAAACACTAGTGCTTAGGAAATCTATTGGAGGCAGAAGCAGTCAAGGGTAGCCTAGGGTTAGGGTTAGGCTTAGGGTTAGGCTTAGGGTACGGCTTAGGGTACGTGTTCGGGGAGGGCTTCGGGTACGGCGTAGGGTATGGGTTAGGTTTAGGGTTAGGTTTAGTGTTAGGGTTAGGGCTCGGTTTAGGGTACGGGTTAGGATTAGGGTACGTGTTAGGGTTAGGGTAGCGGTTAGTGTTAGGGTATGCGTTATGGTTAGGGTAGTTATTAAACCTATCCCACTCTCTAGATACCCCTTAGCACATAAAGGAATATTATTTGGGGGTCCAGCCATGGAGAAGAGTTTAGACACTAGGATAAGATAAGGAACACACCCATTATAAAGAAATCACATTAGGATTCTCTTTTTAAGCTGTTCCTTAAAACACTAGTGCTTAGGAAATCTATTGGAGGCAGAAGCAGTCAAGGGTAGCCTAGGGTTAGGGTTAGGTTTAGGGTTAGGCTTAGGGTACGGCTTAGGGTACGGTTTCGGGGAGGGCTTCGGGTACGGCGTAGGGTATGGTTTAGGGTTAGGTTTAGGGTTAGTGTTAGGGTTAGGGCTCGATTTAGGGTACGGGTTAGGATTAGGGTACGTGTTAGGGTTAGGGTAGTGGTTAGGGTTAGGGTACGCGTTAGGGTTAGGGTAGTTATTAAACCTATCCCACTCTCTAGATACCCCTTAGCACGTAAAGCAATATTACTTGGGGGTCCATCCATGGAGAAGAGTTTAGACACTAAGATAATATAAGGAACACACACATTATAAAGAAATCACATTAGGATTCTCTTTTTAAGGTGTTCCTTAAAACACTAGTGCTTAAAAATCTATTGGAGGCAGAAGCAGTCAAGGGTAGCCTAGGGTTAGAGTTAGGCTTAGGGTTAGGCTTAGGGTACGGCTTAGGGTACGGTTTCGTTGAGGGCTTCGGGTACGGCGTAGGGTATGGGTTAGGGTTAGGGTTAGGGTTAGTGTTAGGGTTAGGGCTCGGTTTAGGGTACGGTTTAGGATTAGGGTACGTGTTAGGGTTAGGGTAGGGGTTAGGGTTAGGGTACGTGTTAGGGTTAGGGTAGTTATTAAACCTATCCCCTCTCTAGATACCCCTTAGCACGTAAAGGAATATTATTTGGGGGTCCAGCCATGGAGAAGAGTTTAGACACTAGGATAAGATAAGGAACACACCCTTTATAAAGAAATCACATTAGGATTCTCTTTTTAAGCTGTTCCTTAAAACACTAGTGCTTAGGAAATCTATTGGAGGCAGAAGCAGTCAAGGGTAGCCTAGGGTTAGGGTTAGGCTTAGGGTTAGGCTTAGGGTACGGCTTAGGGTACGGGTTCGGGGAGGGCTTCGGGTACGGCGTAGGGTATGGGTTAGGGATAGGGTTAGGGTTAGTGTTAGGGTTAGGGCTCTGTTTAGGGTACGGGTTAGGATTAGCGTAAGTGTTAGGGGTAGGGTAGGGGTTAGGGTTAGGGTACACGTTAGGGTTAGGGTAGTTATTAAACCTATCCCACTCTCTAGATACCCCTTAGCACGTAAAGCAATATTATTTGGGGATCCATCCATGGAGAAGAGTTTAGACACTAAGATAATATAAGGAACACACACATTATAAAGAAATCACATTAGGATTCTCTTTTTAAGCTGTTCCTTAAAACACTAGTTCTTAGGAAATCTATTGGAGGCAGAAGCAGTCAAGGGTAGCCTAGGTTTCGGTTGAGGCTTGGGGTTAGGCTTAGGGTACGGATTAGGGTACGGGTTCGGGGAGTGGTTTGGGTACGGCGTAGCGTATGGGTTAGGGTTAGGGTTTGGGTTAGTGTTAGGGTTAGGGCTCGGTTTAGGGTACGGTTTAGGATTAGGGTACGTGTTAGGGTTAGGGTAGGGGTTAGGGTTAGGGTACGTGTTAGGGTTAGGGTAGTTATTAAACCTATCCCCTCTCTAGATACCCCTTAGCACGTAAAGGAATATTATTTGGGGGTCCAGCCATGGAGAAGAGTTTAGACACTAGGATAAAATAAGGAACACACCCAGTATAAAGAAATCACATTAGGATTCTCTTTTTAAGCTGTTCCTTAAAACTCTAGGCTTAGGAAATCTATTGGAGGCAGAAGCAGTCAAGGATAGCCTAGGGTTAGGTTTAGGCTTAGGGTTAGGCTTAGGGTACGGCTTAGGGTACGGGTACAGGGAGGGCTTCGGGTACGGCGTAGGGTATGGGTTAGGGATAGGGTTAGGGTTAGTGTTAGGGTTAGGGCTCGGTTTAGGGTACGGGTTAGGATTACGGTACGTGTTAGGGTTAGCGTAGGGGTTAGGGTTAGGGTACGCGTTAGGGTTAGGGTAGTTATTAAACCTATCACACTCTCTAGATACCCCTTAGCACGTAAAGGAATATTATTTGGGGGTCCAGCCATGGAGAAGCGTTTAGACAGTAGGATAAGATAAGGAACACACCCATTATTAAGAAATCACATTAGGATTCTCTTTTTAAGCTGTTCCTTAAAACACTAGTGCTTAGGAAATCTATTGGAGGCAGAAGCAGTCAAGGGTAGCCTAGGGTTAGGGTTAGGCTTAGGGTACGGCTTAATGTACGGGTTCGGGGAGGGCTTCGGGTACGGCGTAAGTTATGGGTTAGGGTTAGGGTATGGTTAGTGTTAGGGTTAGGGCTCGCTTTAGTGTACGGGTTAGGATTAGGGTACATGTTAGGGTTAGGGTAGGGGTTAGGGTTAGGGTACGCGTTAGGGTTAGGGTAGTGATTAAACCTATCCCACTCTCTAGATACCCCTTAGCACGTAAAGGAATATTATTTGGTGGTCCAGCCATGGTTAAGAGTTTAGACACTAGGATAATATAAGGAACACACCCATTATAAAGAAATCACATTAGGATTCTCTTTTTAAGCTGTTTCTTAAAACACTAGTGCTTAGGAAATCTATTGGAGGCAGAAGCAGTCAAGGGTAGCGTAGGGTTAGGGTTAGGCTTAGGGTTAGGCTTAGGGTACGGCTTAGGGTACGGGTTCGGGGAGGGCTTCGGGTACGGCGTAGGGTATGGGTTAGGGATAGGGTTAGGGTTAGTGTTAGGGTTAGGGCTCGGTTTAGGGTACGGGTTAGGATTAGGGTACGTGTTAGGGTTAGGGTAGGGGTTAGGGTTAGGGTACGCGTTAGGGTTAGGGTAGTTATTAAACCTATCACACTCTCTAGATACCCCTTAGCACGTAAAGGAATATTATTTGGTGGTCCAGCCATGGTTAAGAGTTTAGACACTAGGATAATATAAGGAACACACCCATTATAAAGAAATAACATTAGGATTCTCTTTTTAACCTGTTCCTTAAAACACTAGTGCTTAAAAATCTATTGGAGGCAGAAGCAGTCAAGGGTAGCCTAGGGTTAGGGTTAGGCTTAGGGTACGGCTTAGGGTACGGCTTAGGGTACGGGTTCGGGGAGGGCTTCGGGTACGGCGAAGGGTATGGGTTAAGGTTAGGGTTAGGGTTAGTGTTAGGGTTAGGGCTCGGATTAGGTTATGGGTTAGGATTAGGATACGTGTTAGGGTTAGGGTAGGGGTTAGGGTTAGGGTACGCGTTAGGGTTAGGGTAGTTATTAAACCTATCCCATTCTCTAGATACCCCTTAGCACGTAAAGGAATATTATTTGGGGGTCCAGCCATGGAGAAGAGTTTAGACACAAGGATAAGATAAGGAACACACTCATTATAAAGAAATCACATTAGGATTCTCTTTTTAAGCTGTTCCTTAAAACACTAGTGCTTAGGAAATCTATTGGAGGCAGATGCAGTCAAGGGTAGCCTAGGGTTAGGGTTAGGCTTAGGGTTAGGGTTAGGGTACGGCTTAGGGTATGGGTTCGGGGAGAGGTTCGGGCACGGCGTAGGGTATGGGTTAGGGTTAGGGTTAGGGTTAGTGTTATGGTTAGGGCTCGGTTTAGGGTACGGGTTAGGATTAGGTTACATGTTAGGGTTAGGGTAGGGGTTAGGTTTAGGGTACGCGTTAGGGTTAGGGTAGTTATTAAAACTATCCCACTCTCTAGATACCCCTTAGCACCTAAAGGAATATTATTTGGGGGTCCAGCCATGGAGAAGCGTTTAGACAGTAGGAGAAGATAAGGAACACACCCATTATTAAGAAATCACATTAGGATTCTCTTTTTAAGCTGTTCCTTAAAACACTAGTGCTTAAAAATCTATTGGAGGCAGAAGCAGTCAAGGGTAGCCTAGGGTTAGAGTTAGGCTTAGGGTTAGGCTTAGGGTACGGCTTAGGGTACGGTTTCGTTGAGGGCTTCGGGTACGGCGTACGGTATGGGTTAGGGTTAGGGTTAGGGTTAGTGTTAGGGTTAGGGCTCGGTTTAGGGTACGGTTTAGGATTAGGGTACGTGTTAGGGTTAGGGTAGAGGTTAGGGTTAGGGTACGTGTTAGGGTTAGGGTAGTTATTAAACCTATCCCCTCTCTAGATACCCCTTAGCACGTAAAGGAATATTATTTGGGGGTCCAGCCATGGAGAAGAGTTTAGACACTAGGATAAGATAAGGAACACACCCTTTATAAAGAAATCACATTAGGATTCTCTTTTTAAGCTGTTCCTTAAAACACTAGTGCTTAGGAAATCTATTTGAGGCAGAAGCAGTCAAGGGTAGCCTAGGGTTAGGGTTAGGCTTAGGGTTAGGCTTAGGGTACGGCTTAGGGTACGGGTTCGGGGAGGGCTTCGGGTACGGCGTAGGGTATGGGTTAGGGATAGGGTTAGGGTTAGTGTTAGGGTTAGGGCTCTGTTTAGGTTACGGGATAGGATTAGCGTAAGTGTTAGGGTTAGGGTAGGGGTTAGGGTTAGGGTACACGTTAGGGTTAGGGTAGTTATTAAACCTATCCCACTCTCTAGATACCCCTTAGCACGTAAAGAAATATTATTTGGGGATCCATCCATGGAGAAGAGTTTAGACACTAAGATAATATAAGGAACACACACATTATAAAGAAATCACATTAGGATTCTCTTTTTAAGCTGTTCCTTAAAACACTAGTGCTTAGGAAATCTATTGGAGGCAGAAGCAGTCAAGGGTAGCCTAGGTTTAGGTTGAGGCTTGGGGTTAGGCTTAGGGTACGGCTTAGGGTACGGTTTCGGGGAGGGGTTGGGGTACGGCGTAGCGTATGGGTTAGGGTTAGGGTTTGGGTTAGTGTTAGGGTTAGGGCTCGGTTTAGGGTACGGTTTAGGATTAGGGTACGTGTTAGGGTTAGGGTAGGGGTTAGGGTTAGGGTACGTGTTAGGGTTAGGGTAGTTATTAAACCTATCCCCTCTCTAGATACCCTTTAGCACGTAAAGGAATATTATTTGGGGGTCCAGCCATGGAGAAGGATTTAGACACTAGGATAAGATAAGGAACACACCCAGTATAAAGAAATCACATTAGGATTCTCTTTTTAAGCTGTTCCTTAAAACACTAGGCTTAGGAAATCTATTGGAGGCAGAAGCAGTCAAGGGCAGCCTTGGGTTAGGTTTAGGCTTAGGGTTAGGCTTAGGGTACGGCTTAGGGTACGGGTACAGGGAGGGCTTCGGGTACGGCGTAGGGTATGGGTTAGGGATAGGGTTAGGGTTAGTGTTAGGGTTAGGGCTCGGTTTAGGGTACGGGTTAGGATTACGGTACGTGTTAGGGTTAGCGTAGGGGTTAGGGTTAGGGTACGCGTTAGGGTTAGGGTAGTTATTAAACCTATCACACTCTCTAGATACCCCTTAGCACGTAAAGGAATATTATTTGGGGGTCCACCATGGAGAAGAGTTTAGACAGTAGGATAAGATAAGGAACACACCCATTATTAAGAAATCACACTAGGATTCTCTTTTTAAGCTGTTCCTTAAAACACTAGTGCTTAGGAAATCTATTGGAGGCAGAAGCAGTCAAGGGTAGCCTAGGGTTAGGGTTAGGCTTAGGGTACGGCTTAAGGTACGGGTTCGGGGAGGGCTTCGGGTACGGCGTAAGTTATGGGTTAGGGTTAGGGTATGGTTAGTGTTAGGGTTAGGGCTTGCTTTAGTGTACGGGTTAGGATTAGGGTACGTGTTAGGGTTAGGGTAGGGGTTAGTGTTAGGGTACCCGTTTGGGTTAGGGTAGTAATTAAACCTATCCCACTCTCTAGATACCCCTCAGCACGTAAAGGAATATTATGTGTGGTTCCAGCCATGGAAAATAGTTTAGACACTAGGATTAGATAAGGAACACACACATTATAAAGAAATCACATTAGGATTCTCTTTTTAAGCTGTTCCTTAAAACACTAGTGCTTAGGAAATCTATTGGAGGCAGAAGCAGTCAAGGGTTGCGTAGGGTTAGGGTTAGGCTTAGGGTAAGGCTTAGGGTACGGCTTAGGGTACGGGTTCGGGGAGGGCTTCGGGTACGGCGTAGGGTATGGCTTAGGGTTAGGGTTAGGGTTAGTGTTAGGGTTAGGGCTCAGTTTAGGGTACGGGTTAGGATTAGGGTACGTGTTAGGGTTAGGGTAGGGGTTAGTGTTAGGGTATGCGTTATGGTTAGGGTAGTTATTAAACCTATCCCACTCTCTAGATACCCCTTAGCACGTAATGGAATATTATTTGGGGGTCCAGCCATGGAGAAGTGTATAGACACTAGGATAAGATAAGGAACACACCCATTATAAAGAAATCACATTAGGATTCTCTTTTTAAGCTGTTCCTTAAAACACTAGTGCTTAGGAAATCTATTGGAGGCAGAAGCAGTCAAGGGTAGCCTAGGGTTAGGGTTAGGCTTAGGGTTAGGCTTAGGGTACGTCTTAGGGTACGGGTTCGGGGAGGGCTTCGGGTACGGCGTAGGGTATGGGTTAGGGATAGGGTTAGGGTTAGTGTTAGGGTTAGGTCTCGGTTTAGGGTACGGGTTAGGTTTAGGGTACGTGTTAGTGTTAGGGTAGGGATTAGGGTTAGGGTACGCGTTAGGGTTAGGGTAGTTATTAAACCTATCCCACTCTCTAGATACCCCTTAGCACGTAAAGCAATATTATTTGGGGGTCCATCCATAGAGAAGAGTTTAGACACTACGATAATATAAGGAACACACCCATTATAAAGAAATCACATTAGGATTCACTTTTTAAGCTGTTCCTTAAAACACTAGTGCTTAAAAATCTATTGGAGGCAAAAGCAGTCAAGGGTAGCCTAGGGTTAGGGTTAGGCTTAGGGTTAGGCTTAGGGTACGGCTTAGGTTACGGGTTCGGTGAGGGCTTCGGGTACGGCGTAGGGTATGGGTTAGGGTTAGGGTTAGGGTTAGTGTTCGGGTTAGGGCTCGGTTTAGGGTACGTTTTAGGATTAGGGTACGTGTTAGGGTTAGGGTAGGGGTTAGGGTTAGGGTACGTGTTAGGGTTAGGGTAGTTATTAAACCTATCCCCTCTCTAGATACCCCTTAGCACGTAAAGGAATATTATTTGGGGGTCCAGCCATGGAGAAGAGTTTAGACACTAGGATAAGATAAGGAACACACCCATTATAAAGAAATCACATTAGGATACTCTTTTTAAGCTGTTCCTTAAAACACTAGTGCTTAGGAAATCTATTGGAGGCAGAAGCAGTCAAGGGTAGCCTAGGGTTAGGGTTAGGCTTAGGGTTAGGCTTAGGGTACGGCTTAGGGTACGGGTTCGGGGAGGGCTTCGGGTACGGCGAAGGGTATGTGTTAAGGTTAGGGTTAGGGTTAGTGTTAGGGTTAGGGCTCGGATTAGGTTATGGGTTAGGATTAGGATACGTGTTAGGGTTAGGGTAGGGGTTAGGGTTAGGGTACGCGTTAGGGTTAGGGTAGTTATTAAACCTATCCCATTCTCTAGATACCCCTTAGCACGTAAAGGAATATTATTTGGGGGTCCAGCCATGGAGAAGAGTTTAGACACTAGGATAAGATAAGGAACACACTCATTATAAAGAAATCACATTAGGATTCTCTTTTTAAGCTGTTCCTTAAAACACTAGTGCTTAGGAAATCTATTGGAGGCAGAAGCAGTCAAGGGTAGCCTAGGGTTAGGGTTAGGGTTAGGGTACGGCTTAGGGTATGGGTTCGGGGGGAGGTTCGGGCATGGCGTAGGGTATGGGTTAGGGTTAGTGTTAGGGTTAGTGTTATGGTTAGGGCTCGGTTTAGGGTACGGGTTAGGATTAGGGTACATGTTAGGGTTAGGGTAGGGGATAGGTTTAGGGTACGCGTTAGGGTTAGGGTAGTTATTAAACCTATCCCACTCTCTAGATACCCCTTAGCACGTAAAGGAATATTATTTGGGGGTCCAGCCATGGAGAAGAGTTTAGACACTAGGATTAGATAAGGAATACACCCATTATAAAGAAATCACATTAGGATTCACTTTTTAAGCTGTTCCTTAAAACACTAGTGCTTAGGAAATCTATTGGAGGCAGAAGCAGTCAAGGGTAGCCTAGGGTTAGGGTTAGGCTTAGGGTTAGGTTTAGGGTACGGCTTAGGGTACGGGTTCGGGGAGGGCTTCGGGTACGGCGTCGGGTATGGGTTAGGGTTAGGGTTAGGGTTAGTGTTAGGGTTAGGGCTCGGTTTAGGGTACGGTTTAGGATTAGGGTACGTGTTAGGGTCAGGTTAGGGGTTAGGGTTAGGGTACGTGTTAGGGTTAGGGTAGTTATTAAACCTTTCCCACTCTCTAGATACCCCATAGCATGTAAAGGACTATTATTTGGGGATCCAGCCATGGAGAAAAGTTTAGACACTAGGATAAGATAAGGAACACACCCATTATACAGAAATCACATTAGGATTCTCTTTTTAAGCTGTTCCTTAAAACACTAGTGCTTAGAAAATCTATTGGGGGCAGAAGCAGTCAAGGGTAGCCTAGGGTTAGAGTTAGGCTTAGGGTTAGGCTTAGGGTACGGCTTAGGGTACGGGTTCGTTGAGGGCTTCGGGTACAGTGTAGGGTATGGGTTAGGGTTAGGGTTAGGGTTAGTGTTAGGGTTAGGGCTCGGTTTAGGGTCTGGGTTAGGAATAGGGTACGTGTTAGGGTTAGGGTAGTGGTTAGGGTTAGTGTACGTGTTAAGGTTAGGGTAGTGATTAAACCTATCCCACTCTCTAGATACCCCTTAGCACGTAAAGGAATATTATTTGGGGTTCCAGCCATGGAGAAAAGTTTAGACACTAGGATAAGATAAGGAACCTACCCTTTATAAAGAAATCACTTTAGGATTCTCTTTTTAAGCTGTTCCTTAAAACACTAGTGCTTAGGAAATCTATTGGAGGCAGAAGCAGTCAAGGGTAGCCTAGGCTTAGGGTATGGCTTAGGGTATGGGTTCGGGGAGGGCTTCATGTACGGCGTAGGGTATGGGTTAGGGTTAGGGTTAGGGTTAGTGTTAGGGTTAGGGCTCGGTTTAGGGTATTGGTTAGGATTAGGGTTCGTGTTAGCGTTAGGGTAGGGGTTAGGGTTAGGGTTAGGGTTAGGGTTAGGGTTAGGGTTAGGGTTAGGGTTAGGGTTAGGGTTAGGCTTAGGGCACGGCTTAGGTTACGGGTTCGTGGAAGGGTTCGTGTACGGCGTAGGGTATGGGTTAGTGTTAGGGTTTCGGTTAGTGTTAGGGTTAGGGCTCCGTTTAGGGTACGGGTTAGGATTAGGGTTCGTGTTAGGATTAGGGTACGTGTTAGGGTTAGGGTAGGAGTTAGGGTTAGGGTTAGGGTTAGGGTTAGGGTTAGGGTTAGGCTTAGGGTTAGGCTTAGGGTATGGCTTAGGGTATGGGTTCGGGGAGGGCTTCGTGTACGGCGTAGGGTATGGGTTAGGGTTAGGGTTAGGGTTAGTGTTAGGGTTAGGGCTCGGTTTAGGGTATTGGTTAGGATTAGGGTACGTGTTAGGGTTAGCGTAGGGGTTAGGGTTAGGGTTAGTGTTAGGGTTAGGGTTAGGGCTCGGTTTAGGGTACGGCTTAGGATTAGGGTACGTTTTAGTGTTAGGGTAGGGGTTAGGGTAAGGGTACGCGTTAGGGTTAGGGTAGTTATTAAACCTATCCCACTCTCTAGATACCCCTTAGCACGTAAAGGTATATTATTTGGAGGTCCAGCCATGGAGAAGAATTTAGACACTAGGATAAGATTAGGAACACACCCATTATAAAGAAATCACATTAGGATTCTCTTTTTAAGCTGTTCCTTAAAACACTAGTGCTTAGGAAATCTATTGGAGGCAGAAGCAGTCAAGGGTAGCCTAGGCTTAGGGTATGGCTTAGGGTATGGGTTCGGGGAGGGCTTCATGTACGGCGTAGGGTATGGGTTAGGGTTAGGGTTAGGGTTAGTGTTAGGGTTAGGGCTCGGTTTAGGGTATTGGTTAGGATTAGGGTTCGTGTTAGCGTTAGGGTAGGGGTTAGGGTTAGGGTTAGGGTTAGGGTTAGGGTTAGGGTTAGGGTTAGGGTTAGGGTTAGGGTTAGGCTTAGGGCACGGCTTAGGTTACGGGTTCGTGGAAGGGTTCGTGTACGGCGTAGGGTATGGGTTAGTGTTAGGGTTTCGGTTAGTGTTAGGGTTAGGGCTCCGTTTAGGGTACGGGTTAGGATTAGGGTTCGTGTTAGGATTAGGGTACGTGTTAGGGTTAGGGTAGGAGTTAGGGTTAGGGTTAGGGTTAGGGTTAGGGTTAGGGTTAGGCTTAGGGTTAGGCTTAGGGTATGGCTTAGGGTATGGGTTCGGGGAGGGCTTCGTGTACGGCGTAGGGTATGGGTTAGGGTTAGGGTTAGGGTTAGTGTTAGGGTTAGGGCTCGGTTTAGGGTATTGGTTAGGATTAGGGTACGTGTTAGGGTTAGCGTAGGGGTTAGGGTTAGGGTTAGTGTTAGGGTTAGGGTTAGGGCTCGGTTTAGGGTACGGCTTAGGATTAGGGTACGTTTTAGTGTTAGGGTAGGGGTTAGGGTAAGGGTACGCGTTAGGGTTAGGGTAGTTATTAAACCTATCCCACTCTCTAGATACCGCTTAGCACGTAAAGGTATATTATTTGGAGGTCCAGCCATGGAGAAGAATTTAGACACTAGGATAAGATTAGGAACACACCCATTATAAAGAAATCACATTAGGATTCTCTTTTTAAGCTGTTCCTTAAAACACTAGTGCTTAGGAAATCTATTGGAGTCAGAAGCAGTCAAGGGTAGCCTAGGGTTAGGGTTAGGCTTAGGGTTAGGCTTAGGATATGGCTTAGGGTAAGGGTTTGGGGAGGGCTTCGGGTACAGTGTAGGGTATGGGTTAGGGTTAGGGTTAGGGTTAGTGTTAGGGTTAGGGTTCGGTTTAGGGTCTGGGTTAGGATTAGGGTACGTGTTAGGGTTAGGGCAATGGTTAGGGTTAGTGTACGTGTTAAGGTTAGGGTAGTTATTAAAACTATCCCACTCTCTAGATACCCCTTAGCACGTAAAGGAATATTATTTGGGTGTCCAGGCATGGAGAAATGTTTAGACACTAGGATAAGATAAGGAACATACCCATTATAAAGAAATCACATTAGGATTCTCTTTTTAAGCTGTTCCTTAAAACTCTAGTGCTTAGGAAATCTATTGGAGGCAGAAACAGTCAAGGGTAGCCTAGGGTTAGGGTTAGGCTTAGGGTTAGGCTTAGGGTATGGCTTAGGGTATGGGTTCGGGGAGGGCTTCGTGTACGGCGTAGGGTATGGGTTAGGGTTAGGGTTAGGGTTAGTGTTAGGGTTAGGGCTCGGTTTAGGGTATTGGTTAGGATTAGGGTACGTGTTAGGGTTAGGGTAGGGGTTAGGGTTAGGGTTAGGGTTAGGGTTAGGGTTAGGGTTAGGCTTAGGGTTAGGCTTAGGGTACGGGTTAGGGTACGCGTTAGGGTTAGTGTAGTTATTAAACCTATCCCACTCTGTAGATACCCCTTAGCACGTAAAGGAATATTATTTGGAGGTCCAGCCATGGAGAAGAGTTTAGACACTAGGATAAGATAAGGAACACACCCATTATAAAGAAATCACATTAGGATTCTCTTTTTAAGCTGTTCCTTAAAACACTAGTGCTTAGAAAATCTATTGGATGCAGAAGCAGTCAAGGGTAGCCTAGGGTTAGGGTTAGGCTTAGGGTTAGGCTTAGGGTACGACTTAGGGTACGGGTTCGGGGAGAGCTGCGGGTACGGTGTAGGGTATGGGTTAGGGTTAGGGTTAGGGTTAGTGTTAGGGTTAGGGCTCGGTTTAGGGTACGCGTTAGGATTAGGGTACGTTTTAGTGTTAGGGTAGGGGTTAGGGTTAGGGTACGCGTTAGGGTTACGGTAGGTATTAAACCTATCCCACTCTCTAGATACCCCTTAGCACGTAAAGGAATATTATTTGGGGGTCCAGCCATGGAGAAGAGTTTAGACACTAGGATAAGAAAAGGAACACACCCATTATAAAGAAATCACATTAGGATTCTCTTTTTAAGCTGTTCCTTAAAACACTAATGCTTAGGAAATCTATTGGAGGCAGAAGCAGTCAAGGGTAGCCTAGGGTTAGGGTTAGGCTTAGGGTTAGGGTTAGGGTACGGTTTAGGGTACGGGTTCTGGTAGGGGTTCGGGTACGGCGTAGGGTATGGGTTAGGGTTAGGTTTAGGGTTAGTGTTAGGGTTAGGGCTCGGTTTAGTGTATGTGTTAGGATTAGGGTACGTGTTAGGGTTAGGGTAGTGGTTAGGGTTAGTGTACGTGTTAGGGTTAAGGTAGTGATTAAACCTATCCCACTATCTAGATACCCCATAGCACGTAAAGGATTATTATTTGGGGGTCCAGCCATGGAGAAAAGTTTAGACACTAGGATAAGATAAGGAACATACCCATTATAAAGAAATCACATTACGATTCTCTTTTTAACCTGTTCCTTAAAACACTAGTGCTTAGGAAATCTAATGGAGGCAGAAGCTGTCAAGAGTAGCCTAGGGTTAGGGTTAGGCTTAGGGTTAGGCTTGGGTACGGCTTAGGGTACGGTTTCGGGGAGGACTTCGGGTACGGCGTAGGGTATGGGTTAGGGTTAGGTTTTCGGTTAGTGTTAGGGTTAAGGCTCGGTTTAGGGTACAGGTTAGGATTAGGGTACGTGTTAGTGTTAGGGTAGGGGTTAGGGTTAGGGTACGCGTTAGGGTTAGGGTAGTTATTAAACCTATCCCACTCTCTAGATACCCCTTAGCACGTAAAGGAATATTATTTGGGGGTCCAGCCATGGAGAAGAGTTTAGACACTAGGATAAGATAAGGAACACACCCATTATAAAGAAATCACATTAGGATTCTCTTTTTAAGCTGTTTCTTAAAACACAAGTGCTTAGGAAATCTATTGGAGGCAGAAGCAGTCAAGGGTAGCCTAGGGATAGGGTGAGGCTTAGGGTTAGGGTTAGGGTACGGCTTAGGGTACGGTTTCGGGGAAGGCTTCGTGTACGGCGTAGGGTATGGGTTAGGGTTAGGGTTAGGGTTAGTGTTAGGGTTAGGGCTCGGTTTAGGGTATTGGTTCGGATTAGGGTACGTGTTAGGGTTACGGTAGGGGTTAGGGTTAGGGTACGCGTTAGGGTTAGGGTAGTTATTAAACCTATCCCACTCTCTAGATACCCCTTAGCACGTAAAGGAATATTATTTGGGGGTCCAGCCACGGAGAAGAGTTTAGACACTAGGATAAGATAAGGAACACACCTATTATAAAGAAATCACATTAGGATTCTCTTTTTAAGCTCTTCCTTAAAACACTAGTGCTTAGGAAATCTATTGGAGGCAGAAGCAGTCAAGGGTAGCCTAGGGTTAGGGTTAGGCTTAGGGATAGGCTTAGGGTACGGCTTAGGGTACGGTTTCGGGGAGGGCTTCGGGTACGGCGTAGGGTATGGGTTAGGGTTAGGGTTAGGGTTAGTGTTAGGGTTAGGGCTCGGTTTAGCGTACGGTTTAGGATTAGGGTACGTGTTAGGTTTAGGGTAGGGGTTAGGGTTAGGGTACGTGTTAGGGTTAGGGTAGTTATTAAACCTATCCCACTCTCTAGATACCCCATAGCATGTAAAGGAATATTATTTGGGGATCCAGCAATGGAGAAAAGTTTAGACACTAGGATAAGATAAGGAACACACCCATTATAAAGAAATCACATTAGGATTCTCTTTTTAATCTGTTCCTTAAAACACTAGTGCTTAGAAAATCTATTGGAGGCAGAAGCAGTCAAGGGTAGCCTAGGGTTAGGGTTAGGCTTAGGGTTAGGCTTAGGATACGGCTTAGGTTACGGGTTCGGGGAGGGCTTCTGGTACAGTGTAGGGTATGGGTTAGGGTTAGGGTTAGGGTTAGTGTTAGGGTTAGGGCTCGGTTTAGGGTCTGGGTTAGGATTAGGGTACGTGTTAGGGTTAGGGTAGTGGTTAGGGTTATTGTACGTGTTAAGGTTAGGGTAGTGATTAAACCTATCCCAATCTCTAGATACCCCTTAGCACGCAAAGGAATATTATTTGGGTGTCCAGGCATGGAGAAAAGTTTAGACACTAGGATAAGATAAGGAACATACCCATTATAAAGAAATCACATTAGGATTCTCTTTTTAAGCTGTTCCTTAAAACACTAGTGCTTAGGAAATCTATTGGAGGCAGAAGCAGTCAAGGGTAGCCTAGGGTTAGGGTTAGGCTTAGGGTTAGGCTTAGGGTATGGCTTAGGGTATGGGTTCGGGGAGGGCTTCGTGTACGGCGTAGGGTATGGGTTAGGGTTAGGGTTAGGGTTAGTGTTAGGGTTAGGGCTCGGTTTAGGATATTGGTTAGGATTAGGGTACGTGTTAGGGTTAGGGTAGGGGTTAGGGTTAGGGTTAGGGTTAGGGTTAGGGTTAGGGTTAGGCTTAGGGTTAGGCTTAGGGTACGGGTTCGGGGAGGGGTTCGTGTACGGCGTAGGGTATGGGTTAGGGTTAGTGTTTCGGTTAGTGTTAGGGTTAGGGCTCCGTTTAGGGTACGGGTTAGGATTAGGGTACGTGTTAGGGTTACGGTAGGGGTTAGGGTTAGGGTACGCGTTAGGGTTAGGGTAGTTATTAAACCTATCCCACTCTCTAGATACCCCTTAGCACGTAAAGGAATATTATTTGGAGGTCCAGCCATGGAGAAGAGTTTAGACACTAGGATAAGATAAGGAACACACCAATTATAAAGAAATCACCTTAGGATTCTCTTTTTAAGCTGTTCATTAAAACAGTAGTGCTTAGGAAATCTATTGGAGGCAGAAGCAGTCAAAGGTAGCCTAGGGTTAGGGTTAGGCTTAGGGTTAGGCTTAGGGTACGGCTTAGGGTACGGGTTCCGGGAGGGATTCGGGTACGGCGTTGGGTATGGGTTTGGGTTAGGGTTAGGGTTAGTGTTAGGGTTAGGGCTCGGTTTAGGGTACGGTTTAGGATTAGGGTACGAGTTAGGGTTAGGGAAGGGGTTAGGGTTAGGGTACGTGTTAGGGTTAGGGTAGTTATTAAACCTATCCCACTCTCTAGATACCCCATAGCATGTAAAGGAATATTATTTGGGGATCCAGCCATGGAGAAAAGTTTAGACACTAAGATAATATAAGGAACACACCCATTATAAAGAAATCACATTAGGATTCTCTTTTTAATCTGTTCCTTAAAACACTAGTGCTTAGAAAATCTATTGGAGGTAGAAGCAGTCAAGGGTAGCCTAGGGTTAGGGTTAGGCTTAGGGTTAGGCTTAGGGTACGGCTTAGGATACGGGTTCGGGGAGGGCTTCGGTTACGGCGTAGGGTATGGGTTCGGGTTAGGGATAGGGTTAGTGTTAGGGTTAGGGCTCGGTTTAGGGTACGGCTTAGGATTAGGGTACGTTTTAGTGTTAGGGTAGGGGTTAGGGTAAGGGTACGCGTTAGGGTTAGGGTAGTTATTAAAGCTATCCCACTCTCTAGATACCCCTTAGCACGTAAAGGAATATTATTTGGGGGTCCAGCCATGGAGAAGAATTTAGACACTAGGATAAGATTAGGAACACACCCATTATAAAGAAATCACATTAGGATTCTCTTTTTAAGCTGTTCCTTAAAACACTAGTGCTTAGGAAATCTATTGGAGTCAGAAGCAGTCAAGGGTAGCCTAGGGTTAGGGTTAGGCTTAGGGTTAGGCTTAGGATACGGCTTAGGGTACGGGTTCGGGGAGGGCTTCGGGTACAGTGTAGGGTATGGGTTAGGGTTAGGGTTAGGGTTAGTGTTAGGGTTAGGGCTCGGTTTAGAGCCAGGGTTAGGATTAGGGTACGTGTTAGGGTTAGGGTAGTGGTTAGGGTTAGTGTACGTGTTAAGGTTAGGGTAGTGATTAAACCTATCCCACTCTCTAGATACCCCTTAGCACGTAAAGGAATATTATTTGGGGGTCCAGGCATGGAGAAAAGTTTAGACACTAAAATAAGATAAGGAACATACCCATTATAAAGAAATCACATTAGGATTCTCTTTTTAAGCTGTTCCTTAAAACACTAGTGCTTAGGAAATCTATTGGAGGCAGAAGCAGTCAAAGGTAGCCTAGGGTTAGGGTTAGGCTTAGGGTTAGGCTTAGGGTACGGCTTAGGGTATGGGTTCGGGGAGGGCTTCTTGTACGGCGTAGGGTATGGGTTAGGGTTAGGGTTAGGGTTAGTGTTAGGGTTAGGGCTCGGTTTAGGGTATTGGTTAGGATTAGGGTACGTGTTAGGGTTAGGGTAGGGGTTAGGGTTAGGGTTAGGGTTAGGGATAGGGTTAGGCTTAGGGTTAGGCTTAGGGTACGGGTTCGGGGAGGGGTTCGTGTACGGCATACGGAATGGGTTAGGGTTAGGGTTTCGGTTAGTGTTAGGGTTAGGGCTCCGTTTAGGGTACGGGTTAGGATTAGGGTACGTGTTAGGGTTACGGTAGGGGTTAGGGTTAGGGTACGCGTTAGGGTTAGGGTAGTTATTAAACCTATCCCACTCTCTAGATACCCCTTAGCACGTAAAGGAATATTATTTGGGGGTCCAGCCATGGAGAAGAATTTAGACACTAGGATAAGATTAGGAACACACCCATTATAAAGAAATCACATTAGGATTCTCTTTTTAAGCTGTTCCTTAAAACACTAGTGCTTCGGAAATCTATTGGAGTCAGAAGCAGTCAAGGGTAGCCTAGGGTTAGGGTTAGGCTTAGGGTTAGGCTTAGGATACGGCTTAGGGTACGGGTTCGGGGAGGGCTTCGGGTACAGTGTAGGGTATGGGTTACGTTTAGGGTTAGGGTTAGTGTTAGGGTTAGGGCTCGGTTTAGGGTCTGGGTTAGGATTAGGGTACGTGTTAGGGTTAGGGTAGTGGTTAGGGTTAGTGTACGTGTTAAGGTTAGGGTAGTGATTAAACCTATCCCACTCTCTAGATACCCCTTAGAACGTAAAGGAATATTATTTGGGGGTCCAGGCATGGAGAAATGTTTAGACACTAGGATAAGATAAGGAACATACCCATTATAAAGAAATCACATTAGGATTCTCTTTTTAAGCTGTTCCTTAAAACTCTAGTGCTTAGGAAATCTATTGGAGGCAGAAGCAGTCAAGGGTAGCCTAGGGTTAGGGTTAGGCTTAGGGTTAGGCTTAGGGTATGGCTTAGGGTATGGGTTCGGGGAGGGCTTCGTGTACGGCGTAGGGTATGGGTTAGGGTTAGGGTTAGGGTTAGTGTTAGGGTTAGGGCTCGGTTTAGGGTATTGGTTAGGATTAGGGTACGTGTTAGGGTTAGGGTAGGGGTTAGGGTTAGGGTTAGGGTTAGGGTTAGGGTTAGGGTTAGGGTTAGGCTTAGGGTTAGGCTTAGGGTACGGGTTCGGGGAGGGGTTCGTGTACGGCGTAGGGTATGGGTTGGGTTAGGGTTTCGGTTAGTGTTAGGGTTAGGGCTCCGTTTAGGGTACGGGTTAGGATTAGGGTACGTGTTAGGGTTACGGTAGGGGTTAGGGTTAGGGTACGCGTTAGGGTTAGGGTAGTTATTAAACCTATCCCACTCTCTAGATACCCCTTAGCACGTAAAGGAATATTATTTGGAGGTCCAGCCATGGAGAAGAGTTTAGACACTAGGATAAGATAAGGAACACACCAATTATAAAGAAATCACATTAGGATTCTCTTTTTAAGGTGTTCATTAAAACAGTAGTGCTTAGGAAATCTATTGGAGGCAGAAGCAGTCAAAGGTAGCCTAGGGTTAGGGTTAGGCTTAGGGTTAGGCTTAGGGTACGGCTTAGGGTACGGGTTCCGGGAGGGATTCGGGTACGGCGTAGGGTATGGGTTTGGGTTAGGGTTAGGGTTAGTGTTAGGGTTAGGGCTCGGGTTAGGGTACGGTTTAGGATTAGGGTACGTGTTAGGGTTAGGGTAGGGGTTAGGGTTAGGGTACGTGTTAGGGTTAGGGTAGTTATTAAACCTATCCCACTCTCTAGATACCCCATAGCATGTAAAGGAATATTATTTGGGGATCCAGCCATGGAGAAAAGTTTAGACACTAGGATAAGATAAGGAACACACCCATTATAAAGAAATCACATTAGGATTCTCTTTTTAAGCTGTTCCTTAAAACACTAATGCTTAGGAAATCTATTGGAGGCAGAAGCAGTCAAGGGTAGCCTAGGGCTAGTGTTAGGCTTAGGGTTAGGGTTAGGGTACGGTTTAGGGTACGGGTTCTGGGAGGGGTTCGGGTACGGCGTAGGGTATGGGTTAGGGTTAGGGTTAGGGTTAGTGTTAGGGTTAGGGCTCGGTTTAGTGTATGGGTAAGGATTAGGGTACGTGTTAGGGTTAGGGTAGTGGTTAGGGTTAGTGTACGTGTTAGGGTTAAGGTAGTGATTAAACCTATCCCACTATCTAGATACTCCATAGCACGTAAAGGATTATTATTTGGGTGTCCAGCCATGGAGAAAAGTTTAGACACTAGGATAAGATAAGGAACATACCCATTATAAAGAAATCACATTAGGATTCTCTTTTTAACCTGTTCCTTAAAACACTAGTGCTTAGGAAATCTAATGGAGACAGAAGCTGTCAAGGGTAGCCTAGCGTTAGGGTTAGGCTTAGGGTTAGGCTTGGGTACGGCTTAGGGTACGGTTTCGGGGAGGGCTTCGGGTACGGCGTAGGGTATGGCTTAGGGTTAGGGTTAGGGTTAGTGTTAGGGTTAGGGCTCGGTTTAGGGTACAGGTTAGGATTAGGGTACATGTTAGTGTTAGGGTAGGGGTTAGGGTTAGGGTACGCGTTAGGGTTAGGGTAGTTATTAAACCTATCCCACTCTCTAGATACCCCTTAGCACGTAAAGGAATATTATTTGGGGGTCCAGCCATGGAGAAGAGTTTAGACACTAGGATAAGATAAGGAACACACCCATTATAAAGAAATCATATTAGGATTCTCTTTTTAAGCTGTTCCTTAAAACACAAGTGCTTAGGAAATCTATTAGAGGCAGAAGCAGTCAAGGGTAGCCTAGGGTTAGGGTTAGGCTTAGGGTTAGGTTTAGGGTACGGCTTAGGGTACGGTTTCGGGGAGGGCTTCGGGTACGGCGTACGGTATGGGTTAGGGTTAGGGTTAGGGTTAGTGTTAGGGTTAGGGCTCGGTTTAGGGTATTGTTTCGGATTAGGGTACGTGTTAGGGTTACGGTAGGGGTTAGGGTTAGGGTACGCGTTAGGGTTAGGGTAGTTATTAAACCTATCCCACTCTCTAGATACCCCTTAGCACGTAAAGGAACATTATTTGGGGGTCCAGCCATGGAGAAGAGTTTAGACACTAGGATAAGATAAGGAACACACCTATTATAAAGAAATCACATTAGGATTCTCTTTTTAAGCTCTTCCTTAAAACACTAGTGCTTAGGAAATCTATTGGAGGCAGAAGCAGTCAAGGGTAGCCTAGGGTTACGGTTAGGCTTAGGGATAGGCTTAGGGTACGGCTTAGGGTACGGTTTCGGGGAGGGCTTCGGGTACGGCGTAGTGTATGGGTTAGGGTTAGGGTTAGGGTTAGTGTTAGGGTTAGGGCTCGGTTTAGGGTACGGTTTAGTATTAGCGTACGTGTTAGGGTTAGGGTAGGGGTTAGGGTTAGGTTACGTGTTAGGGTTAGGGTAGTTATTAAACCTATCCCACTCTCTAGATACCCCATAGCATGTAAAGGAATATTATTTGGGGATCCAGCCATGGAGAAAAGTTTAGACACTAGGATAAGAAAAGGAACACACCCATTATAAAGAAATCACATTAGGATTCTCTTTTTAATCTGTTCCTTAATACACTAGTGCTTAGAAAATCTATTGGAGGCAGAAGCAGTCAAGGGTAGCCTAGGGTTAGGGTTAGGCTTAGGGTTAGGCTTAGGGTACGGCTTAGGGTACGGGTTCGGGGAGGGCTTCGGATACGGCGTAGGGTATGGGTTCGGGTTAGGGATAGGGTTAGTGTTAGGGTTAGGGCTCGGTTTAGGGTACGGCTTAGGATTAGGGTACGTTTCAGTGTTAGGGTAGGGGTTAGGGTAAGGGTACGCGTTAGGGTTAGGGTAGTTATTAAACCTATCCCACTCTCTAGATACCCCTTAGCACGTAAAGGTATATTATTTGGGGGTCCAGCCATGGAGAAGAATTTAGACACTAGGATAAGATTACGAACACACCCATTATAAAGAAATCACATTAGGATTCTCTTTTTAAGCTGTTCTTTAAAACACTAGTGCTTAGGAAATCTATTGGAGTCAGAAGCAGTCAAGGGTAGCCTAGGGTTAGGGTTAGGCTTAGGGCTAGGCTTAGGATACGGCTTAGGGTAAGGGTTTCGGGAGGGCTTCGGGTACAGTGTAGGGTATGGGTTAGGGTTAGGGTTAGGGTTAGTGTTAGGGTTAGGGCTCGGTTTAGGGTCTGGGTTAGGATTAGGGTACGTGTTAGGGTTAGGGTTAGGGTAGTGGTTAGGGTTAGTGTACGTGTTAAGGTTAGGGTAGTGATTAAACCTATCCCACTCTCTAGATACCCCTTAGCACGTAAAGGAATATTATTTGGGGGTCCAGGCATGGAGAAAAGTTTAGACACTAAAATAAGATAAGGAACATACCCATTATAAAGAAATCACATTAGGATTCTCTTTTTAAGCTGTTCCTTAAAACACTAGTGCTTAGGAAATCTATTGGAGGCAGAAGCAGTCAAGGGTAGCCTAGGGTTAGGGTTAGGCTTAGGGTTAGGCTTAGGGTATGGCTTAGGGTATGGGTTCGGGGAGGGCTTCGTGTACGGCGTAGGGTATGGGTTAGGGTTACGGTTAGTGTTAGGTTTAGGGCTCGGTTTAGGTTATTGGTTAGGATTAGGGTACGTGTTAGGGTTAGGGTAGGGGTTAGGGTTAGGGTTAGGGTTAGGGTTAGGGTTAGGGTTAGGCTTACGGTTAGGCTTAGGGTACGGGTTCGGGGAGGGGTTCGTGTATGGCGTAGGGTATGGGTTAGGGTTAGGGTTTCGGTTAGTGTTAGGGTTAGGGCTCCGTTTAGGGTACGGGTTAGGATTAGGGTACGTGTTAGGGTTACGGTAGGGGTTAGGGTTAGGGTACGCGTTAGGGTTAGTGTAGTTAGTAAACCTATCCCACTCTCTAGATACCCCTTAGCACGTAAAGGAATATTATTTGGAGGTCCAGCCATGGAGAAGAGTTTAGACACTAGGAAAAGATAAGGAACACACCCATTATAAAGAAATCACATTAGGATTCTCTTTTTAAGCTGTTCCTTAAAACACTAGTGCTTAGAAAATCTATTGGATGCAGAAGCAGTCAAGGGTAGCCTAGGGTTAGGGTTAGGCTTAGGGTTAGGCTTAGGGTACGACTTAGGGTACGGGTTCGGGGAGGGCTGCGGGTATGGTGTAGGGTATGGTTTAGGGTTAGGGTTAGGTTTAGTGTTAGGGTTAGGGCTCGGTTTAGGGTACGGGTTAGGATTAGGGTACGTTTTAGTATTAGGGTAGGGGTTAGGGTTAGGGTACGCGTTAGGGTTAGGGTAGGTATTAAACCTATCCCACTCTCTAGATACCCCTTAGCACGTAAAGGAATATTATTTGGGGGTCCAGCCATGGAGAAGAGTTTAGACACTAGGATAAGATAAGGAACACACCCATTATAAAGAAATCACATTAGGATTCTCTTTTTAAGCTGTTCCTTAAAACACTAGTGCTTAGGAAATCTATTGGAGGCAGAAGCAGGCAAGGGTAGCCTAGGGTTAGGGTTAGGCTTAGGGTTAGGGTTAGGGTACGGTTTAGGGTACGGGTTCTGGGAGGGGTTCGGGTACGGCGTAGGGTATGGGTTAGGGTTAGGGTTAGGGTTAGTGTTAGGGTTAGGGCTCGGTTTAGGGTATGGGTTAGGATTAGGTTACGTTTTAGGGTTAGGGTAATGGTTAGGTTTAGTGTACGTGTTAGGGTTAAGGTAGTGATTAAACCTATCCCACTATCTAGATACCCCATAGCACGTAAAGGATTATTATTTGGGGGTCCAGCCATGGAGAAAAGTTTAGACACTAGGATAAGATAAGGAACATACCCATTATAAAGAAATCACATTACGATTCTCTTTTTAACCTGTTCCTTAAAACACTAGTGCTTAGGAAATCTAATGGAGGCAGAAGCTGTCAAGAGTAGCCTAGGGTTAGGGTTAGGCTTAGGGTTAGGCTTGGGTACGGCTTAGGGTACGGTTTCGGGGAGGACTTCGGGTACGGCGTAGGGTATGGGTTAGGGTTAGGTTTTCGGTTAGTGTTAGGGTTAAGGCTCGGTTTAGGGTACAGGTTAGGATTAGGGTACGTGTTAGTGTTAGGGTAGGGGTTAGGGTTAGGGTACGCGTTAGGGTTAGGGTAGTTATTAAACCTATCCCACTCTCTAGATACCCCTTAGCACGTAAAGGAATATTATTTGGGGGTCCAGCCATGGAGAAGAGTTTAGACACTAGGATAAGATAAGGAACACACCCATTATAAAGAAATCACATTAGGATTCTCTTTTTAAGCTGTTTCTTAAAACACAAGTGCTTAGGAAATCTATTGGAGGCAGAAGCAGTCAAGGGTAGCCTAGGGATAGGGTGAGGCTTAGGGTTAGGGTTAGGGTACGGCTTAGGGTACGGTTTCGGGGAAGGCTTCGTGTACGGCGTAGGGTATGGGTTAGGGTTAGGGTTAGGGTTAGTGTTAGGGTTAGGGCTCGGTTTAGGGTATTGGTTCGGATTAGGGTACGTGTTAGGGTTACGGTAGGGGTTAGGGTTAGGGTACGCGTTAGGGTTAGGGTAGTTATTAAACCTATCCCACTCTCTAGATACCCCTTAGCACGTAAAGGAATATTATTTGGGGGTCCAGCCACGGAGAAGAGTTTAGACACTAGGATAAGATAAGGAACACACCTATTATAAAGAAATCACATTAGGATTCTCTTTTTAAGCTCTTCCTTAAAACACTAGTGCTTAGGAAATCTATTGGAGGCAGAAGCAGTCAAGGGTAGCCTAGGGTTAGGGTTAGGCTTAGGGATAGGCTTAGGGTACGGCTTAGGGTACGGTTTCGGGGAGGGCTTCGGGTACGGCGTAGGGTATGGGTTAGGGTTAGGGTTAGGGTTAGTGTTAGGGTTAGGGCTCGGTTTAGCGTACGGTTTAGGATTAGGGTACGTGTTAGGTTTAGGGTAGGGGTTAGGGTTAGGGTACGTGTTAGGGTTAGGGTAGTTATTAAACCTATCCCACTCTCTAGATACCCCATAGCATGTAAAGGAATATTATTTGGGGATCCAGCAATGGAGAAAAGTTTAGACACTAGGATAAGATAAGGAACACACCCATTATAAAGAAATCACATTAGGATTCTCTTTTTAATCTGTTCCTTAAAACACTAGTGCTTAGAAAATCTATTGGAGGCAGAAGCAGTCAAGGGTAGCCTAGGGTTAGGGTTAGGCTTAGGGTTAGGCTTAGGGTACGGCTTAGGGTACGGGTTCGGGGAGGGCTTCGGGTACGGCGTAGGGTATGGGTTCGGGTTAGGGATAGGGTTAGTGTTAGGGTTAGGGCTCGGTTTAGGGTACGGCTTAGGATTAGGGTACGTTTTAGTGTTAGGGTAGGGGTTAGGGTAAGGGTACGCGTTAGGGTTAGGGTAGTTATTAAACCTATCCCACTCTCTAGATACCCCTTAGCACGTAAAGGAATATTATTTGGGGGTCCAGCCATGGAGAAGAATTTAGACACTAGGATAAGATTAGGAACACACCCATTTTAAAGAAATCACATTAGGATTCTCTTTTTAAGCTGTTCCTTAAAACACTAGTGCTTAGGAAATCTATTGGAGTCAGAAGCAGTCAAGGGTAGCCTAGGGTTAGGGTTAGGCTTAGGGTTAGGCTTAGGATACGGCTTAGGGTAAGGGTTCGGGGAGGGCTTCGGGTACAGTGTAGGGTATGGGTTAGGGTTAGGGTTAGGGTTAGTGTTAGGGTTAGGGCTCGGTTTAGGGTCTGGGTTAGGATTAGGGTACGTGTTAGGGTTAGGGTAGTGGTTAGGGTTAGTGTACGTGTTAAGGTTAGGGTAGTGATTAAACCTATCCCACTCTCTAGATACCCCTTAGCACATAAAGGAATATTATTTGGGGGTCCAGCCATGGAGAAAAGTTTAGACACTAGGATAAGATAAGGAACATACCCATTATAAAGAAATCACATTAGGATTCTCTTTTTAAGCTGTTCATTAAAACAGTAGTGCTTAGGAAATCTATTGGAGGCAGAAGCAGTCAAAGGTAGCCTAGGGTTAGGGTTAGGCTTAGGGTTAGGCTTAGGGTACGGCTTAGGGTACGGGTTCGGGGAGTGCTTTGGTTACGGCGTAGGGTATGGGTTAGGGTTAGGGTTTTTTTGTTAGTGTTAGGGTTAGGGCTCCGTTTAGGGTACGGGTTAGGATTAGGGTACGTGTTAGGTTTAGGGTAGGGGTTAGGGTTAGGGTACGCGTTAGGGTTAGGGTAGTTATTAAACCTATCCCACTCTCTAGATACCCCTTAGCACGTAAAGGAATATTATTTGGGGGTCCAGCCATGGAGAAGAGTTTAGACACTAGGATAAGATAAGGAACACACCTATTATAAAGAAATCACATTAGGATTCTCTTTTTAAGCTCTTCCTTAAAACACTAGTGCTTAGGAAATCTATTGGAGGCAGAAGCAGTCAAGGGTAGCCTAGGGTTAGGGTTAGGCTTAGGGATAGGCTTAGGGTAAGGCTTAGGGTACGGTTTCGGGGAGGGCTTCGGATATGGCGTAGGGTATGGGTTAGGGTTAGGGTTAGGGTTAGTGTTAGGGTTAGGCCTCGGTTTAGGGTACGGTTTAGGATTAGGGTACGTGTTAGGGTTAGGGTAGTGGTTAGGGTTAGTGTACGTGTTAAGGTTAGGGTAGTTATTAAACCTATCCCACTCTCTAGATACCCCTTAGCACGTAAAGGAATATTATTGGGGGTCCAGCCATGGAGAAGAATTTAGACACTAGGATAAGATTAGGAACACACCCATTATAAAGAAATCACATTAGGATTCTCTTTTTAAGCTGTTCCTTAAAACACTAGTGCTTAGGAAATCTATTGGAGGCAGAAGCAGTCAAGGGTAGCCTAGGGTTAGGGTTAGGCTTAGGGTTAGGCTTAGGGTACGGCTTAGGGTATGGGTTCGGGGAGGGCTTCTTGTACGGCGTAGGGTATGGGTTAGGGTTAGGGTTAGGGTTAGTGTTAGGGTTAGGGCTCGGTTTAGGGTATTGGTTAGGATTAGGGTACGTGTTAGGGTTAGGGTAGGGGTTAGGGTTAGGGTTAGGGTTAGGGATAGGGTTAGGCTTAGGGTTAGGCTTAGGGTACGGGTTCGGGGAGGGGTTCGTGTACGGCATACGGAATGGGTTAGGGTTAGGGTTTCGGTTAGTGTTAGGGTTAGGGCTCCGTTTAGGGTACGGGTTAGGATTAGGGTACGTGTTAGGGTTACGGTAGGGGTTAGGGTTAGGGTACGCGTTAGGGTTAGGGTAGTTATTAAACCTATCCCACTCTCTAGATACCCCTTAGCACGTAAAGGAATATTATTTGGGGGTCCAGCCATGGAGAAGAATTTAGACACTAGGATAAGATTAGGAACACACCCATTATAAAGAAATCACATTAGGATTCTCTTTTTAAGCTGTTCCTTAAAACACTAGTGCTTCGGAAATCTATTGGAGTCAGAAGCAGTCAAGGGTAGCCTAGGGTTAGGGTTAGGCTTAGGGTTAGGCTTAGGATACGGCTTAGGGTACGGGTTCGGGGAGGGCTTCGGGTACAGTGTAGGGTATGGGTTACGTTTAGGGTTAGGGTTAGTGTTAGGGTTAGGGCTCGGTTTAGGGTCTGGGTTAGGATTAGGGTACGTGTTAGGGTTAGGGTAGTGGTTAGGGTTAGTGTACGTGTTAAGGTTAGGGTAGTGATTAAACCTATCCCACTCTCTAGATACCCCTTAGAACGTAAAGGAATATTATTTGGGGGTCCAGGCATGGAGAAATGTTTAGACACTAGGATAAGATAAGGAACATACCCATTATAAAGAAATCACATTAGGATTCTCTTTTTAAGCTGTTCCTTAAAACTCTAGTGCTTAGGAAATCTATTGGAGGCAGAAGCAGTCAAGGGTAGCCTAGGGTTAGGGTTAGGCTTAGGGTTAGGCTTAGGGTATGGCTTAGGGTATGGGTTCGGGGAGGGCTTCGTGTACGGCGTAGGGTATGGGTTAGGGTTAGGGTTAGGGTTAGTGTTAGGGTTAGGGCTCGGTTTAGGGTATTGGTTAGGATTAGGGTACGTGTTAGGGTTAGGGTAGGGGTTAGGGTTAGGGTTAGGGTTAGGGTTAGGGTTAGGGTTAGGGTTAGGCTTAGGGTTAGGCTTAGGGTACGGGTTCGGGGAGGGGTTCGTGTACGGCGTAGGGTATGGGTTGGGTTAGGGTTTCGGTTAGTGTTAGGGTTAGGGCTCCGTTTAGGGTACGGGTTAGGATTAGGGTACGTGTTAGGGTTACGGTAGGGGTTAGGGTTAGGGTACGCGTTAGGGTTAGGGTAGTTATTAAACCTATCCCACTCTCTAGATACCCCTTAGCACGTAAAGGAATATTATTTGGAGGTCCAGCCATGGAGAAGAGTTTAGACACTAGGATAAGATAAGGAACACACCAATTATAAAGAAATCACATTAGGATTCTCTTTTTAAGGTGTTCATTAAAACAGTAGTGCTTAGGAAATCTATTGGAGGCAGAAGCAGTCAAAGGTAGCCTAGGGTTAGGGTTAGGCTTAGGGTTAGGCTTAGGGTACGGCTTAGGGTACGGGTTCCGGGAGGGATTCGGGTACGGCGTAGGGTATGGGTTTGGGTTAGGGTTAGGGTTAGTGTTAGGGTTAGGGCTCGGGTTAGGGTACGGTTTAGGATTAGGGTACGTGTTAGGGTTAGGGTAGGGGTTAGGGTTAGGGTACGTGTTAGGGTTAGGGTAGTTATTAAACCTATCCCACTCTCTAGATACCCCATAGCATGTAAAGGAATATTATTTGGGGATCCAGCCATGGAGAAAAGTTTAGACACTAGGATAAGATAAGGAACACACCCATTATAAAGAAATCACATTAGGATTCTCTTTTTAAGCTGTTCCTTAAAACACTAATGCTTAGGAAATCTATTGGAGGCAGAAGCAGTCAAGGGTAGCCTAGGGCTAGTGTTAGGCTTAGGGTTAGGGTTAGGGTACGGTTTAGGGTACGGGTTCTGGGAGGGGTTCGGGTACGGCGTAGGGTATGGGTTAGGGTTAGGGTTAGGGTTAGTGTTAGGGTTAGGGCTCGGTTTAGTGTATGGGTAAGGATTAGGGTACGTGTTAGGGTTAGGGTAGTGGTTAGGGTTAGTGTACGTGTTAGGGTTAAGGTAGTGATTAAACCTATCCCACTATCTAGATACTCCATAGCACGTAAAGGATTATTATTTGGGTGTCCAGCCATGGAGAAAAGTTTAGACACTAGGATAAGATAAGGAACATACCCATTATAAAGAAATCACATTAGGATTCTCTTTTTAACCTGTTCCTTAAAACACTAGTGCTTAGGAAATCTAATGGAGACAGAAGCTGTCAAGGGTAGCCTAGCGTTAGGGTTAGGCTTAGGGTTAGGCTTGGGTACGGCTTAGGGTACGGTTTCGGGGAGGGCTTCGGGTACGGCGTAGGGTATGGCTTAGGGTTAGGGTTAGGGTTAGTGTTAGGGTTAGGGCTCGGTTTAGGGTACAGGTTAGGATTAGGGTACATGTTAGTGTTAGGGTAGGGGTTAGGGTTAGGGTACGCGTTAGGGTTAGGGTAGTTATTAAACCTATCCCACTCTCTAGATACCCCTTAGCACGTAAAGGAATATTATTTGGGGGTCCAGCCATGGAGAAGAGTTTAGACACTAGGATAAGATAAGGAACACACCCATTATAAAGAAATCATATTAGGATTCTCTTTTTAAGCTGTTCCTTAAAACACAAGTGCTTAGGAAATCTATTAGAGGCAGAAGCAGTCAAGGGTAGCCTAGGGTTAGGGTTAGGCTTAGGGTTAGGTTTAGGGTACGGCTTAGGGTACGGTTTCGGGGAGGGCTTCGGGTACGGCGTACGGTATGGGTTAGGGTTAGGGTTAGGGTTAGTGTTAGGGTTAGGGCTCGGTTTAGGGTATTGTTTCGGATTAGGGTACGTGTTAGGGTTACGGTAGGGGTTAGGGTTAGGGTACGCGTTAGGGTTAGGGTAGTTATTAAACCTATCCCACTCTCTAGATACCCCTTAGCACGTAAAGGAACATTATTTGGGGGTCCAGCCATGGAGAAGAGTTTAGACACTAGGATAAGATAAGGAACACACCTATTATAAAGAAATCACATTAGGATTCTCTTTTTAAGCTCTTCCTTAAAACACTAGTGCTTAGGAAATCTATTGGAGGCAGAAGCAGTCAAGGGTAGCCTAGGGTTACGGTTAGGCTTAGGGATAGGCTTAGGGTACGGCTTAGGGTACGGTTTCGGGGAGGGCTTCGGGTACGGCGTAGTGTATGGGTTAGGGTTAGGGTTAGGGTTAGTGTTAGGGTTAGGGCTCGGTTTAGGGTACGGTTTAGTATTAGCGTACGTGTTAGGGTTAGGGTAGGGGTTAGGGTTAGGTTACGTGTTAGGGTTAGGGTAGTTATTAAACCTATCCCACTCTCTAGATACCCCATAGCATGTAAAGGAATATTATTTGGGGATCCAGCCATGGAGAAAAGTTTAGACACTAGGATAAGAAAAGGAACACACCCATTATAAAGAAATCACATTAGGATTCTCTTTTTAATCTGTTCCTTAATACACTAGTGCTTAGAAAATCTATTGGAGGCAGAAGCAGTCAAGGGTAGCCTAGGGTTAGGGTTAGGCTTAGGGTTAGGCTTAGGGTACGGCTTAGGGTACGGGTTCGGGGAGGGCTTCGGATACGGCGTAGGGTATGGGTTCGGGTTAGGGATAGGGTTAGTGTTAGGGTTAGGGCTCGGTTTAGGGTACGGCTTAGGATTAGGGTACGTTTCAGTGTTAGGGTAGGGGTTAGGGTAAGGGTACGCGTTAGGGTTAGGGTAGTTATTAAACCTATCCCACTCTCTAGATACCCCTTAGCACGTAAAGGTATATTATTTGGGGGTCCAGCCATGGAGAAGAATTTAGACACTAGGATAAGATTACGAACACACCCATTATAAAGAAATCACATTAGGATTCTCTTTTTAAGCTGTTCTTTAAAACACTAGTGCTTAGGAAATCTATTGGAGTCAGAAGCAGTCAAGGGTAGCCTAGGGTTAGGGTTAGGCTTAGGGCTAGGCTTAGGATACGGCTTAGGGTAAGGGTTTCGGGAGGGCTTCGGGTACAGTGTAGGGTATGGGTTAGGGTTAGGGTTAGGGTTAGTGTTAGGGTTAGGGCTCGGTTTAGGGTCTGGGTTAGGATTAGGGTACGTGTTAGGGTTAGGGTTAGGGTAGTGGTTAGGGTTAGTGTACGTGTTAAGGTTAGGGTAGTGATTAAACCTATCCCACTCTCTAGATACCCCTTAGCACGTAAAGGAATATTATTTGGGGGTCCAGGCATGGAGAAAAGTTTAGACACTAAAATAAGATAAGGAACATACCCATTATAAAGAAATCACATTAGGATTCTCTTTTTAAGCTGTTCCTTAAAACACTAGTGCTTAGGAAATCTATTGGAGGCAGAAGCAGTCAAGGGTAGCCTAGGGTTAGGGTTAGGCTTAGGGTTAGGCTTAGGGTATGGCTTAGGGTATGGGTTCGGGGAGGGCTTCGTGTACGGCGTAGGGTATGGGTTAGGGTTACGGTTAGTGTTAGGTTTAGGGCTCGGTTTAGGTTATTGGTTAGGATTAGGGTACGTGTTAGGGTTAGGGTAGGGGTTAGGGTTAGGGTTAGGGTTAGGGTTAGGGTTAGGGTTAGGCTTACGGTTAGGCTTAGGGTACGGGTTCGGGGAGGGGTTCGTGTATGGCGTAGGGTATGGGTTAGGGTTAGGGTTTCGGTTAGTGTTAGGGTTAGGGCTCCGTTTAGGGTACGGGTTAGGATTAGGGTACGTGTTAGGGTTACGGTAGGGGTTAGGGTTAGGGTACGCGTTAGGGTTAGTGTAGTTAGTAAACCTATCCCACTCTCTAGATACCCCTTAGCACGTAAAGGAATATTATTTGGAGGTCCAGCCATGGAGAAGAGTTTAGACACTAGGAAAAGATAAGGAACACACCCATTATAAAGAAATCACATTAGGATTCTCTTTTTAAGCTGTTCCTTAAAACACTAGTGCTTAGAAAATCTATTGGATGCAGAAGCAGTCAAGGGTAGCCTAGGGTTAGGGTTAGGCTTAGGGTTAGGCTTAGGGTACGACTTAGGGTACGGGTTCGGGGAGGGCTGCGGGTATGGTGTAGGGTATGGTTTAGGGTTAGGGTTAGGTTTAGTGTTAGGGTTAGGGCTCGGTTTAGGGTACGGGTTAGGATTAGGGTACGTTTTAGTATTAGGGTAGGGGTTAGGGTTAGGGTACGCGTTAGGGTTAGGGTAGGTATTAAACCTATCCCACTCTCTAGATACCCCTTAGCACGTAAAGGAATATTATTTGGGGGTCCAGCCATGGAGAAGAGTTTAGACACTAGGATAAGATAAGGAACACACCCATTATAAAGAAATCACATTAGGATTCTCTTTTTAAGCTGTTCCTTAAAACACTAGTGCTTAGGAAATCTATTGGAGGCAGAAGCAGGCAAGGGTAGCCTAGGGTTAGGGTTAGGCTTAGGGTTAGGGTTAGGGTACGGTTTAGGGTACGGGTTCTGGGAGGGGTTCGGGTACGGCGTAGGGTATGGGTTAGGGTTAGGGTTAGGGTTAGTGTTAGGGTTAGGGCTCGGTTTAGGGTATGGGTTAGGATTAGGTTACGTTTTAGGGTTAGGGTAATGGTTAGGTTTAGTGTACGTGTTAGGGTTAAGGTAGTGATTAAACCTATCCCACTATCTAGATACCCCTTAGCACGTAAAGGAATATTATTTGGGGGTCCAGCCATGGAGAAAAGTTTAGACACTAGGATAAGATAAGGAACATACCCATTATAAAGAAATCACATTAGGATTCTCTTTTTAAGCTGTTCATTAAAACAGTAGTGCTTAGGAAATCTATTGGAGGCAGAAGCAGTCAAAGGTAGCCTAGGGTTAGGGTTAGGCTTTGGGATAGGCTTAGGGTACGGCTTAGGGTACGGTTTCGGGGAGGGCTTCGGGTACGGCGTAGGGTATGGGTTAGGGTTAGGGTTAGGGTTAGTGTTAGGGTTAGGGCTCGGTTTAGGGTACGGTTTAGGATTAGGGTACGTGTTAGGGTTAGGGTAGGGGTTAGGGTTAGGGTACGTGTTAGGGTTAGGGTAGTTATTAAACCTATCCCACTCTCTAGATACCCCATAGCATGTAAAGGAATATTATTTGGGGATCCAGCCATGGAGAAAAGTTTAGACACTAGGATAAGATAAGGAACACACCCATTATAACGAAATCACATTAGGATTCTCTTTTTAATCTGTTCCTTAAAACACTAGTGCTTAGAAAATCTATTGGAGGTAGAAGCAGTCAAGGGTAGCCTAGGGTTAGGGTTAGTCTTAGGGTTAGGCTTAGGGTATGGCTTAGGGTATGGGTTCGGGGAGGGCTTCGTGTACGGCGTAGGGTATGGGTTAGGGTTAGGGTTAGGGTTAGTGTTAGGGTTAGGGCTCGGTTTAGGGTATTGGTTAGGATTAGGGTACGTGTTAGGGTTAGGGTAGGGGTTAGGGTTAGGGTTAGGGTTAGGGTTAGGGTTAGGGTTAGGCTTAGGGTTAGGCTAAGGGTACGGGTTCGGGGAGGGGTTCGTGTACGGCGTAGGGTATGGGTTAGGGTTAGGGTTTCGGTTAGTGTTAGGGTTAGGGCTCCGTTTAGGGTACGGGTTAGGATTAGGGTACGTGTTAGGGTTACGGTAGGGGTTAGGGTTAGGGTACGCGTTAGGGTTAGGGTAGTTATTAAACCTATCCCACTCTCTAGATACACCTTAGCACGTAAAGGAATATTATTTGGAGGTCCAGCCATGGAGAAAAGTTTAGACACTAGGATAAGATAAGGAACACACCCATTATAAAGAAATCACATTAGGATTCTCTTTTTAAGCTGTTCCTTAAAACACTAATGCTTAGGAAATCTATTGGAGGCAGAAGCAGTCAAGGGTAGCCTAGGGTTAGGCTTAGGCTTAGGGTTAGGCTTAGGGTACGGCTTAGGGTACGGGTTCCGGGAGGGCTTCGGATACGGCGTAGGGTATGGGTTAGGGTTAGGGTTAGGGTTAGTGTTAGGGTTAGGGCTCGGTTTAGGGTACGGTTTAGGATTAGGGTACGTGTTAGGGTTAGGGTAGGGGTTAGTGTTAGGGTACGTGTTAGGGTTAGGGTAGTTATTAAAGCTATCCCACTCTCTAGATACCCCATAGCATGTAAAGGAATATTATTTGGGGATCCAGCCATGGAGAAAAGTTTAGACACTAGGATAAGATAAGGAACACACCCATTATAAAGAAATCACATTAGGATTCTCTTTTTAATCTGTTCCTTAAAACACTAGTGCTTAGAAAATCTATTGGAGGTAGAAGCAGTCAAGGGTAGCCTAGGGTTAGGGTTAGGCTTAGGGTTAGGCTTAGGGTACGGCTTAGGATACGGGTTCGGGGAGGGCTTCGGGTACGGCGTAGGGTATGGGTTCGGGTTAGGGATAGGGTTAGTTTTAGGGTTAGGGCTCGGTTTAGGATACGGCTTAGGATTAGGGTACGTGTTAGGGTTAGGGTAGTGGTTAGGGTTAGTGTACGTGTTAGGGTTAAGGTAGTGATTAAACCTATCCCACTATCTAGATACCCCATAGCACATAAAGGATTATTATTTGGAGGTCCAGCCATGGAGAAAAGTTTAGACACTAGTATAATATAAGGAACATACCCATTATAAAGAAATCACATTATGATTCTCTTTTTAACCTGTTCCTTAAAACACTAGTGCTTAGGAAATCTAATGGAGGCAGAAGCTGTCAAGGGTAGCCTAGGGTTAGGGTTAGGCTTAGGGTTAGGCTTAGGATACGGCTTAGGGTACGGGTTCGGGGAGGGCTTCGGGTACAGTGTAGGGTATGGGTTAGGGTTAGGGTTAGGGTTAGGGCTCGGTTTAGGGTATTGGTTAGGATTAGGGTACGTGTTAGGGTTAGTGTAGGGGTTAGGGTTAGGGTTAGGGTTAGGGTTAGGGTTAGGGTTAGGCTTAGGGTTAGGCTTAGGGTACGGGTTCGGGGAGGGGTTCGTGTACGGCGTAGGGTATGGGTTAGGGTTAGGGTTTCGGTTAGTGTTAGGGTTAGGGCTCCGTTTAGGTTACGGGTTAGGATTAGGGTACGTGTTAGGGTTATGGTAGGGGTTAGGGTTAGGGTACGCGTTAGGGTTAGGGTAGTTATTAAACCTATCCCACTCTCTAGATACCCCTTAGCACGTAAAGGAATATTATTTGGAGGTCCAGCCATGGAGAAGAGTTTAGACACTAGGATAAGATAAGGAACACACCAACTATAAAGAAATCACATTAGGATTCTCTTTTTAAGCTGTTCATTAAAACAGTAGTGCTTAGGAAATCTATTGGAGGCAGAAGCAGTCAAAGTAGCCTAGGGTTAGGGTTAGGCTTAGGGTTAGGCTTAGGGTACGGCTTAGGGTACGGGTTTCGGGAGGGCTTCGGGTACGGCGTAGGGTATGGGTTAGGGTTAGGGTTAGGGTTAGTGTTAGGGTTAGGGCTCGGTTTAGGTTACGGTTTAGGATTAGGGTACGTGTTAGGGTTAGGGTAGGGGTTAGGGTTAGGGTACGTGTTAGGGTTAGGGTAGATATTAAACCTATCCCACTCTCTAGATACCCCATAGCATGTAAAGGAATATTATTTGGGGATCCAGCCATGGAGAAAAGTTTAGACACTAGGATAAGATAAGGAAAACACCCATTATAATGAAATCACATTAGGATTCTCTTTTTAAGCTGTTCCTTAAAACACTAATGCTTAGGAAATCTATTGGAGGCAGAAGCAGTCAAGGGTAGCCTAGGGCTAGTGTTAGGCTTAGGGTTAGGGTTAGGGTACGGTTTAGGGTACGGGTTCTGGGAGGGGTTCGGGAACGGCGTAGGGTATGGGTTAGGGTTAGGGTTAGGGTTAGTGTTAGGGTTAGGGCTCGGTTTAGTGTATGGGTAAGGATTAGGGTACGTGTTAGGGTTAGGGTAGTGGTTAGGGTTAGTGTACGTGTTAGGGTTAAGGTAGTGATTAAACCTATCCCACTATCTAGATACACCATAGCACGTAAAGGATTATTATTTGGGGTCCAGCCATGGAGAAAAGTTTAGACACTAGGATAAGATAAGGAACATACCCATTATAAAGAAATCACATTAGGATTCTCTTTTTAACCTGTTCCTTAAAACACTAGTGCTTAGGAAATCTAATGGAGGCAGAAGCTGTCAAGGGTAGCCTAGGGTTAGGGTTAGGCTTAGGGTTAGGCTTGGGTACGGCTTAGGGTACGGTTTCGGGGAGGGCTTCGGGTACGGCGTAGGGTATGGGATAGGGTTAGGGTTAGGGTTAGTGTTAGGGTTAGGGCTCGGTTTAGGGTACAGGTTAGGATTAGGGTACATGTTAGTGTTAGGGTAGGGGTTAGGGTTAGGGTACGCGTTAGGGTTAGGGTAGTTATTAAACCTATCCTACTCTCTAGATACCCCTTAGCACGTAAAGGAATATTATTTGGGGGTCCAGCCATGGAGAAGAGTTTAGACACTAGGAGAAGATAAGGAACACACCCATTATAAAGAAATCACATTAGGATTCTCTTTTTAAACTGTTCCTTAAAACACAAGTGCTAAGAAATCTATTGGAGGCAGAAGCAGTCAAGGGTAGCCTAGGGTTAGGGTTAGGCTTAGGGTTAGGGTTAGGGTACGGCTTAGGCTACGGTTTCGGGGAAGGCTTCGGGTACGGCGTAGGGTATGGGTTAGGGTTAGGGTTAGGGTTAGTGTTAGGGTTAGGGCTCGGTTTAGGGTACGGTTTAGTATTAGTGTACGTGTTAGGGTTAGGGTAGGGGTTAGGGTTAGGGTACGTGTTAGGGTTAGGGTAGTTATTAAACCTATCCCACTCTCTAGATACCCCATAGCATGTAAAGGAATATTATTTGGGGATCCAGCCATGGAGAAAAGTTTAGACACTAGGATAAGATAAGGAACACACCCATTATAAAGAAATCACATTAGGATTCTCTTTTTAATCTGTTCCTTAAAACACTAGTGCTTAGAAAATCTATTGGAGGTAGAAGCAGTCAAGGGTAGCCTAGGGTTAGGGTTAGGCTTAGGGTTAGGCTTAGGATATGGCTTAGGGTAAGGGTTTGGGGAGGGCTTCGGGTACAGTGTAGGGTATGGGTTAGGGTTAGGGTTAGGGTTAGTGTTAGGGTTAGGGCTCGGTTTAGGGTACGGCTTAGGATTAGGGTACGTTTTAGTGTTAGGGTAGGGGTTAGGGTAAGGGTACGCGTTCGGGTTAGGGTAGTTATTAAACCTATCCCACTCTCTAGATACCCCTTAGCACGTAAAGGAATATTATTTGGGGGTCCAGCCATGGAGAAGAATTTAGACACTAGGATAAGATTAGGAACACACCCATTATAAAGAAATCACATTAGGATTCTCTTTTTAAGCTGTTCCTTAAAACACTAGTGCTTAGGAAATCTATTGGAGTCAGAAGCAGTCAAGGGTAGCCTAGGGTTAGGGTTAGGCTTAGGGTTAGGCTTAGGATACCGCTTAGGGTACGGGTTCGGGGAGGGCTTCGGGTACAGTGTAGGGTATTGGTTAGGGTTAGGGTTAGGGTTAGTGTTAGGGTTAGGGCTCGGTTTAGGGTCTGGGTTAGGATTAGGGTACGTGTTAGGGTTAGGGTAGTGGTTAGGGTTAGTGTACGTGTTAAGGTTAGGGTAGTGATTAAACCTATCCCACTCTGTAGATACCCCTTAGCACGTAAAGGAATATTATTTGGGGGTCCAGGCATGGAGAAAAGTTTAGACACTAAAATAAGATAAGGAACATACCCATTAAAAAGAAATCACATTAGGATTCTCTTTTTAAGCTGTTCCTTAAAACACTAGTGCTTAGGAAATCTATTGGAGGCAGAAGCAGTCAAGGGTAGCCTAGGGTTAGGGTTAGGCTTAGGGTTGGGCTTAGGGTATGGCTTAGGGTATGGGTTCGGGGAGGGCTTCGTGTACGGCGTAGGGTATGGGTTAGGGTTAGGGTTAGGGTTAGTGTTAGGGTTAGGGTTAGGGTTAGGGTTAGGGTTAGGCTTAGGGTTAGGCTTAGCGTACGGGTTTGGGGAGGGGTTCGTGTACGGCGTACGGTATGGGTTAGGGTTAGGGTTTCGGTTAGTGTTAGGGTTAGGGCTCCGTTTAGAGTACGGGTTAGGATTAGGGTACGTGTTAGGGTTACGGTAGGGGTTAGGGTTAGGGTACGCGTTAGGGTTAGGGTAGTTATTAAACCTATCCCACTCTCTAGATACCCCTTAGCACGTAAAGGAATATTATTTGGAGGTCCAGCCATGGAGAAGGGTTTAGACACTAGGATAAGATAAGGAACACACCAATTATAAAGAAATCACATTAGGATTCTCTTTTTAAGCTGTTCATTAAAACAGTAGTGCTTAGGAAATCTATTGGAGGCAGAAGCAGTCAAAGGTAGCCTAGGGTTAGGGTTAGGCTTAGGGTTAGGCTTAGGGTACGGCTTAGGGTACGGGTTCCGGGAGGGCTTCGGGTACGGCGTAGGGTATGGGTTAGGGTTATGGTTAGGGTTAGTGTTAGGGTTAGGGCTCGGTTTAGGGTACGGTTTAGGATTAGGGTACGTGTTAGGGTTAGGGTAGGCGTTAGGGTTAGGGTACGTGTTAGGGTTAGGGTAGTTATTAAACCTATCCCACTCTCTAGATACCCCATAGCATGTAAAGGAATATTATTTGGGGATCCAGCCATGGAGAAAAGTTTAGACACTAGGATAAGATAAGGAACACACCCATTATAATGAAATCACATTAGGATTCTCTTTTTAAGCTGTTCCTTAAAACACTAATGCTTAGGAAATCTATTGGAGGCAGAAGCAGTCAAGGGTAGCCTAGGGCTAGTGTTAGGCTTAGGGTTAGGGTTAGGGTACGGTTTAGGGTACGGGTTCTGGGAGGGGTTCGGGAACGGCGTAGGGTATGGGTTAGGGTTAGGGTTAGGGTTAGTGTTAGGGTTAGGGCTCGGTTTAGGGTCTGGGTTAGGATTAGGGTACGTGTTAGGGTTAGGGTAGTGGTTAGGGTTAGTGTACGTGTTAAGGTTAGGGTAGTGATTAAACCTATCCCACTCTCTAGATACCCCTTAGCACGTAAAGGAATATTATTTGGGGGTCCAGGCATGGAGAAAAGTTTAGACACTAGGATAAGATAAGGAACATACCCATTATAAAGAAATCACATTAGGATTCTCTTTTTAAGCTGTTCCTTAAAACACTAGTGCTTAGGAAATCTATTGGAGGCAGAAGCAGTCAAGGGTAGCCTAGGGTTAGGGTTAGGCTTAGGGTTAGGCTTAGGGTATGGCTTAGGGTATGGGTTCGGGGAGGGCTTCGTGTACGGCGTAGGGTATGGGTTAGGGTTAGGGTTAGGGTTAGTGTTAGGGTTAGGGCTCGGTTTAGGGTATTGGTTAGGATTAGGGTACGTGTTAGGGTTAGGGTAGGGGTTAGGGTTAGGGTTAGGGTTAGGGTTAGGGTTAGGCTTAGGGTTAGGCTTAGGGTACGGGTTCGGGGAGGGGTTCGTGTACGGCGTAGGGTATGGGTTAGGGTTAGGGTTTCGGTTAGTGTTAGGGTTAGGGCTCCATTTAGGGTACGGGTTAGGATTAGGGTACGTGTTAGGGTTACGGTAGGGGTTAGAGTTAGGGTACGCGTTAGGGTTAGGGTAGTTATTAACCCTATCCCACTCTCTAGATACCCCTTAGCACGTAAAGGAATATTATTTGGAGGTCCAGCCATGGAGAAGGGTTTAGACACTAGGATAAGATAAGGAACACACCAATTATAAAGAAATCACATTAGGATTCTCTTTTTAAGCTGTTCCTTAAAACACTAATGCTTAGGAAATCTATTGGAGGCAGAAGCAGTCAAGGGTAGCCTAGGGCTAGTGTTAGGCTTAGGGTTAGGGTTAGGGTACGGTTTAGGGTACGGGTTCTGGGAGGGGTTCGGGTACGGCGTAGGGTATGGGTTAGGGTTAGGGTTAGGGTTAGTGTTAGATTTAGGGCTCGGTTTAGTGTATGGGTAAGGATTAGGGTACGTGTTAGGGTTAGGGTAGTGGTTAGGTTTAGTGTACGTGTTAGGGTTAAGGTAGTGATTAAACCTATCCCACTATCTAGATACCCCATAGCACGTAAAGGATTATTATTTGGGGGTCCAGCCATGGAGAAAAGTTTAGACACTAGGATAAGATAAGGAACATACCCATTATAAAGAAATCACATTAGGATTCTCTTTTTAACCTGTTCCTTAAAACACTAGTGCTTAGGAAATCTAATGGAGGCAGAAGCTGTCAAGGGTAGCCTAGGGTTAGGGTTAGGCTTAGGGTTAGGCTTGGGTACGGCTTAGGGTACGGTTTCGTTGAGGGCTTCGGATACGGCGTAGAGTATGGCTTAGGGTTAGGGTTAGGGTTAGTGTTAGGGTTAGGGCTCGGTTTAGGGTACAGGTTAGGATTAGGGTACATGTTAGTGTTAGGGTAGGGGTTAGGGTTAGGATACGCGTTAGGGTTAGGGTAGTTATTAAACCTATCCCACTCTCTAGATACCCCTTAGCACGTAAAGGAATATTATTTTGGGGGTCCAGCCATGGAGAAGAGTTTAGACACTAGGATAAGATAAGGAACACACCCATTATAAAGAAATCACATTAGGATTCTCTTTTTAAGCTGTTCCTTAAAACACAATTGCTTAGGAAATCTATTGGAGGCAGAAGCAGTCAAGGGTAGCCTAGGGTTAGGGTTAGGCTTAGGGTTAGGGTTAGGGTACGGCTTAGGGTACGGTTTCGGGGAGGGCTTCGGGTACGGCGTAGGGTATGGGTTAGGGTTAGGGTTAGGGTTAGTGTTAGGGTTAGGGCTCGGTTTAGGGTATTGGTTCGGATTAGGGTACGTGTTAGGGTTACGGTAGGGGTTAGGGTTAGGGTACGTGTTAGGGTTAGGGTAGGGGTTAGGGTTAGGGTACGTGTTAGGGTTAGGGTAGTTATTAAACCTATCCCACTCTCTAGATACCCCATAGCATGTAAAGGAATATTATTTGGGGATCCAGCCATGGAGAAAAGTTTAGACACTAGGATAAGATAAGAAACACACCCATTATAAAGAAATCACATTAGGATTCTCTTTTTAATCTGTTCCTTAAAACACTAGTGCTTAGAAAATCTATTGGAGGCAGAAGCAGTCAAGGGTAGCCTAGGGTTAGGGTTAGGCTTAGGGTTAGGCTTAGGGTACGGCTTAGGGTACGGGTTCGGGGAGGGCTTCGGGTATGGCGTAGGGTATGGGTTCGGGTTAGGGATAGGGTTAGTGTTAGGGTTAGGGCTCGGTTTAGGGTACGGCTTAGGATTAGGGTACGTTTTAGTGTTAGGGTAGGGGTTAGGGTAGGGTACGCGTTAGGGTTAGGGTAGTTATTAAACCTATCCCACTCTCTAGATACCCCTTAGCACGTAAAGGTATATTATTTGGGGGTCCAGCCATGGAGAAGAATTTAGACACTAGGATAAGATAAGGAACACACCCATTATAAAGAAATCACATTAGGATTCTCTTTTTAAGCTGTTCCTTAAAACACTAGTGCTTAGAAAATCTATTGGAGGCAGAAGCAGTCAAGGGTAGCCTAGGGCTAGTGTTAGGCTTAGGGTTAGGGTTAGGGTACGGTTTAGGGTACGGGTTCTGGGAGGGGTTCGGGAACGGCGTAGGGTATGGGTTAGGGTTAGGGTTAGGGTTAGTGTTAGGGTTAGGGCTCGGTTTAGGGTCTGGGTTAGGATTAAGGTACGTGTTAGGGTTAGGGTAGTGGTTAGGGTTAGTGTACGTGTTAAGGTTAGGGTAGTTATTAAACCTATCCCACTCTCTAGATACACCTTAGCACGTAAAGGAATATTATTTGGGGGTCCAGGCATGGAGAAAAGTTTAGACACTAGGATAAGATAAGGAACATACCCATTATAAAGAAATCACATTAGGATTCTCTTTTTAAGCTGTTCCTTAAAACACTAGTGCTTAGGAAATCTATTGGAGGCAGAAGCAGTCAAGGGTAGCCTAGGGTTAGGGTTAGGCTTAGGGTTAGGCTTGGGTACGGCTTAGGGTACGGTTTCGTTGAGGGCTTCGGGTACGGCGTAGGGTATGGCTTAGGGTTAGGGTTAGGGTTAGTGTTAGGGTTAGGGCTCGGTTTAGGGTACAGGTTAGGATTAGGGTACATGTTAGTGTTAGGGTAGGGGTTAGGGTTAGGGTACGCGTTAGGGTTAGGGTAGTTATTAAACCTATCCCACTCTCTAGATACCCCTTAGCACGTAAAGGAATATTATTTGGGGGTCCAGCCATGGAGAAGAGTTTAGACACTAGGATAAGATAAGGAACACACCCATTATAAAGAAATCACATTAGGATTCTCTTTTTAAGCTGTTCCTTAAAACACAATTGCTTAGGAAATCTATTGGAGGCAGAAGCAGTCAAGGGTAGCCTAGGGTTAGGGTTAGGCTTAGGGTTAGGGTTAGGGTACGGCTTAGGGTACGGTTTCGGGGAGGGCTTCGGGTACGGCGTAGGGTATGGGTTAGGGTTAGGGTTAGGGTTAGTGTTAGGGTTAGGGCTCGGTTTAGGGTATTGGTTCGGATTAGGGTACGTGTTAGGGTTACGGTAGGGGTTAGGGTTAGGGTACGAGTTAGGGTTAGGGTAGTTATTAAACCTATCCCACTCTCTAGATACCCCTTAGCACATAAAGGAATATTATTTGGGGGTCCAGCCATGGAGAAGAGTTTAGACACTAGGATAAGATAAGGAACACACCTATTATAAAGAAATCACATTAGGATTCTCTTTTTAAGCTCTTCCTTAAAACACTAGTGCTTAGGAAAACTATTGGAGGCAGAAGCAGTCAAGGGTAGCCTAGGGTTACGGTTAGGCTTAGGGATAGGCTTAGGGTACGGCTTAGGGTATGGTTTCGGGGAGGGCTTCGGGTACGGCGTAGGGTATGGGTTAGGGTTAGGGTTAGGGTTAGTGTTAGGGTTAGGGCTCGGTTTAGGGTACAGTTTAGTATTAGGGTACGTGTTAGGGTTAGGGTAGGGGTTAGGGTTAGGGTACGTGTTAGGGTTAGGGTAGTTATTAAACCTATCCCACTCTCTAGATACCCCATAGCATGTAAAGGAATATTATTTGGGGATCCAGCCATGGAGAAAAGTTTAGACACTAGGATAAGATAAGGAACACACCCATTATAAAGAAATCACATTAGGATTCTCTTTTTAATCTGTTCCTTAAAACACTAGTGCTTAGAAAATCTATTGGAGGCAGAAGCAGTCAAGGGTAGCCTAGGGTTAGGGTTAGGCTTAGGGTTAGGCTTAGGGTACGGCTTAGGGTACGGGTTCAGGGAGGGCTTCGGGTATGGCGTAGGGTATGGGTTCGGGTTAGGGATAGGGTTAGTGTTAGGGTTAGGGCTCGGTTTAGGGTACGGCTTAGGATTAGGGTACGTTTTAGTGTTAGGGTAGGGGTTAGGGTAAGGGTACGCGTTAGGGTTAGGGTAGTTATTAAACCTATCCCACTCTCTAGATACCCCTTAGCACGTAAAGGTATATTATTTGGGGGTCCAGCCATGGAGAAGAATTTAGACACTAGGATAAGATTAGGAACACACCCATTATAAAGAAATCACATTAGGATTCTCTTTTTAAGCTGTTCCTTAAAACACTAGTGCTTAGGAAATCTATTGGAGTCAGAAGCAGTCAAGGGTAGCCTAGGGTTAGGGTTAGGCTTAGGGTTAGGCGTAGGATACGACTTAGGGTAAGGGTTTGGGGAGGGCTTCGGGTACAGTGTAGGGTATGGGTTAGGGTTAGGGTTAGGGTTAGTGTTAGGGTTAGGGCTCGGTTTAGGGTCTGGGTTAGGATTAGGGTACGTGTTAGGGTTAGGGTAGTGGTTAGGGTTAGTGTACGTGTTAAGGTTAGGGTAGTGATTAAACCTATCCCACTCTCTAGATACCCCTTAGCACGTAAAGGAATATTATTTGGGGGTCCAGGCATGGAGAAAAGTTTAGACACTAAAATAAGATAAGGAACATACCCATTATAAAGAAATCACATTAGGATTCTCTTTTTAAGCTGTTCCTTAAAACACTAGTGCTTAGGAAATCTATTGGAGGCAGAAGCAGTCAAGGGTAGCCTAGGGTTAGGGTAAGGCTTAGGGTTAGGCTTAGGGTATGGCTTAGGGTATGGGTTCGGGGAGGGCTTCGTGTACGGCATAGGGTATGGGTTAGGGTTAGGGTTAGGGTTAGTGTTAGGGTTAGGGCTCGGTTTAGGGTATTGGTTAGGATTAGGGTACGTGTTAGGGTTAGGGTAGGGGTTAGGGTTAGGGTTAGGGTTAGGGTTAGGGTTAGGGTTAGGCTTAGGGTTAGGCTTAGGTTACGGGTTCGGGGAGGGGTTCGTGTACGGCGTAGGGTATGGGTTAGGGTTAGGGTTTCGGTTAGTGTTAGGGTTAGGGCTCCGTTTAGGGTACGGGTTAGGATTAGGGTACGTGTTAGGGTTACGGTAGGGGTTAGGGTTAGGGTACGCGTTAGGGTTAGTGTAGTTATTAAACCTATCCCACTCTCTAGATACCCCTTAGCACGTAAAGGAATATTATTTGGAGGTCCAGCCATGGAGAAGAGTTTAGACACTAGGAAAAGATACGGAACACACCCATTATAAAGAAATCACCTTAGGATTCTCTTTTTAAGCTGTTCCTTAAAACACTAGTGCTTAGAAAATCTATTGGATGCAGAAGCAGTCAAGGGTAGCCTAGGGTTAGGGTTAGGCTTAGGGTACGACTTAGGGTACGGGTTCGGGGAGGGCTGTGGGTACAGTGTAGGGTATGGTTTAGGGTTAGGGTTAGGTTTAGTGTTAGGGTTAGGGCTCGGTTTAGGGTACGGGTTAGGATTAGGGTACGTTTTAGTGTTAGGGTAGGGGTTAGGGTTAGGGTACGCGTTAGGGTTAGGGTAGGTATTAAACCTATCCCACTCTCTAGATACCCCTTAGCACGTAAAGGAATATTATTTGGAGGTCCAGCCATGGAGAAGAGTTTAGACACTAGGATAAGATAAGGAACTCACCCATTATAAAGAAATCACATTAGGATTCTCTTTTTAAGCTGTTCCTTAAAACACTAGTCCTTTGGAAATCTATTGGAGGCAGAAGCAGTCAAGGGTAGCCTAGGGTTAGGGTTAGGCTTAGGGTTAGGGTTAGGGTACGGTTTAGGGTACGGGTTCTGGGAGGGGTTCGGGTACGGCGTAAGGTATGGGTTAGGGTTAGGGTTAGGGTTAGTGTTAGGGTTAGGGCTCGGTTTAGGGTACGGTTTAGGATTAGGGTACGTGTTAGGGTTAGGGTAGGGGTTAGGGTTAGGGTACGTGTTAGGGTTAGGGTAGTTATTAAACCTATCCCACTCTCTAGATACCCCATAGCATGTAAAGGAATATTATTTGGGGATCCAGCCATGGAGAAAAGTTTAGACACTAGGATAAGATAAGGAACACACCCATTATAAAGAAATCACATTAGGATTCTCTTTTTAATCTGTTCCTTAAAACACTAGTGCTTAGAAAATCTATTGGAGGTAGAAGCAGTCAAGGGTAGCCTAGGGTTAGGCTTAGGCTTAGGGTTAGGCTTAGGGTACGGCTTAGGATACGGGTTCGGGGAGGGCTTCGGGTACGGCGTAGGGTATGGGTTCGGGTTAGGGATAGGGTTAGTGTTAGGGTTAGGGCTCGGTTTAGGATACGGCTTAGGATTAGGGTACGTGTTAGGGTTAGGGTAGTGGTTAGGGTTAGTGTACGTGTTAAGGTTAGGGTAGTGATTAAACCTATCCCACTCTCTAGATAACCCTTAGCACGTAAAGGAATATTATTTGGGGGTCCAGGCATGGAGAAAAGTTTAGACACTAAAATAAGATAAGGAACATACCCATTATAAAGAAATCACATTAGGATTCTCTTTTTAAGCTGTTCCTTAAAACACTAGTGCTTAGGAAATCTATTGGAGGCAGAAGCAGTCAAGGGTAGCCTAGGGTTAGGGTTAGGCTTAGGGTTAGGCTTAGGGTATGGCTTAGGGTATGGGTTCGGGGAGGGCTTCGTGTACGGCGTAGGGTATGGGTTAGGGTTAGGGTTAGGGTTAGTGTTAGGTTTAGGGCTCGGTTTAGGGTATTGGTTAGGATTAGGGTACGTGTTAAGGTTAGGGTAGGGGTTAGGGTTAGGGTTAGGGTTAGGGTTAGGCTTAGGGTAAGGCTTAGGGTACGGGTTCGGGGAGGGGTTCGTGTACGGCGTAGGGTATGGGTTAGGGTTATGGTTTCGGTTAGTGTTAGGGTTAGGGCTCCGTTTAGGGTATGGGTTAGGATTAGGGTACGTGTTAGGGTTACGGTAGGGGTTAGGGTTAGGGTACACGTTAGGGTTAGTGTAGTTATTAAACCTATCCCACTCTCTAGATACCCCTTATCACGTAAAGGAATATTATTTGGAGGTCCAGCCATGGAGAAGAGTTTAGACACTAGGATAAGATAAGGAACACACCCATTATAAAAAAATCACATTAGGATTCTCTTTTTAAGCTGTTCCTTAAAACACTAGTGCTTAGAAAATCTATTGGAGGCAGAAGCAGTCAAGGGTAGCCTAGGGTTAGGGTTAGGCTTAGGGTTAGGCTTAGGGTACGGCTTAGTGTACGGGTTCGGGGAGGGCTTCGGGTATGGCGTAGGGTATGGGTTAAGGTTAGGGTTAGGGTTAGTGTTAGGTTTAGGGCTCGGTTTAGGGTACGGGTTAGGATTAGGGTACGTTTTAGGGTTAGGGTAGGGGTTAGGGTTAGGGTACGCGTTAGGGTTAGGGTAGTTATTAAACCTATCCCACTCTCTAGATACCCCTTTGCACGTAAAGGAATATTATTTGGGGGTCCAGCCATGGAGAAGAGTTTAGACACTAGGATAAGATAAGGAACACACCCATTATAAAGAAATCACATTAGGATTCTCTTTTTAAGCTGTTCCTTAAAACACTAGTGCTTAGGAAATCTATTAGAGGCAGAAGCAGTCAAGGGTAGCCTAGGGTTAGGGTTAGGCTTAGGGTTAGGCTTAGGGTACGGCTTAGGGTACGGGTTCGGGGAGGGCTTCGGGTACAGCGTAGGGTATGGGTTAGGGTTAGGGTTAGGGTTAGTGTTAGGGTTAGGGATCGGTTTAGGGTCTGGGTTAGGATTAGGGTACATGTTAGGGTTAGGGTAGTGGTTAGGGTTAGTGTACATGTTAGGGTTAGTGTAGTGATTAAACCTATCCCACTCTCTAGATACCCCTTAGCACATAAAGGAATATTATTTGGGGGTCCAGCCATGGAGAAAAGTTTAGACACTAGGATAAGGTAAGGAACCTACCCATTATAAAGAAATCACATTAGGATTCTCTTTTTAAGCTGTTCATTAAAACACTATTGCTTAGGAAATCTATTGGAGGCAGCAGCAATCAAGGGTAGCCTAGGGTTAGGTTTAGGCTTAGGGTACGGCTTAGGGTACGGGTTCGGGGAGGGCTTCGAGTACGGCGTAGGGTATGGGTTAGGGTTAGGGTTAGGGTTAGTGTTAGGGTTAGGGCTCGGTTTAGGATATTGGTTAGGATTAGGGTACGTGTTATGGTTAGGCTAGGGGTTAGGGTTAGGGTACACGTTAGGGTTAGTGTAGTTATTAAACCTATCCCACTCTCTAGATACCCCTTGGCACGTAAAGGAATATTATTTGGGGGACCAGCCATGGAGAAGAGTTTAGACACTAGAATAAGATAAGGAACACACCCATTATAAAGAAATCACATTAGGATTCTCTTTTTAAGCTGTTCCTTAAAACACTAGTGCTTAGGAAATCTATTGGAGGCAGAAGCAGTCAAGGGTAGCCTAGGGTTAGGGTTAGGCTTAGGGTTAGGTTTAGGGTACGGCTTAGGGTACGGGTTCGGGGAGGGGTTCGGATATGGCGTAGGGTATGAGTTAGGGTTAGGGTTAGGGTTAGGTCTTGGTTAAGGGTACGGTTTAGGATTACGGTACGTGTTAGGGTTAGGGTACGGGTTAGGGTTAGGGTACGCGTTAGGGTTAGGGTAGTTATTAAACCTATCCCACTCTCTAGATACCCCTTAGCACGTAAAGGAATATTATTTGGGGGTCCAGCCATGGAGAAGAGTTTAGACACTAGGATAAGATAAGGAACACACCCATTATAAAGAAATCACATTAGGATTCTCTTTTTAAGCTGTTCCTTAAAACACTAGTGCTTAGGAAATCTATTGGAGGCAGAAGCAGTCAAGGGTAGCCTAGGGTTAGGTTAGGCTTAGGGTTAGGGTTAGGGTACGGTTTAGGGTACGGGTTCTGGGAGGGGTTCGGGTACGCCGTAGGGTATGGGTTAGGGTTAGGGTTAGGGTTAGTGTTAGGGTTAGGGCTCGGTTTAGTGTATGGGTTAGAATTAGGTTACGTGTTAGGGTTAGGGTAGTGGTTAGGGTTAGTGTACGTGTTAGCGTTAAGGTAGTGATTAAACCTATCCCACTATCTAGATACCCCATAGCACGTAAAGGATTATTATTTGGGGGTCCAGCCATGGAGAAAAGTTTAGACACTAGGATAAGATAAGGAACATACCCATTATAAAGAAATCACATTAGGATACTCTTTTTAACCTGTTCCTTAAAACACTAGTGCGTAGGAAATCTAATGGAGGCCGAAGCTGTCAAGGGTAGCCTAGGGTTAGGGTTAGGCTTAGGGTTAGGCTTGGGTACGGCTTAGGGTACGGTTTCGGGGAGGGCTTCGGGTACGGCGTAGGGTATGGGTTAGGGTTAGGGTTAGGGTTAGTGTTAGGGTTAGGGCTCGGATTAAGGTATTGGTTCGGATTAGGGTACGTGTTAGGGTTACGGTAGGGGTTAGGGTTAGGGTACGCGTTAGGGTTAGTGTAGTTATTAAACCTATCCCACTCTCTAGATACCCCTTAGCATATAAAGGAATATTATTTGGAGGTCCAGCCATGGAGAAGAGTTTAGACACTAGGATAAGATTAGGAACACACCCATTATAAAGAAATCACATTAGGATTCTCTTTTTAAGCTGTTCCTTAAAACACTAGTGCTTAGGAAATCTATTGGAGGCCGAAGCAGTCAAGGGTAGCCTAGGGTTAGGGTTGGGCTTAGGGTTAGGCTTAGGGTATGGCTTAGGGTATGGGTTCGGGGAGGGCTTCGTGTACGGCGTAGGGTATGGGTTAGGGTTAGGGTTAGGGTTAGTGTTAGGGTTAGGGCTCGGTTTAGGGTATTGGTTAGGATTATGGTACGTGTTAGGGTTAGGGTAGGGGTTAGGGTTAGGGTTAGGGTTAGGGTTAGGGTTAGGGTTAGGGTTAGGGTTAGGGCTCGGTTTAGGGTACGGGTTAGGATTAGGGTACGTTTTAGTGTTAGGGTAGGGGTTAGGGTTAGGGTACGCGTTAGGGTTAGTGTAGTTATTAAACTTATCCCACTCTCTAGATACCCCTTAGCACGTAAAGGAATATTATTTGGGGGTCCAGCCATGGAGAAGAATTTAGACACTAGGATAAGATAAGGAACACACCCATTATAAAGAAATCACATTAGGATTCTCTTTTTACGCTGTTCCTTAAAACACTAGTGCTTAGGAAATCTATTGGAGGCAGAAGCAGTCAAGGGTAGCCAAGGGTTAGGGTTAGGCTTAGGGTTAGGTTTAGGGTACGGCTTAGGGTACGGGTTCGGGGAGGGGTTCGGATATGGCGTAGGGTATGAGTTAGGGTTAGGGTTAGGGTTAGGGCTCGGTTTAGGGTACGGTTTAGGATTAGGGTACGTGTTAGGTTTAGGGTAGGGGTTAGGGTTAGGGTATGTGTTAGGGTTAGTGTAGTTATTAAACCTATCCCACTCTCTAGATACCCCTTAGCACGTAAAGGAATATTTTTGGGGGTCCAGCCATGGAGAAGAGTTTAGACACTAGGATAAGATAAGGAACACACCCATTATAAAGAAATCACATTAGGATTCTCTTTTTAAGCTGTTCCTTAAAACACTAGTGCTTAGGAAATCTATTGGAGGTAGAAGCAGTCAAGGGTAGCCTAGGGTTAGGGTTAGGCTTAGGGTTAGGCTTAGGGTATGGCTTAGGGTACGGGTTCGGGGAGGGCTTCGGGTACGGCGTAGGGTATGGCTTAGGGTTAGGGTTAGGGTTAGTGTTAGGGTTAGGGCTCGGTTTAGGGTACGGGTTAGGATTAGGGTACGTGTTAGGGTTAGGGTAGGGGTTAGGGTTAGGGTACGCGTTAGGGTTAGGGTAGTTATTAAACCTATCCCACTCTCTAGATACCCCTTAGCACGTAAAGGAATATTATTTGGGGGTCCAGCCATGGAGAAGAGTTTAGACACTAGGATAAGATAAGGAACACACCCATTATAAAGAAATCACATTAGGATTCTCTTTTTACGCTGTTCCTTAAAACACTAGTGCTTAGGAAATCTATTGGAGGCAGAAGCAGTCAAGGGTAGCCTAGGGTTAGGGTAAGGCTTAGGGTTAGGTTTAGGGTACGGCTTAGGGTACGGGTTCGGGGAGGGCTTCGGGTATGGCGTAGGGTATGAGTTAGGGTTAGGGTTAGGGTTAGTGTTAGGGTTAGGGCTCGGTTTAGGGTACGGGTTAGGATTAGGTTACGTGTTAGGGTTAGGGTAGGGGTTAGGGTTAGGGTACGCGTTAGGGTTAGTGTAGTTATTAAACCTATCCCACTCTCTAGATACCCCTTAGCACGTAAAGGAATATTATTTGGGGGTCCAGCCATGGAGAAGAGTTTAGACACTAGGATAAGATAAGGAACACACCCATTATAAAGAAATCACATTAGGATTCTCTTTTTAAGCTGTTCCTTAAAACACTAGTGCTTAGGAAATCTATTGGAGGCAGAAGCAGTCAAGGGTAGCCTAGGGTTAGGGTTAGGCTTAGGGTTAGGCTTAGGGTACGGCTTAGGGTACGGGTTCGGGGAGGGCTTCGGGTACAGCGTAGGGTATGGGTTAGGGTTAGGGTTAGGGTTAGTGTTAGGGTTAGGGCTCGTTTTAGGGTGTGGGTTAGGATTAGGGTACGTGTTAGGGTTAGGGTAGTGGTTAGGGTTAGTGAACGTGTTAGGGTTAGTGCAGTCATTAAACCTATCCCACTCTCTAGATACCCCTTAGCACGTAAAGGAATATTATTTGGGGGTCCAGCCATGGAGAAAAGTTTAGACACTAGGATAAGGTAAGGAACCTACCCATTATAAAGAAATCACATTAGGATTCTCTTTATAAGCTGTTCATTAAAACACTAGTGCTTAGGAAATCTATTGGAGGCAACAGCAATCAAGGGTAGCTTAGGGTTAGGGTTAGGCTTAGGGTTAGGCTTAGGGTACGGCTTAGGGTACGGGTTCGGTGAGGGCTTCGAGTACGGCGTAGGGTATGGGTTAGGGTTAGGGTTTGGGTTAGTGTTAGGTTTAGGGTACGGGTTAGGATTAGGGTACGTGTTAGGGTTAGGGTAGGGGTTAGGGTTAGGGTACACGTTAGGGTTAGGGTAGTTATTAAACCTATCCCACTCTCTAGATACCCCTTAGCACGTAAAGGAATATTATTTGTGGGTCCAGGCATGGAGAAGAGTTTAGACACTAGGATAAGATAAGGAACACACCCATTATAAAGAAATCACATTAGGATTCTCTTTTTAAGCTCTTCCTTAAAACACTAGTGCTTAGGAAATCTATTGGAGGCAGAAGCAGTCAAGGGTAGCCTAGGATTAGGGTTAGGCTTAGGGTTAGGCTTAGGGTACGGGTTCGGGGAGCGCTTCGGGTACGGCGTAGGGTATGGGTTAGGGTTAGGGTTAAGGTTAGTTTTAGGGTTAGGGCTCGGTTTAGGGTACGGTTTAGGATTAGGGTACGTGTTAGGGTTAGGGTAGGGGTTAGGGTTAGGCTACGTGTTAGGGTTAGTGTAGTTATTAAACCTATCCCACTCTCTAGATACCCCTTAGCACGTAAAGGAATATTTTTGGGGGTCCAGCCATAGAGAAGAGTTTAGACACTAGGATAAGATAAGGAACACACCCATTATAAAGAAATCACATTAGGATTCTCTTTTTAAGCTGTTTCTTAAAACACTAGTGCTTAGGAAATCTATTGGAGTCAGAAGCAGTCAAGGGTAGCCTAGGGTTAGGGTTAGGCTTAGGGTTAGGCTTAGGATACGGCTTAGGGTAAGGGTTCGGGGAGGGCTTCGGGTACAGTGTAGGGTATGGGTTAGGGTTAGGGTTAGGGTTAGTGTTAGGGTTAGGGCTCGGTTTAGGGTCTGGGTTAGGATTAGGGTACGTGTTAGGGTTAGGGTAGTAGTTAGGGTTAGTGTACGTGTTAAGGTTAGGGTAGTGATTAAACCTATCCCACTCTCTAGATACCCCTTAGCACGTAAAGGAATATTATTTGGGGGTCCAGGCATGGAGAAAAGTTTAGACACTAAAATAAGATAAGGAACATACCCATTATAAAGAAATCACATTAGGATTCTCTTTTTAAGCTGTTCCTTAAAACACTAGTGCTTAGGAAATCTTTTGGAGGCAGAATCAGTCAAGGGTAGCCTAGGGTTAGGGTTAGGCTTAGGGTTAGGCTTAGGGTATGGCTTAGGGTATGGGTTCGGGGAGGGCTTCGTGTACGGCGGAGGGTATGGGTTAGGGTTAGGGTTAGGGTTAGTGTTAGGGTTAGGGCTCGGTTTAGGGTATTTGTTAGGATTAGGGTACGTGTTAGGGTTAGGGTAGGGGTTAGGGTTAGGGTTAGGGTTAGGGTTAGGGTTAGGGTTAGGCTTAGGGTTAGGCTTAGGGTACGGGTTCGGGGAGGGGTTCGTGTACGGCGTAGGGTATGGGTTAGGGTTAGGGTTTCGGTTAGTGTTAGGGTTAGGGCTCCATTTAGGGTACGGGTTAGGATTAGAGTACGTGTTAGGGTTACGGTAGGGGTTAGGGTTAGGGTACGCGTTAGGGTTAGGGTAGTTATTAAACCTATCCCACTCTCTAGATACCCCTTAGCACGTAAAGGAATATTATTTGGAGGTCCAGCCATGGAGAAGGGTTTAGACACTAGGATAAGATAACGAACACACCAATTATAAAGAAATCACATTAGGATTCTCTTTTTAAGCTGTTCCTTAAAACACTAATGCTTAGGAAATCTATTGGAGGCAGAAGCAGTCAAGGGTAGCCTAGGGTTAGTGTTAGGCTTAGGGTTAGGGTTAGGGTACGGTTTAGGGTACGGGTTCTGGGAGGGGTTCGGGTACGGCGTAGGGTATGGGTTAGGGTTAGGGTTAGGGTTAGTGTTAGGGTTAGGGCTCGGTTTAGTGCATGGGTAAGGATTAGGGTACGTGTTAGGGTTAGGGTAGTGGTTAGGGTTAGTGTACGTGTTAGGGTTAAGGTAGTGATTAAACCTATCCCACTATCTAGATATCCCATAGCACGTAAAGGATTATTATTTGGGGGTCCAGCCATGGAGAAAAGTTTAGACACTAGGATAAGATAAGGAACATACCCATTATAAAGAAATCACATTAGGATTCTCTTTTTAACCTGTTCCTTAAAACACTAGTGCTTAGGAAATCTAATGGAGGCAGAAGCTGTCAAGGGTAGCCTAGGGTTAGGGTTAGGCTTAGGGTTAGGCTTGGGTACGGCTTAGGGTACGGTTTCGTTGAGGGCTTCGGGTACGGCGTAGGGTATGGCTTAGGGTTAGGGTTAGGGTTAGTGTTAGGGTTAGGGCTCGGTTTAGGGTACAGGTTAGGATTAGGGTACATGTTAGTGTTAGGGTAGGGGTTAGGGTTAGGGTACGGGTTAGGGTTAGGGTAGTTATTAAACCTATCCCACTCTCTAGATACCCCATAGCATGTAAAGGAATATTATTTGGGGATCCAGCCATGGAGAAAAGTTTAGACACTAGGATAAGATAAGGAACACACCCATTATAAAGAAATCACATTAGGATTCTCTTTTTAATCTGTTCCTTAAAACACTAGTGCTTAGAAAATCTATTGGAGGCAGAAGCAGTCAAGGGTAGCCTAGGGTTAGGGTTAGGCTTAGGGTTAGGCTTAGGGTACGGCTTAGGGTACGGGTTCAGGGAGGGCTTCGGGTATGGCGTAGGGTATGGGTTCGGGTTAGGGATAGGGTTAGTGTTAGGGTTAGGGCTCGGTTTAGGGTACGGCTTAGGATTAGGGTACGTTTTAGTGTTAGGGTAGGGGTTAGGGTAAGGGTACGCGTTAGGGTTAGGGTAGTTATTAAACCTATCCCACTCTCTAGATACCCCTTAGCACGTAAAGGTATATTATTTGGGGGTCCAGCCATGGAGAAGAATTTAGACACTAGGATAAGATTAGGAACACACCCATTATAAAGAAATCACATTAGGATTCTCTTTTTAAGCTGTTCCTTAAAACACTAGTGCTTAGGAAATCTATTGGAGTCAGAAGCAGTCAAGGGTAGCCTAGGGTTAGGGTTAGGCTTAGGGTTAGGCTTAGGATACGGCTTAGGGTAAGGGTTTGGGGAGGGCTTCGGGTACAGTGTAGGGTATGGGTTAGGGTTAGGGTTAGGGTTAGTGTTAGGGTTAGGGCTCGGTTTAGGGTCTGGGTTAGGATTAGGGTACGTGTTAGGGTTAGGGTAGTGGTTAGGGTTAGTGTACGTGTTAAGGTTAGGGTAGTGATTAAACCTATCCCACTCTCTAGATACCCCTTAGCACGTAAAGGAATATTATTTGGGGGTCCAGGCATGGAGAAAAGTTTAGACACTAAAATAAGATAAGGAACATACCCATTATAAAGAAATCACATTAGGATTCTCTTTTTAAGCTGTTCCTTAAAACACTAGTGCTTAGGAAATCTATTGGAGGCAGAAGCAGTCAAGGGTAGCCTAGGGTTAGGGTTAGGCTTAGGGTTAGGCTTAGGGTATGGCTTAGGGTATGGGTTCGGGGAGGGCTTCGTGTACGGCATAGGGTATGGGTTAGGGTTAGGGTTAGGGTTAGTGTTAGGGTTAGGGCTCGGTTTAGGGTATTGGTTAGGATTAGGGTACGTGTTAGGGTTAGGGTAGGGGTTAGGGTTAGGGTTAGGGTTAGGGTTAGGGTTAGGGTTAGGCTTAGGGTTAGGCTTAGGGTACGGGTTCGGGGAGGGGTTCGTTTACGGCGTAGGGTATGGGTTAGGGTTAGGGTTTCGGTTAGTGTTAGGGTTAGGGCTCCGTTTAGGGTACGGGTTAGGATTAGGGTACGTGTTAGGGTTACGGTAGGGGTTAGGGTTAGGGTACGCGTTAGGGTTAGTGTAGTTATTAAACCTATCCCACTCTCTAGATACCCCTTAGCACGTAAAGGAATATTATTTGGAGGTCCAGCCATGGAGAAGAGTTTAGACACTAGGAAAAGATAAGGAACACACCCATTATAAAGAAATCACCTTAGGATTCTCTTTTTAAGCTGTTCCTTAAAACACTAGTGCTTAGAAAATCTATTGGATGCAGAAGCAGTCAAGGGTAGCCTAGGGTTAGGTTTAGGCTTAGGGTACGACTTAGGGTACGGGTTCGGGGAGGGCTGTGGGTACGGTGTAGGGTATGGTTTAGGGTTAGGGTTAGGTTTAGTGTTAGGGTTAGGGCTCGGTTTAGGGTACGGGTTAGGATTAGGGTACGTTTTAGTGTTAGGGTAGGGGTTAGGGTTAGGGTACGCGTTAGGGTTAGGGTAGGTATTAAACCTATCCCACTCTCTAGATACCCCTTAGCACGTAAAGGAATATTATTTGGAGGTCCAGCCATGGAGAAGAGTTTAGACACTAGGATAAGATAAGGAACACACCCATTATAAAGAAATCACATTAGGATTCTCTTTTTAAGCTGTTCCTTAAAACACTAGTGCTTAGGAAATCTATTGGAGGCAGAAGCAGTCAAGGGTAGTCTAGGGTTAGGGTTAGGCTTAGGGTTAGGCTTAGGGTACGGCTTATGTTACGGGTTCGGGGAGGGCTTCGGGTACGGCGAAGGGTATGGGTTAAGGTTAGGGTTAGGGTTAGTGTTAGGGTTAGGGCTCGGATTAGGTTATGGGTTAGGATTAGGGTACGTGTTAGGGTTAGGGTAGGGGTTAGGGTTAGGGTACGCGTTAGGGTTAGGGTAGTTATTAAACCTATCCCACTCTCTAGATACCCCTTTGCACGTAAAGGAATATTATTTTGGTGTCCAGCCATGGAGAAGAGTTTAGACACTAGGATAAGATAAGGAACACACTCATTATAAAGAAATCACATTAGGATTCTCTTTTTAAGCTGTTCCTTAAAACACTAGTGCTTAGGAAATCTATTGGAGGCAGAAGCAGTCAAGGGTAGCCTAGGGTTAGGGTTAGGCTTAGGGTTAGGGTTAGGGTACGGTTTAGGGTACGGGTTCTGGGAGGGGTTCGGGTACGGCGTAGGGTATGGGTTAGGGTTAGGGTAAGGGTTAGTGTTAGGGTTAGGGCTCGGTTTAGGGTACGGTTTAGGATTAGGGTACGTGTTAGGGTTAGGGTAGGGGTTAGGGTTAGGGTACGTGTTAGGGTTAGGGTAGTTATTAAACCTATCCCACTCTCTAGATACCCCATAGCATGTAAAGGAATATTATTTGGGGATCCAGCCATGGAGAAAAGTTTAGACACTAGGATAAGATAAGGAACACACCCATTATAAAGAAATCACATTAGGATTCTCTTTTTAATCTGTTCCTTAAAACACTAGTGCTTAGAAAATCTATTGGAGGTAGAAGCAGTCAAGGGTAGCCTAGGGTTAGGCTTAGGCTTAGGGTTAGGCTTAGGGTACGGCTTAGGATACGGGTTCGGGGAGGGCTTCGGGTACGGCGTAGGGTATGGGTTCGGGATAGGGATAGGGTTAGTGTTAGGGTTAGGGCTCGGTTTAGGATACGGCTTAGGATTAGGGTACGTGTTAGGGTTAGGGTAGTGGTTAGGGTTAGTGTACGTGTTAAGGTTAGGGTAGTGATTAAACCTATCCCACTCTCTAGATACCCCTTAGCACGTAAAGGAATATTATTTGGGGGTCCAGGCATGGAGAAAAGTTTAGACACTAAAATAAGATAAGGAACATACCCATTATAAAGAAATCACATTAGGATTCTCTTTTTAAGCTGTTCCTTAAAACACTAGTGCTTAGGAAATCTATTGGAGGCAGAAGCAGTCAAGGGTAGCCTAGGGTTAGGGTTAGGCTTAGGGTTAGGCTTAGGGTATGGCTTAGGGTATGGGTTCGGGGAGGGCTTCGGGTACGGCGTAGGGTATGGGTTAGGGTTAGGGTTAGGGTTAGTGTTAGGGTTAGGGCTCGGTTTAGGGTGTGGGTTAGGATTAGGGTACGTGTTAGGGTTAGGGTAGTGGTTAGGGTTAGTGTACGTGTTAGGGTTAGTGCAGTCATTAAACCTATCCCACTCTCTAGATACCCCTTAGCACGTAAAGGAATATTATTTGGGGGTCCAGCCATGGAGAAAAGTTTAGACACTAGGATAAGGTAAGGAACCTACCCATTATAAAGAAATCACATTAGGATTCTCTTTTTAAGCTGTTCATTAAAACACTAGTGCTTAGGAAATCTATTGGAGGCAACAGCAATCAAGGGTAGCTTAGGGTTAGGGTTAGGCTTAGGGTACGAGTTCGGTGAGGGCTTCGAGTACGGCGTAGGGTATGGGTTAGGGTTAGGGTTAGGGTTAGTGTTAGGGTTAGGGCTCGGTTTAGGGCATTGGTTAGGATTAGGGTACGTGTTAGGGTTAGTGTAGGGGTTAGGGTTAGGGTACACGTTAGGGTTAGTGTAGTTATTAAACCTATCCCACTCTCTAGGTAACCCTTAGCACGTAAAGGAATATTATTTGGGGGTCCAGCCATGGAGAAGAGTTTAGACACTAGCATAAGATAAGGAACACACCCATTATAAAGAAATCACTTTAGGATTCTCTTTTTAAGCTGGTCCTTAAAACACTAGTGCTTAGGAAATCTATTGGAGGCAGAAGCAGTCAAGGGTAGCCTAGGGTTAGGGTTAGGCTTAGGGTTAGGTTTAGGGTACGGCTTAGGGTACGGGTTCGGGGAGGGCTTCGTGTATGGCGTAGGGTATGAGTTAGGGTTAGGGTTAGGGTTAGTGTTAGGGTTAGGGCTCGGTTTAGGGTACGGGTTAGGATTAGGGTACGTGTTAGGGTTAGGGTAGGGGTTAGGGTTAGGGTACGCGTTAGGGTTAGGGTAGTTATTAAACCTATCCCACTCTCTAGATACCCCTTAGCACGTAAAGGAATATTATTTGGGGGTCCAGCCATGGAGAAGAGTTTAGACACTAGGATAAGATAAGGAACACACCCATTATAAAGAAATCACATTAGGATTCTCTTTTTAAGCTGTTCCTTTAAACACTAGTGCTTAGGAAATCTATTGGAGGCAGAAGCAGTCAAGGGTAGCCTAGGGTTAGGGTTAGGCTTAGGGTTAGGCTTAGGGTACGGCTTAGGGTACGGGTTCGGGGAGGGCTTCGGGTACAGCGTAGGGTATGGGTTATGGTTAGTGTTAGGGTTAGGGCTCGGTTTAGGGTGTGGGTTAGGATTAGGGTACGTGTTAGGGTTAGGGTAGTGGTTAGGGTTAGTGTACGTGTTAGGGTTAGTGCAGTCATTAAACCTATCCCACTCTCTAGATACCCCTTAGCACGTAAAGGAATATTATTTGGGGGTCCAGCCATGGAGAAAAGTTTAGACACTAGGATAAGGTAAGGAACCTACCCATTATAAAGAAATCACATTAGGATTCTCTTTTTAAGCTGTTCATTAAAACACTAGTGCTTAGGAAATCTATTGGAAGCAACAGCAATCAAGGGTAGCCTAGGGTTAGGGTTAGGCTTAGGGTACGGCTTAGGGTACGGCTTAGGTTACGGGTTCGGGGAGGGGATCGTGTACGGCGTAGGCTATGGGTTAGGGTTAGGGTTTGGGTTAGTGTTAGGTTTAGGGTACGGGTTAGGATTAGGGTACGTGTTAGGGTTAGGGTAGGGGTTAGGGTTAGGGTACACGTTAGGGTTAGGGTAGTTATTAAACCTATCCCACTCTCTAGATACCCCTTAGCACGTAAAGGAATATTATTTGTGGGTCCAGGCATGGAGAAGAGTTTAGACACTAGGATAAGATAAGGAACACACCCATTATAAAGAAATCACATTAGGATTCTCTTTTTAAGCTCTTCCTTAAAACACTAGTGCTTAGGAAATCTATTGGAGGCAGAAGCAGTCAAGGGTAGCCTAGGATTACGGTTAGGCTTAGGGTTAGGCTTAGGGTACGGGTTCGGGGAGCGCTTCGGGTACGGCGTAGGGTATGGGTTAGGGTTAGGGTTAAGGTTAGTTTTAGGGTTAGGGCTCGGTTTAGGGTACGGTTTAGGATTAGGGTACGTGTTAGGGTTAGGGTAGGGGTTAGGGTTAGGCTACGTGTTAGGGTTAGTGTAGTTATTAAACCTATCCCACTCTCTAGATACCCCTTAGCACGTAAAGGAATATTTTTGGGGGTCCAGCCATAGAGAAGAGTTTAGACACTAGGATAAGATAAGGAACACACCCATTATAAAGTAATCACATTAGGATTCTCTTTTTAAGCTGTTTCTTAAAACACTAGTGCTTAGGAAATCTATTGGAGTCAGAAGCAGTCAAGGGTAGCCTAGGGTTAGGGTTAGGCTTAGGGTTAGGCTTAGGATACGGCTTAGGGTAAGGGTTCGGGGAGGGCTTCGGGTACAGTGTAGGGTATGGGTTAGGGTTAGGGTTAGGGTTAGTGTTAGGGTTAGGGCTCGGTTTAGGGTCTGGGTTAGGATTAGGGTACGTGTTAGGGTTAGGGTAGTAGTTAGGGTTAGTGTACGTGTTAAGGTTAGGGTAGTGATTAAACCTATCCCACTCTCTAGATACCCCTTAGCACGTAAAGGAATATTATTTGGGGGTCCAGGCATGGAGAAAAGTTTAGACACTAAAATAAGATAAGGAACATACCCATTATAAAGAAATCACATTAGGATTCTCTTTTTAAGCTGTTCCTTAAAACACTAGTGCTTAGGAAATCTATTGGAGGCAGAATCAGTCAAGGGTAGCCTAGGGTTAGGGTTAGGCTTAGGGTTAGGCTTAGGGTATGGCTTAGGGTATGGGTTCGGGGAGGGCTTCGTGTACGGCGGAGGGTATGGGTTAGGGTTAGGGTTAGGGTTAGTGTTAGGGTTAGGGCTCGGTTTAGGGTATTTGTTAGGATTAGGGTACGTGTTAGGGTTAGGGTAGGGGTTAGGGTTAGGGTTAGGGTTAGGGTTAGGGTTAGGGTTAGGCTTAGGGTTAGGCTTAGGGTACGGGTTCGGGGAGGGGTTCGTGTACGGCGTAGGGTATGGGTTAGGGTTAGGGTTTCGGTTAGTGTTAGGGTTAGGGCTCCATTTAGGGTACGGGTTAGGATTAGAGTACGTGTTAGGGTTACGGTAGGGGTTAGGGTTAGGGTACGCGTTAGGGTTAGGGTAGTTATTAAACCTATCCCACTCTCTAGATACCCCTTAGCACGTAAAGGAATATTATTTGGAGGTCCAGCCATGGAGAAGGGTTTAGACACTAGGATAAGATAAGGAACACACCAATTATAAAGAAATCACATTAGGATTCTCTTTTTAAGCTGTTCCTTAAAACACTAATGCTTAGGAAATCTATTGGAGGCAGAAGCAGTCAAGGGTAGCCTAGGGTTAGTGTTAGGCTTAGGGTTAGGGTTAGGGTACGGTTTAGGGTACGGGTTCTGGGAGGGGTTCGGGTACGGCGTAGGGTATGGGTTAGGGTTAGGGTTAGGGTTAGTGTTAGGGTTAGGGCTCGGTTTAGTGCATGGGTAAGGATTAGGGTACGTGTTAGGGTTAGGGTAGTGGTTAGGGTTAGTGTACGTGTTAGGGTTAAGGTAGTGATTAAACCTATCCCACTATCTAGATACCCCATAGCACGTAAAGGATTATTATTTGGGGGTCCAGCCATGGAGAAAAGTTTAGACACTAGGATAAGATAAGGAACATACCCATTATAAAGAAATCACATTAGGATTCTCTTTTTAACCTGTTCCTTAAAACACTAGTGCTTAGGAAATCTAATGGAGGCAGAAGCTGTCAAGGGTAGCCTAGGGTTAGGGTTAGGCTTAGGGTTAGGCTTGGGTACGGCTTAGGGTACGGTTTCGTTGAGGGCTTCGGGTACGGCGTAGGGTATGGCTTAGGGTTAGGGTTAGGGTTAGTGTTAGGGTTAGGGCTCGGTTTAGGGTACAGGTTAGGATTAGGGTACATGTTAGTGTTAGGGTAGGGGTTAGGGTTAGGGTACGCGTTAGGGTTAGGGTAGTTATTAAACCTATCCCACTCTCTAGATACCCCTTAGCACGTAAAGGAATATTATTTGGGGGTCCAGCCATGGAGAAGAGCTTAGACACTAGGATAAGATAAGGAACACACCCATTATAAAGAAATCACATTAGGATTCTCTTTTTAAGCTGTTCCTTAAAACACAATTGCTTAGGAAATCTATTGGAGGCAGAAGCAGTCAAGGGTAGCCTAGGGTTAGGGTTAGGCTTAGGGTTAGGGTTAGGGTACGGCTTAGGGTACGGTTTCGGGGAGGGCTTCGGGTACGGCGTAGGGTATGTGTTAGGGTTAGGGTTAGGGTTAGTGTTAGGGTTAGGGCTCGGTTTAGGGTATTGGTTCGGATTAGGGTACGTGTTAGGGTTACGGTAGGGGTTAGGGTTAGGGTACGAGTTAGGGTTAGGGTAGTTATTAAACCTATCCCACTCTCTAGATACCCCTTAGCACGTAAAGGAATATTATTTGGGGGTCCAGCCATGGAGAAGAGTTTAGACACTAGGATAAGATAAGGAACACACCCATTATAAAGAAATCTCATTAGGATTCTCTTTTTAAGCTCTTCCTTAAAACACTAGTGCTTAGGAAATCTATTGGAGGCAGAAGCAGTCAAGGGTAGCCTAGGGTTAGTGTTAGGCTTAGGGTTAGGCTTAGGGTACGGCTTAGGGAACGGGTTCGGGGAGGGCTTCGGGTACGGCGTAGGGTATGGGTTAGGGATATTGTTAGGGTTAATGTTAGGGTTAGGGCTCGGTTTAGGGTACGGTTTAGGATTAGGGTACGTGTTAGGGTTAGGGTAGGGGTTAGGGTTAGGGTACGTGTTAGGGTTAGGGTAGTTATTAAACCTATCCCCTCTCTAGATACCCCTTAGCACGTAAAGGAATATTATTTGGGGGTCCAGCCATGGAGAAGAGTTTGGACACTAGGATAAGATAAGGAACACACCCATTATAAAGAAATCACATTAGGATTCTCTTTTTAAGCTTTTCCTCAAAACACTGGTGCTTAGGAAATCTATTGGAGGCAGAAGCAGTAAAGGGTAGCCTAGGTTTAGGTTGAGGCTTGGTGTTAAGCTTAGGGTACGGCTTAGGGTACGGTTTCGGGGAGGGGTTTGGGTACGGCGTAGCGTATGGGTTAGGGTTAGGGTTTGGGTTAGTGTTAGGGTTAGGGCTCCGTTTAGGTTACGGGTTAGGAGTAGGGTACGTGTTAGGGTTAGGGTTGGGGTTTGGGTTAGGGTACGCGTTAGGGTTAGGGTAGTTATTAAACCTATCCCACTCTCTAGATACCCCTTAGCACTTAAGGAATATTATTTGGGTGTCCAGCCATGGAGAAGAGTTTAGACACTAGGATAAGATAAGGAACACACCCATTATAAAGAAATCACATTAGGATACTCTTTTTAAGCTGTTCCTTAAAACACTAGTGCTTAGGAAATCTATTGGAGGCAGAAGCAGTCAAGGGTAGCCTAGGGATAGGGTTAGGCTTAGGGTTAGGCTTAGGGTACGGCTTAGGGTACGGGTTCGGGGAGGGCTTCGGGTACGGCGAAGGGTATGGGTTAGGGTTAGTGTTAGGGTTAGTGTTAGGGTTAGGGCTCGGTTTAGGGTACGGTTTAGGATTAGGGTACGTGTTAGGGTTAGGGTAGGGGTTAGGGTTAGGGTACGTGTTAGGGTTAGGGTAGTTATTAAACCTATCCCCTCTCTAGATACCCCTTAGCACGTAAAGGAATATTATTTGGGGGTCCAGCCATGGAGAAGAGTTTAGACACTAGGATAATATAAGAAACACACACATTATAAAGAAATCACATTAGGATTCTCTTTTTAAGCTGTTCCTTAAAACACTAGTGCTTAGGAAATCTATTGGAGGCAGAAGCAGTCAAGGGTAGCCTAGGTTTAGGTTGAGGCTTGGGGTTAGGCTTAGGGTACGGCTTAGGGTACGGGTTCGGGGAGGGCTTCGTATACGGCGTAGGGTATGGGTTAGGGATAGGGTTAGGGTTAGTGTTAGGGTTAGGGCTCGGTTTAGGGTACAGGTTACGATTAAGGTACGTGTTAGGGTTAGGGTTAGGGTACGCGTTAGGGTTAGGGTAGTTATTAAACCTATCACACTCTCTAGATACCGCTTAGCACGTAAAGCAATAATATTTGGGGGTCCATTCATGGAGAAGAGTTTAGACACTAAGATAATATAAGGAACACACGCATTATAAAGAAATCACATTAGGATTCTCTTTTTAAGCTGTTCCTTAAAACACTAGTGCTTAAAAATCTATTTGAGGCAGAAGCAGTCAAGGGTAGCCTAGGGTTAGGGTTAGGCTTAGGGTTAGGCTTAGGGTACGGCTTAGGGTACGGGTTCGGTGAGGGCTTCGGGTATGGCGTAGGGTATGTGTTAGGCTTAGGGTTAGGGTTAGTGTTAGGGTTAGGGCTCGGTTTAGGGTACGTGTTAGGGTTAGTGTAGGGGATAGGGTTAGGGTACGCGTTAGAGTTAGGGTAGTTATTAAACCTATCCCACTCTCTAGATACACCTTAGCACGTAAAGGAATATTATTTGGGGGTCCATCCATGGAGAAGTGTTTAGACACTAAGATAATATAAGGAACACACACATTATAAAGAAATCACATTAGGATTCTCATTTTAAGCTGTTCCTTAAAACACTCGTGCTTAGGAAATCTATTGGCGGCAGAAGCAGTCAAGGGTAGCAGAGGGTTAGGGTGAGGCTTGGGGTTAGGCTTAGTGTACGTCTTAGGTTATGGGTTCGGGGAGGGGTTTGGGTACGGCGTAGGGTATGGGTTAGGGTTAAGGTTTGGGTTAGTGTTAGGGTTAGGGCTCGGTTTAGGGTATGGGTTAGAATTAGGGTATGTTTTAGGGTTAGGGTAGGGGTTAGGGTTAGGGTACGCATTAGGGTTAGGGTAGTTATTAAACCTATCCCACTCTCTTGATACCCCTTAGCACGTAAAGGAATATTATTTGGGGGCCCAGCCGTGGAGAAGAGTTTAGACACTAGGATAAGATAAGGAACACACCCATTATAAAGAAATCATATTAGGATACTCTTTTTAAGCTGTTCCTTAAAACACTAGTGCTTAGGAAATCTATTGGAGGCAGAAGCAGTCAAGGGTAGCCTAGGGTTAGGGTTAGGCTTAGGGTTAGGCTTAGGGTACGGCTTAGGGTACGGGTTCGGTGAGGGCTTCGGGTACAGCGTAGGGTATGGGTTAGGGTTAGGGTTAGGGTTAGTGTTAGGGTTAGGGCTCGGTTTAGGGTACGGTTTAGGATTATGTTACGTGTTAGGGTTAGGGTAGGGGTTAGGGTTAGGGTACGTGTTAGGGTTAGGGTAGTTATTAAACCTATCCCCTCTCTAGATACCCCTTAGCACGTAAAGGAATATTATTTGGGGGTCCAGCCATGGAGAAGAGTTTAGACACTAGGATAAGATAAGGAACACACCCATTATAAAGAAATCACATTAGGATTCTCTTTTTAAGCTGTTCCTTAAAACACTAGTGCTTAGGAAATCTATTGGAGGCAGAAGCAGTCAAGGGTAGCAGAGGGTTAGGGTTAGGCTTAGGGTTAGGCTTAGGGTACGGTTTACGGTACGGGTTCGGGGAGGGCTTCGGATACGGCGTACGGTATGTGTTAGGGTTAGGGTTAGGGTTAGTGTTAGGGTTAGGGCTCGGTTTAGGGTAAGGGTTAGGATTAGGGTACGTGTTAGGGTTAGGGTAGGGGTTAGGGTTAGGGTACGCGTTAGGGTTAGGGTAGTTATTAAAACTATCCCACTCTCTAGATACCCCTTAGAACGTAAAGGAATATTATTTGGGGGTCCAGCCATGGAGAAGAGTTTAGACACAAGGATAAGATAAGGAACACACACATTATAAAGAAATCACATTAGGATTCTCTTTTTAAGCTGTTCCTTAAAACACTAGTGCTTAGGAAATCTACTGGAGGCAGAAGCAGTCAAGGGTAGCCTAGGGTTAGGGTTAGGCTTAGGGTTTGGCTTAGGGTACGGCTTAGGGTACGTGTTCGGTGAGGGCTTCGGGTACGGCGTAGGGTATGGGTTAGGGTTAGGGTTAGGGTTAGTGTTAGGGTTAGGGCTCGGTTTAGGGTACGGTTTAGGATTAGGGTACGTGTTAGGGTCAGGGTAGGGTTTAGGGTTAGGGTACGTGTTAGGGTTAGAGTAGTTATTAAACCTATCCCCTCTCTAGATACCCCTTAGCACGTAAAGGAATATTATTTGGGGGTCCAGCCATGGAGAAGAGTTTAGACACTAGGATAAGATAAGGAACACACCCATTATAAAGAAATCACATTAGGATTCTCTTTTTAAGCTGTTCCTTAAAACACTGGTGCTTAGGAAATCTATTGGAGGCAGAAGCAGTCAAGGGTAGCCTAGGTTTAGGTTGAGGCTTGGTGTTAGGCTTAGGGTACGGCTTAGGGTACGGGTTCGGGGAGGGGTTTGGGTACGGCGTAGCGTATGGGTTAGGGTTAGGGTTTGGGTTAGTGTTAGGGTTAGGGCTCCGTTTAGGGTACGGGTTAGGAGTAGGGTACGTGTTAGGGTTAGGGTAGGGGTTTGGGTTAGGGTACGCGTTAGGGTTAGGGTAGTTATTAAACCTATCCCACTCTCTAGATACCCCTTAGCACTTAAGGAATATTATTTGGGTGTCCAGCCATGGAGAAGAGTTTAGACACTAGGATAAGATAAGGAACACACCAATTATAAAGAAATCACATTAGGATACTCTTTTTAAGCTGTTCCTTAAAACACTAGTGCTTAGGAAATCTATTGGAGGCAGAAGCAGTCAAGGGTAGCCTAGGGATAGGGTTAGGCTTAGGGTTAGGCTTAGGGTACGGCTTAGGGTACGGGTTCGGGGAGGGCTTCGGGTACGGCGTAGGGTATGGGTTAGGGTTAGGGTTAGGGTTAGTGTTAGGGTTAGGTCTCGGTTTAGGGTACGGTTTAGGATTATCTTACGTGTTAGGGTTAGGGTAGGGGTTAGGGTTAGGGTACGTGTTAGGGTTAGGGTAGTTATTAAACCTATCCCCTCTCTAGATACCCCTTAGCACGTAAAGGAATATTATTTGGGTGTCCAGCCATGGAGAAGAGTTTAGACACTAGGATAAGATAAGGAACACACCCATTATAAAGAAATCACATTAGGATTCTCTTTTTAAGCTGTTCCTTAAAACACTAGTGCTTAGGAAATCTATTGGAGGCAGAAGCAGTCAAGGGTAGCCTAGGGTTAGGGTTAGGCTTAGGGTGCGGCTTAGGGTACGGGTTCGGGGAGGGCTTCGGGTACGGCGTAGGGTATGGGTTATGGATAGGGTTAGGGTTAGTGTTAGGGTTAAGGCTCGGTTTAGGGTACGGGTTAGGATTAGGTTACGTGTTAGGGTTAGGGTAGGGGTTAGGGTTAGGGTACGCGTTAGGGTTAGGGTAGTTATTAAACCTATCCCACTCTCTAGATACCCCTTAGCACGTAAAGCAATATTATTTGGGGGTCCATCCATGGAGAAGTGTTTAGACACTAGGAAAAGATAAGGAACACACCCATTATAAAGAAATCCCATTAGGATTCTCTTTTTAAGCTGTTCCTTAAAACACTAGTGCTTAGGAAATCTATTGGAGGCAGAAGCAGTCAAGGGTAGCAGAGGGTTAGGGTTAGGCTTAGGGTTAGGCTTAGGGTACGGTTTAGGGTACGGGTTCGGGGAGGGCTTCGGATACGGCGTAGGGTATGGGTTAGGGTTAGGGTTAGTGTTAGGGTTAGGGCTCGGTTTAGGGTAAGGGTTAGGATTAGGGTACGTGTTAGGGTTAGGGTAGGGGTTAGGGTTAGGGTACGCATTAGGGTTAGGGTAGTTATTAAACCTATCCCACTCTCTAGATACCCCTTAGAACGTAAAGGAATATTATTTGGGGGTCCAGCCATGGAGAAGAGTTTAGACACTAGGAAAAGATAAGGAACACACCCATTATAAAGAAATCACATTAGGATTCTCTTTTTAAGCTGTTCCTTAAAACACTAGTGCTTAGGAAATCTATTGGAGGCAGAAGCAGTCAAGGGTAGCCTAGGGTTAGGGTTAGGCTTAGGGTTAGGCTTAGGGTACGGCTTAAGGTACGGGTTCGGGGAGGGCTTCGGGTACGGCGTAAGTTATGGGTTAGGGTTAGGGTTATGGTTAGTGTTAGGGTTAGGGCTCGCTTTAGTGTACGGGTTAGGATTAGGGTACATGTTAGGGTTAGGGTAGGGGTTAGGGTTAGGGTACGCGTTAGGGTTAGGTTAGTGATTAAACCTATCCCACTCTCTAGATACCCCTTAGCACGTAAAGGAATATTATTTGGTGGTCCAGCCATGGAGAAGAGTTTAGACACTAGGATAATATAAGGAACACACCCATTATAAAGAAATCACATTAGGATTCTCTTTTTAAGCTGTTCCTTAAAACACTAGTGCTTAGGAAATCTACTGGAGGCAGAAGCAGTCAAGGGTAGCCTAGGGTTAGGGTTAGGCTTAGGGTTAGGCTTAGGGTACGGCTTAGGGTACGTGTTCGGTGAGGGCTTCGGGTACGGCGTAGGGTATGGGTTAGGGTTAGTGTTAGGGTTAGTGTTAGGGTTAGGGCTCGGTTTAGGGTACGGTTTAGGATTAGGGTACGTGTTAGGGTCAGGGTAGGGTTTAGGGTTAGGGTACGTGTTAGGGTTAGGGTAGTTATTAAACCTCTCCCCTCTCTAGATACCCCTTAGCAAGTAAGGGAATATTATTTGGGGGTCCAGCCATGGAGAAGAGTTTAGACACTAGGATAAGATAAGGAACACACCCATTATAAAGAAATCTCATTAGGATTCTCTTTTTAAGCTCTTCCTTAAAACACTAGTGCTTAGGAAATCTATTGGAGGCAGAAGCAGTCAAGGGTAGCCTAGGGTTAGTGTTAGGCTTAGGGTTAGGCTTAGGGTACGGCTTAGGGAACGGGTTCGGGGAGGGCTTCGGGTACGGCGTAGGGTATGGGTTAGGGATATTGTTAGGGTTAATGTTAGGGTTAGGGCTCGGTTTAGGGTACGGTTTAGGATTAGGGTACGTGTTAGGGTTAGGGTAGGGGTTAGGGTTAGGGTACGTGTTAGGGTTAGGGTAGTTATTAAACCTATCCCCTCTCTAGATACCCCTTAGCACGTAAAGGAATATTATTTGGGGGTCCAGCCATGGAGAAGAGTTTGGACACTAGGATAAGATAAGGAACACACCCATTATAAAGAAATCACATTAGGATTCTCTTTTTAAGCTTTTCCTCAAAACACTGGTGCTTAGGAAATCTATTGGAGGCAGAAGCAGTAAAGGGTAGCCTAGGTTTAGGTTGAGGCTTGGTGTTAGGCTTAGGGTACGGCTTAGGGTACGGGTTCGGGGAGGGGTTTGGGTACGGCGTAGCGTATGGGTTAGGGTTAGGGTTTGGGTTAGTGTTAGGGTTAGGGCTCCGTTTAGGTTACGGGTTAGGAGTAGGGTACGTGTTAGGGTTAGGGTTGGGGTTTGGGTTAGGGTACGCGTTAGGGTTAGGGTAGTTATTAAACCTATCCCACTCTCTAGATACCCCTTAGCACTTAAGGAATATTATTTGGGTGTCCAGCCATGGAGAAGAGTTTAGACACTAGGATAAGATAAGGAACACACCCATTATAAAGAAATCACATTAGGATACTCTTTTTAAGCTGTTCCTTAAAACACTAGTGCTTAGGAAATCTATTGGAGGCAGAAGCAGTCAAGGGTAGCCTAGGGATAGGGTTAGGCTTAGGGTTAGGCTTAGGGTACGGCTTAGGGTACGGGTTCGGGGAGGGCTTCGGGTACGGCGAAGGGTATGGGTTAGGGTTAGTGTTAGGGTTAGTGTTAGGGTTAGGGCTCGGTTTAGGGTACGGTTTAGGATTAGGGTACGTGTTAGCGTTAGGGTAGGGGTTAGGGTTAGGGTACGTGTTAGGGTTAGGGTAGTTATTAAACCTATCCCCTCTCTAGATACCCCTTAGCACGTAAAGGAATATTATTTGGGGGTCCAGCCATGGAGAAGAGTTTAGACACTAGGATAATATAAGAAACACACACATTATAAAGAAATCACATTAGGATTCTCTTTTTAAGCTGTTCCTTAAAACACTAGTGCTTAGGAAATCTATTGGAGGCAGAAGCAGTCAAGGGTAGCCTAGGTTTAGGTTGAGGCTTGGGGTTAGGCTTAGGGTACGGCTTAGGGTATGGGTTCGGGGAGGGGTTTGGTTACGGCGTAGCGTATGGGTTAGGGTTAGGGTTTGGGTTAGTGTTAGGGTTAGGGCTCCGTTTAGGGTACGGGTTAGGATTAGGGTACGTGTTAGGGTTAGGGTAGGGGTTAGGGTTAGGGTACGCGTTAGGGTTAGGGTAGTTATTAAACCTATCCCACTCTCTAGATACCCCTTAGCACGTAAAGGAATATTATTTGGGGGTCCAGTCATGGAGAAGAGTTTAGACACTAGGATAAGATAAGGAACACACCCATTATAAAGAAATCACATTAGGATACTCTTTTTAAGCTGTTCCTTAAAACACTAGTGCTTAGGAAATCTATTGGAGGCAGAAGCAGTCAAGGGTAGCCTAGGGATAGGGTTAGGCTTAGGGTTAGGCTTAGGGTACGGCTTAGGGTACGGGTTCGGGGAGGGCTTCGGGTACGGCGTAGGGTATGGGTTAGGGTTAGGGTTAGGGTTAGTGTTAGGGTTAGGTCTCGGTTTAGGGTACGGTTTAGGATTATCTTACGTGTTAGGGTTAGGGTAGGGGTTAGGGTTAGGGTACGTGTTAGGGTTAGGGTAGTTATTAAACCTATCCCCTCTCTAGATACCCCTTAGCACGTAAAGGAATATTATTTGGGTGTCCAGCCATGGAGAAGAGTTTAGACACTAGGATAAGATAAGGAACACACCCATTATAAAGAAATCACATTAGGATTCTCTTTTTAAGCTGTTCCTTAAAACACTAGTGCTTAGGAAATCTATTGGAGGCAGAAGCAGTCAAGGGTAGCCTAGGGTTAGGGTTAGGCTTAGGGTGCGGCTTAGGGTACGGGTTCGGGGAGGGCTTCGGGTACGGCGTAGGGTATGGGTTATGGATAGGGTTAGGGTTAGTGTTAGGGTTAAGGCTCGGTTTAGGGTACGGGTTAGGATTAGGTTACGTGTTAGGGTTAGGGTAGGGGTTAGGGTTAGGGTACGCGTTAGGGTTAGGGTAGTTATTAAACCTATCCCACTCTCTAGATACCCCTTAGCACGTAAAGCAATATTATTTGGGGGTCCATCCATGGAGAAGTGTTTAGACACTAGGAAAAGATAAGGAACACACCCATTATAAAGAAATCCCATTAGGATTCTCTTTTTAAGCTGTTCCTTAAAACACTAGTGCTTAGGAAATCTATTGGAGGCAGAAGCAGTCAAGGGTAGCAGAGGGTTAGGGTTAGGCTTAGGGTTAGGCTTAGGGTACGGTTTAGGGTACGGGTTCGGGGAGGGCTTCGGATACGGCGTAGGGTATGGGTTAGGGTTAGGGTTAGTGTTAGGGTTAGGGCTCGGTTTAGGGTAAGGGTTAGGATTAGGGTACGTGTTAGGGTTAGGGTAGGGGTTAGGGTTAGGGTACGCATTAGGGTTAGGGTAGTTATTAAACCTATCCCACTCTCTAGATACCCCTTAGAACGTAAAGGAATATTATTTGGGGGTCCAGCCATGGAGAAGAGTTTAGACACTAGGAAAAGATAAGGAACACACCCATTATAAAGAAATCACATTAGGATTCTCTTTTTAAGCTGTTCCTTAAAACACTAGTGCTTAGGAAATCTATTGGAGGCAGAAGCAGTCAAGGGTAGCCTAGGGTTAGGGTTAGGCTTAGGGTTAGGCTTAGGGTACGGCTTAAGGTACGGGTTCGGGGAGGGCTTCGGGTACGGCGTAAGTTATGGGTTAGGGTTAGGGTTATGGTTAGTGTTAGGGTTAGGGCTCGCTTTAGTGTACGGGTTAGGATTAGGGTACATGTTAGGGTTAGGGTAGGGGTTAGGGTTAGGGTACGCGTTAGGGTTAGGTTAGTGATTAAACCTATCCCACTCTCTAGATACCCCTTAGCACGTAAAGGAATATTATTTGGTGGTCCAGCCATGGAGAAGAGTTTAGACACTAGGATAATATAAGGAACACACCCATTATAAAGAAATCACATTAGGATTCTCTTTTTAAGCTGTTCCTTAAAACACTAGTGCTTAGGAAATCTACTGGAGGCAGAAGCAGTCAAGGGTAGCCTAGGGTTAGGGTTAGGCTTAGGGTTAGGCTTAGGGTACGGCTTAGGGTACGTGTTCGGTGAGGGCTTCGGGTACGGCGTAGGGTATGGGTTAGGGTTAGTGTTAGGGTTAGTGTTAGGGTTAGGGCTCGGTTTAGGGTACGGTTTAGGATTAGGGTACGTGTTAGGGTCAGGGTAGGGTTTAGGGTTAGGGTACGTGTTAGGGTTAGGGTAGTTATTAAACCTCTCCCCTCTCTAGATACCCCTTAGCAAGTAAGGGAATATTATTTGGGGGTCCAGCCATGGAGAAGAGTTTAGACACTAGGATAAGATAAGGAACACACCCATTATAAAGAAATCTCATTAGGATTCTCTTTTTAAGCTCTTCCTTAAAACACTAGTGCTTAGGAAATCTATTGGAGGCAGAAGCAGTCAAGGGTAGCCTAGGGTTAGTGTTAGGCTTAGGGTTAGGCTTAGGGTACGGCTTAGGGAACGGGTTCGGGGAGGGCTTCGGGTACGGCGTAGGGTATGGGTTAGGGATATTGTTAGGGTTAATGTTAGGGTTAGGGCTCGGTTTAGGGTACGGTTTAGGATTAGGGTACGTGTTAGGGTTAGGGTAGGGGTTAGGGTTAGGGTACGTGTTAGGGTTAGGGTAGTTATTAAACCTATCCCCTCTCTAGATACCCCTTAGCACGTAAAGGAATATTATTTGGGGGTCCAGCCATGGAGAAGAGTTTGGACACTAGGATAAGATAAGGAACACACCCATTATAAAGAAATCACATTAGGATTCTCTTTTTAAGCTTTTCCTCAAAACACTGGTGCTTAGGAAATCTATTGGAGGCAGAAGCAGTAAAGGGTAGCCTAGGTTTAGGTTGAGGCTTGGTGTTAGGCTTAGGGTACGGCTTAGGGTACGGGTTCGGGGAGGGGTTTGGGTACGGCGTAGCGTATGGGTTAGGGTTAGGGTTTGGGTTAGTGTTAGGGTTAGGGCTCCGTTTAGGTTACGGGTTAGGAGTAGGGTACGTGTTAGGGTTAGGGTTGGGGTTTGGGTTAGGGTACGCGTTAGGGTTAGGGTAGTTATTAAACCTATCCCACTCTCTAGATACCCCTTAGCACTTAAGGAATATTATTTGGGTGTCCAGCCATGGAGAAGAGTTTAGACACTAGGATAAGATAAGGAACACACCCATTATAAAGAAATCACATTAGGATACTCTTTTTAAGCTGTTCCTTAAAACACTAGTGCTTAGGAAATCTATTGGAGGCAGAAGCAGTCAAGGGTAGCCTAGGGATAGGGTTAGGCTTAGGGTTAGGCTTAGGGTACGGCTTAGGGTACGGGTTCGGGGAGGGCTTCGGGTACGGCGAAGGGTATGGGTTAGGGTTAGTGTTAGGGTTAGTGTTAGGGTTAGGGCTCGGTTTAGGGTACGGTTTAGGATTAGGGTACGTGTTAGCGTTAGGGTAGGGGTTAGGGTTAGGGTACGTGTTAGGGTTAGGGTAGTTATTAAACCTATCCCCTCTCTAGATACCCCTTAGCACGTAAAGGAATATTATTTGGGGGTCCAGCCATGGAGAAGAGTTTAGACACTAGGATAATATAAGAAACACACACATTATAAAGAAATCACATTAGGATTCTCTTTTTAAGCTGTTCCTTAAAACACTAGTGCTTAGGAAATCTATTGGAGGCAGAAGCAGTCAAGGGTAGCCTAGGTTTAGGTTGAGGCTTGGGGTTAGGCTTAGGGTACGGCTTAGGGTATGGGTTCGGGGAGGGGTTTGGTTACGGCGTAGCGTATGGGTTAGGGTTAGGGTTTGGGTTAGTGTTAGGGTTAGGGCTCCGTTTAGGGTACGGGTTAGGATTAGGGTACGTGTTAGGGTTAGGGTAGGGGTTAGGGTTAGGGTACGCGTTAGGGTTAGGGTAGTTATTAAACCTATCCCACTCTCTAGATACCCCTTAGCACGTAAAGGAATATTATTTGGGGGTCCAGTCATGGAGAAGAGTTTAGACACTAGGATAAGATAAGGAACACACCCATTATAAAGAAATCACATTAGGATACTCTTTTTAAGCTGTTCCTTAAAACACTAGTGCTTAGGAAATCTATTGGAGGCAGAAGCAGTCAAGGGTAGCCTAGGGTTAGGGTTAGGCTTAGGGTTAGGCTTAGGGTACGGTTTAGGGTACGGGTTCGGGGAGGGCTTCGGGTACGGCGAAGGGTATGGGTTAAGGTTAGTGTTAGGGTTAGTGTTAGGGTTAGGGCTCGGTTTAGGGTACGGTTTAGGATTATGGTACGTGTTAGGGTTAGGGTAGGGGTTAGGGTTAGGGTACGTGTTAGGGTTAGGGTAGTTATTAAACCTATCCTCTCTCTACATACCCCTTAGCACGTAAAGGAATATTATTTGGGGGTCCAGCCATGGAGAAGAGTTTAGACACTAGGATAAGATAAGGAACACACCCAGTATAAAGAAATCACATTAGGATTCTCTTTTTAAGCTGTTCCTTAAAACACTAGTGCTTAGGAAATCTATTGGAGGCAGAAGCTGTCAAGGGTAGCCTAGGGTTAGGTTTAGGCTTAGGGTTAGGCTTAGGGTACGGCTTAGGGTACGGGTTCGGGGAGGGCTTCGTATACGGCGTAGGGTATGGGTTAGGGATAGGGTTAGGGTTAGTGTTAGGGTTAGGGCTCGGTTTAGGGTACGGGTTAGGATTAAGGTACGTGTTAGGGTTAGGGTTAGGGTACGCGTTAGGGTTAGGGTAGTTATTAAACCTATCACACTCTCTAGATACCGCTTAGCACGTAAAGCAATATTATTTGGGGGTCCATTCATGGAGAAGAGTTTAGACACTAAGATAATATAAGGAACACACGCATTATAAAGAAATCACATTAGGATTCTCTTTTTAAGCTGTTCCTTAAAACACTAGTGCTTAAAAATCTATTTGAGGCAGAAGCAGTCAAGGGTAGCCTAGGGTTAGGGTTAGGCTTAGGGTTAGGCTTAGGGTACGGCTTAGGGTACGGGTTCGGTGAGGGCTTCGGGTATGGCGTTGGGTATGTGTTAGGCTTAGGGTTAGGGTTAGTGTTAGGGTTAGGGCTCGGTTTAGGGTACGTGTTAGGGTTAGTGTAGGGGATAGGGTTAGGGTACGCGTTAGAGTTAGGGTAGTTATTAAACCTATCCCACTCTCTAGATACACCTTAGCACGTAAAGGAATATTATTTGGGGGTCCATCCATGGAGAAGTGTTTAGACACTAAGATAATATAAGGAACACACACATTATAAAGAAATCACATTAGGATTCTCATTTTAAGCTGTTCCTTAAAACACTCGTGCTTAGGAAATCTATTGGCGGCAGAAGCAGTCAAGGGTAGCAGAGGGTTAGGGTGAGGCTTGGGGTTAGGCTTAGTGTACGTCTTAGGTTATGGGTTCGGGGAGGGGTTTGGGTACGGCGTAGGGTATGGGTTAGGGTTAGGGTTTGGGTTAGGGTTAGGGCTCGGTTTAGGGTTTGGGTTAGAATTAGGGTATGTTTTAGGGTTAGGGTAGGGGTTAGGGTTAGGGTACGCATTAGGGTTAGGGTAGTTATTAAACCTATCCCACTCTCTTGATACCCCTTAGCACGTAAAGGAATATTATTTGGGGGCCCAGCCGTGGAGAAGAGTTTAGACACTAGGATAAGATAAGGAACACACCCATTATAAAGAAATCATATTAGGATACTCTTTTTAAGCTGTTCCTTAAAACACTAGTGCTTAGGAAATCTATTGGAGGCAGAAGCAGTCAAGGGTAGCCTAGGGTTAGGGTTAGGCTTAGGGTTAGGCTTAGGGTACGGCTTAGGGTACGGGTTCGGTGAGGGCTTCGGGTACAGCGTAGGGTATGGGTTAGGGTTAGGGTTAGGGTTAGTGTTAGGGTTAGGGCTCGGTTTAGGGTACGGTTTAGGATTATGTTACGTGTTAGGGTTAGGGTAGGGGTTAGGGTTAGGGTACGTGTTAGGGTTAGGGTAGTTATTAAACCTATCCCCTCTCTAGATACCCCTTAGCACGTAAAGGAATATTATTTGGGGGTCCAGCCATGGAGAAGAGTTTAGACACTAGGATAAGATAAGGAACACACCCATTATAAAGAAATCACATTAGGATTCTCTTTTTAAGCTGTTCCTTAAAACACTAGTGCTTAGGAAATCTATTGGAGGCAGAAGCAGTCAAGGGTAGCCTAGGGTTAGGGTTAGGCTTAGGGTGCGGCTTAGGGTACGGGTTCGGGGAGGGCTTCGGGTACGGCGTAGGGTATGGGTTAGGGATAGGTTTAGGGTTAGTGTTAGGGTTGGGGCTCGGTTTAGGGTACGGGTTAGGATTAGGGTACGTGTTAGGGTTAGGGTAGGGGTTAGGGTTAGGGTACGCGTTAGGGTTAGGGTAGTTATTAAACCTATCCCACTCTCTAGATACCCCTTAGCACGTAAAGCAATATTATTTGGGGGTCCATCCATGGAGAAGTGTTTAGACACTAAGATAATATAAGGAACACACACATTATAAAGAAATCACATTAGGATTCTCTTTTTAAGCTGTTCCTTAAAACACTAGTGCTTAGGAAATCTATTGGAGGCAGAAGCAGTGAAGTGTAGCAGAGGGTTAGGGTTAGGCTTAGGGTTAGGCTTAGGGTACGGTTTAGGGTACGGGTTCGGGGAGGGCTTCGGATACGGCGTAGGGTATGGGTTAGGGTTAGGGTTAGGGTTAGTGTTAGGGTTAGGGCTCGGTTTAGGGTAAGGGTTAGGATTAGGGTACGTGTTAGGGTTAGGGTAGGGGTTAGGGTTAGGGTACGCATTAGGGTTAGGGTAGTTATTAAACCTATCCCACTCTCTAGATACCCCTTAGAACGTAAAGGAATATTATTTGGGGGTCCAGCCATGGAGAAGAGTTTAGACACTAGGAAAAGATAAGGAACACACCCATTATAAAGAAATCACATTAGGATTCTCTTTTTAAGCTGTTCCATAAAACACTAGTGCTTAGGAAATCTATTGGAGGCAGAAGCAGTCAAGGGTAGCCTAGGGTTAGGGTTAGGCTTAGGGTTAGGGTTAGGGTACGGTTTAGGGTATGGGTTCGAGGAGAGGTTCGGGCACGGCGTAGGGTATGTGTTAGGGTTAGGGTTAGGGTTAGTGTTAGGGTTAGGGCTCGGTTTAGGGTACGGGTTAGGATTAGGGTACGTGTTAGGGTTAGGGTAGGGGTTAGGTTTAGGGTACGCGTTAGGGTTAGGGTAGTTATTAAACCTATCCCACTCTCTAGATACCCCTTAGCACGTAAAGGAATATTATTTGGGGGTCCAGCCATGGAGAAGCGTTTAGACAGTAGGATAAGATAAGGAACACACCCATTATTAAGAAATCACATTAGGATTCTCTTTTTAAGCTGTTCCTTAAAACACTAGTGCTTAGGAAATCTATTGGAGGCAGAAGCAGTCAAGGGTAGCCTAGGGTTAGGGTTAGGCTTAGGGTTAGGCTTAGGGTACGGCTTAAGGTACGTGTTCGGGGAGGGCTTCGGGTACGGCGTAAGTTATGGGTTAGGGTTAGGGTTATGGTTAGTGTTAGGGTTAGGGCTCGCTTTAGTGTACGGGTTAGGATTAGGGTACATGTTAGGGTTAGGGTAGGGGTTAGGGTTAGGGTATGCGTTAGGGTTAGGGTAGTGATTAAACCTATCCCACTCTCTAGATACCCCTTAGCACGTAAAGGAATATTATTTGGCGGTCCAGCCATGGAGAAGAGTTTAGACACTAGGATAATATAAGGAACACACCCATTATAAAGAAATCACATTAGGATTCTCCTTTTAAGCTGTTCCTTAAAACACTAGTGCTTAGGAAATCTATTGGAGGCAGAAGCAGTCAAGGGTAGCGTAGGGTTAGGGTTAGGCTTAGGGTTAGGCTTAGGGTACGGCTTAGGGTACGTGTTCGGGGAGGGCGTCGGGTATGGCGTAGGGTATCGGTTAGGGTTAGGGTTAGGGTTAGTGTTAGGGTTAGGGCTCGGTTTAGGGTACGGGTTAGGATTAGGGTACGTGTTAGGGTTAGGGTAGGGGTTAGTGTTAGGGTATGCGTTATGGTTAGGGTAGTTATTAAACCCATCCCACTCTCTAGATACCCCTTAGCACGTAAAGGAATATTATTTGGGGGTCCAGCCATGGAGAAGAGTTTAGACACTAGGATAAGATAAGGAACACACCCATTATAAAGAAATCACATTAGGATTCTCTTTTTAAGCTGTTCCTTAAAACACTAGTGCTTAGGAAATCTACTGGAGGCAGAAGCAGTCAAGGGTAGCCTAGGGTTAGGGTTAGGCTTAGGGTTAGGCTTAGGGTACGGCTTAGGGTACGGGTTCGGGGAGGGCTTCGTGTACAGCGTAGGGTATGGGGTAGGGATAGGGTTAGGTTTAGTGTTAGGTTTAGGGCTCGGATTAGGTTAGGGGTTAGGATTAGGATACGTGTTAGGGTTAGGGTAGGGGTTAGGGTTAGGGTACGCGTTAGGGTTAGGGTAGTTATTAAACCTATCCCACTCTCTAGATACCCCTTAGCACGTAAAGGAATATTATTTGGGGGTCCAGCAATGGAGAAGAGTTTAGACACTAGGATAAGATAAGGAACACACTCATTATAAAGAAATCACATTAGGATTTTCTTTTTAAGCTGTTCCTTAAAACACTAGTGCTTAGGAAATCTATTGGAGGCAGAAGCAGTCAAAGGTAGCCTAGGGTTAGGGTTAGGCTTAGGGTTAGTGTTAGGGTACGGCTTAGGGTATGGGTTCGGGGAGAGGTTCGGGCACGGCGTAGGGTATGGGTTAGGGTTAGGGTTAGGGTTAGTGTTAGTGTTAGGGCTCGGTTTAGGGTACGGGTTAGGATTAGGGTACATGTTAGGGTTAGGGTAGGGGTTAGGTTTAGGGTACGCGTTAGGGTTGTTATTAAAACTATCCCACTCTCTAGATACCCCTTAGCACCTAAAGAATATTATTTGGGGGTCCAGCCATGGAGAAGCGTTTAGACAGTAGGAGAAGATAAGGAACACACCCATTATTAAGAAATCACATTAGGATTCTTTTTTTAAGCTGTTCCATAAAACACTAGTGCTTAGGAAATCTATTGGAGGCAGAAGCAGTCAAGGGTAGCCTAGGGTTAGGGTTAGGCTTAGGGTTAGGCTTAGGGTACGGCTTAGGGTACGGGTTCGGGGAGGGCTTCAGGTACGGCATAGGGTATGGGTTAGGGTTAGGGTTAGGGTTAGTGTTAGGTTTAGGGCTCGGTTTAGTGTACGGGTTAGGATTATGGTACGTGTTAGGGTTAGGGTAGGGGTTAGGGTTAGGGTACGCGTTAGGGTTAGGGTAGTTATTAAACCTATCCCACTCTCTAGATACCCCTTAGCACGTCAAGGAATATTATTTGGGTGTCCAGCCATGGAGAAGAGTTTAGACACTAGGATAAGATAAGGAACACACCCATTATAAAGAAATCACATTAGGATTCTCTTTTTAAGCTGTTCCTTAAAACACTAGTGCTTACGAAATCTATTGGAGGCAGAAGCAGTCAAGGGTAGCCTAGGGTTAGGGTTAGGCTTAGGGTTAGGGTTAGGGTATGGCTTAGGGCACGGGTTCGGGGAGGGGTTCGGGTACGGCATAGTGTATGGGTTAGGCTTAGGGTTAGGGTTAGTGTTAGGGTTAGGGCTCGGTTTAGGGTACGTGTTAGGGTTAGTGTAGGGGATAGGGTTATGGTACGCGTTAGAGTTAGGGTAGTTATTAAACCTATCCCACTCTCTAGATACCCCTTAGCACGTAAAGGAATATTATTTGGGGGTCCAGCCATGGAGAAGAGTTTAGACACTAGGATAAGATAAGGAACACACCCATTATAAAGAAATCACATTAGGCTACTCTTTTTAAGCTGTTCCGTAAAACACTAGTGCTTAGGAAATCTATTGGAGGCAGAAGCAGTCAAGGGTAGCCTAGGGATAGTGTTAGGCTTAGGGTTAGGCTTAGGGTACGGCTTAGGGTACGGGTTCGGGGAGGGCTTCGGGTACGGCGAAGGGTATGGGTTAGGGTTAGTGTTAGGGTTAGTGTTAGGGTTAGGGCTCGGTTTAGGGTACGGTTTAGGATTAGGGTACGTGTTAGGGTTAGGGTAGGGGTTAGGGTTAGGGTACGTGTTAGGGCTAGGGTAGTTATTAAACCTATCCCCTCTCTAGATACCCCTTAGCACGTAAAGGAATATTATTTGGGGGTCCAGCCATGGAGAAGAGTTTAGACACTAGGATAATATAAGAAACACACACATTATAAAGAAATCACATTAGGATTCTCTTTTTAAGCTGTTCCTTAAAACACTAGTGCTTAGGAAATCTATTGGAGGCAGCAGCAGTCAAGGGTAGCCTAGGTTTAGGTTGGGGCTTGGGGTTAGGCTTAGGGTACGGCTTAGGGTATGGGTTCGGGGAGGGGTTTGGGTACGGCGTAGCGTATGGGTTAGGGTTAGGGTTTGGGTTAGTGTTAGGGTTAGGGCTCCGTTTAGGGTACGGGTTAGGATTAGGGTACGTGTTAGGGTTAGGGTAGGGGTTAGGGTTAGGGTACGCGTTAGGGTTAGGGTAGTTATTAAACCTATCCCACTCTCTAGATACCCCTTAGCACGTAAAGGAATATTATTTGGGGGTCCAGCCATGGAGAAGAGTTTAGACACTAGGATAAGATAAGGAACACACCCATTATAAAGAAATCACATTAGGATACTCTTTTTAAGCTGTTCCTTAAAACACTAGTGATTAGGAAATCTATTGGAGGCAGAAGCAGTCAAGTGTAGCCTAGGGTTAGGGTTAGGCTTACGGTTAGGGTTAGGGTATGGCTTAGGGCACGGGTTCGGGGAGGGGTTCGGGTATGGCGTAGTGTATGGGTTAGGCTTAGGGTTAGGGTTAGTGTTAGGGTTAGGGCTCGGTTTAGGGTACGTGTTAGGGTTAGTGTAGGGGATAGGGTTAGGGTACGCGTTAGAGTTAGGGTAGTTATTAAACCTATCCCACTCTCTAGATACACCTTAGCACTTAAAGGAATATTATTTGGGGGTCCATCCATGGAGAAGTGTTTAGACACTAAGATAATATAAGGAACACACACATTATAAAGAAATCACATTAGGATTCTCATTTTAAGCTGTTCCTTAAAACACTAGTGCTTAGGAAATCTATTGGAGGCAGAAGCAGTCAAGGGCAGCAGAGGGTTAGGGTGAGGCTTGGGGTTAGGCTTAGGGTACGTCTTAGGTTATGGGTTCGGGGAGGGGTTTGGGTACGGCGTAGGGTATGGGTTAGGGTTAGGGTTTGGGTTAGTGTTAGGGTTAGGGCTCGGTTTAGGGTATGGGTTAGAATTAGGGTATGTTTTAGGGTTAGGGTAGGGGTTAGGGTTACGGTACGCATTAGGGTTAGGGTAGTTATTAAACCTATCCCACTCTCTTGATACCTCTTAGCACGTAAAGGAATATTATTTGGGGGTCCAGCCGTGGAGAAGAGGTTAGACACTAGGATAAAATAAGGAACACACCCATTATAAAGAAATCACATTAGGATTCTCTTTTTAAGCTGTTCCTTAAAACACTAGTGCTTAGGAAATCTATTGGAGGCAGAAGCAGTCAAGGGTAGCAGAGGGTTAGGGTTAGGCTTAGGGTTAGGCTTAGGGTACGGTTTAGGGTACGGGTTCGGGGAGGGCTTCGGATACGGCGTAGGGTATGTGTTAGGGTTAGGGTTAGGGTTAGTGTTAGGGTTAGGGCTCGGTTTAGGGTAAGGGTTAGGATTAGGGTACGTGTTAGGGTTAGGGTAGGGGTTAGGGTTAGGGTACGCGTTAGGGTTAGGGTAGTTATTAAAACTATCCCACTCTCTAGATACCCCTTAGAACGTAAAGGAATATTATTTGGGGGTCCAGCCATGGAGAAGAGTTTAGACACTAGGATAAGATAAGGAACACACCCATTATAAAGAAATCACATTAGGATACTCTTTTTAAGCTGTTCCTTAAAACACTAGTGCTTAGGAAATCTATTGGAGGCAGAAGCAGTCAAGGGTAGCCTAGGGTTAGGGTTAGGCTTAGGGTTAGGCTTAGGGTACGGCTTAAGGTACGGGTTCGGGGAGGGCTTCGGGTACGGCGTAAGTTATGGTTTAGGGTTAGGGTTATGGTTAGTGTTAGGGTTAGGGCTCGCTTTAGTGTACGGGTTAGGATTAGGGTACATGTTAGGGTTAGGGTAGGGGTTAGGGTTAGGGTACGCGTTAGGGTTAGGGTAGTGATTAAACCTATCCCACTCTCTAGATACCCCTTAGCACGTAAAGGAATATTATTTGGTGGTCCAGCCATGGAGAAGAGTTTAGACACTAGGATAATATAAGGAACACACCCATTATAAAGAAATCACATTAGGATTCTCTTTTTAAGCTGTTCCTTAAAACACTAGTGCTTAGGAAATCTACTGGAGGCAGAAGCAGTCAAGGGTAGCCTAGGGTTAGGGTTAGGCTTAGGGTTAGGCTTAGGGTACGGCTTAGGGTACGGGTTCGGGGAGGGCTTCGGGTACAGCGTAGGGTATGGGTTAGGGATAGGGTTAGGGTTAGTGTTAGGGTTAGGGCTCGGTTTAGGGTACGGGTTAGGATTAGGGTACATGTTAGGGTTAGGGTAGGGGTTAGGTTTAGGGTACGCGTTAGGGTTAGGGTAGTTATTAAAACTATCCCACTCTCTAGATACCCCTTAGCACCTAAAGAATATTATTTGGGGGTCCAGCCATGGAGAAGCGTTTAGACAGTAGGAGAAGATAAGGAACACACCCATTATTAAGAAATCACATTAGGATTCTCTTTTTAAGCTGTTCCTTAAAACACTAGTGCTTAGGAAATCTATTGGAGGCAGAAGCAGTCAAGGGTAGCCTAGGGTTAGGGTTAGGCTTAGGGTTAGGCTTAGGGTATGGCTTAGGGTACGGGTTCGGTGAGGGCTTCGGGTACGGCGTAGGGTATGGGTTAGGGTTAGGGTTAGGGTTAGTGTTAGGGTTAGGGCTCGGTTTAGGGTACGGTTTAGGATTAGGTTACGTGTTAGGGTTAGGGTAGAGGTTAGGGTTAGGGTACGTGTTAGGGTTAGGGTAGTTATTAAACCTATCCCCTCTCTAGATACCCCTTAGCACGTAAAGGAATATTATTTGGGGGTCCAGCCATGGAGAAGAGTTTAGACACTAGGATAAGATAAGGAACACACCCATTATAAAGAAATCACATTAGGATTCTCTTTTTAAGCTGTTCCTTAAAACACTAGTGCTTAGGAAATCTATTGGAGGCAGAAGCAGTCAAGGGTAGCCTAGGGTTAGGGTTAGGCTTAGGGTGCGGCTTAGGGTACGGGTTCGGGGAGGGCTTCGGGTACGGCGTAGGGTATGGGTTAGGGATAGGGTTAGGGTTAGTGTTAGGGTTAGGGCTCGGTTTAGGGTACGGGTTAGGATTGGGGTACGTGTTAGGGTTAGGGTAGGGGTTAGGGTTAGGGTACGCGTTAGGGTTAGGGTAGTTATTAAACCTATCCCACTCTCTAGATACCCCTTAGCACGTAAAGCAATATTATTTGTGGGTCCATCCATGGAGAAGTGTTTAGACACTAAGATAATATAAGGAACACACACATTATAAAGAAATCACATTAGGATTCTCTTTTTAAGCTGTTCCGTAAAACACTAGTGCTTAGGAAATCTATTGGAGGCAGAAGCAGTCAAGGGTAGCCTAGGGTTAGGGTGAGGCTTGGGGTTAGGCTTAGGGTACGTCTTAGGTTATGGTTTCGGGGAGGGATTTGGGTACGGCGTAGGGTATGTGTTAGGGTTAGGGTTTGGGTTAGTGTTAGGGTTAGGGCTCGGTTTAGGGTATGGATTAGGATTAGGGTATGTTTTAGGGTTAGGGTAGGGGTTAGGGTTAGGTTACGCATTAGGGTTAGGGTAGTTATTAAACCTATCCCACTCTCTTGATACCCCTTAGCACGTAAAGGAATATTATTTGGGGGTCCAGCCATGGAGAAGAGTTTAGACACTAGGAAAAGATAAGGAACACACCCATTATAAAGAAATCACATTAGGATTCTCTTTTTAAGCTGATCCTTAAAACACTAGTGCTTAGGAAATCTATTGGAGGCAGAAGCAGTCAAGGGTAGCCTAGGGTTAGGGTTAGGCTTAGGGTTAGGGTTAGGGTACGGTTTAGGGTATGGGTTCGAGGAGAGGTTCGGGCACGGCGTAGGGTATGTGTTAGGGTTAGGGTTAGGGTTAGTGTTAGGGTTAGGGCTCGGTTTAGGGTACGTGTTAGGGTTAGTGTAGGGGATAGGGTTAGGGTACGCGTTAGAGTTAGGGTAGTTATTAAACCTATCCCACTCTCTAGATACACCTTAGCACTTAAAGGAATATTATTTGGGGGTCCATCCATGGAGAAGTGTTTAGACACTAAGATAATATAAGGAACACACACATTATAAAGAAATCACATTAGGATTCTCATTTTAAGCTGTTCCTTAAAACACTAGTGCTTAGGAAATCTATTGGAGGCAGAAGCAGTCAAGGGCAGCAGAGGGTTAGGGTGAGGCTTGGGGTTAGGCTTAGGGTACGTCTTAGGTTATGGGTTCGGGGAGGGGTTTGGGTACGGCGTAGGGTATGGGTTAGGGTTAGGGTTTGGGTTAGTGTTAGGGTTAGGGCTCGATTTAGGGTATGGGTTAGAATTAGGGTATGTTTTAGGGTTAGGGTAGGGGTTAGGGTTACGGTACGCATTAGGGTTAGGGTAGTTATTAAACCTATCCCACTCTCTTGATACCTCTTAGCACGTAAAGGAATATTATTTGGGGGTCCAGCCGTGGAGAAGAGGTTAGACACTAGGATAAAATAAGGAACACACCCATTATAAAGAAATCACATTAGGATTCTCTTTTTAAGCTGTTCCTTAAAACACTAGTGCTTAGGAAATCTATTGGAGGCAGAAGCAGTCAAGGGTAGCAGAGGGTTAGGGTTAGGCTTAGGGTTAGGCTTAGGGTACGGTTTAGGGTACGGGTTCGGGGAGGGCTTCGGATACGGCGTAGGGTATGTGTTAGGGTTAGGTTTAGGGTTAGTGTTAGGGTTAGGGCTCGGTTTAGGGTAAGGGTTAGGATTAGGGTACGTGTTAGGGTTAGGGTAGGGGTTAGGGTTAGGGTACGCGTTAGGGTTAGGGTAGTTATTAAAACTATCCCACTCTCTAGATACCCCTTAGAACGTAAAGGAATATTATTTGGGGGTCCAGCCATGGAGAAGAGTTTAGACACTAGGATAAGATAAGGAACACACCCATTATAAAGAAATCACATTAGGATACTCTTTTTAAGCTGTTCCTTAAAACACTAGTGCTTAGGAAATCTATTGGAGGCAGAAGCAGTCAAGGGTAGCCTAGGGTTAGGGTTAGGCTTAGGGTTAGGCTTAGGGTACGGCTTAAGGTACGGGTTCGGGGAGGGCTTCGGGTACGGCGTAAGTTATGGTTTAGGGTTAGGGTTATGGTTAGTGTTAGGGTTAGGGCTCGCTTTAGTGTACGGGTTAGGATTAGGGTACATGTTAGGGTTAGGGTAGGGGTTAGGGTTAGGGTACGCGTTAGGGTTAGGGTAGTGATTAAACCTATCCCACTCTCTAGATACCCCTTAGCACGTAAAGGAATATTATTTGGTGGTCCAGCCATGGAGAAGAGTTTAGACACTAGGATAATATAAGGAACACACCCATTATAAAGAAATCACATTAGGATTCTCTTTTTAAGCTGTTCCTTAAAACACTAGTGCTTAGGAAATCTACTGGAGGCAGAAGCAGTCAAGGGTAGCCTAGGGTTAGGGTTAGGCTTAGGGTTAGGCTTAGGGTACGGCTTAGGGTACGGGTTCGGGGAGGGCTTCGGGTACAGCGTAGGGTATGGGTTAGGGATAGGGTTAGGGTTAGTGTTAGGGTTAGGGCTCGGTTTAGGGTACGGGTTAGGATTAGGGTACATGTTAGGGTTAGGGTAGGGGTTAGGTTTAGGGTACGCGTTAGGGTTAGGGTAGTTATTAAAACTATCCCACTCTCTAGATACCCCTTAGCACCTAAAGAATATTATTTGGGGGTCCAGCCATGGAGAAGCGTTTAGACAGTAGGAGAAGATAAGGAACACACCCATTATTAAGAAATCACATTAGGATTCTCTTTTTAAGCTGTTCCTTAAAACACTAGTGCTTAGGAAATCTATTGGAGGCAGAAGCAGTCAAGGGTAGCCTAGGGTTAGGGTTAGGCTTAGGGTTAGGCTTAGGGTACGGCTTAGGGTACGGGTTCAGTGAGGGCTTCGGGTACGGCGTAGGGTATGGGTTAGGGTTAGTGTTAGGGTTAGGGCTCGGTTTAGGGTACGGTTTAGGATTAGGTTACGTGTTAGGGTTAGGGTAGAGGTTAGGGTTAGGGTACGTGTTAGGGTTAGGGTAGTTATTAAACCTATCCCCTCTCTAGATACCCCTTAGCACGTAAAGGAATATTATTTGGGGGTCCAGCCATGGAGAAGAGTTTAGACACTAGGATAAGATAAGGAACACACCCATTATAAAGAAATCACATTAGGATTCTCTTTTTAAGCTGTTCCTTAAAACACTAGTGCTTAGGAAATCTATTGGAGGCAGAAGCAGTCAAGGGTAGCCTAGGGTTAGGGTTAGGCTTAGGGTGCGGCTTAGGGTACGGGTTCGGGGAGGGCTTCGGGTACGGCTTAGGGTATGGGTTAGGGATAGGGTTAGGGTTAGTGTTAGGGTTAGGGCTCGGTTTAGGGTACGGGTTAGGATTGGGGTACGTGTTAGGGTTAGGGTAGGGGTTAGGGTTAGGGTACGCGTTAGGGTTAGGGTAGTTATTAAACCTATCCCACTCTCTAGATACCCCTTAGCACGTAAAGCAATATTATTTGTGGGTCCATCCATGGAGAAGTGTTTAGACACTAAGATAATATAAGGAACACACACATTATAAAGAAATCACATTAGGATTCTCTTTTTAAGCTGTTCCGTAAAACACTAGTGCTTAGGAAATCTATTGGAGGCAGAAGCAGTCAAGGGTAGCCTAGGGTTAGGGTGAGGCTTGGGGTTAGGCTTAGGGTACGTCTTAGGTTATGGTTTCGGGGAGGGATTTGGGTACGGCGTAGGGTATGTGTTAGGGTTAGGGTTTGGGTTAGTGTTAGGGTTAGGGCTCGGTTTAGGGTATGGGTTAGGATTAGGGTATGTTTTAGGGTTAGGGTAGGGGTTAGGGTTAGGTTACGCATTAGGGTTAGGGTAGTTATTAAACCTATCCCACTCTCTTGATACCCCTTAGCACGTAAAGGAATATTATTTGGGGGTCCAGCCATGGAGAAGAGTTTAGACACTAGGAAAAGATAAGGAACACACCCATTATAAAGAAATCACATTAGGATTCTCTTTTTAAGCTGATCCTTAAAACACTAGTGCTTAGGAAATCTATTGGAGGCAGAAGCAGTCAAGGGTAGCCTAGGGTTAGGGTTAGGCTTAGGGTTAGGGTTAGGGTACGGTTTAGGGTATGGGTTCGAGGAGAGGTTCGGGCACGGCGTAGGGTATGTGTTAGGGTTAGGGTTAGGGTTAGTGTTAGGGTTAGGGCTCGGTTTAGGGTACGGGTTAGGATTAGGGTACGTGTTAGGGTTAGGGTAGGGGTTAGGTTTAGGGTACACGTTAGGGTTAGGGTAGTTATTAAACCTATCCCACTCTCTAGATACACCTTAGCACGTAAAGGAATATTATTTGGGGGTCCAGCCATGGAGAAGCGTTTAGACAGTAGGATAAGATAAGGAACACACCCATTATTAAGAAATCACATTAGGATTCTCTTTTTAAGCTGTTCCTTAAAACACTAGTGCTTAGGAAATCTATTGGAGGCAGAAGCAGTCAAGGGTAGCCTAGGGTTAGGGTTAGGCTTAGGGTTAGGCTTAGGGTACGGCTTAAGGTACGGGTTCGGGGAGGGCTTCTGGTACGGCGTAAGTTATGGGTTAGGGTTAGGGTTATGGTTAGTGTTAGGGTTAGGGCTCGCTTTAGTGTACGGGTTAGGATTAGGGTACATGTTAGGGTAGGGGTTAGGGTTAGGGTACGCGTTAGGGTTAGGGTAGTGATTAAACCTATCCCACTCTCTAGATACCCCTTAGCACGTAAAGGAATATTATTTGGTGGTCCAGCCATGGAGAAGAGTTTAGACACTAGGATAATATAAGGAACACACACATTATAAAGAAATCACATTAGGATTCTCTTTTTAAGCTGTTCCTTAAAACACTAGTGCTTAGGAAATCTATTGGAGGCAGAAGCAGTCAAGGGTAGCGTAGGGTTAGGGTTAGGCTTAGGGTTAGGCTTAGGGTACAGCTTAGGGTACATGTTCGGGGAGGGCTTCGGGTATGGCGTAGGGTATCGGTTAGGGTTAGGGTTAGGGTTAGTGTTAGGGTTAGGGCTCGGTTTAGGGTACGGGTTAGGATTAGGGTACGTGGTAGGGTTAGGATAGGGGTTAGTGTTAGGGTATGCGTTATGGTTAGGGTAGTTATTAAACCTATCCCACTCTCTAGATACCCCTTAGCACGTAAAGGAATATTATTTGGGGGTCCAGCCATGGAGAAGAGTTTAGACACTAGGATAAGATAAGGAACACACCCATTATAAAGAAATCACATTAGGATTCTCTTTTTAAGCTGTTCCTTAAAACACTAGTGCTTAGGAAATCTACTGGAGGCAGAAGCAGTCAAGGGTAGCCTAGGGTTAGGGTTAGGCTTAGGGTTAGTCTTAGGGTACGGCTTAGGGTACGGGTTCGGGGAGGGCTTCGGGTACAGCGTAGGGTATGGGTTAGGGATAGGGTTAGGGTTAGTGTTAGGGTTAGGGCTCAGTTTAGGGTACGGGTTAGGATTAGGGTACGTGTTAGGGTTAGGGTAGGGGTTAGGGTTAGGGTACGCGTTAGGGTTAGGGTAGTTATTAAACCTATCCCACTCTCTAGATACCCCTTAGCACGTAAAGCAATATTATTTGGGGGTCCATCCATGCAGAAGAGTTTAGACACTAAGATAATATAAGGAACACACCCATTATAAAGAAATCACATTAGGATTCTCTTTTTAAGCTGTTCCTTAAAACACTAGTGCTTAGGAAATCTACTGGAGGCAGAAGCAGTCAAGGGTAGCCTAGGGTTAGGGTTAGGCTTAGGGTTAGGCTTAGGGTACGGCTTAGGGTACGTGTTCGGTGAGGGCTTCGGGTACGGCGTAGGGTATGGGTTAGGGTTAGGGTTAGGGTTAGTGTTAGGGTTAGGGCTCGGTTTAGGGTACGGTTTAGGATTACGGTACGTGTTAGGTTTAGGGTGGGGTTAGGGTTAGGGTACGTTTTAGGGTTAGGGTAGTTATTAAACCTCTCCCCTCTCTAGATACCCCTTAGCACGTAAGGGAATATTACTTGGGGGTCCAGCCATGGAGAAGAGTTTAGACACTAGGATAAGATAAGGAACACACCCATTATAAAGAAATCACATTAGGATTCTCTTTTTAAGCTGTTCCTTAAAACACTGGTGCTTAGGAAATCTATTGGAGGCAGAAGCAGTCAAGGGTAGCCTAGGTTTAGGTTGAGGCTTGGTGTTAGGCTTAGGGTACGGCTTAGGGTACGGGTTCGGGGAGTGGTTTGGGTACGGCGTAGCGTATGGGTTAGGGTTAGGGTTTGGGTTAGTGTTAGGGTTAGGGCTCCGTTTAGGGTACGGGTTAGGAGTAGGGTACGTGTTAGGGTTAGGGTAGGGTTTAGGGTTAGGGTACGTGTTAGGGTTAGGGTAGTTATTAAACCTATCCCCTCTCTAGATACCCCTTAGCACGTAAAGGAATATTATTTGGGGGTCCAGCCATGGAGAAGAGTTTAGACACTAGGATAATATAAGAAACACACACATTATAAAGAAATCACATTAGGATTCTCTTTTTAAGCTGTTCCTTAAAACACTAGTGCTTAGGAAATCTATTGGAGGCAGAAGCAGTCAAGGGTAGCCTAGGTTTAGGTTGAGGCTTGGGGTTAGGCTTAGGGTACGGCTTTGGGTATGGGTTCGGGGAGGGGTTTGGGTACGGCGTAGCGTATGGGTTAGGGTTAGGATTTGGGTTATTGTTAGGGTTAGGGCTCCGTTTAGGGTACGGGTTAGGCTTAGGGTACGGTTTAGGGTACGGGTTCGGGGAGGGCTTCGGGTACGGCGAAGGGTATGGGTTAAGGTTAGGGTTAGGGTTAGTGTTAGGGTTAGGGCTCGGATTAGGTTAGGGGTTAGGATTAGGATACGTGTTAGGGTTAGGGTAGGGGTTAGGGTTAGGGTATGCGTTAGGGTTAGGGTAGTTATTAAACCTATCCCACTCTCTAGATACCCCTTAGCACGTAAAGGAATATTATTTGGGGGTCCAGCCATGGAGAAGAGTTTAGACACTAGGATAAGATAAGGAACACACTCATTATAAAGAAATCACATTAGGATTCTCTTTTTAAGCTGTTCCTTAAAACACTAGTGCTTAGGAAATCTACTGGAGGCAGAAGCAGTCAAGGGTAGCCTAGGGTTAGGGTTAGGCTTAGGGTTAGGCTTAGGGTACGGCTTAGGGTACGTGTTCGGTGAGGGCTTCGGGTACGGCGTAGGGTATGGGTTAGGGTTAGGGTTAGGGTTAGTGTTAGGGTTAGGGCTCGGTTTAGGGTACGGTTTAGGATTAGGGTACGTGTTAGGGTTAGGGTGGGGTTAGGGTTAGGGTACGTTTTAGGGTTAGGGTAGTTATTAAACCTCTCCCCTCTCTAGATACCCCTTAGCACGTAAGGGAATATTTTTTGGGGGTCCAGCCATGGAGAAGAGTTTAGACACTAGGATAAGATAAGGAACACACCCATTATAAAGAAATCACATTAGGATTCTCTTTTTAAGCTGTTCCTTAAAACACTGGTGCTTAGGAAATCTATTGGAGGCAGAAGCAGTCAAGGGTAGCCTAGGTTTAGGTTGAGGCTTGGTGTTAGGCTTAGGGTACGGCTTAGGGTACGGGTTCGGGGAGTGGTTTGGGTACGGCGTAGCGTATGGGTTAGGGTTAGGGTTTGGGTTAGTGTTAGGGTTAGGGCTCCGTTTAGGGTACGGGTTAGGAGTAGGGTACGTGTTAGGGTTAGGGTAGGGTTTAGGGTTAGGGTACGTGTTAGGGTTAGGGTAGTTATTAAACCTATCCCCTCTCTAGATACCCCTTAGCACGTAAAGGAATATTATTTGGGGGTCCAGCCATGGAGAAGAGTTTAGACACTAGGATAATATAAGAAACACACACATTATAAAGAAATCACATTAGGATTCTCTTTTTAAGCTGTTCCTTAAAACACTAGTGCTTAGGAAATCTATTGGAGGCAGAAGCAGTCAAGGGTAGCCTAGGTTTAGGTTGAGGCTTGGGGTTAGGCTTAGGGTACGGCTTTGGGTATGGGTTCGGGGAGGGGTTTGGGTACGGCGTAGCGTATGGGTTAGGGTTAGGATTTGGGTTATTGTTAGGGTTAGGGCTCCGTTTAGGGTACGGGTTAGGCTTAGGGTACGGTTTAGGGTTCGGGTTCGGGGAGGGCTTCGGGTACGGCGAAGGGTATGGGTTAAGGTTAGGGTTAGGGTTAGTGTTAGGGTTAGGGCTCGGATTAGGTTAGGGGTTAGGATTAGGATACGTGTTAGGGTTAGGGTAGGGGTTAGGGTTAGGGTATGCGTTAGGGTTAGGGTAGTTATTAAACCTATCCCACTCTCTAGATACCCCTTAGCACGTAAAGGAATATTATTTGGGGGTCCAGCCATGGAGAAGAGTTTAGACACTAGGATAAGATAAGGAACACACTCATTATAAAGAAATCACATTAGGATTCTCTTTTTAAGCTGTTCCTTAAAACACTAGTGCTTAGGAAATCTATTGGAGGCAGAAGCAGTCAAGGGTAGCCTAGGGTTAGGGTTAGGCTTAGGGTTAGGGTTAGGGTACGGCTTAGGGTATGGGTTTGGGGAGAGGTTCGGGCACGGCGTAGGGTATGGTTTAGGGTTAGGGTTAGGGTTTGTGTTAGGGTTAGGGCTCGGTTTAGGGTACGGGTTAGGATTAGGGTACATGTTAGGGTTAGGGTAGGGGTTAGGTTTAGGGTACGCGTTAGGGTTAGGGTAGTTATTAAAACTATCCCACTCTCTAGATACCCCTTAGCACCTAAAGAATATTATTTGGGGGTCCAGCCATGGAGAAGCGTTTAGACAGTAGGAGAAGATAAGGAACACACCCATTATTAAGAAATCACATTAGGATTCTCTTTTTAAGCTGTTCCTTAAAACACTAGTGCTTAGGAAATCTATTGGAGGCAGAAGCAGTCAAGGGTAGCCTAGGGTTAGGGTTAGGCTTAGGGTTAGGCTTAGGGTACGGCTTAGGGTACGGTTTCGGGGAGGGCTTTGGGTACGGCGTAGGGTATGGTTTAGGGTTAGGTTTAGGGTTAGTGTTAGGGTTAGGGCTCGGTTTAGGGTACGGGTTAGGATTAGGGTACGTGTTAGGGTTAGGGTAGGAGTTAGGGTTATGGTACGCATTATGGTTAGGATAGTTATTAAACCTATCCCACTCTCTAGATACCCCTTAGCACGTAAAGGAATATTATTTGGGGGTCCAGCCATGGAGAAGAGTTTAGACACTAAGATAATATAAGGAACACACCCATTATAAAGAAATCACATTAGGATTCTCTTTTTAAGCTGTTCCTTAAAACACTAGTGCTTAAACATCTATTGGAGGCAGAAGCAGTCAAGGGTAGCCTAGGGTTAGGTTAGGCTTAGGTTTAGGCTTAGGGTACGGGTTCGGGGAGGGCTTCGGGTACGGCGTATGGTATGGGTTAGGGTTAGGGTTAGGGTTAGTGTTAGGGTTAGGGCTCGGTTTAGTTTACGGCTTAGGATTATGGTACGTGTTAGGGTTAGGGTAGGGGTTAGGGTTAGGGTACGCATTAGGGTTAGGATAGTTATTAAACCTATCCCACTCTCTAGATACCCCTTAGCACGTCAAGGAATATTATTTGGGGGTCCAGCCATGGAGAAGAGTTTAGACACTAGGATAAGATAAGGAACACACCCATTATAAAGAAATCACATTAGGATTCTCTTTTTAAGCTGTTCCTTAAAACACTAGTGCTTACGAAATCTATTGGAGGCAGAAGCAGTCAAGGGTAGCCTAGGGTTAGGGTTAGGCTTAGGGTTAGGGTTAGGGTATGGCTTAGGGCACGGGTTCGGGGAGGGGTTCGGGTACGGTGTAGTGTATGGGTTAGGCTTAGGGTTAGGGTTAGTGTTAGGGTTAGGGCTCGGTTTAGGGTACGTTTTAGGATTAGGGTACGTGTTAGGTTTAGGGTAGGGGTTAGGGTTAGGGTACGTGTTAGGGTTAGGGTAGTTATTAAACCTATCCCCTCTCTAGATACCCCTTAGCACGTAAAGGAATATTATTTGGGGGTCCAGCCATGGAGAAGAGTTTAGACACTAGGATAAGATAAGGAAAACACCCATTATAAAGAAATCACATTAGGATTCTCTTTTTAAGCTGTTCCTTAAAACACTAGTGCTTAGGAAATCTATTGGAGGCAGAAGCAGTCAAGGGTAGCCTAGGGTTAGGGTTAGGCTTAGGGTTAGGCTTAGGCTACGGCTTAGGGTACGGGTTCGGGGAGGGCTTCGGGTACGGCGTAGGGTATGGGTTAGGGATAGGGTTAGGGTTAGTGTTATGGTTAGGGCTCGGTTTAGGGTACGGGTTAGGATTAAGGTACGTGTTAGGGTTAGGGTTAGGGTACGCGTTAGGGTTAGGGTAGTTATTAAACCTATCACACTCTCTAGATACCCCTTAGCACGTAAAGCAATATTATTTAGGGGTCCATCCATGGAGAAGAGTTTAGACACTAAGATAATATAAGGAACACACGCATTATAAAGAAATCACATTAGGATTCTCTTTTTAAGCTGTTCCTTAAAACACTAGTGCTTAAAAATCTATTTGAGGCAGAAGCAGTCAAGGGTAGCCTAGGGTTAGGGTTAGGCTTAGGGTTAGGCTTAGGGTACGGCTTAGGGTAAGGGTTCGGTGAGGGCTTCGGGTACGGCGTAGGGTATGGGTTAGGCTTAGGGTTAGGGTTAGTGTTAGGGTTAGGGCTCGGTTTAGGGTACGTGTTAGGGTTAGTGTAGGGGATAGGGTTAGGGTACGCGTTAGAGTTAGGGTAGTTATTAAACCTATCCCACTCTCTAGATACACCTTAGCACGTAAAGGAATATTATTTGGGGGTCCATCCATGGAGAAGTGTTTAGACACTAAGATAATATAAGGAACACACACATTATAAAAAAATCACATTAGGATTCTCATTTTAAGCTGTTCCTTAAAACACTCGTGCTTAGGAAATCTATTGGAGGCAGAAGCAGTCAAGGGTAGCAGAGGGTTAGGGTGAGGCTTGGGGTTAGGCTTAGGGTACGTCTTAGGTTATGGGTTCGGGGAGGGGTTTGGGTACGGCGTAGGGTATGGGTTAGGGTTAGGGTTTGGGTTAGTGTTAGGGTTAGGGCTCGGTTTAGGGTATGGGTTAGGATTAGGGTATGTTTTAGGGTTAGGGTAGGGGTTAGGGTTAGGTTATGCATTAGGGTTAGGGTAGTTATTAAACCTATCCCACTCTCTTGATACCCCTTAGCACGTAAAGGAATATTATTTGGGGGTCCAGCCATGGAGAAGAGTTTAGACACTAGGATAATATAAGGAACACACCCATTATAAAGAAATCACATTAGGATTCTCTTTTTAAGCTGTTCCTTAAAACACTAGTGCTTAGGAAATCTATTGGAGGCAGAAGCAGTCAAGGGTAGCAGAGGGTTAGGGTTAGGCTTAGGGTTAGGCTTAGGGTACGGTTTAGGGTACGGGTTCGGGGAGGGCTTCGGATATGGCGTAGGGTATGGGATAGGGTTAGGGTTAGGGTTAGTGTTAGGGTTAGGGCTCGGTTTAGGGTAAGGGTTAGGATTAGGGTACGTGTTAGGGTTAGGGTAGGGGTTAGGGTTAGGGTACGCGTTAGGGTTAGGGTAGTTATTAAAACTATCCCACTCTCTAGATACCCCTTAGAACGTAAAGGAATATTATTTGGGGGTCCAGCCATGGAGAAGAGTTTAGACACTAGGATAAGATAAGGAACACACCCATTATAAAGAAATCACATTAGGATACTCTTTTTAAGCTGTTCCTTAAAACACTAGTGGTTAGGAAATCTATTGGAGGCAGAAGCAGTCAAGGGTAGCCTAGGGTTAGGGTTAGGCTTAGGGTTAGGCTTAGGGTACGGGTTAGGGTACGGGTTCGGTGAGGGCTTCGGGTACGGCGTAGGGTATGGGTTAGGGTTAGGGTTAGGGTTAGTGTTAGGGTTAGGGCTCGGTTTAGGGTACGGTTTAGGATTATGTTACGTGTTAGGGTTAGTGTAGGGGTTAGGGTTAGGGTACGTGTTAGGGTTAGGGTAGTTATTAAACCTATCCCCTCTCTAGATACCCCTTAGCATGTAAAGGAATATTATTTGGGGGTCCAGCCATGGAGAAGAGTTTAGACACTAGGATAAGATAAGGAACACACCCATTATAAAGAAATCACATTAGGATTCTCTTTTTAAGCTGTTCCTTAAAACACTAGTGCTTAGGAAATCTATTGGAGGCAGAAGCAGTCAAGGGTAGCCTAGGGTTAGGGTTAGGCTTAGGGTGCGGCTTAGGGTACGGGTTCGGGGAGGGCTTCGGGTACGGCGTAGGGTATGGGTTAGGGATAGGGTTAGGGTTAGTGTTAGGGTTAGGGCTCGGTTTAGGGTACGGGTTAGGATTAGGGTACGTGTTAGAGTTAGGGTAGGGGTTAGGGTTAGGGTACGCGTTAGGGTTAGGGTAGTTATTAAACCTATCCCACTCTCTAGATACCCCTTAGCACGTAAAGCAATATTATTTGGGGGTCCATCCATGGAGAAGTGTTTAGACACTAAGATAATATAAGGAACACACACATTATAAAGAAATCACATTAGGATTCTCTTTTTAAGCTGTTCCTTAAAACACTAGTGCTTAGGAAATCTATTGGAGGCAGAAGCAGTCAAGGGTAGCATAGGGTTAGGGTGAGGCTTGGGGTTAGGCTTAGGGTACGTCTTAGGTTATGGTTTCGGGGAGGGATTTGGGTACGGCGTAGGGTATGGGTTAGGGTTAGGGTTTGGGTTAGTGTTAGGGTTAGGGCTCGGTTTAGGGTATGGGTTAGGATTAGGGTATGTTTTAGGGTTAGGGTAGGGGTTAGGGTTAGGTTATGCATTAGGGTTAGGGTAGTTATTAAACCTATCCCACTCTCTTGATACCCCTTAGCACGTAAAGGAATATTATTTGGGGGTCCAGCCATGGAGAAGAGTTTAGACACTAGGATAATATAAGGAACACACCCATTATAAAGAAATCACATTAGGATTCTCTTTTTAAGCTGTTCCTTAAAACACTAGTGCTTAGGAAATCTATTGGAGGCAGAAGCAGTCAAGGGTAGCAGAGGGTTAGGGTTAGGCTTAGGGTTAGGCTTAGGGTACGGTTTAGGGTACGGGTTCGGGGAGGGCTTCGGATACGGCGTAGGGTATGGGATAGGGTTAGGGTTAGGGTTAGTGTTAGGGTTAGGGCTCGGTTTAGGGTAAGGGTTAGGATTAGGGTACGTGTTAGGGTTAGGGTAGGGGTTAGGGTTATGGTACGCATTAGGGTTAGGTTAGTTATTAAACCTATCCCACTCTCTAGATACCCCTTAGAACGTAAAGGAATATTATTTGGGGGTCCAGCCATGGAGAAGAGTTTAGACACTAGGAAAAGATAAGGAACACACCCATTATAAAGAAATCACATTAGGATTCTCTTTTTAAGCTGTTCCTTAAAACACTAGTGCTTAGGAAATCTATTGGAGGCAGAAGCAGTCAAGGGTAGCCTAGGGTTAGGGTTAGGCTTAGGGTTAGGGTTAGGGTACGGTTTAGCGTATGGGTTCGAGGAGAGGTTCGGGCACGGCATAGGGTATGTGTTAGGGTTAGGGTTAGGGTTAGTGTTAGGGTTAGGGCTCGGTTTAGGGTACGGGTTAGGATTAGGGTACGAGTTAGGGTTAGGGTAGGGGTTAGGTTTAGGGTACGCGTTAGGGTTAGGGTAGTTATTAAACCTATCCCACTCTCTAGATACCCCTTAGCACGTAAAGGAATATTATTTGGGGGTCCAGCCATGGAGAAGCGTTTAGACAGTAGGATAAGATAAGGAACACACCCATTATTAAGAAATCACATTAGGATTCTCTTTTTAAGCTGTTCCTTAAAACACTAGTGCTTAGGAAATCTATTGGAGGCAGAAGCAGTCAAGGGTAGCCTAGGGTTAGGGTTAGGCTTAGGGTTAGGTTTAGGGTACGGCTTAGGGTACGGGTTCGGGGAGGGCTTCGCGTACAGCGTAGGGTATGGGTTAGGGATAGGGTTAGGGTTAGTGTTAGGGTTAGGGCTCAGTTTAGGGTACGGGTTAGGATTAGGGTACGTGTTAGGGTTAGGGTAGGGGTTAGGGTTAGGGTACGCGTTAGGGTTAGGGTGGTTATTAAACCTATCCCACTCTCTAGATACCCCTTAGCACGTAAAGGAATATTATTTGGGGGTCCAGCCATGGAGAAGAGTTTAGACACTAGGATAATATAAGAAACACACACATTATAAAGAAATCACATTAGGATTCTCTTTTTAAGCTGTTCCTTAAAACACTAGTGCTTAGGAAATCTATTGGAGGCAGAAGCAGTCAAGGGTAGCCTAGGTTTAGGTTGAGGCTTGGGGTTAGGCTTAGGGTACGGCTTAGGGTATGGGTTCGGGGAGGGGTTTGGGTACGGCGTAGCGTATGGGTTAGGGTTAGGTTTTGGGTTAGTGTTAGGGTTAGGGCTCCGTTTAGGGTACGGGTTAGGCTTAGGGTACGGTTTAGGGTACGGGTTCGGGGAGGGCTTCGGGTACGGCGTAGGGTATGGGTTAGGGATAGGGTTAGGGTTAGTGTTAGGGTTAGGACTCGGTTTAGGGTACGGGTTAGGATTAAGGTACGTGTTAGGGTTAGGGTTAGGGTACGCGTTAGGGTTAGGGTAGTTATTAAACCTATCACACTCTCTAGATACCCCTTAGCACGTAAAGCAATATTATTTAGGGGTCCATCCATGGAGAAGAGTTTAGAAACTAAGATAATATAAGGAAAACACGCATTATAAAGAAATCACATTAGGATTCTCTTTTTAAGCTGTTCCTTAAAACACTAGTGCTTAAAAATCTATTTGAGGCCGAAGCAGTCAAGGGTAGCCTAGGGTTAGGGTTAGGCTTAGGGTTAGGCTTAGGGTACGGCTTAGGGTAAGTGTTCGGTGAGGGCTTCGGGTACGGCGTAGGGTATGGGTTAGGCTTAGGGTTAGGGTTAGTGTTAGGGTTAGGGCTCGGTTTAGGGTACGTGTTAGGGTTAGTGTAGGGGATAGGGTTAGGGTACGCGTTAGAGTTAGGGTAGTTATTAAACCTATCCCACTCTCTAGATACACCTTAGCACGTAAAGGAATATTATTTGGGGGTCCATCCATGGAGAAGTGTTTAGACACTAAGATAATATAAGGAACACACACATTATAAAGAAATCACATTAGGATTCTCATTTTAAGCTGTTCCTCAAAACACTCGTGCTTAGGAAATCTATTGGAGGCAGAAGCAGTCAAGGGTAGCAGAGGGTTAGGGTGAGGCTTGGGGTTAGGCTTAGGGTACGTCTTAGGTTATGGGTTCGGGGAGGGGTTTGGGTACGGCGTAGGGTATGGGTTAGGGTTAGGGTTTGGGTTAGTGTTAGGGTTAGGGCTCGGTTTAGGGTATGGGTTAGAATTAGGGTATGTTTTAGGGTTAGGGTAGGGGTTAGGGTTAGGGTACGCATTAGGGGTAGGGTAGTTATTAAACCTATCCCACTCTCTTGATACCCCTTAGCACGTAAAGGAATATTATTTGGGGGTCCAGCCGTGGAGAAAAGTTTAGACACTAGGATAAAATATGGAACACAACCATTATAAAGAAATCACATTAGGATTCTCTTTTTAAGCTGTTCCTTAAAACACTAGTGCTTAGGAAATCTATTGGAGGCAGAAGCAGTCAAGGGTAGCAGAGGGTTAGGGTTAGGCTTAGGGTTAGGCTTAGGGTACGGTTTAGGGTACGGGTTCGGGGAGGGCTTCGGATACGGCGTAGGGTATGTGTTAGGGTTAGGGTTAGGGTTAGTGTTAGGGTTAGGGCTCGGTTTAGGGTAAGGGTTAGGATTAGGGTATGTGTTAGGGTTAGGGTAGGGGTTAGGGTTAGGGTACGCGTTAGGGTTAGGGTAGTTATTAAAACTATCCCACTCTCTAGATACCCCTTAGCACGTAAAGGAATATTATTTGGGGGTCCAGCCATGGAGAAGAGTTTAGACACTAGGATAAGATAAGGAACACACCCATTATAAAGAAATCACATTAGGATTCTCTTTTTAAGCTGTTCCTTAAAACACTAGTGCTTAGGAAATCTATTGGAGGCAGAAGCAGTCAAGGGTAGCGTAGGGTTAGGGTTAGGCTTAGGGTTAGGCTTAGGGTACGGCTTAGGGTACGTGTTCGGGGAGGGCTTCGGGTATGGCGTAGGGTATCGGTTAGGGTTAGGGTTAGGGTTAGTGTTAGGGTTAGGGCTCGGTTTAGGGTACGGGTTAGGATTAGGGTACGTGTTAGGGTTAGGGTAGGGGTTAGTGTTAGGGTATGCGTTATGGTTAGGGTAGTTATTAAACCTATCCCACTCTCTAGATACCCCTTAGCACGTAAAGGAATATTATTTGGGGGTCCAGCCATGGAGAAGAGTTTAGACACTAGGATAAGATAAGGAACACACCCATTATAAAGAAATCACATTAGGATTCTCTTTTTAAGCTGTTCCTTAAAACACTAGTGCTTAGGAAATCTACTGGAGGCAGAAGCAGTCAAGGGTAGCCTAGGGTTAGGGTTAGGCTTACGGTTAGGTTTAGGGTACGGCTTAGGGTACGGGTTCGGGGAGGGCTTCGCGTACAGCGTAGGGTATGGGTTAGGGATAGGGTTAGGGTTAGTGTTAGGGTTAGGGCTCAGTTTAGGGTACGGGTTAGGATTAGGGTACGTGTTAGGGTTAGGGTAGGGGTTAGGGTTAGGGTACGCGTTAGGGTTAGGGTGGTTATTAAACCTATCCCACTCTCTAGATACCCCTTAGCACGTAAAGGAATATTATTTGGGGGTCCAGCCATGGAGAAGAGTTTAGACACTAGGATAATATAAGAAACACACACATTATAAAGAAATCACATTAGGATTCTCTTTTTAAGCTGTTCCTTAAAACACTAGTGCTTAGGAAATCTATTGGAGGCAGAAGCAGTCAAGGGTAGCCTAGGTTTAGGTTGAGGCTTGGGGTTAGGCTTAGGGTACGGCTTAGGGTATGGGTTCGGGGAGGGGTTTGGGTACGGCGTAGCGTATGGGTTAGGGTTAGGTTTTGGGTTAGTGTTAGGGTTAGGGCTCCGTTTAGGGTACGGGTTAGGCTTAGGGTACGGTTTAGGGTACGGGTTCGGGGAGGGCTTCGGGTACGGCGTAGGGTATGGGTTAGGGATAGGGTTAGGGTTAGGGTTAGGACTCGGTTTAGGGTACGGGTTAGGATTAAGGTACGTGTTAGGGTTAGGGTTAGGGTACGCGTTAGGGTTAGGGTAGTTATTAAACCTATCCCACTCTCTAGATACCCCTTAGCACGTAAAGGAATATTAATTGGGGGTCCAGCCATGGAGAAGAGTTTAGATACTAGGATAAGATAAGGAACACACCCATTATAAAGAAATCACATTAGGATACTCTTTTTAAGCTGTTCCTTAAAACACTAGTGCTTAGGAAATCTATTGGAGGCAGAAGCAGTCAAGGGTAGCCTAGGGATAGGGTTAGGCTTAGGGTTAGGCTTAGGGTACGGCTTAGGGTACGGGTTCGGGGAGGGCTTCGGGTACGGCGAAGGGTATGGGTTAGGGTTAGTGTTAGGGTTAGTGTTAGGGTTAGGGCTCGGATTAGGTTAGGGGTTAGGATTAGGATACGTGTTAAGGTTAGGGTAGGGGTTAGGGTTAGGGTACGCGTTAGGGTTAGGGTAGTTATTAAACCTATCCCACTCTCTAGATACCCCTTAGCACGTAAAGGAATATTATTTGGGGGTCCAGCCATGGAGAAGAGTTTAGACACTAGGATAAGATAAGGAACACACTCATTATAAAGAAATCACATTAGGATTCTCTTTTTAAGCTGTTCCTTAAAACACTAGTGCTTAGGAAATCTATTGGAGGCAGAAGCAGTCAAGGGTAGCCTAGGGTTAGGGTTAGGCTTAGGGTTAGGGTTAGGGTACGGCTTAGGGTATGGGTTCGGGGAGAGGTTCGGGCACGGCGTAGGGTATGGGTTAGGGTTAGGGTTAGGGTTAGTGTTAGGGTTAGGGCTCGGTTTAGGGTACGGGTTAGGATTAGGGTACATGTTAGGGTTAGGGTAGGGGTTAGGTTTAGGGTACGCGTTAGGGTTAGGGTAGTTATTAAAACTATCCCACTCTCTAGATACCCCTTAGCACCTAAAGAATATTATTTGGGGGTCCAGCCATGGAGAAGCGTTTAGACAGTAGGAGAAGATAAGGAACACACCCATTATTAAGAAATCACATTAGGATTCTCTTTTTAAGCTGTTCCTTAAAACACTAGTGCTTAGGAAATCTATTGGAGGCAGAAGCAGTCAAGGGTAGCCTAGGGTTAGGGTTAGGCTTAGGGTTAGGCTTAGGGTACGGCTTAGGGCACGGGTTCGGGGAGGGGTTCGGGTACGGCGTAGTGTATGGGTTAGGCTTAGGGTTAGGGTTAGTGTTAGGGTTAGGGCTCGGTTTAAGGTACGTGTTAGGGTTAGTGTAGGGGATAGGGTTAGGGTACGCGTTAGAGTTAGGGTAGTTATTAAACCTATCCCACTCTCTAGATACACCTTAGCACGTAAAGGAATATTATTTGGGGGTCCATCCATGGAGAAGTGTTTAGACACTAAGATAATATAAGGAACACACACATTATAAAGAAATCACATTAGGATTCTCATTTTAAGCTGTTCCTTAAAACACTAGTGCTTAGGAAATCTATTGGAGGCAGAAGCAGTCAAGGGTAGCAGAGGGTTAGGGTGAGGCTTGGGGTTAGGCTTAGGGTACCTCTTAGGTTATGGGTTCGGGGAGGGGTTTGGGTACGGCGTAGGGTATGGGTTAGGGTTAGGGTTTGGGTTAGTGTTAGGGTTAGGGCTCGGTTTAGGGTATGGGTTAGAATTAGGGTATGTTTTAGGGTTAGGGTAGGGGTTAGGGTTAGGGTACGCATTAGGGTTAGGGTAGTTATTAAACCTATCCCACTCTCTTGATACCCCTTAGCACGTAAAGGAATATTATTTGGGGGTCCAGGCGTGGAGAAGAGTTTAGACACTAGGATAAAATAAGGAACACACCCATTATAAAGAAATCACATTAGGATTCTCTTTTTAAGCTGTTCCTTAAAACACTAGTGCTTAGGAAATCTATTGGAGGCAGAAGCAGTCAAGGGTAGCCTAGGGTTAGGGTTAGGCTTAGGGTTAGGGTTAGGGTACGGCTTAGGGTATGGGTTCGGGGAGAGGTTCGGGCACGGCGTAGGGTATGGGTTAGGGTTAGGGTTAGGGTTAGTGTTAGGGTTAGGGCTCGGTTTAGGGTACGGGTTAGGATTAGGGTACATGTTAGGGTTAGGGTAGGGGTTAGGTTTAGGGTACGCGTAAGGGTTAGGGTAGTTATTAAAACTATCCCACTCTCTAGATACCCCTTAGCACCTAAAGAATATTATTTGGGGGTCCAGCCATGGAGAAGCGTTTAGACAGTAGGAGAAGATAAGGAACACACCCATTATTAAGAAATCACATTAGGATTCTCTTTTTAAGCTGTTCCTTAAAACACTAGTGCTCAGGAAATCTATTGGAGGCAGAAGCAGTCAAGGGTAGCCTAGGGTTAGGGTTAGGCTTAGGGTTAGGCTTAGGGTACGGCTTAGGGTACGGTTTCGGGGAGGGCTTCGGGTACGGCGTAGGGTATGGTTTAGGGTTAGGTTTAGGCTTAGTGTTAGGGTTAGGGCTCGGTTTAGGGTACGGGTTAGGATTAGGGTACGTGTTAGGGTTAGGGTAGGGGTTAGGGTTATGGTACGCATTACGGTTAGGGTAGTTATTAAACCTATCCCACTCTCTAGATACCCCTTAGCACGTAAAGGAATATTATTTGGGGGTCCAGCCATGGAGAAGAGTTTAGACACTAAGATAATATAAGGAACACACCCATTATAAAGAAATCACATTAGGATTCTCTTTTTAAGCTGTTCCTTAAAACACTAGGGCTTAAACATCTATTGGAGGCAGAAGCAGTCAAGGGTAGCCTAGGGTTAGGTTAGGCTTAGGGTTAGGCTTAGGGTACGGCTTAGGGTACGGGTTCGGGGAGGGCTTCGGGTACGGCATAGGGTATGGGTTAGGGTTAGGGTTAGGGTTAGTGTTAGGGTTAGGGCTCGGTTTAGTGTATGGGTTAGGATTATGGTACGTGTTAGGGTTAGGGTAGGGGTTAGGGTTTGGGTACGCATTAGGGTTAGGGTAGTTATTAAACCTATCCCACTCTCTAGATACCCCTTAGCACGTCAAGGAATATTATTTGGGGGTCCAGCCATGGAGAAGAGTTTAGACACTAGGATAAGATAAGGAACACACCCATTATAAAGAAATCACATTAGGATTCTCTTTTTAAGCTGTTCCTTAAAACACTAGTGCTTACGAAATCTATTGGAGGCAGAAACAGTCAAGTGTAGCCTAGGGTTAGGGTTAGGCTTAGGGTTAGGGTTAGGGTATGGCTTAGGGCACGGGTTCGGGGAGGGGTTCGGGTACGGCGTAGTGTATGGGTTAGGCTTAGGGTTAGGGTTAGTGTTAGGGTTAGGGCTTGGTTTAGGGTACGTGTTAGGTTTAGTGTAGGGGATAGGGTTAGGGTACGCGTTAGAGTTAGGGTAGTTATTAAACCTATCCCACTCTCTAGATACCCCTTAGCACGTAAAGGAATATTATTTGGTGGTCCAGCCATGGAGAAGAGTTTAGACACTAGGATAATATAAGGAACACACCCATTATAAAGAAATCACATTAGGATTCTCTTTTTAAGCTGTTCCTTAAAACACTAGTGCTTAGGAAATCTATTGGAGGCAGAAGAGGTCAAGGGTAGCCTAGGGTTAGGGTTAGGCTTAGGGTTAGGCTTAGGGTACGGCTTAGGGTACGGGTTCGGGGAGGTCTACGAGTACGGCGTAGGGTATGGGTTAGGGTTAGGTTTAGGGTTAGTGTTAGGGTTAGGGCTCGGTTTAGGGTACGGGTTAGGATTAGGGTACGTGTTAGGGTTAGGGTAGGGGTTAGTGTTAGGGTATGCGTTATGTTTAGGGTTGTTATTAAACCTATCCCACTCTCTAGATACCCCTTAGCACGTAAAGGAATATTATTTGGGGGTCCAGCCATGGAGAAGAGTTTAGACACTAGGATAAGATAAGGAACACACCCATTATAAAGAAATCACATTAGGATTCTCTTTTTAAGCTGTTCCTTAAAACACTAGTGTTTAGGAAATCTATTGGAGGCAGAAGCAGTTAAGGGTAGCCCAGGGTTAGGATTAGGCTTAGGGTTAGGCTTAGGGTACGGCTTAGGGTACGGGTTCGGGTGGGCTTCGGGTACGACGTAGGGTATGGGTTAGGGATAGGGTTAGGGTTAGTGTTAGGGTTAGGGCTCGGTTTAGGTTACGGGTTAGGATTAGGGTACGTGTTAGGGTTAGGGTAGGGGTTAGGGTTAGGGTACGCGTTAGGGTTAGGGTAGTTATTAAACCTATCCCACTCTCTAGATACCCCTTAGCACGTAAAGCAATATTATTTGGGGGTCCATCCATGGAGAAGAGTTTAGACACTAAGATAATATAAGGAACACACACATTATAAAGAAATCACATTAGGATTCTCTTTTTAAGCTGTTCCTTAAAACACTAGTGCTTAAAAATCTATTGGAGGCAGAAGCAGTCAAGGTTAGCCTAGGGTTAGGGTTAGGCTTAGGGTTAGGCTTAGGGTACGGCTTAGGGTACGGTTTCGGTGAGGGCTTCGGGTACGGCGTAGGGTATGGGTTAGGGTTAGGGTTAGGGTTAGTGTTAGGGTTAGGGCTCGGTTTAGGGTACCGTTTAGGATTAGCGTACGTGTTAGGGTTAGGGTAGGGGTTAGGGTTAGGGTACGTGTTAGGGTTAGGGTAGTTATTAAACCTATCCCCTCTCTAGATACCCCTTAGCACGTAAAGGAATATTATTTGGGGGTCCAGCCATGGAGAAGAGTTTAGACACTAGGATAAGATAAGGAACACACACATTATAAAGAAATCACATTAGGATTCTCTTTTTAAGCTGTTCCTTAAAACACTAGTGGTTAGGAAATCTATTGGAGGCAGAAGCAGTCAAGGGTAGCCTAGGGTTAGGGTTAGGCTTAGGGTTAGGCTTAGGGTACGGCTTAGGGTACGTGTTCGGGGAGGGCTTCGGGTACGGCGTAGGGTATGGGTTAGGGTTAGGGTTAGGGTTAGTGTTAGGGTTAGGGCTCGGTTTAGTGTACGGGTTAGGATTAGGGTACGTGTTAGTGTTAGGGTAGGGGTTAGTGTTAGGGTATGCGTTATGGTTAGGGTAGTTATTAAACCTATCCCACTCTCTAGATACCCCTTAGCACGTAAAGGAATATTATTTGGGGTTCCAGGCATGGAGAAGAGTTTAGACACTAGGATAAGATAAGGAACACACCCATTATAAAGAAATCACATTAGGATTCTCTTTTTAAGCTGTTCCTTAAAACACTAGTGCTTAGGAAATCTATTGAAGGCAGAAGCAGTCAAGGGTAGCCTAGGGTTAGGGTTAGGCTTAGGGTTAGGCTTAGGGTACGGCTTAGGGTACGGGTTCGGGGAGGGCTTCGGGTACGGCGTAGGGTATGGGTTAGGGATAGGGTTAGGGTTAGTGTTAGGGTTAGGGCTCGGTTTAGGGTACGGGTTAGGATTAGGGTACGTGTTAGGGTTAGGGTAGGGATTAGGGTTAGGGTACGCGTTAGGGTTAGGGTAGTTATTAAACCTATCCCACTCTCTAGATACCCCTTAGTACGTAAAGCAATATTATTTGGGGGTCCATCCATGGAGAAGGGTTTTGACACTAAGATAATATAAGGAACACACACATTATAAAGAAATCACATTAGGATTCACTTTTTAAGCTGTTCCTTAAAACACTAGTGCTTAAAAATCTATTGGAGGCAAAAGCAGTCAAGGGTAGCCTAGGGTTAGGGTTAGGCTTAGGGTTAGGCTTAGGGTACGGCTTAGGGTACGGGTTCGGTGAGGGCTTCGGGTACGGCGTAGGGTATGGGTTAGGGTTAGGGTTAGTGTTAGTGTTAGGGTTAGGGCTCGGTTTAGGGTACATTTTAGGATTAGGGTACGTGTTAGGGTTAGGGTAAGGGTTAGGGTTAGGGTACGTGTTAGGGTTAGGGTAGTTATTAAACCTATCCCCTCTCTAGATACCCCTTAGCACGTAAAGGAATATTATTTGGGGGTCCAGCCATGGAGAAGAGTTTAGACACTAGGATAAGATAAGGAACACACCCATTATAAAGAAATCACATTAGGATTCTCTTTTTAAGCTGTTCCTTAAAACACTAGTGCTTAGGAAATCTATTGGAGGCAGAAGCAGTCAAGGGTAGCCTAGGGTTAGGGTTAGGCTTAGGGTTAGGCTTAGGGTACGGCTTAGGGTACGGGTTCGGGGAGGGGTACGAGTACGGCGTAGGGTATGGGTTAGGGTTAGGGTTAGGGTTAGTGTTAGGGTTAGGGCTCGGTTTAGGGTACGGGTTAGGATTAGGGTACGTGTTAGGGTTAGGGTAGTGGATAGTGTTAGGGTATGCGTTATGGTTAGGGTAGTTATTAAACCTATCCCACTCTCTAGATAACCCTTAGCACGTAAAGGAATATTATTTGGGGGTCCAGCCATGGAGAAGAGTTTAGACACTAGGATAAGATAAGGAACACACCCATTATAAAGAAATCACATTAGGATTCTCTTTTTAAGCTGTTCCTTAAAACACTAGTGCTTAGGAAATCTATTGGAGGCAGAAGCAGTCAAGGGTAGCCTAGGGTTAGGGTTAGGCTTAGGGTTAGGCTTAGGGTACGGCTTAGGTTACGGGTTCGGGAGGGCTTCGGGTACGGCGTGGGGTATGGGTTAGGGATAGGGTTAGGGTTAGTGTTAGGGTTAGGGCTCGGTTTAGGGTACGGGTTAGGATTAGGGTACGTGTCAGGGTTAGGGTAGGGGTTAGGGTTAGGGTACGCGTTAGGGTTAGGGTAGTTATTAAACCTATCCCACTCTCTAGATACCCCTTAGCACGTAAAGCAATATTATTTGGGGGTCCATCCATGGAGAAGAGTTTAGACACTAAGATAATATAAGGAACACACACATTATAAAGAAATCACATTAGGATTCTCTTTTTAAGCTGTTCCTTAAAACACTAGTGCTTAAAAATCTATTGGAGGCAAAAGCAGTCAAGGGTAGCCTAGGGTTAGGTTTAGGCTTAGGGTTAGGCTTAGGGTACGGCTTAGGGTACGGGTTCGGTGAGGGCTTCGTGTACGGCGTAGGGTATGGGTTAGGGTTAGGGTTAGGGTTAGTGTTAGGGTTAGGGCTCGGTTTAGGGTACGTTTTAGGATTAGGGTACGTGTTAGGGTTAGGGTAGGGGTTAGGGTTAGGGTACGTGTTAGGGTTAGGGTAGTTATTAAACCTATCCCCTCTCTAGATACCCCTTAGCACGTAAAGGAATATTATTTGGGGGTCCAGCCATGGAGAAGAGTTTAGACACTAGGATAAGATAAGGAACACACCCATTATAAAGAAATCACATTAGGATTCTCTTTTTAAGTTGTTCCTTAAAACACTAGTGCTTAGGAAATCTATTGAAGGCAGAAGCAGTCAAGGGTAGCCTAGGGTTAGTGTTAGGCTTAGGGTTAGGCTTAGGGTACGGCTTAGGGTACGGGTTCGGGGAGGGCTTCGGGTACGGCGTAGGGTATGGGTTAGGGATAGGGTTAGGGTTAGTGTTAGGGTTAGGGCTCGGTTTAGGATAAGGGTTAGGATTAGGGTACGTGTTAGGGTTAGGGTAGGGGTTAGGGTTAGCGTACGCGTTAGGGTTAGGGTAGTTATTAAAACTATCCCACTCTCTAGATACCCCTTAGAACGTAAAGGAATATTATTTGGGGGTCCAGCCATGGAGAAGAGTTTAGACACTAGGAAAAGATAAGGAACACACCCATTATAAAGAAATCACATTAGGATTCTCTTTTTAAGCTGTTCCTTAAAACACTAGTGCTTAGGAAATCTATTGGAGGCAGAAGCAGTCAAGGGTAGCCTAGGGTTAGGGTTAGGCTTAGGGTTAGGCTTAGGGTACGGCTTAGGGTACGAGTTCGGTGAGGGCTTCGGGTACGGCGTAGGGTATGGGTTAGGGTTAGGGTTAGGGTTAGTGTTAGGGTTAGGGCTCGGTTTAGGGTACGTTTTAGGATTAGGGTTCTTGTTAGGGTTAGGGTAGGGGTTAGGGTTAGGGTACGTGTTAGGGTTAGGGTAGTTATTAAACCTATCCCCTCTCTAGATACCCCTTAGCACGTAAAGGAATATTATTTGGGGGTCCAGCCATGGAGAAGAGTTTAGACACTAGGATAAGATAAGGAACACACCCATTATAAAGAAATCACATTAGGATTCTCTTTTTAAGCTGTTCCTTAAAACAGTAGTGCTTAGGAAATCTATTGGAGGCAGAAGCAGTCAAGGGTAGCCTAGGGTTAGGGTTAGGCTTAGGGTTAGGCTTAGGGTACGGCTTAGGGTACGGGTTCGGGGAGGGCTTCGGGTACGGCGTAGGGTATGGGTTAGGGATAGGGTTAGGGTTAGTGTTAGGGTTAGGGCTCGGTTTAGGGTAAGGGTTAGGATTAGGGTACGTGTTAGGGTTAGGGTAGGGGTTAGGTTTAGGGAACGCGTTAGGGTTATGGTAGTTATTAAACCTATCCCACTCTCTAGATACCCCTTAGCACGTAAAGGAATATTATTTGGGGGTCCAGCCATGGAGAAGAGTTTAGACACTAGGATAAGATAAGGAACACACCCATTATAAAGAAATCACTTTAGGATTCTCTTTTTAAGCTGTTCCTTAAAACACTAGTGCTTAGGAAATCTATTGGAGGCAGAATCAGTTAAGGGTAGCCTAGGTTTAGGGTTAGGCTTAGGGTTAGGCTTAGGGTACGGCTTAGGGTACGGGTTCGGGTGGGCTTCGGGTACGGCGTAGGGTATGGGTTAGGGATAGGGTTAGGGTTAGTGTTAGGGTTAGGGCTCGGTTTAGGGTACGGGTTAGGATTAGGGTACGTGTTAGGGTTAGGGTAGGGGTTAGGGTTAGGGTACGCGTTAGGGTTAGGGTAGTTATTAAACCTATCCCACTCTCTAGATACCCCTTAGCACGTAAAGCAATATTATTTGGGGGTCCATCCATGGAGAAGGGTTTTGACACTAAGATAATATAAGGAACACACACATTATAAAGAAATCACATTAGGATTCACTTTTTAAGCTGTTCCTTAAAACACTAGTGCTTAAAAATCTATTGGAGGCAAAAGCAGTCAAGGGTAGCCTAGGGTTAGGGTTAGGCTTAGGGTTAGGCTTAGGGTACGGCTTAGGGTACGGGTTCGGTGAGGGCTTCGGGTACGGCGTAGGGTATGGGTTAGGGTTAGGGTTAGTGTTAGTGTTAGGGTTAGGGCTCGGTTTAGGGTACATTTTAGGATTAGGGTACGTGTTAGGGTTAGAGTAGGGGTTAGGATTAGGGTATGCGTTATGTTTAGGGTTGTTATTAAACCTATCCCACTCTCTAGATACCCCTTAGCACGTAAAGGAATATTATTTGGGGGTCCAGCCATGGAGAAGAGTTTAGACACTAGGATAAGATAAGGAACACACCCATTATAAAGAAATCACATTAGGATTCTCTTTTTAAGCTGTTCCTTAAAACACTAGTGCTTAGGAAATCTATTGGAGGCAGAAGCAGTTAAGGGTAGCCCAGGGTTAGGGTTAGGCTTAGGGTTAGGCTTAGGGTACGGCTTAGGGTACGGGTTCGGGTGGGCTTCGGGTACGACGTAGGGTATGGGTTAGGGATAGGGTTAGGGTTAGTGTTAGGGTTAGGGCTCGGTTTAGGGTACGGGTTAGGATTAGTGTACGTGTTAGGGTTAGGGTAGGGGTTAGGGTTAGGGTACGCGTTAGGGTTAGGGTAGTTATTAAACCTATCCCACTCTCTAGATACCCCTTAGCACGTAAAGCAATATTATTTGGGGGTCCATCCATGGAGAAGAGTTTAGACACTAAGATAATATAAGGAACACACACATTATAAAGAAATCACATTAGGATTCTCTTTTTAAGCTGTTCCTTAAAACACTAGTGCTTAAAAATCTATTGGAGGCAGAAGCAGTCAAGGTTAGCCTAGGGTTAGGGTTAGGCTTAGGGTTAGGCTTAGGGTACGGCTTAGGGTACGGGTTCGGGGAGGGCTTCGGGTACGGCGTAGGGTATGGGTTAGGGATAGGGTTAGGGTTAGTGTTAGGGTTAGGGCTCGGGTTAGGATTAGGGTACGTGTTAGGGTTAGGGTAGGGGTTAGGGTTAGGGTACGCGTTAGGGTTAGGGTAGTTATTAAAACTATCCCACTCTCTAGATACCCCTTAGAATGTAAAGGAATATTATTTGGGGGTCCAGCCATGGAGAAGAGTTTAGACACTAGGAAAAGATAAGGAACACACCCATTATAAAGAAATCACATTAGGATTCTCTTTTTAAGCTGTTCCTTAATACACTAGTGCTTAGGAAATCTATTGGAGGCAGAAGCAGTCAAGGGTAGGCTAGGGTTAGGGTTAGGCTTAGGGTTAGGCTTAGGGTACGGCTTAGGGTACGAGTTCGGTGAGGGTTTCGGGTACGGCGTAGGGTATGGGTTAGGGTTAGGGTTAGGGTTAGTGTTAGGGTTAGGGCTCGGTTTAGGGTACGTTTTAGGATTAGGGTTCTTGTTAGGGTTAGGGTAGGGGTTAGGGTTAGGGTACGTGTTAGGGTTAGGGTAGTTATTAAACCTATCCCCTCTCTAGATACCCCTTAGCACGTAAAGGAATATTATTTGGGGGTCCAGCCATGGAGAAGAGTTTAGACACTAGGATAAGATAAGGAACACACCCATTATAAAGAAATCACATTAGGATTCACTTTTTAAGCTGTTCCTTAAAACACTAGTGCTTAGGAAATCTATTGGAGGCAGAAGCAGTCAAGGGTAGCCTAGGGTTAGGGTTAGGCTTAGGGTTAGGCTTAGGGTACGGCTTAGGGTACGGGTTCGGGGAGGGCTTCAGGTACGGCGTAGGGTATGGGTTAGGGATAGGGTTAGGGTTAGTGTTAGGGTTAGGGCTCGGTTTAGGGTAAGGGTTAGGATTAGGGTACGTGTTAGGGTTAGGGTAGGGGTTAGGTTTAGGGTACGCGTTAGGGTTATGGTAGTTATTAAACCTATCCCACTCTCTAGATACCCCTTAGCACGTAAAGGAATATTATTTGGGGGTCCAGCCATGGAGAAGAGTTTAGACACTAGGATAAGATAAGGAACACACCCATTATAAAGAAATCACATTAGGATTCTCTTTTTAAGCTGTTCCTTAAAACACTAGTGCTTAGGAAATCTATTGGAGGCAGAATCAGTTAAGGGTAGCCTAGGTTTAGGGTTAGGCTTAGGGTTAGGCTTAGGGTACGGCTTAGGGTACGGGTTCGGGTGGGCTTCAGGTACGGCGTAGGGTATGGGTTAGGGATAGGGTTAGGGTTAGTGTTAGGGTTAGGGCTCGGTTTAGGGTACGGGTTAGGATTAGGGTACGTGTTAGGGTTAGGGTAGGGGTTAGGGTTAGGGTACGCGTTAGGGTTAGGGTAGTTATTAAACCTATCCCACTCTCTAGATACCCCTTCGCACGTAAAGCAATATTATTTGGGGGTCCATCCATGGAGAAGGGTTTTGACACTGAGATAATATAAGGAACACACACATTATAAAGAAATCACATTAGGATTCACTTTTTAAGCTGTTCCTTAAAACACTAGTGCTTAAAAATCTATTGGAGGCAAAAGCAGTCAAGGGTAGCCTAGGGTTAGGGTTAGGCTTAGGGTTAGGCTTAGGGTACGGCTTAGGGTACGGGTTCGGTGAGGGCTTCGGGTACGGCGTAGGGTATGGGTTAGGGTTAGGGTTAGTGTTAGTGTTAGGGTTAGGGCTCGGTTTAGGGTACATTTTAGGATTAGGGTACGTGTTAGGGTTAGGGTAGGGGTTAGGGTTAGGGTACGTGTTAGGGTTTGGGTAGTTATTAAACCTATCCCCTCTCTAGATACCCCTTAGCACGTAAAGGAATATTATTTGGGGGTCCAGCCATGGAGAAGAGTTTAGACACTAGGATAAGATAAGGAACACACCCATTATAAAGAAATCACATTAGGATTCTCTTTTTAAGCTGTTCCTTAAAACACTAGTGCTTAGGAAATCTATTGGAGGCAAAAGCAGTCAAGGGTAGCCTAGGGTTAGGGTTAGGCTTAGGGTTAGGCTTAGGGTACGGCTTAGGGTACGGGTTCGGGGAGGGGTACGAGTACGGCGTAGGGTATGGGTTAGGGTTAGGGTTAGGGTTAGTGTTAGGGTTAGGGCTCGGTTTAGGGTACGGGTTAGGATTAGGGTACGTGTTAGGGTTAGGGTAGTGGATAGTGTTAGGGTATGCGTTATGGTTAGGGTAGTTATTAAACCTATCCCACTCTCTTGATACCCCTTAGCACGTAAAGGAATATTATTTGGGGGTCCAGCCATGGAGAAGAGTTTAGACACTAGGATAAGATAAGGAACACACCCATTATAAAGAAATCACATTAGGATTCTCTTTTTAAGCTGTTCCTTAAAACACTAGTGCTTAGGAAATCTATTGGAGGCAGAAGCAGTCAAGGGTAGCCTAGGTTTAGGTTGAGGCTTGGGGTTAGGCTTAGGGTACGGCTTAGGGTACGGGTTCGGCGAGGGGTTTGGGTACGGCGTAGCGTATGGGTTAGGGTTAGGTTTTGGGTTAGTGTTAGGGTTAGGGCTCCGTTTAGGGTATGGGTTAGGAGTAGGGTACGTGTTAGGGTTAGGGTAGGGGTTAGGGTTAGGGTACGCGTTAGGGTTAGGGTAGTTATTAAACCTATCCCACTCTCTAGATACCCCTTAGAACGTAAAGCAATATTATTTGGGGGTCCATCCATGGAGAAGAGTTTAGACACTAAGATAATATAAGGAACACACACATTATAAAGAAATCACATTAGGATTCTCTTTTTAAGCTGTTCCTTAAAACACTAGTGCTTAAAAATCTATTGGAGGCAAAAGCAGTCAAGGGTAGCCTAGGGTTAGGGTTAGGCTTAGGGTTAGGCTTAGGGTACGGCTTAGGGTACGGGTTCGGTGAGGGCTTCGTGTACGGCGTAGTGTATGGGTTAGGGTTAGGGTTAGGGTTAGTGTTAGGGTTAGGGCTCCGTTTAGGGTACGTTTTAGGATTAGGGTACGTGTTAGGGTTAGGGTAGGGGTTAGGGTTAGGGTACGTGTTAGGGTTAGGGTAGTTATTAAACCTACCCCCTCTCTAGATACCCCTTAGCACGTAAAGGAATATTATTTGGGGGTCCAGCCATGGAGAAGAGTTTAGACTCTAGGATAAGATAAGGAACACACCCATTATAAAGAAATCACATTAGGATTCTCTTTTTAAGCTGTTCCTTAAAACACTATTGCTTAGGAAATCTATTGGAGGCAGAAGCAGTCAAGGGTAGCCTAGGGTTAGGGTTAGGCTTAGGGTTAGGCTTAGGGTACGGCTTAGGGTACGGGTTCGGGGAGGGCTTCGGGTACGGCGTAGGGTATGGGTTAGGGATAGGGTTAGGGTTAGTGTTAGGGTTAGGGCTCGGTTTAGGGTAAGGGTTAGGATTAGGGTACGTGTTAGGGTTAGGGTAGGGGTTAGGTTTAGGGTACGCGTTAGGGTTATGGTAGTTATTAAACCTATCCCACTCTCTAGATACCCCTTAGCACGTAAAGGAATATTATTTGGGGGTCCAGCCATGGAGAAGCGTTTAGACAGTAGGATAAGATAAGGAACACACCCATTAGTAAGAAATCACATTAGGATTCTCTTTTTAAGCTGTTCCTTAAAACACTAGTGTTTAGGAAATCTATTGGAGGCAGAAGCAGTCAAGGGTAGCCTAGGGTTAGGGTTAGGCTTAGGGTTAGGCTTAGGGTACGGCTTAAGGTACGGGTTCGGGGAGGGCTTCGGGTACGGCGTAAGTTATGGGTTAGGGTTAGGGTTTTGGTTAGTGTTAGGGTTAGGGCTCGCTTTAGTGTACGGGTTAGGATTAGGGTACATGTTAGGGTTATGGTAGGGGTTAGGGTTAGGGTACGCGTTAGGGTTAGGGTAGTGATTAAACCTATCCCACTCTCTAGATACCCCTTAGCACGTAAAGGAATATTATTTGGTGGTCCAGCCATGGAGAAGAGTTTAGACACTTGGATAATATAAGGAACACACCCATTATAAAGAAATCACATTAGGATTCTCTTTTTAAGCTGTTCCTTAAAACACTAGTGCTTAGGAAATCTATTGGAGGCAGAAGCAGTCAAGGGTAGCCTAGGGTTAGGGTTAGGCTTAGGGTTAGGCTTAGGGTACGGCTTAGGGTACCGGTTCGGGGAGGTCTACGAGTACGGCGTAGGGTATGGGTTAGGGTTAGGGTTAGGGTTAGTGTTAGGGTTAGGGCTCGGTTTAGGGTACGGGTTAGGATTAGGGTACGTGTTAGGGTTAGGGTAGGGGTTAGTGTTAGGGTATGCGTTATGGTTAGGGTAGTTATTAAACCTATCCCACTCTCTAGATACCCCTTAGCACGTAAAGGAATATTATTTGGGGGTCCAGCCATGGAGAAGAGTTTAGACACTAGGATAAGATAAGGAACACACCCATTATAAAGAAATCACATTAGGATTCTCTTTTTAAGCTGTTCCTTAAAACACTACTGCTTAGGAAATCTATTGGAGGCAGAAGCAGTCAAGGGTAGCCTAGGGTTAGGGTTAGGCTTAGGGTTAGGCTTAGGGTACGGCTTAGGGTACGTGTTCGGGGAGGGCTTCGGGTACGGCGTCGGGTATGGGTTAGGGTTAGGGTTAGGGTTAGTGTTAGGGTTAGGGCTCGGTTTAGTGTACGGGTTAGGATAAGGGTACGTGTTAGGGTTAGGGTAGGGGTTAGTGTTAGGGTATGCGTTATGGTTAGGGTAGTTATTAAACCTATCCCACTCTCTCGATACCCCTTAGCACGTAAAGGAATATTATTTGGGGGTCCAGGCATGGAGAAGAGTTTAGACACTAGGATAAGATAAGGAACACACCCATTATAAAGAAATCACATTAGGATTCTCTTTTTAAGCTGTTCCTTAAAACACTAGTGCTTAGGAAATCTATTGAAGGCAGAAGCAGTCAAGGGTAGCCTAGGGTTAGGGTTAGGCTTAGGGTTAGGCTTAGGGTACGGGTTCGGGGAGGGCTTCGGGTACGGCGTAGGGTATGGGTTAGCGATAGGGTTAGGGTTAGTGTTAGGGTTAGGGCTCGGTTTAGGGTACGGGTTAGGATTAGGGTACGTGTTAGGGTTAGGGTAGGGATTAGGGTTAGGGTACGCGTTAGGGTTAGGGTAGTTATTAAACCTATCCCACTCTCTAGATACCCCTTAGTACGTAAAGCAATATTATTTGGGGGTCCATCCATGGAGAAGGGTTTTGACACTAAGATAATATAAGGAACACACACATTATAAAGAAATCACATTAGGATTCACTTTTTAAGCTGTTCCTTAAAACACTAGTGCTTAAAAATCTATTGGAGGCAAAATCAGTCAAGGGTAGCCTAGGGTTAGGGTTAGGCTTAGGGTTAGGCTTAGGGTACGGCTTAGGGTACGGGTTCGGTGAGGGCTTCGGGTACGGCGTAGGGTATGGGTTAGGGTTAGGGTTAGTGTTAGTGTTAGGGTTAGGGCTCGGTTTAGGGTACATTTTAGGATTAGGGTACGTGTTAGGGTTAGGGTAGGGGTTAGGGTTAGGGTACGTGTTAGGGTTAGGGTAGTTATTAAACCTATCCCCTCTCTAGATACCCCTTAGCACGTAAAGGAATATTATTTGGGGGTCCAGCCATGGAGAAGAGTTTAGACACTAGGATAAGATAAGGAACACACCCATTATAAAGAAATCACATTAGGATTCTCTTTTTAAGCTGTTCCTTAAAACACTAGTGCTTAGGAAATCTATTGGAGGCAGAAGCAGTCAAGGGTAGCCTAGGGTTAGGGTTAGGCTTAGGGTTAGGCTTAGGGTACGGCTTAGGGTACGGGTTCGGGGAGGGCTTCGGGTACGGCGTAGGGTATGGGTTAGGATTAGGGTTAGGGTTAGTGTTAGGGTTAGGGCTCCGTTTAGGGTATGGGTTAGGATTAGGGTAAGTGTTAGGGTTAGGGTAGGGGTTAGGGTTAGGGTACGCGTTAGGGTTAGGGTAGTTATTAAACCTATCCCACTCTCTAGATACCCCTTAGCACGTAAAGCAATATTATTTGGGGGTCCATCCATGGAGAAGAGTTTAGACACTAAGATAATATAAGGAACACACACATTATAAAGAAATCACATTAGGATTCTCTTTTTAAGCTGTTCCTTAAAACACTAGTGCTTAAAAATCTATTGGAGGCAAAAGCAGTCAAGGGTAGCCTAGGGTTAGGGTTAGGCTTAGGGTTAGGCTTAGGGTACGGCTTAGGGTACGGGTTCGGTGAGGGCTTCGTGTACGGCGTAGGGTATGGGTTAGGGTTAGGCTTAGGGTTAGTGTTAGGGTTAGGGCTCGGTTTAGGGTACGTTTTAGGATTAGGGTACGTGTTAGGGTTAGGGTAGGGGTTAGGGTTAGGGTACGTGTTAGGGTTAGGGTAGTTATTAAACCTATCCCCTCTCTAGATACCCCTTAGCACGTAAAGGAATATTATTTGGGGGTCCAGCCATGGAGAAGAGTTTAGACACTAGGATAAGATAAGGAACACACCCATTATAAAGAAATCACATTAGGATTCTCTTTTTAAGCTGTTCCTTAAAACACTAGTGCTTAGGAAATCTATTGGAGGCAGAAGCAGTCAAGGGTAGCCTAGGGTTAGGGTTAGGCTTAGGGTTAGGCTTAGGGTACGGCTTAGGGTACGGGTTCGGGGAGGGCTTCGGGTACGGCGTAGGGTATGGGTTAGGGTTAGTGTTAGGGTTAGGGCTCGGTTTAGGGTACGGGTTAGGATTAGGGTACGTGTTAGGGTTAGGGTAGGGATTAGGGTTAGGGTACGCGTTAGGGTTAGGGTAGTTATTAAACCTATCCCATTCTCTAGATACCCCTTAGTACGTAAAGCAATATTATTTGGGGGTCCATCCATGGAGAAGGGTTTTGACACTAAGATAATATAAGGAACACACACATTATAAAGAAATCACATTAGGATTCACTTTTTAAGCTGTTCCTTAAAACACTAGTGCTTAAAAATCTATTGGAGGCAAAAGCAGTCAAGGGTAGCCTAGGGTTAGGGTTAGGCTTAGGGTTAGGCTTAGGGTACGGCTTAGGGTACGGGTTCGGGTGGGCTTCGGGTACGGCGTAGGGGATGAGTTAGGGATAGGGTTAGGGTTAGTGTTAGGGTTAGGGCTCGGTTTAGGGTACGGGTTAGGATTAGGGTACGTGTTAGGGTTAGGGTAGGGGTTAGGGTTAGGGTACGCGTTAGGGTTAGGGTAGTTATTAAACCTATCCCACTCTCTAGATACCCCTTAGCACGTAAAGCAATATTATTTGGGGGTCCATCCATGGAGAAGAGTTTAGACACTAAGATAATATAAGGAACACACACATTATAAAGAAATCACATTAGGATTCTCTTTTTAAGCTGTTCCTTAAAACACTAGTGCTTAAAAATCTATTGGAGGCAGAAGCAGTCAAGGTTAGCCTAGGGTTAGGGTTAGGCTTAGGGTTAAGCTTAGGGTACGGCTTAGGGTACGGTTTCGGTGAGGGCTTCGGGTACGGCGTAGGGTATGGGTTAGGGTTAGGGTTAGGGTTAGTGTTAGGGTTAGGGCTCGGTTTAGGGTACGGTTTAGGATTAGCGTACGTGTTAGGGTTAGGGTAGGGGTTAGGGTTAGGGTACGTGTTTGGGTTAGGGTAGTTATTAAACCTATCCCCTCTCTAGATACCCCTTAGCACGTAAAGGAATATTATTTGGGGGTCCAGCCATGGAGAAGAGTTTAGACACTAGGATAAGATAAGGAACACACCCATTATAAAGAAATCACATTAGGATTCTCTTTTTAAGCTGTTCCTTAAAACACTAGTGCTTAGGAAATCTATTGGAGGCAGAAGCAGTCAAGGGTAGCCTAGGGTTAGGGTTAGGCTTAGGGTTAGGCTTAGGGTACGGCTTAGGGTACGTGTTCGGGGAGGGCTTCGGGTACGGCGTAGGGTATGGGTTAGGGTTAGAGTTAGGGTTAGTGTTAGGGTTAGGGCTCGGTTTAGTGTACGGGTTAGGATTAGGGTACGTGTTAGGGTTAGGGTAGGGGTTAGTGTTAGGGTATGCGTTATGGTTAGGGTAGTTATTAAACCTATCCCACTCTCTAGATACCCCTTAGCACGTAAAGGAATATTATTTGGGGGTCCAGGCATGGAGAAGAGTTTAGACACTAGGATAAGATAAGGAACACACCCATTATAAAGAAATCACATTAGGATTCTCTTTTTAATCTGTTCCTTAAAACACTAGTGCTTAGGAAATCTATTGAAGGCAGAAGCAGTCAAGGGTAGCCTAGGGTTAGGGTTAGGCTTAGGGTTAGGCTTAGGGTACGGCTTAGGGTACGGGTTCGGGGAGGGCTTCGGGTACGGCGTAGGGTATGGGTTAGCGATAGGGTTAGGGTTAGTGTTAGGGTTAGGGCTCGGTTTAGGGTACGGGTTAGGATTAGGGTACGTGTTAGGGTTAGGGTAGGGATTAGGGTTAGGGTACGCGTTAGGGTTAGGGTAGTTATTAAACCTATCCCACTCTCTAGATACCCCTTAGTACGTAAAGCAATATTATTTGGGGGTCCATCCATGGAGAAGGGTTTTGACACTAAGATAATATAAGGAACACACACATTATAAAGAAATCACATTAGGATTCACTTTTTAAGCTGTTCCTTAAAACACTAGTGCTTAAAAATCTATTGGAGGCAAAAGCAGTCAAGGGTAGCCTAGGGTTAGGGTTAGGCTTAGGGTTAGGCTTAGGGTACGGCTTAGGGTACGGTTTCGGTGAGGGCTTCGGGTACGGCGTAGGGTATGGGTTAGGGTTAGGGTTAGGGTTAGTGTTAGGGTTAGGGCTCGGTTTAGGGTACATTTTAGGATTAGGGTACGTGTTAGGGTTAGGGTAGGGGTTAGGGTTAGTGTACGTGTTAGGGTTAGGGTAGTTATTAAACCTATCCCCTCTCTAGATACCCCTTAGCACGTAAAGGAATATTATTTGGGGGTCCAGCCATGGAGAAGAGTTTAGACACTAGGATAAGATAAGGAACACACCCATTATAAAGAAATCACATTAGGATTCTCTTTTTAAGCTGTTCCTTAAAACACTAGTGCTTAGGAAATCTATTGGAGGCAGAAGCAGTCAAGGGTAGCCTAGGGTTAGGGTTAGGCTTAGGGTTAGGATTAGGGTACGGCTTAGGGTACGGGTTCGGGGAGGGCTTCGGGTACGGCGTAGGGTATGGGTTAGGGATAGGGTTAGGGTTAGTGTTAGGGTTAGGGCTCGGTTTAGGGTACGGGTTAGGATTAGGGTAAGTGTTAGGGTTAGGGTAGGGGTTAGGGTTAGGGTACGCGTTAGGGTTAGGGTAGTTATTAAACCTATCCCACTCTCTAGATACCCCTTAGCACGTAAAGCAATATTATTTGGGGATCCATCGATGGAGAAGAGTTTAGACACAAAGATAATATAAGGAACACACACATTATAAAGAAATCAAATTAGGATTCTCTTTTTAAGCTGTTCCTTAAAACACTAGTGCTTAGGAAATCTATTGGAGGCAGAAGCAGTCAAGGGTAGCCTAGGTTTAGGTTGAGGCTTGGGGTTAGGCTTAGGGTACGGCTTAGGGTACGGGTTCGGGGAGGGGTTTGGGTATGGCGTAGCGTATGGGTTAGGGTTAGGGTTTGGGTTAGTGTTAGGGTTAGGGCTCCGTTTAGGGTATGGGTTAGGAGTAGGGTACGTGTTAGGGTTAGGGTAGGGGTTAGGGTTAGGGTACGCGTTAGGGTTAGGGTAGTTATTAAACCTATCCCACTCTCTAGATACCCCTTAGCACGTAAAGCAATATTATTTGGGGGTCCATCCATGGAGAAGAGTTTAGACACTAAGATAATATAAGGAACACACACATTATAAAGAAATCACATTAGGATTCTCTTTTTAAGCTGTTCCTTAAAACACTAGTGCTTAGGAAATCTATTGGAGGCAGAAGCAGTCAAGGGTAGCCTAGGGTTAGGGTTAGGCTTAAGGTTAGGCTTAGGGTACGGCTTAAGGTACGGGTTCGGGGAGGGCTTCGGGTACGGCGTAAGTTATGGGTTAGGGTTAGGGTTTTGGTTAGTGTTAGGGATAGGGCTCGCTTTAGTGTACGGGTTAGGATTAGGGTACATGTTAGGGTTAGGGTAGGGGTTAGGGTTAGGGTACGCGTTAGGGTTAGGGTAGTGATTAAACCTATCCCACTCTCTAGATACCCCTTAGCACGTAAAGGAATATTATTTGGTGGTCCAGCCATGGGGAAGAGTTTAGACACTAGGATAATATAAGGAACACACCCATTATAAAGAAATCACATTAGGATTCTCTTTTTAAGCTGTTCCTTAAAACACTAGTGCTTAGGAAATCTATTGGAGGCAGAAGCAGTTAAGGGTAGCCTAGGGTTAGGGTTAGGCTAAGGGTTAGGCTTAGGGTACGGCTTAGGGTACGGGTTCGGGTGGGCTTCGGGTACGGCGTAGGGTATGGGTTAGGGATAGGGTTAGGGTTAGTGTTAGGGTTAGGGCTCGGTTTAGGGTACGGGTTAGGATTAGGGTACGTGTTAGGGTTAGGGTAGGGGTTAGGTTTAGGGTACGCATTAGGGTTATGGTAGTTATTAAACCTATCCCACTCTCTAGATACCCCTTAGCACGTAAAGGAATATTATTTGGGGGTCCAGCCATGGAGAAGCGTTTAGACAGTAGGATAAGATAAGGAACACACCCATTATTAAGAAATCACATTAGGATTCTCTTTTTAAGCTGTTCCTTAAAACACTAGTGCTTAGGAAATCTATTGGAGGCAGAAGCAGTCAAGGGTAGCCTAGGGTTAGGGTTAGGCTTAGGGTTAGGCTTAGGGTACGGCTTAAGGTACGGGTTCGGGGAGGGCTTCGGGTACGGCGTAAGTTATGGGTTAGGGTTAGGGTTTTGGTTAGTGTTAGGGATAGGGCTCGCTTTAGTGTACGGGTTAGGATTAGGGTACATGTTAGGGTTAGGGTAGGGGTTAGGGTTAGGGTACGCGTTAGGGTTAGGGTAGTGATTAAACCTATCCCACTCTCTAGATACCCCTTAGCACGTAAAGGAATATTATTTGGTCGTCCAGCCATGGAGAAGAGTTTAGACACTAGGATAATATAAGGAACACACCCATTATAAAGAAATCACATTAGGATTCTCTTTTTAAGCTGTTCCTTAAAACACTAGTGCTTAGGAAATCTATTGGAGGCAGAAGCAGTTAAGGGTAGCCTAGGGTTAGGGTTAGGCTAAGGGTTAGGCTTAGGGTACGGCTTAGGGTACGGGTTCGGGTGGGCTTCGGGTACGGCGTAGGGTATGGGTTAGGGATAGGGTTAGGGTTAGTGTTAGGGTTAGGGCTCGGTTTAGGGTACGGGTTAGGATTAGGGTACGTGTTAGGGTTAGGGTAGGGGTTAGGGTTAGGGTACGCATTAGGGTTAGGGTAGTTATTAAACCTATCCCACTCTCTAGATACCCCTTAGCACGTAAAGCAATATTATTTGGGGGTCCATCCATGGAGAAGAGTTTAGACACTAAGATAATATAAGGAACACACACATTATAAAGAAATCACATTAGGATTCTCTTTTTAAGCTGTTCCTTAAAACACTAGTGCTTAAAAATCTATTGGTGGCAGAAGCAGTCAAGGTTAGCCTAGGGTTAGGGTTAGGCTTAGGGTTAGGCTTAGGGTACGGCTTAGGGTACGGTTTCGGTGAGGGCTTCGGGTACGGCGTAGGGTATGGGTTAGGGTTAGGGTTAGGGTTAGTGTTAGGGTTAGGGCTCGGTTTAGGGTACGGTTTAGGATTAGCGTACGTGTTAGGGTTAGGGTAGGGGTTAGGGTTAGGGTACGTGTTAGGGTTAGGGTAGTTATTAAACCTATCCCCTCTCTAGATACCCCTTAGCACGTAAAGGAATATTATTTGGGGGTCCAGCCATGGAGAAGAGTTTAGACACTAGGATAAGATAAGGAACACACCCATTATAAAGAAATCACATTAGGATTCTCTTTTTAAACTGTTCCTTAAAACACTAGTGCTTAGGAAATCTATTGGAGGCAGAAGCAGTGAAGGGTAGCCTAGGGTTAGGGTTAGGCTTAGGGTTAGGCTTAGGGTACGGCTTAGGGTACGTGTTCGGGGAGGGCTTCGGGTAAGGCGTAGGGTATGGGTTAGGGTTAGGGTTAGGGTTAGTGTTAGGGTTAGGGCTCGGTTTAGTGTACGGGTTAGGATTAGGGTACGTGTTAGGGTTAGGGTAGGGGTTAGTGTTAGGGTATGCGTTATGGTTAGGGTAGTTATTAAACCTATCCCACTCTCTAGATACCCCTTAGCACGTAAAGGAATATTATTTGGGGGTCCAGGCATGGAGAAGAGTTTAGACACTAGGATAAGATAAGGAACACACCCATTATAAAGAAATCACATTAGGATTCTCTTTTTAAGCTGTTCCTTAAAACAGTAGTGCTTAGGAAATCTATTGAAGGCAGAAGCAGTCAAGGGTAGCCTAGGGTTAGGGTTAGGCTTAGGGTTAGGCTTAGGGTACGGCTTAGGGTACGGGTTCGGGGAGGGCTTCGGGTACGGCGTAGGGTATGGGTTAGGGATAGGGTTAGGGTTAGTGTTAGGGTTAGGGCTCGGTTTAGGGTACGGGTTAGGATTAGGGTACGTGTTAGGGTTAGGGTAGGGATTAGGGTTAGGGTACGCGTTAGGGTTAGGGTAGTTATTAAACCTATCCCACTCTCTAGATACCCCTTAGTACGTAAAGCAATATTATTTGGGGGTCCATCCATGGAGAAGGGTTTTGACACTAAGATAATATAAGGAACACACACAATATAAAGAAATCACATTAAGATTCACTTTTTAAGCTGTTCCTTAAAACACTAGTGCTTAAAAATCTATTGGAGGCAAAAGCAGTCAAGGGTAGCCTAGGGTTAGGGTTAGGCTTAGGGTTAGGCTTAGGGTACGGCTTAGGGTACGGGTTCGGTGAGGGCTTCGGGTACGGCATAGGGTATGGGTTAGGGTTAGGGTTAGGGTTAGTGTTAGGGTTAGGGCTCGTTTTAGGGTACATTTTAGGATTAGGGTACGTGTTAGGGTTAGGGTAGGGGTTAGGGTTAGGGTACGTGTTAGGGTTAGGGTAGTTATTAAACCTATCCCCTCTCTAGATACCCATTAGCACGTAAAGGAATATTATTTGGGGGTCCAGCCATGGAGAAGAGTTTAGACACTAGGATAAGATAAGGAACACACCCATTATAAAGAAATCACATTAGGATTCTCTTTTTAAGCTGTTCCTTAAAACACTAGTGCTTAGGAAATCTATTGGAGGCAGAAGCAGTCAAGGGTAGCCTAGGGTTAGGGTTAGGCTTAGGGTTAGGCTTAGGGTACGGCTTAGGGTACGGGTTCGGGGAGGGCTTCGGGTACGGCGTAGGGTATGGGTTAGGGATAGGGTTAGGGTTAGTGTTAGGGTTAGGGCTCGGTTTAGGGTACGGGATAGGATTAGGGTAAGCGTTAGGGTTAGGGTAGGGGTTAGGGTTAGGGTACGCGTTAGGGTTAGGGTAGTTATTAAACCTATCCCACTCTCTAGATACCCCTTAGCACGTAAAGCAATATTATTTGGGGATCCATCGATGGAGAAGAGTTTAGACTCTAAGATAATATAAGGAACACACACATTATAAAGAAATCACATTAGGATTCTCTTTTTAAGCTGTTCCTTAAAACACTAGTGCTTAGGAAATCTATTGGAGGCAGAAGCAGTCAAGGGTAGCCTAGGTTTAGGTTGAGGCTTGGGGTTAGGCTTAGGGTACGGCTTAGGGTACGGGTTCGGGGAGGGGTTTGGGTACGGCGTAGCGTATGGGTTAGGGTTAGGGTTTGGGTTAGTGTTAGGGTTAGGGCTCCGTTTAGGGTATGGGTTAGGAGTAGGGTACGTGTTAGGGTTAGGGTAGGGGTTAGGGTTAGGGTACGCGTTAGGGTTAGGGTAGTTATTAAACCTATCCCACTCTCTAGATACCCCTTAGCACGTAAAGCAATATTATTTGGGGGTCCATCCATGGAGAAGAGTTTAGACACTAAGATAATATAAGGAACACACACATTTTAAAGAAATCACATTAGGATTCTCTTTTTAAGCTGTTCCTTAAAACACTAGTGCTTAAAAATCTATTGGAGGCAAAAGCAGTCAAGTGTAGCCTAGGGTTAGGGTTAGGCTTAGGGTTAGGCTTAGGGTACGGCTTAGGGTACGGGTTCGGTGAGGGCTTCGTGTACGGCGTAGGGTATGGGTTAGGGTTAGGGTTAGGGTTAGTGTTAGGGTTAGGGCTCGGTTTAGGGTACGTTTTAGGATTAGAGTACGTGTTAGGGTTAGGGTAGGGGTTAGGGTTAGGGTACGTGTTAGGGTTAGGGTAGTTATTAAACCTATCCCCTCTCTAGATACCCCTTAGCACGTAAAGGAATATTATTTGGGGGTCCAGCCATGGAGAAGAGTTTAGACACTAGGATAAGATAAGGAACACACCCATTATAAAGAAATCACATTAGGATTCTCTTTTTAAGTTGTTCCTTAAAACACTAGTGCTTAGGAAATCTATTGGAGGCAGAAGCAGTCAAGGGTAGCCTAGGGTTAGGGTTAGGCTTAGGGTTAGGCTTAGGGTACGGCTTAGGGTACGGGTTCGGGGAGGGCTTCGGGTACGGCGTAGGGTATGGGTTAGGGATAGGGTTAGGGTTAGTGTTAGGGTTAGGGCTCGGTTTAGGGTAAGGGTTAGGATTAGGGTACGCGTTAGGGTTAGGGTAGGGGTTAGTGTTAGGGTATGCGTTACGGTTAGGGTAGTTATTAAACCTATCCCACTCTCTAGATACCCCTTAGCACGTAAAGGAATATTATTTGGGGGTCCAGCCATGGAGAAGAGTTTAGACACTAGGATAAGATACGGAACACACCCATTATAAAGAAATCACATTAGGATTCTCTTTTTAAGCTGTTCCTTAAAACACTAGTGCTTAGGAAATCTATTGGAGGGAGAAGCAGTTAAGGGTAGCCTAGGGTTAGGGTTAGGCTTAGGGTTAGGCTTAGGGTACGGCTTAGGGTACGGGTTCGGGAGGGCTTCGGGTACGGCGTAGGGTATGGGTTAGGGATAGGGTTAGGGTTAGTGTTAGGGTTAGGGCTCGGTTTAGGGTACGGGTTAGGATTAGGGTACGTGTTAGGGTTAGGGTAGGGGTTAGGGTTAGGGTACGCGTTAGGGTTAGGGTAGTTATTAAACCTATCCCACTCTCTAGATACCCCTTAGCACGTAAAGGAATATTATTTGGGGGTCCAGCCATGGAGAAGAGTTTAGACACTAGGATAAGATAAGGAACACACCCATTATAAAGAAATCACATTAGGATTCTCTTTTTAAGCTGTTCCTTAAAACACTAGTGCTTAGGAAAACTATTGGAGGCAGAAGCAGTCAAGGGTAGCCTAGGGTTAGGGTTAGGCTTAGGGTAAGGCTTAGGGTACGGCTTAGGGTACGTGTTCGGGGAGGGCTTCGGGTACGGCGTAGGGTATGGGTTAGGGTTAGTGTTAGGGTTAGGGCTCGGTTTAGGGTACGGGTTAGGATTAGGGTACGTGTTAGGGTTAGGGTAGATGTTAGTGTTAGGGTATGCGTTATGGTTAGGGTAGTTATTAAACCTATCCCACTCTCTAGATACCCCTTAGCACGTAAAGGAATATTATTTGGGGGTCCATCCATGGAGAAGAGTTTAGACACTAAGATAATATAAGGAACACACACATTATAAGGAATCACATTAGGATTCACTTTTTAAGCTGTTCCTTAAAACACTAGTGCTTAAAAATCTATTTGAGGCAAAAGCAGTCAAGGGTAGCCTAGGGTTAGGGTTAGGCTTAGGGTTAGGCTTAGGGTACGGCTTAGGGTACGGGTTCGGTGAGGGCTTCGGGTACGGCGTAGGGTATGGGTTAGGGTTAGGGTTAGGGTTAGTGTTAGGGTTAGGGCTCGGTTTAGGGTACGTTTTAGGATTAGGGTACGTGTTAGGGTTAGGGTAGGGGTTAGGGTAGGGTACGTGTTAGGGTTAGGGTAGTTATTAAACCTATCCCCTCTCTAGATACCCCTTAGCACGTAAAGGAATATTATTTGGGGGTCCAGCCATGGAGAAGAGTTTAGACACTAGGATAAGATAAGGAACACACCCATTATAAAGAAATCACATTAGGATTCTCTTTTTAAGCTGTTCCTTAAAACACTAGTGCTTAGGAAATCTATTGGAGGCAGAAGCAGTCAACGGTAGCCTAGGATTAAGGTTAGGCTTAGGGTTAGGCTTAGGGTACGGCTTAGGGTACGGGTTCGGGGAGGGCTTCGGGTACGGCGTAGGGTATGGGTTAGGGATAGGGTTAGGGTTAGTGTTAGGGTTAGGGCTCGGTTTATGGTACGGGTTAGGATTAGGGTAAGTGTTAGGGTTAGGGTAGGCGTTAGGGTTAGGGTACGCGTTAGGGTTAGGGTAGTTATTAAACCTATCCCACTCTCTAGATACCCCTTAGCACGTAAAGCAATATTATTTGGGGATCCATCGATGGAGAAGAGTTTAGACACTAAGATAATATAAGGAACACACACATTATAAAGAAATCACATTAGGATTCTCTTTTTAAGCTGTTCCTTAAAACACTAGTGCTTAGGAAATCTATTGGAGGCAGAAGCAGTCAAGGGTAGCCTAGGTTTAGGTTGAGGCTTGGGGTTAGGCTTAGGGTACGGCTTAGGTTACGGGTTCGTGGAGGGGTTTGGGTACGGCGTAGCGTATGCGTTAGGGTTAGGGTTTGGGTTAGTGTTAGGGTTAGGGCTCCGTTTAGGGTATGGGTTAGGAGTAGGGTACGTGTTAGGGTTAGGGTAGGGGTTAGGTTAGGGTACGCGTTAGGGTTAGGGTAGTTATTAAACCTATTCCACTCTCTAGATACCCCTTAGCACTTAAGGAATATTATTTGGGGGTCCAGCCATGGAGAAGAGTTTAGACACTAGGATAAGATAAGGAACACACCCATTATAAAGAAATCACATTAGGATACTCTTTTTAAGCTGTTCCTTAAAACACTAGTGCTTAGGAAATCTATTGGAGGCAGAAGCAGTCAAGGGTACCCTAGGGTTAGGGTTAGGCTTAGGGTTAGGCTTAGGGTACGGCTTAGGGTACGGGTTCGGGGAGGGCTTCGGGTACGGCGTAGGGTATGGGTTAGGGATAGGGTTAGGGTTAGTGTTAGGGTTAGGGCTCGGTTTAGGGTACGTGTTAGGGTTAGGGTAGGGATTAGGGTTAGGGTACGCGTTAGGGTTAGGGTAGTTATTAAACCTATCCCACTCTCTAGATACCCCTTAGCACGTAAAGCAATATTATTTGGGGGTCCATCCATGGAGAAGAGTTTAGACACTAAGATAATATAAGGAACACACACATTATAAAGAAATCACATTAGGATTCACTTTTTAAGCTGTTCCTTAAAACACTACTGCTTAAAAATCTATTGGAGGCAAAAGCAGTCAAGGGTAGCCTAGGGTTAGGGTTAGGCTTAGGGTTAGGCTTAGGGTACGGCTTAGGGTATGGGTGCGGGGGGAGGTTCGGGCACGGCGTAGGGTATGGGTTAGGGTTAGGGTTAGGGTTAGTGTTAGGGTTAGGGCTCGGTTTAGGGTACGGGTTAGGATTAGGGTATATGTTAGGGTTAGGGTAGGGGTTAGGTTTAGGGCACGCGTTAGGGTTAGGGTAGTTATTAAAACTATCCCACTCTCTAGATACCCCTTAGCACGTAAAGGAATATTATTTGGGGGTCCAGCCATGGAGAAGCGTTTAGACAGTAGGATAAGATAAGGAACACACCCATTATTAAGAAATCACATTAGGATTCTCTTTTTAAGCTGTTCCTTAAAACACTAGTGCTTAGGAAATCTATTGGAGGCAGAAGCAGTCAAGGGTAGCCTAGGGTTAGGGTTAGGCTTAGGGTTAGACTTAGGGTACGGCTTAAGGTACGGGTTCGGGGAGGGCTTCGGGTACGGCGTAAGTTATGGGTTAGGGTTAGGGTTTTGGTTAGTGTTAGGGTTAGGGCTCGCTTTAGTGTACGGGTTAGGATTAGGGTACATGTTAGGGTTAGGGTAGGGGTTAGGTTTAGGGTACGCGTTAGGGTTAGGGTAGTGATTAAACCTATCCCACTCTCTAGATACCCCTTAGCACGTAAAGGAATATTATTTGGTGGTCCAGCCATGGAGAAGAGTTTAGACACTAGGATAATATAAGGAACACACCCATTATAAAGAAATCACATTAGGATTCTCTTTTTAAGCTGTTCCTTAAAACACTAGTGCTTAGGAAATCTATTGGAGGCAGAAGCAGTCAAGGGTAGCCTAGGGTTAGGGTTAGGCTTAGGGTTAGGCTTAGGGTACGGGTTCGGGGAGGGGTTCGTGTACGGCGGAGGGTATGGGTTAGGGTTAGGTTTTGGGTTAGTGTTAGGGTTAGGGCTCCGTTTAGGGTACGGGATAGGATTAGGGTACGTGTTAGGGTTAGGGTAGGGGTTAGGGTTAGGGTACGCGTTTGGGTTAGGGTAGTGATTAAACCTATCCCACTCTCTAGATACCCCTTAGCACGTAAAGGAATATTATTTGGTGGTCCAGCCATGGAGAAGAGTTTAGACACTAGGATAATATAAGGAACACACCCATTATAAAGAAATCACATTAGGATTCTCTTTTTAAGCTGTTCCTTAAAACACTAGGGCTTAGGAAATCTATTGGAGGCAGAAGCAGTCAAGGGTAGCCTAGGGTTAGGGTTAGGCTTAGGGTTAGGCTTAGGGTACGGGTTCGGGGAGGGGTTCGTGTACGGCGGAGGGTATGGGTTAGGGTTAGGTTTTGGGTTAGTGTTAGGGTTAGGGCTCCGTTTAGGGTACGGGATAGGATTAGGGTACGTGTTAGGGTTAGGGTAGGGGTTAGTGTTAGGGTACCCGTTAGGGTTAGGGTAGTAATTAAACCTATCCCACTCTCTCAATACCCCTCAGCACGTAAAGGAATATTATTTGGGGTTCCAGCCATGGAAAATAGTTTAGACACTAGGATTAGATAAGGAATACACACATTATAAAGAAATCACATTAGGATTCTCTTTTTAAGCTGTTCCTTAAAACACTAGTGCTTAGGAAATCTATTGGAGGCAGAAGCAGTCAAGGGTAGCCTAGGGTTAGGGTTAGGCTTAGGGTTAGGCTTAGGGTGCGGCTTAGGGTACGGGTTCGGGGAGGGCTTCGGGTACGGCGTAGGGTATGGGTTAGGGATAGGGTTAGGGTTAGTGTTAGGGTTAGGGCTCGGTTTAGGGTACGGGTTAGGATTAGGGTACGTGTTAGGGTTAGGGTAGGGGTTAGGGTTAGGGTACGCGTTAGGGTTAGGGTAGTTATTAAACCTATCCCACTCTCTAGATACCCCTTAGCACGTAAAGCAATATTATTTGGGGGTCCATCCATGGAGAAGTGTTTAGACACTAAGATAATATAAGGAACACACACATTATAAAGAAATCACATTCGGATTCTCTTTTTAAGCTGTTCCTTAAAACACTAGTGCTTAGGAAATCTATTGGAGGCAGAAGCAGTCAAGGGTAGCCTAGGGTTAGGGTGAGGCTTGGGTTTAGGCTTAGGGTACGTCTTAGGTTATGGTTTCGGGGAGGGGTTTGGGTACGGCGTAGGGTATGGGTTAGGGTTAGGGTTTGGGTTAGGGCTCGGTTTAGGGTAAGGGTTAGGATTAGGGTACGTGTTAGGGTTAGGGTCGGGGTTAGGGTTAGGGTACGCATTAGGGTTAGGGTAGTTATTAAACCTATCCCACTCTCTAGATACCCCTTTGCACTTAAGGAATATTATTTGGGGGTCCAGCCATGGAGAAGAGTTTAGACACTAGGATAAGATAAGGAACACACCCATTATAAAGAAATCACATTAGGATACTCTTTTTAAGCTGTTCCTTAAAACACTAGTGGTTAAACATCTATTGGAGGCAGAAGCAGTCAAGGGTAGCCTAGGGTTAGGGTTAGGCTTAGGGTTAGGCTTAGGGTACGGCTTAGGGTACGGGTTCGGGGAGCGCTTCGGGTACGGCGTAGGGTATGGGTTAGGGTTAGGGTTAGGGTTAGTGTTAGGGTTAGGGCTCGGTTTAGGGTACGGGTTAGGATTAGGGTACGTGTTAGGGTTAGGGTAGGGGTTAGTGTTAGGGTACCCGTTAGGGTTAGGGTAGTAATTAAACCTATCCCACTCTCTAGATACCCCTCAGCACGTAAAGGAATATTATGTGTGGTTCCAGCCATGGAAAATAGTTTAGACACTAGGATTAGATAAGGAACACACACATTATAAAGAAATCACATTAGGATTCTCTTTTTAAGCTGTTCCTTAAAACACTAGTGCTTAGGAAATCTATTGGAGGCAGAAGCAGTCAAGGGTAGCCTAGGGTTAGGGTTAGGCTTAGGGTTAGGCTTAGGGTACGGCTTAGGGTACGTGTCCGGGGAGGGCTTCGGGTACGGCGTAGGGTATGGGTTAGGGTTAGGGTTAGGGTTAGTGTTAGGGTTAGGGCTCGGTTTAGGGTACGGGTTAGGATTAGGGTACGTGTTAGGGTTAGGGTAGGGGTTAGTGTTAGGGTATGCGTTATGGTTAGGGTAGTTATAAAACCTATCCCACTCTCTAGATACCCCTTAGCACGTAAAGAAATATTATTTGGGGGTCCAGCCATGGAGAAGAGTTTAGACACTAGGATAAGATAAGGAACACACCCATTATAAAGAAATCACATTAGGATTCTCTTTTTAAGCTGTTCCTTAAAACACTAGTGCTTAGGAAATCTATTGGAGGCAGAAGCAGTCAAGGGTAGCCTAGGGTTAGGGTTAGGCTTAGGGTTAGGCTTAGGGTACGGCTTAGGGTACGGGTTCGGGGAGGGCTTCGGGTACGGCGTAGGGTATGGGTTAGGGATAGGGTTAGGGTTAGTGTTAGGGTTAGGGCTCGGTTTAGGGTACGGGTTAGGATTAGGGTACGTGTTAGGGTTAGGGTAGGGATTAGGGTTAGGGTACGCGTTAGGGTTAGGGTAGTGATTAAACCTATCCCACTCTCTAGATACCCCTTAGCACGTAAAGCAATATTATTTGGGGGTCCATCCATGGAGAAGAGTTTAGACCCTAAGATAATATAAGGAACACACACATTATAAAGAAATCACATTAGGATTCACTTTTTAAGCTGTTCCTTAAAACACTAGTGCTTAAAAATCTATTGGAGGCAAAAGCAGTCAAGGGTAGCCTAGGGTTAGGGTTAGGCTTAGGGTTAGGCTTAGGGTACGGCTTAGGGTACAGGTTCAGTGAGGGCTTCGTGTACGGCGTAGGGTATGGGTTAGGGTTAGGGTTAGGGTTAGTGTTAGGGTTAGGGCTCGGTTTAGGGTATGTGTTAGGATTAGGGTACGTGTTAGGGTTAGGGTAGGGGTTAGGTTTAGGGTACGCGTTAGGGTTATGGTAGTTATTAAACCTATCCCACTCTCTAGACAACCCTTAGCACGTAAAGGAATATTATTTGGGGGTCCAGCCATGGAGAAGCGTTTAGACAGTAGGATAAGATAAGGAACACACCCATTATTAAGAAATCACATTAGGATTCTCTTTTTAAGCTGTTCCTTAAAACACTTGTGCTTAGGAAATCTATTGGAGGCAGAAGCAGTCAAGGGTAGCCTAGGGTTAGGGTTAGGCTTAGGGTTAGGCTTAGGGTACGGCTTAAGGTACGGGTTCGGGGAGGGCTTCGGGTACGGCGTAAGTTATGGGTTAGGGTTAGGGTTAGGGTTAGTGTTAGGGTTAGGGCTCGGTTTAGGGTACTGGTTAGGATTAGGGTACGTGTTAGGGTTAGGGTAGCGGTTAGTGTTAGGGTATGCGTTATGGTTAGGGTAGTTATTAAACCTATCCCACTCTCTAGATACCCCTTAGCACATAAAGGAATATTATTTGGGGGTCCAGCCATGGAGAAGAGTTTAGACACTAGGATAAGATAAGGAACACACCCATTATAAAGAAATCACATTAGGATTCTCTTTTTAAGCTGTTCCTTAAAACACTAGTGCTTAGGAAATCTATTGGAGGCAGAAGCAGTCAAGGGTAGCCTAGGGTTAGGGTTAGGTTTAGGGTTAAGCTTAGGGTACGGCTTAGGGTACGGTTTCGGGGAGGGCTTCGGGTACGGCGTAGGGTATGGTTTAGGGTTAGGTTTAGGGTTAGTGTTAGGGTTAGGGCTCGGTTTAGGGTACGGGTTAGGATTAGGGTACGTGTTAGGGTTAGGGTAGGGGTTAGGGTTAGGGTACGCGTTAGGGTTAGTGTAGTTATTAAACCTATCCCACTCTCTAGATACCCCTTAGCACGTAAAGCAATATTACTTGGGGGTCCATCCATGGAGAAGAATTTAGACACTAAGATAATATAAGGAACACACACATTATAAAGAAATCACATTAGGATTCTCTTTTTAAGGTGTTCCTTAAAACACTAGTGCTTAAAAATCTATTGGAGGCAGAAGCAGTCAAGGGTAGCCTAGGGTTAGAGTTAGTCTTAGAGTTAGGCTTAGGGTACGGCTTAGGGTACGGTTTCGTTGAGGGCTTCGGGTACGGCGTAGGGTATGGGTTAGGGTTAGGGTTAGTGTTAGGGTTAGGGCTCGGTTTAGGGTACGGTTTAGGATTAGGGTACGTGTTAGGGTTAGGGTAGGGGTTAGGGTTAGGGTACGTGTTAGGGTTAGGGTAGTTATTAAACCTATCCCCTCTCTAGATACCCCTTAGCACGTAAATGAATATTATTTGGGGGTCCAGCCATGGAGAAGAGTTTAGACACTAGGATAAGATAAGGAACACACCCATTATAAAGAAATCACATTAGGATTCTCTTTTTATGCTGTTCCTTAAAACACTAGTGCTTAGGAAATCTATTGGAGGCAGAAGCAGTCAAGGGTAGCCTAGGGTTAGGGTTAGGCTTAGGGTTAGGCTTAGGGTGCGGCTTAGGGTACCGGTTCGGGGAGGCCTTCGGGTACGGCGTAGGGTATGGGTTAGGGATAGGGTTAGGGTTAGTGTTAGGGTTAGGGCTCGGTTTAGGGTATGGGTTAGGATTAGGGTACGTGTTAGGGTTAGGGTAGGGGTTAGGGTTAGGGTACGCGTTAGGGTTAGGGTAGTTATTAAACCTATCCCACTCTCTAGATACCCCTTAGCACGTAAAGCAATATTATTTGGGGGTCCATCCATGGAGAAGTGTTTAGACACTAAGATAATATAAAGAACACACACATTATAAAGAAATCACATTAGGATTCTCTTTTTAAGTTGTTCCTTAAAACACTAGTGCTTAGGAAATCTATTGGAGGCAGAAGCAGTCAAGGGTAGCCTAGGGTTAGGGTGAGGCTTGGGGTTAGGCTTAGGGTACGTCTTAGGTTATGGTTTCGGGGAGGGGTTTGGGTACGGCGTAGGGTATGGCTTAGGGTTAGGGTTTGGGTTAGGGCTCGGTTTAGGGTAAGGGTTAGGATTAGGGTACGTGTTAGGGTTAGGGTAGGGTTTAGGGTTAGGGTACGCATTAGGGTGAGGGTAGTTATTAAACCTATCCCTCTCTCTAGATACCCCTTAGAACGTAAAGGAATATTATTTGGGGGTCCAGCCATGGAGAAGAGTTTAGACACTAGGAAAAGATAAGGAACACACCCATTATAAAGAAATCACATTAGGATACTCTTTTTAAGCTGTTCCTTAAAACACTAGTGCTTAGAAATCTATTGGAGGCAGAAGCAGTCAAGGGTAGCCTAGGGATAGGGTTAGGCTTAGGGTTAGGCTTAGGGTACGGCTTAGGGTACGGGTTCGGGGAGAGCTTCGGGTACGGCGAAGGGTATGGGTTAGGGTTAGTGTTAGGGTTAGTGTTAGGGTTAGGGCTCGGTTTAGGGTACGGTTTAGGATTAGGGTACGTGTTAGGGTTAGGGTAGGGGTTAGGGTTAGGGTACGTGTTAGGGTTAGGGTAGTTATTAAACCTATCCCCTCTCTAGATACCCCTTAGCACGTAAAGGAATATTATTTGGGGGTCCAGCCATGGAGAAGAGTTTAGACACTAGGATAAGATAAGGAACACACCCAGTATAAAGAAATCACATTAGGATTCTCTTTTTAAGCTGTTCCTTAAAACACTAGTGCTTAGGAAATCTATTGGAGGCAGAAGCAGTCAAGGGAAGCCTAGGGTTAGGTTTAGGCTTAGGGTTAGGCTTAGGGTACGGCTTAGGGTACGGGTTCGGGGAGGGATTCGGGTACGGCGTAGGGTATGGGTTAGGGATAGGGTTAGGGTTAGTGTTAGGGTTAGGGCTCGGTTTAGGGTACGGGTTAGGATTAGGGTACGTGTTAGGGTTAGGGTAGGGGTTAGGGTTAGGGTACGCGTTAGGGTTAGGGTAGTTATTAAACCTATCACACTCTCTAGATACCCCTTAGCACGTAAAGCAATATTATTTGGGGGTCCATCCATGGAGAAGAGTTTAGACACTAAGATAATATAAGGAACTCACGCATTATAAAGAAATCACATTAGGATTCTCTTTTTAAGCTGTTCCTTAAAACACTAGTGCTTAAAAATCTACTGGAGGCAGAAGCAGTCAAGGGTAGCCTAGGGTTAGGGTTAGGCTTAGGGTTAGGCTTAGGGTACGGCTTAGGGTACAGGTTCGGTGAGGGCTTCGGGTACGGCGTAGGGTATGGGTTAGGGTTAGGGTTAGGGTTAGTGTTAGGGTTAGGGCTCGGTTTAGGGTACGGGTTAGGATTAGGGTACGTGTTAGGGTTAGGGTAGGGTTTAGGGTTAGGGTACGCGTTAGGGTTAGGGTAGTTATTAAACCTATCCCACTCTCTAGATACCCCTTAGCATGTAAAGGAATATTATTTGGGTGTCCAGCCATGGAGAAGAGTTTAGACACTAGGATAAGATAAGGAACACACCCATTATAAAGAAATCACATTAGGATACTCTTTTTAAGCTGTTCCTTAAAACACTAGTGCTTAGGAAATCTATTGGAGGCAGAAGCAGTCAAGGGTAGCCTAGGGTTAGGGTTAGGCTTAGGGTTAGGCTTAGGGTACGGCTTAGGGTACGGGTTCGGGGAGGGCTTCGGGTACGGCGAAGGGTATGGGTTAAGGTTAGGGTTAGGGTTAGTGTTAGGGTTAGGGCTCGGATTAGGTTATGGGTTAGGATTAGGATACGTGTTAGGGTTAGGGTAGGGGTTAGGGTTAGGGTACGCGTTAGGGTTAGGGTAGTTATTAAACCTATCCCATTCTCGAGATACCCCTTAGCACGTAAAGGAATATTATTTGGGGGTCCAGCCATGGAGAAGAGTTTAGACACTAGGATAAGATAAGGAACACACTCATTATAAAGAAATCACATTAGGATTCTCTTTTTAAGCTGTTCCTTAAAACACTAGTGCTTAGGAAATCTATTGGAGGCAGAAGCAGTCAAGGGTAGCCTAGGGTTAGGGTTAGGCTTAGGGTTAGGTTTAGGGTACGGCTTAGGGTATGGGTTCGGGGAGAGGTTCGGGCACGGCGTAGGGTATGGGTTAGGGTTAGGGTTAGGGTTAGTGTTATGGTTAGGGCTCGGTTTAGGGTACGGGTTAGGATTAGGTTACATGTTAGGGTTAGGGTAGGGGTTAGGTTTAGGGTACGCGTTAGGGTTAGGGTAGTTATTAAAACTATCCCAATCTCTAGATACCCCTTAGCACCTAAAGGAATATTATTTGGGGGTCCAGCCATGGAGAAGCCTTTAGACAGTAGGAGAAGATAAGGAACACACCCATTATTAAGAAATCACATTAGGATTCTCTTTTTAAGCTGTTCCTTAAAACACTAGTGCTTAGGAAATCTATTGGAGGCAGAAGCAGTCAAGGGTAGCCTAGGGTTAGGGTTAGGCTTAGGGTTAGGCTTAGGGTACGGCTTAGGGTACGTGTTCGGGGAGGGCTTCGGGTACGGCGTAGGGTATGGGGTAGGGTTAGGGTTAGGGTTAGTGTTAGGGTTAGGGCTCGGTTTAGGGTACGGGTTAGGATTAGGGTACGTGATAGGGTTAGGGTAGCGGTTAGTGTTAGGGTATGCGTTATGGTTAGGGTAGTTATTGAACCTATCCCACTCTCTAGATACCCCTTAGCACTTAAGGAATATTATTTGGGGGTCCAGCCATGGAGAAGAGTTTAGACACTAGGATAAGATAAGGAACACACCCATTATAAAGAAATCACATTAGGATACTCTTTTTAAGCTGTTCCTTAAAACACTAGTGCTTAGAAATCTATTGGAGGCAGAAGCAGTCAAGGGTAGCCTAGGGATAGGGTTAGGCTTAGGGTTAGGCTTAGGGTACGGCTTAGGGTACGGGTTCGGGGAGAGCTTCGGGTACGGCGAAGGGTATGGGTTAGGGTTAGTGTTAGGGTTAGTGTTAGGGTTAGGGCTCGGTTTAGGGTACGGTTTAGGATTAGGGTACGTGTTAGGGTTAGGGTAGGGGTTATGGTTAGGGTACGTGTTAGGGTTAGGGTAGTTATTAAACCTATCCCCTCTCTAGATACCCCTTAGCACGTAAAGGAATATTATTTGGGGGTCCAGCCATGGAGAAGAGTTTAGACACTAGGATAAGATAAGGAACACACCCAGTATAAAGAAATCACATTAGGATTCTCTTTTTAAGCTGTTCCTTAAAACACTAGGCTTAGGAAATCTATTGGAGGCAGAAGCAGTCAAGGGTAGCCTAGGGTTAGGTTTAGGCTTAGGGTTAGGCTTAGGGTACGGCTTAGGGTACGGGTACAGGGAGGGCTTCGGGTACGGCGTAGGGTATGGGTTAGGGATAGGGTTAGGGTTAGTGTTAGGGTTAGGGCTAGGTTTAGGGTACGGGTTAGGATTACGGTACGTGTTAGGGTTAGCGTAGGGGTTAGGGTTAGGGTACGCGTTAGGGTTAGGGTAGTTATTAAACCTATCACACTCTCTAGATACCCCTTAGCACGTAAAGGAATATTATTTAGGGGTCCAGCCATGGAGAAGCGTTTAGACAGTAGGAGAAGATAAGGAACACACCCATTATTAAGAAATCACATTAGGATTCTCTTTTTAAGCTGTTCCTTAAAACACTAGTGCTTAGGAAATCTATTGGAGGCAGAAGCAGTCAAGGGTAGCCTAGGGTTAGGGTTAGGCTTAGGGTACGGCTTAAGGTACGGGTTCGGGGAGGGCTTCGGGTACGGCGTAAGTTATGGGTTAGGGTTAGGGTATGGTTAGTGTTAGGGTTAGGGCTCGCTTTAGTGTACGGGTTAGGATTAGGGTACATGTTAGGGTTAGGGTAGGGGTTAGTGTTAGGGTACCCGTTAGGGTTAGGGTAGTAATTAAACCTATCCCACTCTCTAGATACCCCTCAGCACGTAAAGGAATATTATGTGTGGTTCCAGCCATGGAAAATAGTTTAAACACTTGGGTTAGATAAGGAACACACACATTATAAAGAAATCACATTAGGATTGTCTTTTTAAGCTGTTCCTTAAAACACTAGTGCTTAGGAAATCTATTGGAGGCAGAAGCAGTCAAGGGTAGCCTAGGGTTAGGGTTAGGCTTAGGGTTAGGCTTAGGGTACGGGTTCGGGGAGGGGTTCGTGTACGGCGGAGGGTATGGGTTAGGGTTAGGTTTTGGGTTAGTGTTAGGGTTAGGGCTCCGTTTAGGGTACGGGATAGCATTAGGGTACGTGTTAGGGTTAGGGTAGGGGTTAGGGTTAGGGTACGTGTTAGGGTTAGGGTAGTTATTAAACCTATCCCCTCTCTAGATACCCCTTAGCACGTAAAGGAATATTATTTGGGGGTCCAGCCATGGAGAAGAGTTTAGACACTAGGATAAGATAAGGAACACACCCAGTATAAAGAAATCACATTAGGATTCTCTTTTTAAGCTGTTCCTTAAAACACTAGTGCTTAGGAAATCTATTGGAGGCAGAAGCAGTCAAGGGAAGCCTAGGGTTAGGTTTAGGCTTAGGGTTAGGCTTAGGGTACGGCTTAGGGTACGGGTTCGGGGAGGGCTTCGGGTACGGCGTAGGGTATGTGTTAGGGATAGGGTTAGGGTTAGTGTTAGGGTTAGGGCTCGGTTTAGGGTACAGGTTAGGATTAGGGTACGGGTTAGGGATAGGGTAGGGGTTAGGGTTAGGGTAGGCGTTAGGTTTAGGGTAGTTATTAAACCTATCACACTCTCTAGATACCCCTTAGCACGTAAAGCAATATTATTTGGGGGTCCATCCATGGAGAAGAGTTTAGACACTAAGATAATATAAGGAACACACGCATTATAAAGAAATCACATTAGGATTCTCTTTTTAAGCTGTTCCTTAAAACACTAGTGCTTAAAAATCTATTGGAGGCAGAAGCAGTCAAGGGTAGCCTAGGGTTAGGATTAGGCTTAGGGTTAGGCTTAGGGTACGGCTTAGGGTACAGGTTCGGTGAGGGCTTCGGGTACGGCGTAGGGTATGGGTTAGGGTTAGGGTTAGGGTTAGTGTTAGGGTTAGGGCTCGGTTTAGGGTACGGGTTAGGATTAGGGTACGTGTTAGGCTTAGGGTAGGGGTTAGGGTTAGGGTACGCGTTAGGGTTAGGGTAGTTATTAAACCTATCCCACTCTCTAGATACCCCTTAGCATGTAAAGGAATATTATTTGGGTGTCCAGCCATGGAGAAGAGTTTAGACACTAGGATAAGATAAGGAACACACCCATTATAAAGAAATCACATTAGGATACTCTTTTTAAGCTGTTCCTTAAAACACTAGTGCTTAGGAAATCTATTGGAGGCAGAAGCAGTCAAGGGTAGCCTAGGGTTAGGGTTAGGCTTAGGGTTAGGCTTAGGGTACGGCTTAGGGTACGGGTTCGGGGAGGGCTTCGGGTACGGCGAAGGGTATGGGTTAAGGTTAGGGTTAGGGTTAGTGTTAGGGTTAGGGCTCGGATTAGGTTATGGGTTAGGATTAGGATACGTGTTAGGGTTAGGGTAGGGGTTAGGGTTAGGGTACGCGTTAGGGTTAGGGTAGTTATTAAACCTATCCCATTCTCTAGATACCCCTTAGCACGTAAAGGAATATTATTTGGGGGTCCAGCCATGGAGAAGAGTTTAGACACTAGGATAAGATAAGGAACACACTCATTATAAAGAAATCACATTAGGATTCTCTTTTTAAGCTGTTCCTTAAAACACTAGTGCTTAGGAAATCTATTGGAGGCAGAAGCAGTCAAGGGTAGCCTAGGGTTAGGGTTAGGCTTAGGGTTAGGGTTAGGGTACGGCTTAGGGTATGGGTTCGGGGAGAGGTTCGGGCACGGCGTAAGGTATGGGTTAGGGTTAGGGTTAGGGTTAGTGTTATGGTTAGAGCTCGGTTTAGGGCACGGGTTAGGATTAGGTTACATGTTAGGGTTAGGATAGGGGTTAGGTTTAGGGTACGCGTTAGGGTTAGGGTAGTTATTAAAACTATCCCACTCTCTAGATACCCCTTACCACCTAAAGGAATATTATTTGGGGGTCCAGCCATGGAGAAGCCTTTAGACAGTAGGAGAAGATAAGGAACACACCCATTATTAAGAAATCACATTAGGATTCTCTTTTTAAGCTGTTCCTTAAAACACTAGTGCTTAGGAAATCTATTGGAGGCAGAAGCAGTCAAGGGTAGCCTAGGGTTAGGGTTAGGCTTAGGGTTAGGCTTAGGGTACGGCTTAGGGTACGTGTTCGGGGTGGGCTTCGGGTACGGCGTAGGGTATGGGTTAGGGTTAGGGTTAGGGTTAGTGTTAGGGTTAGGGCTCGGTTTAGGGTACGGGTTAGGATTAGGGTACGTGATAGGGTTAGGGTAGCGGTTAGTGTTAGGGTATGCGTTATGGTTAGGGTAGTTATTAAACCTATCCTACTCTCTAGATACCCCTTAGCACATAAAGGAATATTATTTGGGGGTCCAGCCATGGAGAAGAGTTTAGACACTAGGATAAGATAAGGAACACACCCATTATAAAGAAATCACATTAGGATTCTCTTTTTAAGCTGTTCCTTAAAACACTAGTGCTTAGGAAATCTATTGGAGGCAGAAGCAGTCAAGGGTAGCCTAGGGTTAGGGATAGGTTTAGGGTTAGGCTTAGGGTACGGCTTAGGGTACGGTTTCGGGGAGGGCTTCGAGTACGGCGTAGCGTATGGTTTAGGGTTAGGTTTAGGGTTAGTGTTAGGGTTAGGACTCGATTTAGGGTACGGGTTAGGATTAGGGTACGTGTTAGGGTTAGGGTAGGGGTTAGGGTTAGGGTACGCGTTAGGGTTAGTGTAGTTATTAAACCTATCCCACTCTCTAGATACCCCTTAGCACGTAAAGCAATATTACTTGGGGGTCCATCCATGGAGAGGAGTTTAGACACTAAGATAATATAAGGAACACACACATTATAAAGAAATCACATTAGGATTCTCTTTTTAAGCTGTTCCTTAAAACACTAGTGCTTAGGAAATCTATTGGAGGCAGAAGCAGTCAAGGGTAGCCTAGGTTTAGGTTGAGGCTTGGGGTTAGGCTTAGGGTACGGCTTAGGGTACGGGTTCGGGGAGGGGTTTGGGTACGGCGTAGCGTATGGGTTAGGGTTAGGGTTTGGGTTAGTGTTAGGGTTAGGGCTCGGTTTAGGGTACGGTTTAGGATTAGGGTACGTGTTAGGGTTAGGGTAGGGGTTAGGGTTAGGGTACGTGTTAGGGTTAGGGTAGTTATTAAACCTATCCCCTCTCTAGATACCCCTTAGCACGTAAAGGAATATTATTTGGGGGTCCAGCCATGGAGAAGAGTTTAGACACTAGGATAAGATAAGGAACACACCCAGTATAAAGAAATCACATTAGGATTCTCTTTTTAAGCTGTTCCTTAAAACACTAGGCTTAGGAAATCTATTGGAGGCAGAAGCAGTCAAGGGTAGCCTAGGGTTAGGTTTAGGCTTAGGGTTAGGCTTAGGGTACGGCTTAGGGTACGGGTACAGGGAGGGCTTCGGGTACGGCGTAGGGTATGGGTTAGGGATAGGGTTAGGGTTAGTGTTAGGGTTAGGGCTCGGTTTAGGGTACGGGTTAGGATTACGGTACGTGTTAGGGTTAGCGTAGGGGTTAGGGTTAGGGTACGCGTTAGGGTTAGGGTAGTTATTAAACCTATCACACTCTCTAGATACCCCTTAGCACGTAAAGGAATATTATTTAGGGGTCCAGCCATGGAGAAGCGTTTAGACAGTAGGAGAAGATAAGGAACACACCCATTATTAAGAAATCACATTAGGATTCTCTTTTTAAGCTGTTCCTTAAAACACTAGTGCTTAGGAAATCTATTGGAGGCAGAAGCAGTCAAGGGTAGCCTAGGGTTAGGGTTAGGCTTAGGGTTAGGGTTAGGGTACGGCTTAGGGTATGGGTTCGGGGAGAGGTTCGGGCACGGCGTAAGGTATGGGTTAGGGTTAGGGTTAGGGTTAGTGTTATGGTTAGAGCTCGGTTTAGGGCACGGGTTAGGATTAGGTTACATGTTAGGGTTAGGATAGGGGTTAGGTTTAGGGTACGCGTTAGGGTTAGGGTAGTTATTAAAACTATCCCACTCTCTAGATACCCCTTACCACCTAAAGGAATATTATTTGGGGGTCCAGCCATGGAGAAGCCTTTAGACAGTAGGAGAAGATAAGGAACACACCCATTATTAAGAAATCACATTAGGATTCTCTTTTTAAGCTGTTCCTTAAAACACTAGTGCTTAGGAAATCTATTGGAGGCAGAAGCAGTCAAGGGTAGCCTAGGGTTAGGGTTAGGCTTAGGGTTAGGCTTAGGGTACGGCTTAGGGTACGTGTTCGGGGTGGGCTTCGGGTACGGCGTAGGGTATGGGTTAGGGTTAGGGTTAGGGTTAGTGTTAGGGTTAGGGCTCGGTTTAGGGTACGGGTTAGGATTAGGGTACGTGATAGGGTTAGGGTAGCGGTTAGTGTTAGGGTATGCGTTATGGTTAGGGTAGTTATTAAACCTATCCTACTCTCTAGATACCCCTTAGCACATAAAGGAATATTATTTGGGGGTCCAGCCATGGAGAAGAGTTTAGACACTAGGATAAGATAAGGAACACACCCATTATAAAGAAATCACATTAGGATTCTCTTTTTAAGCTGTTCCTTAAAACACTAGTGCTTAGGAAATCTATTGGAGGCAGAAGCAGTCAAGGGTAGCCTAGGGTTAGGGATAGGTTTAGGGTTAGGCTTAGGGTACGGCTTAGGGTACGGTTTCGGGGAGGGCTTCGAGTACGGCGTAGCGTATGGTTTAGGGTTAGGTTTAGGGTTAGTGTTAGGGTTAGGACTCGATTTAGGGTACGGGTTAGGATTAGGGTACGTGTTAGGGTTAGGGTAGGGGTTAGGGTTAGGGTACGCGTTAGGGTTAGTGTAGTTATTAAACCTATCCCACTCTCTAGATACCCCTTAGCACGTAAAGCAATATTACTTGGGGGTCCATCCATGGAGAGGAGTTTAGACACTAAGATAATATAAGGAACACACACATTATAAAGAAATCACATTAGGATTCTCTTTTTAAGCTGTTCCTTAAAACACTAGTGCTTAGGAAATCTATTGGAGGCAGAAGCAGTCAAGGGTAGCCTAGGTTTAGGTTGAGGCTTGGGGTTAGGCTTAGGGTACGGCTTAGGGTACGGGTTCGGGGAGGGGTTTGGGTACGGCGTAGCGTATGGGTTAGGGTTAGGGTTTGGGTTAGTGTTAGGGTTAGGGCTCGGTTTAGGGTACGGTTTAGGATTAGGGTACGTGTTAGGGTTAGGGTAGGGGTTAGGGTTAGGGTACGTGTTAGGGTTAGGGTAGTTATTAAACCTATCCCCTCTCTAGATACCCCTTAGCACGTAAAGGAATATTATTTGGGGGTCCAGCCATGGAGAAGAGTTTAGACACTAGGATAAGATAAGGAACACACCCAGTATAAAGAAATCACATTAGGATTCTCTTTTTAAGCTGTTCCTTAAAACACTAGGCTTAGGAAATCTATTGGAGGCAGAAGCAGTCAAGGGTAGCCTAGGGTTAGGTTTAGGCTTAGGGTTAGGCTTAGGGTACGGCTTAGGGTACGGGTACAGGGAGGGCTTCGGGTACGGCGTAGGGTATGGGTTAGGGATAGGGTTAGGGTTAGTGTTAGGGTTAGGGCTCGGTTTAGGGTACGGGTTAGGATTACGGTACGTGTTAGGGTTAGCGTAGGGGTTAGGGTTAGGGTACGCGTTAGGGTTAGGGTAGTTATTAAACCTATCACACTCTCTAGATACCCCTTAGCACGTAAAGGAATATTATTTAGGGGTCCAGCCATGGAGAAGCGTTTAGACAGTAGGAGAAGATAAGGAACACACCCATTATTAAGAAATCACATTAGGATTCTCTTTTTAAGCTGTTCCTTAAAACACTAGTGCTTAGGAAATCTATTGGAGGCAGAAGCAGTCAAGGGTAGCCTAGGGTTAGGGTTAGGCTTAGGGTACGGCTTAAGGTACGGGTTCGGGGAGGGATTCGGGTACGGCGTAAGTTATGGGTTAGGGTTAGGGTATGGTTAGTGTTAGGGTTAGGGCTCGCTTTAGTGTACGGGTTAGGATTAGGGTACATGTTAGGGTTAGGGTAGGGGTTAGTGTTAGGGTACCCGTTAGGGTTAGGGTAGTAATTAAACCTATCCCACTCTCTAGATACCCCTCAGCACGTAAAGGAATATTATGTGTGGTTCCAGCCATGGAAAATAGTTTAAACACTTGGATTAGATAAGGAACACACACATTATAAAGAAATCACATTAGGATTGTCTTTTTAAGCTGTTCCTTAAAACACTAGTGCTTAGGAAATCTATTGGAGGCAGAAGCAGTCAAGGGTAGCCTAGGGTTAGGGTTAGGCTTAGGGTTAGGCTTAGGGTACGGGTTCGGGGAGGGGTTCGTGTACGGCGGAGGGTATGGGTTAGGGTTAGGTTTTGGGTTAGTGTTAGGGTTAGGGCTCCGTTTAGGGTACGGGATAGCATTAGGGTACGTGTTAGGGTTAGGGTAGGGGTTAGGGTTAGGGTACGTGTTAGGGTTAGGGTAGTTATTAAACCTATCCCCTCTCTAGATACCCCTTAGCACGTAAAGGAATATTATTTGGGGGTCCAGCCATGGAGAAGAGTTTAGACACTAGGATAAGATAAGGAACACACCCAGTATAAAGAAATCACATTAGGATTCTCTTTTTAAGCTGTTCCTTAAAACACTAGTGCTTAGGAAATCTATTGGAGGCAGAAGCAGTCAAGGGAAGCCTAGGGTTAGGTTTAGGCTTAGGGTTAGGCTTAGGGTACGGCTTAGGGTACGGGTTCGGGGAGGGCTTCGGGTACGGCGTAGGGTATGTGTTAGGGATAGGGTTAGGGTTAGTGTTAGGGTTAGGGCTCGGTTTAGGGTACGGGTTAGGATTAGGGTACGGGTTAGGGATAGGGTAGGGGTTAGGGTTAGGGTACGCGTTAGGGTTAGGGTAGTTATTAAACCTATCACACTCTCTAGATACCCCTTAGCACGTAAAGCAATATTATTTGGGGGTCCATCCATGGAGAAGAGTTTAGACACTAAGATAATATAAGGAACACACGCATTATAAAGAAATCACATTAGGATTCTCTTTTTAAGCTGTTCCTTAAAACACTAGTGCTTAAAAATCTATTGGAGGCAGAAGCAGTCAAGGGTAGCCTAGGGTTAGGGTTAGGCTTAGGGTTAGGCTTAGGGTACGGCTTAGGGTACAGGTTCGGTGAGGGCTTCGGGTACGGCGTAGGGTATGGGTTAGGGTTAGGGTTAGGGTTAGTGTTAGGGTTAGGGCTCGGTTTAGGGTACGGGTTAGGATTAGGGTACGTGTTAGGCTTAGGGTAGGGGTTAGGGTTAGGGTACGCGTTAGGGTTAGGGTAGTTATTAAACCTATCCCACTCTCTAGATACCCCTTAGCATGTAAAGGAATATTATTTGGGTGTCCAGCCATGGAGAAGAGTTTAGACACTAGGATAAGATAAGGAACACACCCGTTATAAAGAAATCACATTAGGATACTCTTTTTAAGCTGTTCCTTAAAACACTAGTGCTTAGGAAATCTATTGGAGGCAGAAGCAGTCAAGGGTAGCCTAGGGTTAGGGTTAGGCTTAGGGTTAGGCTTAGGGTACTGCTTAGGGTACGGGTTCGGGGAGGGCTTCGGGTATGGCGAAGGGTATGGGTTAAGGTTAGGGTTAGGGTTAGTGTTAGGGTTAGGGCTCGGATTAGGTTATGGGTTAGGATTAGGATACGTGTTAGGGTTAGGGTAGGGGTTAGGGTTAGGGTACGCGTTAGGGTTAGGGTAGTTATTAAACCTATCCCATTCTCTAGATACCCCTTAGCACGTAAAGGAATATTATTTGGGGGTCCAGCCATGGAGAAGAGTTTAGACACTAGGATAAGATAAGGAACACACTCATTATAAAGAAATCACATTAGGATTCTCTTTTTAAGCTGTTCCTTAAAACACTAGTGCTTAGGAAATCTATTGGAGGCAGAAGCAGTCAAGGGTAGCCTAGGGTTAGGGTTAGGCTTAGGGTTAGGGTTAGGGTACGGCTTAGGGTATGGGTTCGGGGAGAGGTTCGGGCACGGCGTAAGGTATGGGTTAGGGTTAGGGTTAGGGTTAGTGTTATGGTTAGGGCTCGGTTTAGGGCACGGGTTAGGATTAGGTTACATGTTAGGGTTAGGATAGGGGTTAGGTTTAGGGTAGGCGTTAGGGTTAGGGTAGTTATTAAAACTACCCCACTCTCTAGATACCCCTTAGCACCTAAAGGAATATTATTTGGGGGTCCAGCCATGGAGAAGCGTTTAGACAGTAGGAGAAGATAAGGAACACACCCATTATTAAGAAATCACATTAGGATTCTCTTTTTAAGCTGTTCCTTAAAACACTAGTGCTTAGGAAATCTATTGGAGGCAGAAGCAGTCAAGGGTAGCCTAGGGTTAGGGTTAGGCTTAGGGTTAGGCTTAGGGTACGGCTTAGGGTACGTGTTCGGGGAGGGCTTCGGGTACGGCGTAGGGTATGGGTTAGGTTTAGGGTTAGGGTTAGTGTTAGGGTTAGGGCTCGGTTTAGGGTACGGGTTAGGATTAGGGTACGTGTTAGGGTTAGGGTAGCGGTTAGTGTTAGGGTATGCGTTATGGTTAGGGTAGTTATTAAACCTATCCCACTCTCTAGATACCCCTTAGCACATAAAGGAATATTATTTGGGGGTCCAGCCATGGAGAAGAGTTTAGACACTAGGATAAGATAAGGAACACACCCATTATAAAGAAATCACATTAGGATTCTCTTTTTAAGCTGTTCCTTAAAACACTAGTGCTTAGGAAATCTATTGGAGGCAGAAGCAGTCAAGGGTAGCCTAGGGTTAGGGTTAGGTTTAGGGTTAGGCTTAGGGTACGGCTTAGGGTACGGTTTCGGGGAGGGCTTCGGGTACGGCGTAGGGTATGGTTTAGGGTTAGGTTTAGGGTTAGTGTTAGGGTTAGGGCTCGATTTAGGGTACGGGTTAGGATTAGGGTACGTGTTAGGGTTAGGGTAGTGGTTAGGGTTAGGGTACGCGTTAGGGTTAGGGTAGTTATTAAACCTATCCCACTCTCTAGATACCCCTTAGCACGTAAAGCAATATTACTTGGGGGTCCATCCATGGAGAAGAGTTTAGACACTAAGATAATATAAGGAACACACACATTATAAAGAAATCACATTAGGATTCTCTTTTTAAGGTGTTCCTTAAAACACTAGTGCTTAAAAATCTATTGGAGGCAGAAGCAGTCAAGGGTAGCCTAGGGTTAGAGTTAGGCTTAGGGTTAGGCTTAGGGTACGGCTTAGGGTACGGTTTCGTTGAGGGCTTCGGGTACGGCGTAGGGTATGGGTTAGGGTTAGGGTTAGGGTTAGTGTTAGGGTTAGGGCTCGGTTTAGGGTACGGTTTAGGATTAGGGTACGTGTTAGGGTTAGGGTAGGGGTTAGGGTTAGGGTACGTGTTAGGGTTAGGGTAGTTATTAAACCTATCCCCTCTCTAGATACCCCTTAGCACGTAAAGGAATATTATTTGGGGGTCCAGCCATGGAGAAGAGTTTAGACACTAGGATAAGATAAGGAACACACCCTTTATAAAGAAATCACATTAGGATTCTCTTTTTAAGCTGTTCCTTAAAACACTAGTGCTTAGGAAATCTATTGGAGGCAGAAGCAGTCAAGGGTAGCCTAGGGTTAGGGTTAGGCTTAGGGTTAGGCTTAGGGTACGGCTTAGGGTACGGGTTCGGGGAGGGCTTCGGGTACGGCGTAGGGTATGGGTTAGGGATAGGGTTAGGGTTAGTGTTAGGGTTAGGGCTCTGTTTAGGGTACGGGTTAGGATTAGCGTAAGTGTTAGGGTTAGGGTAGGGGTTAGGGTTAGGGTACACGTTAGGGTTAGGGTAGTTATTAAACCTATCCCACTCTCTAGATACCCCTTAACACGTAAAGCAATATTATTTGGGGATCCATCCATGGAGAAGAGTTTAGACACTAAGATAATATAAGGAACACACACATTATAAAGAAATCACATTAGGATTCTCTTTTTAAGCTGTTCCTTAAAACACTAGTTCTTAGGAAATCTATTGGAGGCAGAAGCAGTCAAGGGTAGCCTAGGTTTAGGTTGAGGCTTGGGGTTAGGCTTAGGGTACGGATTAGGGTACGGGTTCGGGGAGGGGTTTGGGTACGGCGTAGCGTATGGGTTAGGGTTAGGGTTTGGGTTAGTGTTAGGGTTAGGGCTCGGTTTAGGGTACGGTTTAGGATTAGGGTACGTGTTAGGGTTAGGGTAGGGGTTAGGGTTAGGGTACGTGTTAGGGTTAGGGTAGTTATTAAACCTATCCCCTCTCTAGATACCCCTTAGCACGTAAAGGAATATTATTTGGGGGTCCAGCCATGGAGAAGAGTTTAGACACTAGGATAAGATAAGGAACACACCCAGTATAAAGAAATCACATTAGGATTCTCTTTTTAAGCTGTTCCTTAAAACTCTAGGCTTAGGAAATCTATTGGAGGCAGAAGCAGTCAAGGGTAGCCTAGGGTTAGGTTTAGGCTTAGGGTTAGGCTTAGGGTACGGCGTAGGGTACGGGTACAGGGAGGGCTTCGGGTACGGCGTAGGGTATGGGTTAGGGATAGGGTTAGGGTTAGTGTTAGGGTTAGGGCTCGGTTTAGGGTACGGGTTAGGATTACGGTACGTGTTAGGGTTAGCGTAGGGGTTAGGGTTAGGGTACGCGTTAGGGTTAGGGTAGTTATTAAACCTATCACACTCTCTAGATACCCCTTAGCACGTAAAGGAATATTATTTGGGGGTCCAGCCATGGAGAAGCGTTTAGACAGTAGGATAAGATAAGGAACACACCCATTATTAAGAAATCACATTAGGATTCTCTTTTTAAGCTGTTCCTTAAAACACTAGTGCTTAGGAAATCTATTGGAGGCAGAAGCAGTCAAGGGTAGCCTAGGGTTAGGGTTAGACTTAGGGTACGGCTTAATGTACGGGTTCGGGGAGGGCTTCGGGTACGGCGTAAGTTATGGGTTAGGGTTAGGGTATGGTTAGTGTTAGGGTTAGGGCTCGCTTTAGTGTACGGGTTAGGATTAGGGTACATGTTAGGGTTAGGGTAGGGGTTAGGGTTAGGGTACGCGTTAGGGTTAGGGTAGTGATTAAACCTATCCCACTCTCTAGATATCCCTTAGCACGTAAAGGAATATTATTTGGTGGTCCAGCCATGGTTAAGAGTTTAGACACTAGGATAATATAAGGAACACACCCATTATAAAGAAATCACATTAGGATTCTCTTTTTAAGCTGTTTCTTAAAACACTAGTGCTTAGGAAATCTATTGGAGGCAGAAGCAGTCAAGGGTAGCCTAGGGTTAGGGTTAGGCTTAGGGTTAGGCTTAGGGTACGGCTTAGGGTACGTGTTCGGGGTGGGCTTCGGGTACGGCGTAGGGTATGGGTTAGGGTTAGGGTTAGGGTTAGTGTTAGGGTTAGGGCTCGGTTTAGGGTACGGGTTAGGATTAGGGTACGTGATAGGGTTAGGGTAGCGGTTAGTGTTAGGGTATGCGTTATGGTTAGGGTAGTTATTAAACCTATCCTACTCTCTAGATACCCCTTAGCACATAAAGGAATATTATTTGGGGGTCCAGCCATGGAGAAGAGTTTAGACACTAGGATAAGATAAGGAACACACCCATTATAAAGAAATCACATTAGGATTCTCTTTTTAAGCTGTTCCTTAAAACACTAGTGCTTAGGAAATCTATTGGAGGCAGAAGCAGTCAAGGGTAGCCTAGGGTTAGGGATAGGTTTAGGGTTAGGCTTAGGGTACGGCTTAGGGTACGGTTTCGGGGAGGGCTTCGAGTACGTCGTAGCGTATGGTTTAGGGTTAGGTTTAGGGTTAGTGTTAGGGTTAGGGCTCGATTTAGGGTACGGGTTAGGATTAGGGTACGTGTTAGGGTTAGGGTAGGGGTTAGGGTTAGGGTACGCGTTAGGGTTAGTGTAGTTATTAAACCTATCCCACTCTCTAGATACCCCTTAGCACGTAAAGCAATATTACTTGGGGGTCCATCCATGGAGAAGAGTTTAGACACTAAGATAATATAAGGAACACACACATTATAAAGAAATCACATTAGGATTCTCTTTTTAAGCTGTTCCTTAAAACACTAGTGCTTAGGAAATCTATTGGAGGCAGAAGCAGTCAAGGGTAGCCTAGGTTTAGGTTGAGGCTTGGGGTTAGGCTTAGGGTACGGCTTAGGGTACGGGTTCGGGGAGGGGTTTGGGTACGGCGTAGCGTATGGGTTAGGGTTAGGGTTTGGGTTAGTGTTAGGGTTAGGGCTCGGTTTAGGGTACGGTTTAGGATTAGGGAACGTGTTAGGGTTAGGGTAGGGGTTAGGGTTAGGGTACGTGTTAGGGTTAGGGTAGTTATTAAACCTATCCCCTCTCTAGATACCCCTTAGCACGTAAAGGAATATTATTTGGGGGTCCAGCCATGGAGAAGAGTTTAGACACTAGGATAAGATAAGGAACACACCCAGTATAAAGAAATCACATTAGGATTCTCTTTTTAAGCTGTTCCTTAAAACACTAGGCTTAGGAAATCTATTGGAGGCAGAAGCAGTCAAGGGTAGCCTAGGGTTAGGTTTAGGCTTAGGGTTAGGCTTAGGGTACGGCTTAGGGTACGGGTACAGGGAGGGCTTCGGGTACGGCGTAGGGTATGGGTTAGGGATAGGGTTAGGGTTAGTGTTAGGGTTAGGGCTCGGTTTAGGGTACGGGTTAGGATTACGGTACGTGTTAGGGTTAGCGTAGGGGTTAGGGTTAGGGTACGCGTTAGGGTTAGGGTAGTTATTAAACCTATCACACTCTCTAGATACCCCTTAGCACGTAAAGGAATATTATTTAGGGGTCCAGCCATGGAGAAGCGTTTAGACAGTAGGAGAAGATAAGGAACACACCCATTATTAAGAAATCACATTAGGATTCTCTTTTTAAGCTGTTCCTTAAAACACTAGTGCTTAGGAAATCTATTGGAGGCAGAAGCAGTCAAGGGTAGCCTAGGATTAGGGTTAGGCTTAGGGTACGGCTTAAGGTACGGGTTCGGGGAGGGCTTCGGGTACGGCGTAAGTTATGGGTTAGGGTTAGGGTATGGTTAGTGTTAGGGTTAGGGCTCGCTTTAGTGTACGGGTTAGGATTAGGGTACATGTTAGGGTTAGGGTAGGGGTTAGTGTTAGGGTACCCGTTAGGGTTAGGGTAGTAATTAAACCTATCCCACTCTCTAGATACCCCTCAGCACGTAAAGGAATATTATGTGTGGTTCCAGCCATGGAAAATAGTTAAAACACTTGGATTAGATAAGGAACACACACATTATAAAGAAATCACATTAGGATTGTCTTTTTAAGCTGTTCCTTAAAACACTAGTGCTTAGGAAATCTATTGGAGGCAGAAGCAGTCAAGGGTAGCCTAGGGTTAGGGTTAGGCTTAGGGTTAGGCTTAGGGTACGGGTTCGGGGAGAGGTTCGGGCACGGCGTAAGGTATGGGTTAGGGTTAGGGTTAGGGTTAGTGTTATGGTTAGGGCTCGGTTTAGGGCACGGGTTAGGATTAGGTTACATGTTAGGGTTAGGATAGGGGTTAGGTTTAGGGTAGGCGTTAGGGTTAGGGTAGTTATTAAAACTACCCCACTCTCTAGATACCCCTTAGCACCTAAAGGAATATTATTTGGGGGTCCAGCCATGGAGAAGCGTTTAGACAGTAGGAGAAGATAAGGAACACACCCATTATTAAGAAATCACATTAGGATTCTCTTTTTAAGCTGTTCCTTAAAACACTAGTGCTTAGGAAATCTATTGGAGGCAGAAGCAGTCAAGGGTAGCCTAGGGTTAGGGTTAGGCTTAGGGTTAGGCTTAGGGTACGGCTTAGGGTACGTGTTCGGGGAGGGCTTCGGGTACGGCGTAGGGTATGGGTTAGGTTTAGGGTTAGGTTTAGTGTTAGGGTTAGGGCTCGGTTTAGGGTACGGGTTAGGATTAGGGTACGTGTTAGGGTTAGGGTAGCGGTTAGTGTTAGGGTATGCGTTATGGTTAGGGTAGTTATTAAACCTATCCCACTCTCTAGATACCCCTTAGCACATAAAGGAATATTATTTGGGGGTCCAGCCATGGAGAAGAGTTTAGACACTAGGATAAGATAAGGAACACACCCATTATAAAGAAATCACATTAGGATTCTCTTTTTAAGCTGTTCCTTAAAACACTAGTGCTTAGGAAATCTATTGGAGGCAGAAGCAGTCAAGGGTAGCCTAGGGTTAGGGTTAGGTTTAGGGTTAGGCTTAGGGTACGGCTTAGGGTACGGTTTCGGGGAGGGCTTCGGGTACGGCGTAGGGTATGGTTTAGGGTTAGGTTTAGGGTTAGTGTTAGGGTTAGGGCTCGATTTAGGGTACGGGTTAGGATTAGGGTACGTGTTAGGGTTAGGGTAGTGGTTAGGGTTAGGGTACGCGTTAGGGTTAGGGTAGTTATTAAACCTATCCCACTCTCTAGATACCCCTTAGCACGTAAAGCAATATTACTTGGGGGTCCATCCATGGAGAAGAGTTTAGACACTAAGATAATATAAGGAACACACACATTATAAAGAAATCACATTAGGATTCTCTTTTTAAGGTGTTCCTTAAAACACTAGTGCTTAAAAATCTATTGGAGGCAGAAGCAGTCAAGGGTAGCCTAGGGTTAGAGTTAGGCTTAGGGTTAGGCTTAGGGTACGGCTTAGGGTACGGTTTCGTTGAGGGCTTCGGGTACGGCGTAGGGTATGGGTTAGGGTTAGGGTTAGGGTTAGTGTTAGGGTTAGGGCTCGGTTTAGGGTACGGTTTAGGATTAGGGTACGTGTTAGGGTTAGGGTAGGGGTTAGGGTTAGGGTACGTGTTAGGGTTAGGGTAGTTATTAAACCTATCCCCTCTCTAGATACCCCTTAGCACGTAAAGGAATATTATTTGGGGGTCCAGCCATGGAGAAGAGTTTAGACACTAGGATAAGATAAGGAACACACCCTTTATAAAGAAATCACATTAGGATTCTCTTTTTAAGCTGTTCCTTAAAACACTAGTGCTTAGGAAATCTATTGGAGGCAGAAGCAGTCAAGGGTAGCCTAGGGTTAGGGTTAGGCTTAGGGTTAGGCTTAGGGTACGGCTTAGGGTACGGGTTCGGGGAGGGCTTCGGGTACGGCGTAGGGTATGGGTTAGGGATAGGGTTAGGGTTAGTGTTAGGGTTAGGGCTCTGTTTAGGGTACGGGTTAGGATTAGCGTAAGTGTTAGGGTTAGGGTAGGGGTTAGGGTTAGGGTACACGTTAGGGTTAGGGTAGTTATTAAACCTATCCCACTCTCTAGATACCCCTTAGCACGTAAAGCAATATTATTTGGGGATCCATCCATGGAGAAGAGTTTAGACACTAAGATAATATAAGGAACACACACATTATAAAGAAATCACATTAGGATTCTCTTTTTAAGCTGTTCCTTAAAACACTAGTTCTTAGGAAATCTATTGGAGGCAGAAGCAGTCAAGGGTAGCCTAGGTTTCGGTTGAGGCTTGGGGTTAGGCTTAGGGTACGGATTAGGGTACGGGTTCGGGGAGTGGTTTGGGTACGGCGTAGCGTATGGGTTAGGGTTAGGGTTTGGGTTAGTGTTAGGGTTAGGGCTCGGTTTAGGGTACGGTTTAGGATTAGGGTACGTGTTAGGGTTAGGGTAGGGGTTAGGGTTAGGGTACGTGTTAGGGTTAGGGTAGTTATTAAACCTATCCCCTCTCTAGATACCCCTTAGCACGTAAAGGAATATTATTTGGGGGTCCAGCCATGGAGAAGAGTTTAGACACTAGGATAAAATAAGGAACACACCCAGTATAAAGAAATCACATTAGGATTCTCTTTTTAAGCTGTTCCTTAAAACTCTAGGCTTAGGAAATCTATTGGAGGCAGAAGCAGTCAAGGGTAGCCTAGGGTTAGGTTTAGGCTTAGGGTTAGGCTTAGGGTACGGCTTAGGGTACGGGTACAGGGAGGGCTTCGGGTACGGCGTAGGGTATGGGTTAGGGATAGGGTTAGGGTTAGTGTTAGGGTTAGGGCTCGGTTTAGGGTACGGGTTAGGATTACGGTACGTGTTAGGGTTAGCGTAGGGGTTAGGGTTAGGGTACGCGTTAGGGTTAGGGTAGTTATTAAACCTATCACACTCTCTAGATACCCCTTAGCACGTAAAGGAATATTATTTGGGGGTCCAGCCATGGAGAAGCGTTTAGACAGTAGGATAAGATAAGGAACACACCCATTATTAAGAAATCACATTAGGATTCTCTTTTTAAGCTGTTCCTTAAAACACTAGTGCTTAGGAAATCTATTGGAGGCAGAAGCAGTCAAGGGTAGCCTAGGGTTAGGGTTAGGCTTAGGGTACGGCTTAATGTACGGGTTCGGGGAGGGCTTCGGGTACGGCGTAAGTTATGGGTTAGGGTTAGGGTATGGTTAGTGTTAGGGTTAGGGCTCGCTTTAGTGTACGGGTTAGGATTAGGGTACATGTTAGGGTTAGGGTAGGGGTTAGGGTTAGGGTACGCGTTAGGGTTAGGGTAGTGATTAAACCTATCCCACTCTCTAGATACCCCTTAGCACGTAAAGGAATATTATGTGTGGTTCCAGCCATGGAAAATAGTTAAAACACTTGGATTAGATAAGGAACACACACATTATAAAGAAATCACATTAGGATTCTCTTTTTAAGCTGTTCCTTAAAACACTAGTGCTTAGGAAATCTATTGGAGGCAGAAGCAGTCAAGGGTAGCCTAGGTTTAGGTTGAGGCTTGGGGTTAGGCTTAGGGTACGGCTTAGGGTACGGGTTCGGGGAGGGGTTTGGGTACGGCGTAGCGTATGGGTTAGGGTTAGGGTTTGGGTTAGTGTTAGGGTTAGGGCTCGGTTTAGGGTACGGTTTAGGATTAGGGAACGTGTTAGGGTTAGGGTAGGGGTTAGGGTTAGGGTACGTGTTAGGGTTAGGGTAGTTATTAAACCTATCCCCTCTCTAGATACCCCTTAGCACGTAAAGGAATATTATTTGGGGGTCCAGCCATGGAGAAGAGTTTAGACACTAGGATAAGATAAGGAACACACCCAGTATAAAGAAATCACATTAGGATTCTCTTTTTAAGCTGTTCCTTAAAACACTAGGCTTAGGAAATCTATTGGAGGCAGAAGCAGTCAAGGGTAGCCTAGGGTTAGGTTTAGGCTTAGGGTTAGGCTTAGGGTACGGCTTAGGGTACGGGTACAGGGAGGGCTTCGGGTACGGCGTAGGGTATGGGTTAGGGATAGGGTTAGGGTTAGTGTTAGGGTTAGGGCTCGGTTTAGGGTACGGGTTAGGATTACGGTACGTGTTAGGGTTAGCGTAGGGGTTAGGGTTAGGGTACGCGTTAGGGTTAGGGTAGTTATTAAACCTATCACACTCTCTAGATACCCCTTAGCACGTAAAGGAATATTATTTAGGGGTCCAGCCATGGAGAAGCGTTTAGACAGTAGGAGAAGATAAGGAACACACCCATTATTAAGAAATCACATTAGGATTCTCTTTTTAAGCTGTTCCTTAAAACACTAGTGCTTAGGAAATCTATTGGAGGCAGAAGCAGTCAAGGGTAGCCTAGGATTAGGGTTAGGCTTAGGGTACGGCTTAAGGTACGGGTTCGGGGAGGGCTTCGGGTACGGCGTAAGTTATGGGTTAGGGTTAGGGTATGGTTAGTGTTAGGGTTAGGGCTCGCTTTAGTGTACGGGTTAGGATTAGGGTACATGTTAGGGTTAGGGTAGGGGTTAGTGTTAGGGTACCCGTTAGGGTTAGGGTAGTAATTAAACCTATCCCACTCTCTAGATACCCCTCAGCACGTAAAGGAATATTATGTGTGGTTCCAGCCATGGAAAATAGTTAAAACACTTGGATTAGATAAGGAACACACACATTATAAAGAAATCACATTAGGATTGTCTTTTTAAGCTGTTCCTTAAAACACTAGTGCTTAGGAAATCTATTGGAGGCAGAAGCAGTCAAGGGTAGCCTAGGGTTAGGGTTAGGCTTAGGGTTAGGCTTAGGGTACGGGTTCGGGGAGAGGTTCGGGCACGGCGTAAGGTATGGGTTAGGGTTAGGGTTAGGGTTAGTGTTATGGTTAGGGCTCGGTTTAGGGCACGGGTTAGGATTAGGTTACATGTTAGGGTTAGGATAGGGGTTAGGTTTAGGGTAGGCGTTAGGGTTAGGGTAGTTATTAAAACTACCCCACTCTCTAGATACCCCTTAGCACCTAAAGGAATATTATTTGGGGGTCCAGCCATGGAGAAGCGTTTAGACAGTAGGAGAAGATAAGGAACACACCCATTATTAAGAAATCACATTAGGATTCTCTTTTTAAGCTGTTCCTTAAAACACTAGTGCTTAGGAAATCTATTGGAGGCAGAAGCAGTCAAGGGTAGCCTAGGGTTAGGGTTAGGCTTAGGGTTAGGCTTAGGGTACGGCTTAGGGTACGTGTTCGGGGAGGGCTTCGGGTACGGCGTAGGGTATGGGTTAGGTTTAGGGTTAGGTTTAGTGTTAGGGTTAGGGCTCGGTTTAGGGTACGGGTTAGGATTAGGGTACGTGTTAGGGTTAGGGTAGCGGTTAGTGTTAGGGTATGCGTTATGGTTAGGGTAGTTATTAAACCTATCCCACTCTCTAGATACCCCTTAGCACATAAAGGAATATTATTTGGGGGTCCAGCCATGGAGAAGAGTTTAGACACTAGGATAAGATAAGGAACACACCCATTATAAAGAAATCACATTAGGATTCTCTTTTTAAGCTGTTCCTTAAAACACTAGTGCTTAGGAAATCTATTGGAGGCAGAAGCAGTCAAGGGTAGCCTAGGGTTAGGGTTAGGTTTAGGGTTAGGCTTAGGGTACGGCTTAGGGTACGGTTTCGGGGAGGGCTTCGGGTACGGCGTAGGGTATGGTTTAGGGTTAGGTTTAGGGTTAGTGTTAGGGTTAGGGCTCGATTTAGGGTACGGGTTAGGATTAGGGTACGTGTTAGGGTTAGGGTAGTGGTTAGGGTTAGGGTACGCGTTAGGGTTAGGGTAGTTATTAAACCTATCCCACTCTCTAGATACCCCTTAGCACGTAAAGCAATATTACTTGGGGGTCCATCCATGGAGAAGAGTTTAGACACTAAGATAATATAAGGAACACACACATTATAAAGAAATCACATTAGGATTCTCTTTTTAAGGTGTTCCTTAAAACACTAGTGCTTAAAAATCTATTGGAGGCAGAAGCAGTCAAGGGTAGCCTAGGGTTAGAGTTAGGCTTAGGGTTAGGCTTAGGGTACGGCTTAGGGTACGGTTTCGTTGAGGGCTTCGGGTACGGCGTAGGGTATGGGTTAGGGTTAGGGTTAGGGTTAGTGTTAGGGTTAGGGCTCGGTTTAGGGTACGGTTTAGGATTAGGGTACGTGTTAGGGTTAGGGTAGGGGTTAGGGTTAGGGTACGTGTTAGGGTTAGGGTAGTTATTAAACCTATCCCCTCTCTAGATACCCCTTAGCACGTAAAGGAATATTATTTGGGGGTCCAGCCATGGAGAAGAGTTTAGACACTAGGATAAGATAAGGAACACACCCTTTATAAAGAAATCACATTAGGATTCTCTTTTTAAGCTGTTCCTTAAAACACTAGTGCTTAGGAAATCTATTGGAGGCAGAAGCAGTCAAGGGTAGCCTAGGGTTAGGGTTAGGCTTAGGGTTAGGCTTAGGGTACGGCTTAGGGTACGGGTTCGGGGAGGGCTTCGGGTACGGCGTAGGGTATGGGTTAGGGATAGGGTTAGGGTTAGTGTTAGGGTTAGGGCTCTGTTTAGGGTACGGGTTAGGATTAGCGTAAGTGTTAGGGTTAGGGTAGGGGTTAGGGTTAGGGTACACGTTAGGGTTAGGGTAGTTATTAAACCTATCCCACTCTCTAGATACCCCTTAGCACGTAAAGCAATATTATTTGGGGATCCATCCATGGAGAAGAGTTTAGACACTAAGATAATATAAGGAACACACACATTATAAAGAAATCACATTAGGATTCTCTTTTTAAGCTGTTCCTTAAAACACTAGTTCTTAGGAAATCTATTGGAGGCAGAAGCAGTCAAGGGTAGCCTAGGTTTCGGTTGAGGCTTGGGGTTAGGCTTAGGGTACGGATTAGGGTACGGGTTCGGGGAGTGGTTTGGGTACGGCGTAGCGTATGGGTTAGGGTTAGGGTTTGGGTTAGTGTTAGGGTTAGGGCTCGGTTTAGGGTACGGTTTAGGATTAGGGTACGTGTTAGGGTTAGGGTAGGGGTTAGGGTTAGGGTACGTGTTAGGGTTAGGGTAGTTATTAAACCTATCCCCTCTCTAGATACCCCTTAGCACGTAAAGGAATATTATTTGGGGGTCCAGCCATGGAGAAGAGTTTAGACACTAGGATAAAATAAGGAACACACCCAGTATAAAGAAATCACATTAGGATTCTCTTTTTAAGCTGTTCCTTAAAACTCTAGGCTTAGGAAATCTATTGGAGGCAGAAGCAGTCAAGGGTAGCCTAGGGTTAGGTTTAGGCTTAGGGTTAGGCTTAGGGTACGGCTTAGGGTACGGGTACAGGGAGGGCTTCGGGTACGGCGTAGGGTATGGGTTAGGGATAGGGTTAGGGTTAGTGTTAGGGTTAGGGCTCGGTTTAGGGTACGGGTTAGGATTACGGTACGTGTTAGGGTTAGCGTAGGGGTTAGGGTTAGGGTACGCGTTAGGGTTAGGGTAGTTATTAAACCTATCACACTCTCTAGATACCCCTTAGCACGTAAAGGAATATTATTTGGGGGTCCAGCCATGGAGAAGCGTTTAGACAGTAGGATAAGATAAGGAACACACCCATTATTAAGAAATCACATTAGGATTCTCTTTTTAAGCTGTTCCTTAAAACACTAGTGCTTAGGAAATCTATTGGAGGCAGAAGCAGTCAAGGGTAGCCTAGGGTTAGGGTTAGGCTTAGGGTACGGCTTAATGTACGGGTTCGGGGAGGGCTTCGGGTACGGCGTAAGTTATGGGTTAGGGTTAGGGTATGGTTAGTGTTAGGGTTAGGGCTCGCTTTAGTGTACGGGTTAGGATTAGGGTACATGTTAGGGTTAGGGTAGGGGTTAGGGTTAGGGTACGCGTTAGGGTTAGGGTAGTGATTAAACCTATCCCACTCTCTAGATACCCCTTAGCACGTAAAGGAATATTATTTGGTGGTCCAGCCATGGTTAAGAGTTTAGACACTAGGATAATATAAGGAACACACCCATTATAAAGAAATCACATTAGGATTCTCTTTTTAAGCTGTTTCTTAAAACACTAGTGCTTAGGAAATCTATTGGAGGCAGAAGCAGTCAAGGGTAGCGTAGGGTTAGGGTTAGGCTTAGGGTTAGGCTTAGGGTACGGCTTAGGGTACGGGTTCGGGGAGGGCTTCGGGTACGGCGTAGGGTATGGGTTAGGGATAGGGTTAGGGTTAGTGTTAGGGTTAGGGCTCGGTTTAGGGTACGGGTTAGGATTAGGGTACGTGTTAGGGTTAGGGTAGGGGTTAGGGTTAGGGTACGCGTTAGGGTTAGGGTAGTTATTAAACCTATCACACTCTCTAGATACCCCTTAGCACGTAAAGGAATATTATTTGGTGGTCCAGCCATGGTTAAGAGTTTAGACACTAGGATAATATAAGGAACACACCCATTATAAAGAAATAACATTAGGATTCTCTTTTTAACCTGTTCCTTAAAACACTAGTGCTTAAAAATCTATTGGAGGCAGAAGCAGTCAAGGGTAGCCTAGGGTTAGGGTTAGGCTTAGGGTACGGCTTAGGGTACGGCTTAGGGTACGGGTTCGGGGAGGGCTTCGGGTACGGCGAAGGGTATGGGTTAAGGTTAGGGTTAGGGTTAGTGTTAGGGTTAGGGCTCGGATTAGGTTATGGGTTAGGATTAGGATACGTGTTAGGGTTAGGGTAGGGGTTAGGGTTAGGGTACGCGTTAGTGTTAGGGTAGTTATTAAACCTATCCCATTCTCTAGATACCCCTTAGCACGTAAAGGAATATTATTTGGGGGTCCAGCCATGGAGAAGAGTTTAGACACAAGGATAAGATAAGGAACACACTCATTATAAAGAAATCACATTAGGATTCTCTTTTTAAGCTGTTCCTTAAAACACTAGTGCTTAGGAAATCTATTGGAGGCAGATGCAGTCAAGGGTAGCCTAGGGTTAGGGTTAGGCTTAGGGTTAGGGTTAGGGTACGGCTTAGGGTATGGGTTCGGGGAGAGGTTCGGGCACGGCGTAGGGTATGGGTTAGGGTTAGGGTTAGGGTTAGTGTTATGGTTAGGGCTCGGTTTAGGGTACGGGTTAGGATTAGGTTACATGTTAGGGTTAGGGTAGGGGTTAGGTTTAGGGTACGCGTTAGGGTTAGGGTAGTTATTAAAACTATCCCACTCTCTAGATACCCCTTAGCACCTAAAGGAATATTATTTGGGGGTCCAGCCATGGAGAAGCGTTTAGACAGTAGGAGAAGATAAGGAACACACCCATTATTAAGAAATCACATTAGGATTCTCTTTTTAAGCTGTTCCTTAAAACACTAGTGCTTAAAAATCTATTGGAGGCAGAAGCAGTCAAGGGTAGCCTAGGGTTAGAGTTAGGCTTAGGGTTAGGCTTAGGGTACGGCTTAGGGTACGGTTTCGTTGAGGGCTTCGGGTACGGCGTACGGTATGGGTTAGGGTTAGGGTTAGGGTTAGTGTTAGGGTTAGGGCTCGGTTTAGGGTACGGTTTAGGATTAGGGTACGTGTTAGGGTTAGGGTAGAGGTTAGGGTTAGGGTACGTGTTAGGGTTAGGGTAGTTATTAAACCTATCCCCTCTCTAGATACCCCTTAGCACGTAAAGGAATATTATTTGGGGGTCCAGCCATGGAGAAGAGTTTAGACACTAGGATAAGATAAGGAACACACCCTTTATAAAGAAATCACATTAGGATTCTCTTTTTAAGCTGTTCCTTAAAACACTAGTGCTTAGGAAATCTATTTGAGGCAGAAGCAGTCAAGGGTAGCCTAGGGTTAGGGTTAGGCTTAGGGTTAGGCTTAGGGTACGGCTTAGGGTACGGGTTCGGGGAGGGCTTCGGGTACGGCGTAGGGTATGGGTTAGGGATAGGGTTAGTGTTAGGGTTAGGGCTCTGTTTAGGTTACGGGATAGGATTAGCGTAAGTGTTAGGGTTAGGGTAGGGGTTAGGGTTAGGGTACACGTTAGGGTTAGGGTAGTTATTAAACCTATCCCACTCTCTAGATACCCCTTAGCACGTAAAGAAATATTATTTGGGGATCCATCCATGGAGAAGAGTTTAGACACTAAGATAATATAAGGAACACACACATTATAAAGAAATCACATTAGGATTCTCTTTTTAAGCTGTTCCTTAAAACACTAGTGCTTAGGAAATCTATTGGAGGCAGAAGCAGTCAAGGGTAGCCTAGGTTTAGGTTGAGGCTTGGGGTTAGGCTTAGGGTACGGCTTAGGGTACGGTTTCGGGGAGGGGTTGGGGTACGGCGTAGCGTATGGGTTAGGGTTAGTGTTTGGGTTAGTGTTAGGGTTAGGGCTCGGTTTAGGGTACGGTTTAGGATTAGGGTACGTGTTAGGGTTAGGGTAGGGGTTAGGGTTAGGGTACGTGTTAGGGTTAGGGTAGTTATTAAACCTATCCCCTCTCTAGATACCCTTTAGCACGTAAAGGAATATTATTTGGGGGTCCAGCCATGGAGAAGGATTTAGACACTAGGATAAGATAAGGAACACACCCAGTATAAAGAAATCACATTAGGATTCTCTTTTTAAGCTGTTCCTTAAAACACTAGGCTTAGGAAATCTATTGGAGGCAGAAGCAGTCAAGGGCAGCCTTGGGTTAGGTTTAGGCTTAGGGTTAGGCTTAGGGTACGGCTTAGGGTACGGGTACAGGGAGGGCTTCGGGTACGGCGTAGGGTATGGGTTAGGGATAGGGTTAGGGTTAGTGTTAGGGTTAGGGCTCGGTTTAGGGTACGGGTTAGGATTACGGTACGTGTTAGGGTTAGCGTAGGGGTTAGGGTTAGGGTACGCGTTAGGGTTAGGGTAGTTATTAAACCTATCACACTCTCTAGATACCCCTTAGCACGTAAAGGAATATTATTTGGGGGTCCACCATGGAGAAGAGTTTAGACAGTAGGATAAGAAAAGGAACACACCCATTATTAAGAAATCACACTAGGATTCTCTTTTTAAGCTGTTCCTTAAAACACTAGTGCTTAGGAAATCTATTGGAGGCAGAAGCAGTCAAGGGTAGCCTAGGGTTAGGGTTAGGCTTAGGGTACGGCTTAAGGTACGGGTTCGGGGAGGGCTTCGGGTACGGCGTAAGTTATGGGTTAGGGTTAGGGTATGGTTAGTGTTAGGGTTAGGGCTTGCTTTAGTGTACGGGTTAGGATTAGGGTACGTGTTAGGGTTAGGGTAGGGGTTAGTGTTAGGGTACCCGTTTGGGTTAGGGTAGTAATTAAACCTATCCCACTCTCTAGATACCCCTCAGCACGTAAAGGAATATTATGTGTGGTTCCAGCCATGGAAAATAGTTTAGACACTAGGATTAGATAAGGAACACACACATTATAAAGAAATCACATTAGGATTCTCTTTTTAAGCTGTTCCTTAAAACACTAGTGCTTAGGAAATCTATTGGAGGCAGAAGCAGTCAAGGGTTGCGTAGGGTTAGGGTTAGGCTTAGGGTAAGGCTTAGGGTACGGCTTAGGGTACGGGTTCGGGGAGGGCTTCGGGTACGGCGTAGGGTATGGCTTAGGGTTAGGGTTAGGGTTAGTGTTAGGGTTAGGGCTCAGTTTAGGGTACGGGTTAGGATTAGGGTACGTGTTAGGGTTAGGGTAGGGGTTAGTGTTAGGGTATGCGTTATGGTTAGGGTAGTTATTAAACCTATCCCACTCTCTAGATACCCCTTAGCACGTAATGGAATATTATTTGGGGGTCCAGCCATGGAGAAGTGTATAGACACTAGGATAAGATAAGGAACACACCCATTATAAAGAAATCACATTAGGATTCTCTTTTTAAGCTGTTCCTTAAAACACTAGTGCTTAGGAAATCTATTGGAGGCAGAAGCAGTCAAGGGTAGCCTAGGGTTAGGGTTAGGCTTAGGGTTAGGCTTAGGGTACGGCTTAGGGTACGGGTTCGGGGAGGGCTTCGGGTACGGCGTAGGGTATGGGTTAGGGATAGGGTTAGGGTTAGTGTTAGGGTTAGGTCTCGGTTTAGGGTACGGGTTAGGTTTAGGGTACGTGTTAGTGTTAGGGTAGGGATTAGGGTTAGGGTACGCGTTAGGGTTAGGGTAGTTATTAAACCTATCCCACTCTCTAGATACCCCTTAGCACGTAAAGCAATATTATTTGGGGGTCCATCCATAGAGAAGAGTTTAGACACTACGATAATATAAGGAACACACCCATTATAAAGAAATCACATTAGGATTCACTTTTTAAGCTGTTCCTTAAAACACTAGTGCTTAAAAATCTATTGGAGGCAAAAGCAGTCAAGGGTAGCCTAGGGTTAGGGTTAGGCTTAGGGTTAGGCTTAGGGTACGGCTTAGGTTACGGGTTCGGTGAGGGCTTCGGGTACGGCGTAGGGTATGGGTTAGGGTTAGGGTTAGGGTTAGTGTTCGGGTTAGGGCTCGGTTTAGGGTACGTTTTAGGATTAGGGTACGTGTTAGGGTTAGGGTAGGGGTTAGGGTTAGGGTACGTGTTAGGGTTAGGGTAGTTATTAAACCTATCCCCTCTCTAGATACCCCTTAGCACGTAAAGGAATATTATTTGGGGGTCCAGCCATGGAGAAGAGTTTAGACACTAGGATAAGATAAGGAACACACCCATTATAAAGAAATCACATTAGGATACTCTTTTTAAGCTGTTCCTTAAAACACTAGTGCTTAGGAAATCTATTGGAGGCAGAAGCAGTCAAGGGTAGCCTAGGGTTAGGGTTAGGCTTAGGGTTAGGCTTAGGGTACGGCTTAGGGTACGGGTTCGGGGAGGGCTTCGGGTACGGCGAAGGGTATGTGTTAAGGTTAGGGTTAGGGTTAGTGTTAGGGTTAGGGCTCGGATTAGGTTATGGGTTAGGATTAGGATACGTGTTAGGGTTAGGGTAGGGGTTAGGGTTAGGGTACGCGTTAGGGTTAGGGTAGTTATTAAACCTATCCCATTCTCTAGATACCCCTTAGCACGTAAAGGAATATTATTTGGGGGTCCAGCCATGGAGAAGAGTTTAGACACTAGGATAAGATAAGGAACACACTCATTATAAAGAAATCACATTAGGATTCTCTTTTTAAGCTGTTCCTTAAAACACTAGTGCTTAGGAAATCTATTGGAGGCAGAAGCAGTCAAGGGTAGCCTAGGGTTAGGGTTAGGGTTAGGGTACGGCTTAGGGTATGGGTTCGGGGGGAGGTTCGGGCATGGCGTAGGGTATGGGTTAGGGTTAGTGTTAGGGTTAGTGTTATGGTTAGGGCTCGGTTTAGGGTACGGGTTAGGATTAGGGTACATGTTAGGGTTAGGGTAGGGGTTAGGTTTAGGGTACGCGTTAGGGTTAGGGTAGTTATTAAACCTATCCCACTCTCTAGATACCCCTTAGCACGTAAAGGAATATTATTTGGGGGTCCAGCCATGGAGAAGAGTTTAGACACTAGGATTAGATAAGGAATACACCCATTATAAAGAAATCACATTAGGATTCACTTTTTAAGCTGTTCCTTAAAACACTAGTGCTTAGGAAATCTATTGGAGGCAGAAGCAGTCAAGGGTAGCCTAGGGTTAGGGTTAGGCTTAGGGTTAGGTTTAGGGTACGGCTTAGGGTACGGGTTCGGGGAGGGCTTCGGGTACGGCGTCGGGTATGGGTTAGGGTTAGGGTTAGGGTTAGTGTTAGGGTTAGGGCTCGGTTTAGGGTACGGTTTAGGATTAGGGTACGTGTTAGGGTCAGGTTAGGGGTTAGGGTTAGGGTACGTGTTAGGGTTAGGGTAGTTATTAAACCTTTCCCACTCTCTAGATACCCCATAGCATGTAAAGGAATATTATTTGGGGATCCAGCCATGGAGAAAAGTTTAGACACTAGGATAAGATAAGGAACACACCCATTATACAGAAATCACATTAGGATTCTCTTTTTAAGCTGTTCCTTAAAACACTAGTGCTTAGAAAATCTATTGGGGGCAGAAGCAGTCAAGGGTAGCCTAGGGTTAGAGTTAGGCTTAGGGTTAGGCTTAGGGTACGGCTTAGGGTACGGGTTCGTTGAGGGCTTCGGGTACAGTGTAGGGTATGGGTTAGGGTTAGGGTTAGGGTTAGTGTTAGGGTTAGGGCTCGGTTTAGGGTCTGGGTTAGGAATAGGGTACGTGTTAGGGTTAGGGTAGTGGTTAGGGTTAGTGTACGTGTTAAGGTTAGGGTAGTGATTAAACCTATCCCACTCTCTAGATACCCCTTAGCACGTAAAGGAATATTATTTGGGGTTCCAGCCATGGAGAAAAGTTTAGACACTAGGATAAGATAAGGAACCTACCCTTTATAAAGAAATCACTTTAGGATTCTCTTTTTAAGCTGTTCCTTAAAACACTAGTGCTTAGGAAATCTATTGGAGGCAGAAGCAGTCAAGGGTAGCCTAGGCTTAGGGTATGGCTTAGGGTATGGGTTCGGGGAGGGCTTCATGTACGGCGTAGGGTATGGGTTAGGGTTAGGGTTAGGGTTAGTGTTAGGGTTAGGGCTCGGTTTAGGGTATTGGTTAGGATTAGGGTTCGTGTTAGCGTTAGGGTAGGGGTTAGGGTTAGGGTTAGGGTTAGGGTTAGGGTTAGGGTTAGGGTTAGGGTTAGGGTTAGGGTTAGGCTTAGGGCACGGCTTAGGTTACGGGTTCGTGGAAGGGTTCGTGTACGGCGTAGGGTATGGGTTAGTGTTAGGGTTTCGGTTAGTGTTAGGGTTAGGGCTCCGTTTAGGGTACGGGTTAGGATTAGGGTTCGTGTTAGGATTAGGGTACGTGTTAGGGTTAGGGTAGGAGTTAGGGTTAGGGTTAGGGTTAGGGTTAGGGTTAGGGTTAGGCTTAGGGTTAGGCTTAGGGTATGGCTTAGGGTATGGGTTCGGGGAGGGCTTCGTGTACGGCGTAGGGTATGGGTTAGGGTTAGGGTTAGGGTTAGTGTTAGGGTTAGGGCTCGGTTTAGGGTATTGGTTAGGATTAGGGTACGTGTTAGGGTTAGCGTAGGGGTTAGGGTTAGGGTTAGTGTTAGGGTTAGGGTTAGGGCTCGGTTTAGGGTACGGCTTAGGATTAGGGTACGTTTTAGTGTTAGGGTAGGGGTTAGGGTAAGGGTACGCGTTAGGGTTAGGGTAGTTATTAAACCTATCCCACTCTCTAGATACCCCTTAGCACGTAAAGGTATATTATTTGGAGGTCCAGCCATGGAGAAGAATTTAGACACTAGGATAAGATTAGGAACACACCCATTATAAAGAAATCACATTAGGATTCTCTTTTTAAGCTGTTCCTTAAAACACTAGTGCTTAGGAAATCTATTGGAGTCAGAAGCAGTCAAGGGTAGCCTAGGGTTAGGGTTAGGCTTAGGGTTAGGCTTAGGATATGGCTTAGGGTAAGGGTTTGGGGAGGGCTTCGGGTACAGTGTAGGGTATGGGTTAGGGTTAGGGTTAGGGTTAGTGTTAGGGTTAGGGTTCGGTTTAGGGTCTGGGTTAGGATTAGGGTACGTGTTAGGGTTAGGGCAATGGTTAGGGTTAGTGTACGTGTTAAGGTTAGGGTAGTTATTAAAACTATCCCACTCTCTAGATACCCCTTAGCACGTAAAGGAATATTATTTGGGTGTCCAGGCATGGAGAAATGTTTAGACACTAGGATAAGATAAGGAACATACCCATTATAAAGAAATCACATTAGGATTCTCTTTTTAAGCTGTTCCTTAAAACTCTAGTGCTTAGGAAATCTATTGGAGGCAGAAACAGTCAAGGGTAGCCTAGGGTTAGGGTTAGGCTTAGGGTTAGGCTTAGGGTATGGCTTAGGGTATGGGTTCGGGGAGGGCTTCGTGTACGGCGTAGGGTATGGGTTAGGGTTAGGGTTAGGGTTAGTGTTAGGGTTAGGGCTCGGTTTAGGGTATTGGTTAGGATTAGGGTACGTGTTAGGGTTAGGGTAGGGGTTAGGGTTAGGGTTAGGGTTAGGGTTAGGGTTAGGGTTAGGCTTAGGGTTAGGCTTAGGGTACGGGTTAGGGTACGCGTTAGGGTTAGTGTAGTTATTAAACCTATCCCACTCTGTAGATACCCCTTAGCACGTAAAGGAATATTATTTGGAGGTCCAGCCATGGAGAAGAGTTTAGACACTAGGATAAGATAAGGAACACACCCATTATAAAGAAATCACATTAGGATTCTCTTTTTAAGCTGTTCCTTAAAACACTAGTGCTTAGAAAATCTATTGGATGCAGAAGCAGTCAAGGGTAGCCTAGGGTTAGGTTTAGGCTTAGGGTTAGGCTTAGGGTACGACTTAGGGTACGGGTTCGGGGAGAGCTGCGGGTACGGTGTAGGGTATGGGTTAGGGTTAGGGTTAGGGTTAGTGTTAGGGTTAGGGCTCGGTTTAGGGTACGCGTTAGGATTAGGGTACGTTTTAGTGTTAGGGTAGGGGTTAGGGTTAGGGTACGCGTTAGGGTTACGGTAGGTATTAAACCTATCCCACTCTCTAGATACCCCTTAGCACGTAAAGGAATATTATTTGGGGGTCCAGCCATGGAGAAGAGTTTAGACACTAGGATAAGATAAGGAACACACCCATTATAAAGAAATCACATTAGGATTCTCTTTTTAAGCTGTTCCTTAAAACACTAATGCTTAGGAAATCTATTGGAGGCAGAAGCAGTCAAGGGTAGCCTAGGGTTAGGGTTAGGCTTAGGGTTAGGGTTAGGTTACGGTTTAGGGTACGGGTTCTGGTAGGGGTTCGGGTACGGCGTAGGGTATGGGTTAGGGTTAGGTTTAGGGTTAGTGTTAGGGTTAGGGCTCGGTTTAGTGTATGTGTTAGGATTAGGGTACGTGTTAGGGTTAGGGTAGTGGTTAGGGTTAGTGTACGTGTTAGGGTTAAGGTAGTGATTAAACCTATCCCACTATCTAGATACCCCATAGCACGTAAAGGATTATTATTTGGGGGTCCAGCCATGGAGAAAAGTTTAGACACTAGGATAAGATAAGGAACATACCCATTATAAAGAAATCACATTACGATTCTCTTTTTAACCTGTTCCTTAAAACACTAGTGCTTAGGAAATCTAATGGAGGCAGAAGCTGTCAAGAGTAGCCTAGGGTTAGGGTTAGGCTTAGGGTTAGGCTTGGGTACGGCTTAGGGTACGGTTTCGGGGAGGACTTCGGGTACGGCGTAGGGTATGGGTTAGGGTTAGGTTTTCGGTTAGTGTTAGGGTTAAGGCTCGGTTTAGGGTACAGGTTAGGATTAGGGTACGTGTTAGTGTTAGGGTAGGGGTTAGGGTTAGGGTACGCGTTAGGGTTAGGGTAGTTATTAAACCTATCCCACTCTCTAGATACCCCTTAGCACGTAAAGGAATATTATTTGGGGGTCCAGCCATGGAGAAGAGTTTAGACACTAGGATAAGATAAGGAACACACCCATTATAAAGAAATCACATTAGGATTCTCTTTTTAAGCTGTTTCTTAAAACACAAGTGCTTAGGAAATCTATTGGAGGCAGAAGCAGTCAAGGGTAGCCTAGGGATAGGGTGAGGCTTAGGGTTAGGGTTAGGGTACGGCTTAGGGTACGGTTTCGGGGAAGGCTTCGTGTACGGCGTAGGGTATGGGTTAGGGTTAGGGTTAGGGTTAGTGTTAGGGTTAGGGCTCGGTTTACGGTATTGGTTCGGATTAGGGTACGTGTTAGGGTTACGGTAGGGGTTAGGGTTAGGGTACGCGTTAGGGTTAGGGTAGTTATTAAACCTATCCCACTCTCTAGATACCCCTTAGCACGTAAAGGAATATTATTTGGGGGTCCAGCCACGGAGAAGAGTTTAGACACTAGGATAAGATAAGGAACACACCTATTATAAAGAAATCACATTAGGATTCTCTTTTTAAGCTCTTCCTTAAAACACTAGTGCTTAGGAAATCTATTGGAGGCAGAAGCAGTCAAGGGTAGCCTAGGGTTAGGGTTAGGCTTAGGGATAGGCTTAGGGTACGGCTTAGGGTACGGTTTCGGGGAGGGCTTCGGGTACGGCGTAGGGTATGGGTTAGGGTTAGGGTTAGGGTTAGTGTTAGGGTTAGGGCTCGGTTTAGCGTACGGTTTAGGATTAGGGTACGTGTTAGGTTTAGGGTAGGGGTTAGGGTTAGGGTACGTGTTAGGGTTAGGGTAGTTATTAAACCTATCCCACTCTCTAGATACCCCTTAGCACGTAAAGGAATATTATTTGGGGGTCCAGCCATGGAGAAGAGTTTAGACACTAGGATAAGATAAGGAACACACCCATTATAAAGAAATCACATTAGGATTCTCTTTTTAAGCTGTTCCTTAAAACACTAGTGCTTAGGAAATCTATTGGAGGCAGAAGCAGTCAAGGGTAGCCTAGGGTTAGGGTTAGGCTTAGGGTTAGGGTTAGGGTACGGCTTAGGGTACGGGTTCGGGTAGGGCTTCGGGTACGGCATAGGGTATGGGTAAGGGTTATGGTTAGGGTTAGTGTTAGGTTTAGGGCTCGGTTTAGGGTATTGGTTAGGATTAGGGTAAGTGTTAGGGTTAGGGTAGGGGTTAGGGTTAGGTTACGCGTTAGTGTTAGGGTAGTTATTAAACCTATCCCACTCTCTAGATACCCCTTAGCACATAAAGGAATATTATTTGGAGGTCCAGCCATGGAGAAAAGTTTAGATACTAGCATAAGATAAGGAACACACCCATTATAAAGAAATCACATTAGGATTCTCTTTTTAAGCTGTTCCATAAAACACTAGTGCTTAGGAAATCTATTGGAGGCAGAAGCAGTCAAGGGTAGCCTAGGGTTAGGGTTAGGCTTAGGGTACGGCTTAGTGTACGGCTTAGGGTACGGGTTCGGTGAGAGCTTCGGGTACGGCGTAGGGTATCGGTTAGGGTTAGGGTTAGGGTTAGTGTTAGGGTTAGGGCTCGGTTTAGGGTACGGGTTAGGATTAGGGTAGGGGTTAGGGTTAGGGTACGCTTTAGTGTTAGGGTAGTTATTAAACCTATCCCACTCTCTAGATACCCCTTAGTACGTAAAGGAATATTATTTGGAGGTCCAGCCATTGAGAAGAGTTTAGACACTAGGATAAGATAAGGAACACACCCATTATAAAGAAATCACATTTGGATTCTCTTTTTAAGCTGTTCCTTAAAACACTAGTGCTTAGGAAATCTATTGGAGGCAGAAGCACTCAAGGGTAGCCTAGGGTTAGGGTTAGGCTTAGGTTACGGCTTAGGGTACGGCTTAGGGAACTGGTTCAGGGAGGGGTTCGGGTACGGCGTAGGGAATGGGTTAGGGTTAGGGTTAGGGTTAGTGTTAGGTTTAGGGCTCGGTTTACGGTACGGGTTAGGATTAGGGTACATGTTAGGGTTAGGGGAGGGGTTAGGATTAGGGTACGCGTTAGGGTTAGGGTAGTTATTAAACCTATCCCACTCTCTAGATACACCTTAGCACGTAAAGAAATATTATGTGGGGGTCCAGCCATGGAGAAGAGTTTAGACACTAGGATAAGATAAGGAACACACCCATTATAAAGAAATCACATTAAGATTCTCTTTTTAAGCTGTTCCTTAAAACACTAGTGCTGAGGAAATCTATTGGAGGCAGAAGCAGTCAAGGGTAGCCTAGGGTTAGTGTTAGGCTTAGGGTACGGTTTAGTGTACGGCTTAGGGTACGGGTTCGGGGAGGGCTTCGGGTACGGCGTAGGGTATGGGTTAGGGTTAGGGTTAGGGTTAGTGTTAAGGTTAGGGCTCGGTTTAGGTTATTGGTTAGGATTAGGGTACGTGTTAGGGTTAGGGTAGGGGTTAGGGTTAGGGTAAGCGTTAGGGTTAGGGTAGTTATTAAACCTATCCCACTCTCTAGATACCCCGTAGCACGTAAAGCCATATTATTTGGGGGTCCATCCATGGAGAAGATCTTAGACACTAAGATAATATAAGGAACACACCCATTATAAAGAAATCACATTAGGATTCGCTTTTTAAGCTGTTCCTTAAAACACTAGTTCTTAGGCAATCTATTGGAGGCAGAAGCAGTCAAGGGTAGCCTAGGGTTAGGGTTAGGCTTGAGGTTAGGCTTTGGGTACGGCTTAGGGTACAGGTTCGGGGAGGGGTTCGGGTACGGCGTAGGGTATGGGTTAGGGTTAGTGTTAGGGTCTGTGTTAGGGTTAGGGCTCCGTTTAGGGTACGGGTTAGGATTAGGGTACGTCTTAGGTTTAGGGTAGGGGTTAGGGTTAGGGTACGCGTTAGGGTTAGGGTAGTTATTAAACCTATCCCACTCTCTAGATACCCCTTAGCACGTAAAGCCATATTATTTGGGCGTCCATCCATGGAGAAGAGCTTAGACACTAAGATAATATAAGGAACACACCCATTATAAAGAAATCACATTAGGATTCTCTTTTTAAGCTGTTCCTTAAAACACTAGTGCTTAGGAAATCTATTGGATGCAGAAGCAGTCAAGGGTAGCCTAGGGTTAGGGTTAGGCTTGGGGTAAGGCTTAGGGTACGGCTTAGGGTACGGGTTCGGGGAGGGGTTCGGGTACAGCGTAGGGTATGGGTTAGGGTTAGGGTTATGGTTAGTGTTAGGGTTAGGGCTCCGTTTAGGGTACGGGTTAGGATTAGGTTACGTGTTAGGTTTAGGGTAGGGGTTAGGGTTAGGGTACGCATTAGGGTTAGGGTAGTTATTAAACCTATCCCACTCTCTAGATACCCCTTAGCACGTAAAGGAATATTATTTGGGGGTCCAGCCATGGAGAAGAGTTTAGACACTAGGATAAGATAAGGAACACACCCATTATAAAGAAATCACATTAGGATTCACTTTTTAAGCTGTTCCTTAAAACACTAGTGCTTAGGAAATCTATTGGAGGCAGAAGCAGTCAAGGGTAGCCTAGGTTTAGGGTTAGGCTTAGGGTTAGGCTTAGGGTACGGCTTAGGGTACGGGTTCGGTGAGGGCTTCGGGTACGGCGTAGGGTATGGGTTAGGGTTAGGTTTAGGGTTAATATTAGGGTTAGGGCTCGGTTTAGGGTACGGGTTAGGATTAGGGTACGTGTTAGGGTTAGGGTAGGGGTTAGGGTTAGGGTACGCATTAGGGTTAGGGTAGTTATTAAACCTATCCCACTCTCTAGATACCCCTTAGCACGTAAAGGAATATTATTTGGGGGTCCAGCCATGGAGAAGAGTTTAGACATTAGGATAAGATAAGGAACACACCCATTATAAAGAAATCACATTAGGATTCTCTTTTTAAGCTGTTCCTTAAAACACTAGTGCTTAGGAAATCTATTGGAGGCAGAAGCAGTCAAGGGTAGCCTAGGGTTAGGGTTAGGCTTAGGATTAGGCTTAGGGTACGGCTTAGGGTACGGGTTCGGGGAGGGGTTCGGGTACGGCGTAGGGTATGGGTTAGGGTTAGGGTTAGGGTTAGTGTTAGGGTTAGGGCTCGGTTTAGGATATTGGTTAGGATTAGGGTACGTGTTAGGGTTAGGGTAGGGGTTAGGGTTAGGGTAAGCATTAGTGTTAGGTTAGTTATTAAACCTATCCCACTCTCTAGATACCCCTTAGCACGTAAAGGAATATTATTTGGAGGTCTAGCCATGGAGAAGAGTTTAGACACTAGTATAAGATAAGGAACACACCCAATACAAAGCAATCACATTAGGATTAGCTTTTTAAGCTGTTCCTTAAAACACTAGTGCTTAGGAAATCTATTGGAGGCAGAAGCAGTCAAGGGTAGCCTAGGGTTAGGGTTAGGCTTAGGGTTAGGGTTAGGGTACGGCTTAGGGTACGGGTTCGGGGAGGGGTTCGGGTACGGCGTAGGGTATGGGTTAGGGTTATGTTTAGGGTTAGTGTTAGGGTTAGGGCTCGGTTTAGTGTACGTGTTAGGGTTTGTGTAGGGGTTAGGGTTAGGGTACGCGTTAGAGTTAAGGTAGTTATTAAACCTATCCCACTCTCTAGATACACCTTAGCACGTAAAGGAATATTATTTGGGGGTCCAGCCATGGAGAAGAGTTTAGACACTAGGATAAGATAAGGAACACACTCATTATAAAGAAATCACATTAGGATTCTCTTTTTAAGCTGTTCCTTAAAACACTAGTGCTAAGGAAATCTATTGGAGGCAGAAGCAGTCAAGGGTAGCCTAGGGTTAGGGTTAGGCTTAGGGTACGGCTTAGGGTACGGCTTAGGGTACGGGTTAGGGGAGGGCTTCGTGTACGGCGTAGGGTATGTGTTAGGGTTAGGGTTAGGGTTAGTTTTAGGGTTAGTGCTCGGTTTAGGGTATTGGTTAGGATTAGAGTACGTGTTAGGGTTAGGGTAGGGGATAGGGTTAGGGTACGCATTAGTGTTAGGGTAGTTATTAAACCTATCCCACTCTCTAGATACCCCTTAGCACATAAAGGAATATTATTTGGAGGTCCAGCCATGGAGAAGAGTTTAGACACTAGGATAATATAAGGAACACACTCATTATAAAGAAATCACATTAGGATTCTCTTTTTAAGCTGTTCCTTAAAACACTCGTGCTTACGAAATCTAATGGAGGCAGAAGCTGTCAAGGGTAGCCTAGGGTTAGGGTTAGGCTTAGGGTTAGGCTTAGGGTACGGCGTAGGGTACGGTTTCGGTGAGGGCTTCGGGTACGGCGTAAGGTATGGGTTAGGGTTAGGGTTAGGGTTAGTGTTAGGGTTAGGGCTCGGTTTAGGGTATTGGTTCGGATTAGGGTACGTGTTAGGGTTACGGTAGGGGTTAGGGTTAGTGTACGTGTTAGGGTTAGGGTAGTGATTAAACCTATCCCACTCTCTAGATACCCCTTAGCACGTAAAGGAATATTATTTGGGGTCCAGCCATGGAGAAAAGTTTAGACACTAGGATAAGATAAGGAACATACCCATTATAAAGAAATCACATTAGGATTCTCTTTTTAAGCTGTTCCTTAAAACACTAGTGCTTAGGAAATCTATTGGAGGCAGAAGCAGTAAAGGGTAGCCTAGGTTTAGGGCTAGGCTTAGGGTTAGGCTTAGGGTATGGGTTCGGTGAGGGCTTCGTGTACGGCGTAGGGTATGGGTTAGGGTTAGGGTTAGGGTTAGTGTTAGGGTTAAGGCTCGGTTTAGGGTATTGGTTAGGATTAGGGTACGTGTTAGGGTTAGGGTAGGGGTTAGGGTTAGGGTACGCGTTAGGGTTAATGTAGTTATTAAACCTATCCCATTCTCTAGATACCCCTTAGCACATAAAGGAATATTATTTGGAGGTCCAGCCATGGAGAAGAGTTTAGACACTAGTATAAAATAAGGAACACACCCATTATAAAGAAATCACATTAGGATTCTCTTTTTAAGCTGTTCCTTAAAACACTAGTTCTTAGGAAATCTATTGGAGGCAGAAGCAGTCAAGGGTAGCCTAGGGTTAGGGTTAGGCTTGGGGTTAGGCTTAGGGTACGGCTTAGGGTACGGGTTCGGGGAGGGGTTCGGGTACGGCATAGGGTATGGGTTAGGGTTATGGTTAGGGTTAGTGTTAGGGTTAGGGCTCCGTTTAGGGTATGGGTTAGGATTAGGTTACGTGTTAGGGTTAGTGTAGGGGTTAGGGATAGGGTACGCATTAGGGTTAGGGTAGTTATTAAACCTATCCCACTCTCTAGATACCCCTTAGCACGTAAAGGAATATTATTTGGGGGTCCAGCCATGGAGAAGAGTTTAGATACTAGCATAAGATAAGGAACACACCCATTATAAAGAAATCACATTAGGATTCTCTTTTTAAGCTGTTCCATAAAACACTAGTGCTTAGGAAATGTATTGGAGGCAGAAGCAGTCAAGGGTAGCCTAGGGTTAGGGTTAGGCTTAGGGTACGGCTTAGGGTACGGCTTAGGGTACAGGTTCGGTGAGAGCTTCGGGTACGGCGTAGGGTATCGGTTAGGGTTAGGGTTAGGGTTAGTGTTAGGGTTAGGGCTCGGTTTAGGGTACGGGTGAGGATTAGGGTACGTGTTAGGGTTAGGGTAGGGGTTAGTGTTAGGGTACGCTTTAGTGTTAGGGTAGTTATTAAACCTATCCCACTCTCTAGATACCCCTTAGTACGTAAAGGAATATTATTTGGAGGTCCAGCCATTGAGAAGAGTTTAGACACTAGGATAAGATAAGGAACACACCCATTATAAAGAAATCACATTAGGATTCTCTTTTTAAGCTGTTCCTTAAAACACTAGTGCTTAGGAAATCTATTGGAGGCAGAAGCACTCAAGGGTAGCCTAGGGTTAGGGTTAGGCTTAGGGTACGGCTTAGGGTACGGCTTAGGGTACTGGTTCGGGGAGGGGTTCGGGTACGGCGTAGGGTATCGGTTAGGGTTAGGGTTAGGGTTAGTGTTAGGGTTAGGGCTCGGTTTAGGGTACGGGTTAGGATTAGGGTACGTGTTAGGGTTAGGGTAGGGGTTAGGGTTAGGGTACGCGTTAGTGGTAGGGTAGTTATTAAACCTATCCCACTCTCTAGATACCCCTTAGCACGTAAAGGAATATTATTTGGGGTCCAGCCATGGAGAAAAGTTTAGACACTAGGATAAGATAAGGAACATACCCATTATAAAGAAATCACATTAGGATTCTCTTTTTAAGCTGTTCCTTAAAACACTAGTGCTTAGGAAATCTATTGGAGGCAGAAGCAGTCAAGGGTAGCCTAGGGTTAGGGTTAGGCTTAGGGTACGGCTTAGGGTACGGGTTCGGGGAGGGGTTCGGGTACGGCGTAGGGAATGGGTTAGGGTTACGGTTAGGGTTAGTGTTAGGTTTAGGGCTCGGTTTAGTGTACGTGTTAGGGTTAGGGTAGGGGTTAGGGTTAGGGTAAGCGTTAGGGTTAGGGTAGTTATTAAACCAATCCCACTCTCTAGATACCCCGTAGCACGTAAAGCCATATTATTTGGGGGTCCATTCATGGAGAAGATCTTAGACACTAAGATAATATAAGGAACACACCCATTATAAAGAAATCACATTAGGATTCGCTTTTTAAGCTGTTCCTTAAAACACTAGTGCTTAGGAAATCTATTGGAGGCAGAAGCAGTCAAGGGTAGCCTAGGGTTAGGGTTAGGCTTGAGGTTAGGCTTTGGGTACGGCTTAGGGTACGGGTTCGGGGAGGGGTTCGGGTACGGCGTAGGGTATGGGTTAGGGTTAGTGTTAGGGTTAGTGTTAGGGTTAGGGCTCCGTTTAGGGTACGGGTTAGGATTAGGTTACGTGTTAGGGTTAGAGTAGGGGTTAGGGTTAGGGTACGCATTAGAGTTAGGGTAGTTATTAAACCTATCCCACACTCTAGATACCCCTTAGCACGTAAAGGAAAATTATTTCGGGGTCCAGCCATGGAGAAGAGTTTAGACACTAGGATAAGATAAGGAACACACCCATTATAAAGAAATCACATTAGGATTCACTTTTTAAGCTGTTCCTTAAAACACTAGTGCTTAGGAAATCTATTGGAGGCAGAAGCAGTCAAGGGTAGCCTAGGGTTAGGGTTAGGCTTAGGGTACGCCTTAGGGTATGGCTTAGGGTACGGGTTCGGGGAGGGGTTCGTGTACGGCGGAGGGTATGTGTTAGGTTTAGGGTTTGGGTTAGTGTTAGGGTTAGGGCTCCTTTTAGGGTACGGGATAGGATTAGGGTACGTGTTAGGGTTAGAGTAGGGGTTAGGGTTAGGGTACGCGTTAGGGTTAGGGTAGTTATTAAACCTATCCCACTCTCTAGATACCCCTTAGCACGTAAAGGAATATTATTTGGGGGTCCAGCCATGGAGAAGAGTTTAGACACTAGGATAAGTTAAGGAACACACCTATTATAAAGAAATCACATTAGGATTCTCTTTATAAGCTGTTCCTTAAAACACTAGTGCTTAGGAAATCTATTGGAGGAAGAAGCAGTCAAGGGTAGCCTAGGGTTAGGGTTAGGCTTAGAGTTAGGCTTAGGGTACGGCTTAGGATACGGGTTCGGGGAGGGCTTCGGGTATGGCGTAGGGTATGGGTTAGGGTTAGGGTTAGGGTTAGTGTTAGGGTTAGGGCTCGGTTTAGGGTACGGGTTAGGATTAGGGTACGTCTTAGGTTTAGGGTAGGGGTTAGGGTTAGGGTACGCGTTAGGGTTAGGGTAGTTATTAAACTTATCCCACTCTCTAGATACCCCTTAGCACGTAAAGCCATATTATTTGGGGGTCCATCCATGGAGAAGAGCTTAGACACTAAGATAATATAAGGAACACACCCATTATAAAAAAAATCACATTAGGATTCTTTTTTAAGCTGTTCCTTAAAACACTAGTGCTTAGGAAATCTATTGGAGGCAGAAGCAGTCAAGGGTAGCCTAGGGTTAGGGTTAGGCTTGGGGTAAGGCTTAGGGTACGGCTTAGGGTACGGGTTCGGGGAGGGGTTCGGGTACGGCGTAGGGTATGGGTTAGGGTTAGGGTTAGTGTTAGTGTTAGGGTTAGGGCTCCGTTTAGGGTACGGGTTAGGATTAGGTTACGTGTTAGGTTTAGGGTAGGGGTTAGGGTTAGGGTACGCATTAGGGTTAGGGTAGTTATTAAACCTATCCCACTCTCTAGATACCCCTTAGCACGTAAAGGAATATTATTTGGGGGTCCAGCCATGGAGAAGAGTTTAGACACTAGGATAAGATAAGGAACACACCCATTATAAAGAAATCACATTAGGATTCACTTTTTAAGCTGTTCCTTAAAACACTAGTGCTTAGGAAATCTATTGGAGGCAGAAGCAGTCAAGGGTAGCCTAGGTTTAGGGTTAGGCTTAGGGTTAGGCTTAGGGTACGGCTTAGGGTACGGATTCGGTGAGGGCTTCGGGTACGGCGTAGGGTATGGGTTAGGGTTAGGTTTAGGGTTAATGTTATGGTTAGGGCTCGGTTTAGGGTACGGGTTAGGATTAGGGTACGTGTTAGGGTTAGGGTAGGGGTTAGGGTTAGGGTACGCATTAGGGTTAGGGTAGTTATTAAACCTATCCCACTCTCTAGATACCCCTTAGCACGTAAAGGAATATTATTTGGGGGTCCAGCCATGGAGAAGAGTTTAGACATTAGGATAAGATAAGGAACACACCCATTATAAAGAAATCACATTAGGATTCTCTTTTTAAGCTGTTCCTTAAAACACTAGTGCTTAGGAAATCTATTGGAGGCAGAAGCAGTCAAGGGTAGCCTAGGGTTAGGGTTAGGCTTAGGATTAGGCTTAGGGTACGGCTTAGGGTACGGGTTCTGGGAGGGGTTCGGGTACGGCGTAGGGTATGGGTTAGGGTTAGGTTTAGGGTTAGTGTTAGGGTTAGGGCTCGGTTTAGTGTACGTGTTAGGGTTTGGGTAGGGGTTAGGGTTAGGGTACGCGTTAGAGTTAAGGTAGTTATTAAACCTATCCCACTCTCTAGATACACCTTAGCACGTAAAGGAATATTATTTGGGGGTCCAGCCATGGAGAAGAGTTTAGACACTAGGATAAGATAAGGAACACACTCATTATAAAGAAATCACATTAGGATTCTCTTTTTAAGCTGTTCCTTAAAACACTAGTGCTTAGGAAATCTATTGGAGGCAGAAGCAGTCAAGGGTGGCCTAGGGTTAGGGTTAGGCTTAGGGTACGGCTTAGGGTACGGCTTAGGGTACGGGTTCGAGGAGGGGTTCGGGTACGGCGTAGGGTATGTGTTAGGGTTAGGGTTAGGGTTAGTGTTAGGGTTAGTGCTCGGTTTAGGGTATTGGTTAGGATTAGAGTACGTGTTAGGGTTAGGGTAGGGGATAGGGTTAGGGTACGCATTAGTGTTAGGGTAGTTATTAAACCTATCCCACTCTCTAGATACCCCTTAGCACATAAAGGAATATTATTTGGAGTTCCAGCCATGGAGAAGAGTTTAGACACTAGGATAAGATAAGGAACACACTCATTATAAAGAAATCACATTAGGATTCTCTTTTTAAGCTGTTCCTTAAAACACTCGTGCTTACGAAATCTAATGGAGGCAGAAGCTGTCAAGGGTAGCCTAGGGTTAGGGTTAGGCTTAGGGTTAGGCTTAGGCTACGGCTTAGGGTACGGTTTCGGTGAGGGCTTCGGGTACGGCGTAAGGTATGGGTTAGGGTTAGGGTTAGGGTTAGTGTTAGGGTTAGGGCTCGGTTTAGGGTATTGGTTCGGATTAGGGTACGTGTTAGGGTTACGGTAGGGGTTAGGGTTAGGGTACGCGTTAGTGTTAGTGTAGTTATTAAACCTATCCCACTCTCTAGATACCCCTTAGCACGTAAAGGAATATTATTTGGAGGTCCAGCCATGGAGAAGAGTTTAGACACTAGGATAAGATAAGGAACACACCCATGATAAAGAAATCACATTAGGATTCTCTTTTTACGCTGTTCCTTAAAACACTAGTGCTTAGGAAATCTATTGGAGGCAGAAGCAGTCAAGGGTAGCCAAGGGTTAGGGTTAGGCTTAGGGTTAGGTTTAGGGTACGGCTTAGGGTACGGGTTCGGGGAGGGGTTCGGATATGGCGTAGGGTATGAGTTAGGGTTAGGGTTAGGTTTAGGGCTCGGTTTAGGGTACGGGTTAGGATTAGGGTACGTGTTAGGGTTAGGGTAGGGGTTAGGGTTAGGGTACGCCTTAGGGTTAGGGTAGTTATTAAACCTATCCCACTCTCTAGATACCCCTTAGCACGTAAAGGAATATTATTTGGGGGTCCAGCCATGGAGAAGAATTTAGACACTAGGATAAGATTAGGAACACACCCATTATAAAGAAATCACATTAGGATTCTATTTTTAAGCTGTTCCTTAAAACACTATTGCTTAGGAAATCTATTGGAGTCAGAAGCAGTCAAGGGTAGCCTAGGGTTAGGGTTAGGCTTAGGGTTAGGCTTAGGGTACGGCTTAGGTTACGGGTTCGGGGAGGGCTTCGGGTACAGTGTAGGGTATGGGTTAGGGTTACGGTTAGTGTTAGTGTTAGGGTTAGGGCTCGGTTTAGGGTCTGGGTTAGGATTAGGGTACGTGTTAGGGTTAGGGTAGTGGTTAGGGTTAGTGTACGTGTTAGGGTTAGGGTACTGATTAAACCTATCCCACTCTCTAGATACCCCTTAGCACGTAAAGGAATATTATTTGGGGTCCAGCCATGGAGAAAAGTTTAGACACTAGGATAAGATAAGGAACATACCCATTATAAAGAAATCACATTAGGATTCTCTTTTTAAGCTGTTCCTTAAAACACAAGTGCTTAGGAAATCTATTGGAGGCAGAAGCAGTAAAGGGTAGCCTAGGGTTAGGGCTAGGCTTAGGGTTAGGCTTAGGGTATGGGTTCGGGGAGGGCTTCGTGTACGGCCTAGGGTATGGGTTAGGGTTAGGGTTAGGGTTAGTGTTAGGGTTAAGGCTCGGTTTAGGGTATTGGTGAGGATTAGGGTACGTGTTAGGGTTAGGGTAGGGGTTAGGGTTAGGGTACGCGTTAGGGTTAATGTAGTTATTAAACCTATCCCACTCTCTAGATACCCCTTAGCACGTAAAGGAATATTATTTGGGGGTCCAGCCATGGAGAAGAGTTTAGACACTTGGATAAGATAAGGAACACACCCATTATAAAGAAATCACATTAGGATTCTCTTTTTAAGCTGTTCCTTAAAACACTAGTGCTTAGGAAATCTATTGGAGGCAGAAGCAGTCAAGGGTAGCCTAGGGTTAGGGTTAGGCTTAGGGTTAGGGTTAGGGTACGGCTTAGGGTACGGGTTCGGGTAGGGCTTCGGGTACGGCATAGGGTATGGGTAAGGGTTATGGTTAGGGTTAGTGTTAGGTTTGGGCTCGGTTTAGGGTATTGGTTAGGATTAGGGTAAGTGTTAGGGTTAGGGTAGGGTTTAGGGTTAGGGTACGCGTTAGTGTTAGGGTAGTTATTAAACCTATCCCACTCTCTAGATACCCCTTAGCACATAAAGGAATATTATTTGGAGGTCCAGCCATGGAGAAGAGTTTAGATACTAGCATAAGATAAGGAACACACCCATTATAAAGAAATCACATTAGGATTCTCTTTTTAAGCTGTTCCATAAAACACTAGTGCTTAGGAAATCTATTGGAGGCAGAAGCAGTCAAGGGTAGCCTAGGGTTAGGGTTAGGCTTAGGGTACGGCTTAGTGTACGGCTTAGGGTACGGGTACGGTGAGAGCTTCGGGTACGGCGTAGGGTATCGGTTAGGGTTAGGGTTAGGGTTAGTGTTAGGGTTAGGGCTCGGTTTAGGGTACGGGTTAGGATTAGGGTAGGGGTTAGGGTTAGGGTACGCTTTAGTGTTAGGGTAGTTATTAAACCTATCCCACTCTCTAGATACCCCTTAGTACGTAAAGGAATATTATTTGGAGGTCCAGCCATTGAGAAGAGTTTAGACACTAGGATAAGATAAGGAACACACCCATTATAAAGAAATCACATTAGGATTCTCTTTTTAAGCTGTTCCTTAAAACACTAGTGCTTAGGAAATCTATTGGAGGCAGAAGCACTCAAGGGTAGCCTAGGGTTAGGGTTAGGCTTAGGGTACGGCTTAGGGTACGGCTTAGGGAACTGGTTCGGGGAGGGGTTCGGGTACGGCGTAGGGAATGGGTTAGGGTTAGGGTTAGGGTTAGTGTTAGGTTTAGGGCTCGGTTTACGGTACGGGTTAGGATTAGGGTACATGTTAGGGTTAGGGGAGGGGTTAGGATTAGGGTACGCGTTAGGGTTAGGGTAGTTATTAAACCTATCCCACTCTCTAGATACACCTTAGCACGTAAAGAAATATTATGTGGGGGTCCAGCCATGGAGAAGAGTTTAGACACTAGGATAAGATAAGGAACACACCCATTATAAAGAAATCACATTAAGATTCTCTTTTTAAGCTGTTCCTTAAAACACTAGTGCTGAGGAAATCTATTGGAGGCAGAAGCAGTCAAGGGTAGCCTAGGGTTAGTGTTAGGCTTAGGGTACGGTTTAGTGTACGGCTTAGGGTACGGGTTCGGGGAGGGCTTCGGGTACGGCGTAGGGTATGGGTTAGGGTTAGGGTTAGGGTTAGTGTTAAGGTTAGGGCTCGGTTTAGGTTATTGGTTAGGATTAGGGTACGTGTTAGGGTTAGGGTAGGGGTTAGGGTTAGGGTAAGCGTTAGGGTTAGGGTAGTTATTAAACCTATCCCACTCTCTAGATACCCCGTAGCACGTAAAGCCATATTATTTGGGGGTCCATCCATGGAGAAGAGCTTAGACACTAAGATAATATAAGGAACACACCCATTATAAAGAAATCACATTAGGATTCTCTTTTTAAGCTGTTCCTTAAAACACTAGTGCTTAGGAAATCTATTGGAGGCAGAAGCAGTCAAGGGTAGCCTAGGGTTAGGGTTAGGCTTGGGGTAAGGCTTAGGGTACGGCTTAGGGTACGGGTTCGGGGAGGGGTTCGGGTACGGCGTAGGGTATGGGTTAGGGTTAGGGTTAGGGTTAGTGTTAGGGTTAGGGCTCCGTTTAGGGTACGGGTTAGGATTAGGTTACGTGTTAGGTTTAGGGTAGGGGTTAGGGTTAGGGTACGCATTAGGGTTAGGGTAGTTATTAAACCTACCCCACTCTCTAGATACACCTTAGCACGTAAAGGAATATTATTTGGGGGTCCAGCCATGGAGAAGAGTTTAGACACTAGGATAAGATAAGGAACACACCCATTATAAAGAAATCACATTAGGATTCACTTTTAAAGCTGTTCCTTAAAACACTAGTGCTTAGGAAATCTATTGGAGGCAGAAGCAGTCAAGGGTAGCCTAGGTTTAGGGTTAGGCTTAGGGTTAGGCTTAGGGTACGGCTTAGGGTACGGGTTCGGTGAGGGCTTCGGGTACGGCGTAGGGTATGGGTTAGGGTTAGGTTTAGGGTTAATATTAGGGTTAGGGCTCGGTTTAGGGTACGGGTTAGGATTAGGGTACGTGTTAGTGTTAGGGTAGGGGTTAGGGTTAGGGTACGCATTAGGGTTAGGGTAGTTATTAAACCTATCCCACTCTCTAGATACCCCTTAGCACGTAAAGGAATATTATTTGGGGGTCCAGCCATGGAGAAGAGTTTAGACATTAGGATAAGATAAGGAACACACCCATTATAAAGAAATCACATTAGGATTCTCTTTTTAAGCTGTTCCTTAAAACACTAGTGCTTAGGAAATCTATTGGAGGCAGAAGCAGTCAAGGGTAGCCTAGGGTTAGGGTTAGGCTTAGGATTAGGCTTAGGGTACGGCTTAGGGTACGGGTTCGGGGAGGGGTTCGGGTATGGCGTAGGGTATGGGTTAGGGTTAGGGTTAGGGTTAGTGTTAGGGTTAGGGCTCGGTTTAGGATATTGGTTAGGATTAGGGTACGTGTTAGGGTTAGGGTAGGGGTTAGGGTTAGGGTACGCGTTAGTGTTAGGTTAGTTATTAAACCTATCCCACTCTCTAGATACCCCTTAGCACGTAAAGGAATATTATTTGGAGGTCTAGCCATGGAGAAGAGTTTAGACACTAGGATAAGATAAGGAACACACCC